>NC_080026.1:29702500-30327500 GCF_030020395.1 Manis pentadactyla | reverse complement strand
TCACTGGAATTTTGATAGAGATTGCATTGGATCTGTAGATTGCTTCAGGTAACACAGACATCTTAACACTTTTAATTCTTCTAATCCATGAACACAGAATGTATTTCTGTTTTTTGTGTCCTCTTTGCTTTATTTAATTATTGTCTTATAATTTTCACTATGCAGGTATTTCATTTCCCTGGTTAAATTTGTTTCCAGATTATTTATTTTAATGCAATGTATTTCTTCAAATAAACTTTTCACACTTTTCTCTCTTTTCCTTCTGTTACCTTGCCCAAATATCTGCTAGATGTTGTCCTGTCCCTTTAGCTATCTTCACTTTTTTTTCATTCATCCTTTTTGCTTCTCTGATTGAATGAATTCAACTGCTTTGTCTTTCAGTCTGCTGTTCCTTTATTACATCTATTCTATCGTGCCATTGAATCCCTCTATTGTATTTTTCAATGTAGTTTTTGCATTTTCAGATCTATGATTTCTATTTGGTACTTTCATGCCTTTTCTAAGATCATTTCCCTTAACTGTCTGTGTTGGTTTCTACATACTAGATAAAACAGTCACTTCTCCAAGTCTTGATGAAGTAGTTTTGTGTAGGAGAAGAACTTTATGGTTCAATCCTGTCCTAGCTCTTGGTTTTCTTTCAAACTTTTGTGATTGCCCAAGCAGCCATTTTATTTTTAATGACTCCCCATAGTTGAGGGAGTTTCAAGACCTTAGCTTCTCAAATGGGAGGATCTCCGTCAGCATAAGATGTAAATTGATCAGTAAGCTAGAACCTCAGGCAGCATCTTTTAAAGTATTGGATAGGCTTCTTCTGGAAGACAGGGCAATGTGCCTTTCTGTGGGTTTCCTCTGCACTAATCCCTGGAGTATAGCTGGTTAAGAACCATTTTTTGTTTTTGGTTTAGAGCTGTGGGTCCTGCAAATGTGACTCCATTGGACACCAGAACCAAGCAATCAAGAGGTACATCCACTGGGCAGAAACTGCAAAAGCTAGAGCACCAGACGTGTGGGAAAGCTCCTTCCAGGCAGACATTGGCTGAATGGAGAATGTTGAAATGGTACCTGCCATATTTTTTTGGTTTCCAGGGAGGACTGCAGTCAGTTCCTACATGTGTGCTAAGTTAGAAGCCTGATTCTTAAGTAGCTGATTTTAAAGATGCAGATAAGTCTTTTTCAGGAAAAGACTGTGAGAATGGTATTTCTGTCTTCTCTCTCTATGGTGAGCCCTGGGGGTACAACTACATGAGTCCTTATAAGCCCATTAAGAACAGTTTCTTTGTTTGCTATGTTCTTGTGGGCCTTATAGACCTGTCGGCTTTCAATGCTAGGTATTTGGGTGGCTCATCCCTCAGTTGGAAATCTTAAAGTTTGGGGTGCTAGATGTTGGGTTTGAACCCTTCATGCCTCAGAGTGAAGTAGAGTTGTTTGTTGCTTCCCAGTTGAATGTCACTGTGGTGGGTGTGGAGCTATGGTGGGAGTGTATCTCAGCCTTTCCTGCATGTTTAAAGGTTGGTATCTTCTCATTCAACTATGTGTAGCTGTTCCTCAGTTGTTTCTGGATTTCTTTCAGAGAAATTGCTGCATGAGCACCTGTAGATTCAGTGCATCCATTGAAGGAACTGAGTTTAGGAGACTCCTATTTCACCATCTTTGATTGGAGCCTCACAACTGATGCTTAATATTTTTAAAATGTGTGTGTATATATATAAATACATGTATAGTTTTTTTAGACTGTCCTCAGAACATTCAAGGTTATTTTTTAATAGGCTAGTATTTTTTCTGAATGTATTTGCTGGTAATCACTCATTCATTCATTTATATATTTGTTCAGAAAATCTTATGACATACCTAGACATGCCAAGTTCTTTGTGTGAATAGTGTTGCAACACTTAACCAAACTCAGCTCTTAATCTTCCAGAGTAAAGGGAGCCCATTACTATAACTACCAAATATTACTGTATACCGTATTTTGCCCAGAGCCTACAGTCTTTCAACTGTAGTAAGGTCAATGTAAGTATCATTCTACTTAATACATTTTAAGACAGTCAATGAATTAAAGATTCATTGAAATCTATTGAAATCTATTTAATTCAGATAAGTAAATGACTAAAAAATGAGGCCAATATCATTTCAAATCAAGAAAGCTTATGCATTCTTGTTGGCCTCTTTTTAAATATACTGATTTCATTTTCTCTAATACTGTTTGTTAAAAAATATTCAATGAAGTATATCTTAACCCAAATTAACTGTGGGATAGAATATTGCAGCTTCTTCTTAAAGAAAAAGAAGTCATATATGTGTGTATTGTCTGATCAGAATACTAATATCAATATTGATAAACCATAATAATTATTCTTTTGCCCATGAATACTATTAGCATGTTTAGCAATAGTTATAAGCCAATTATTAAATCACTTTCAACCTAATTGTCAGATAAAGAAAAAAAGGAATGGTCAACGAATTAAAACATGAAAAGAAAAAATGTATGGGTGTTTTTCCTTCCAATCAGTTCTTCAATTTAAGATTTCACTGCTATTCATTGTTTTGAAATTTTATTTTAAAGAGGAAAATACAGATTTTGTATTTATATGATGATATGATTGCAAATGATAAGATACAAACAAGATTAAAAATTAAAATGTGGATTTTAAAATTAACACGTCTTCAAAGCAATTTTTTCCCTTCAAAACACAATTACCAATCTTATGAGATCCTGTATTTTATAAATGAAGTAAGAATGTAGATTATTATTGAACAAGATCCTCTGTAAAATTAATTTCAACATAAACTTACATTTACTGTCTCCTAAGAACCCTACAAGGAAGAAAAATTATGAGCAAAAGAATCAATGTGAGAATTAATTTTTCTACTTTTTACCTAAGAACAGAATTCTGCCAGCTATAAAGTAGTAGAATGAGGTAAAATTTAGAAATCATTATTGCTTAATAACATTTATATTATTTAAATTAGACTAATTTGACTTCATGGCAATGGATTCTTTCATACGTTTGTAAAAGGTATGATTACTTTTTATACTACAATCGGAATGGATTGCCCATCTCATTTACCTGATCCAGAAGACCCAGATGTACCACGTGTCAATTGAGATTCTAAGTACTGATATGAATTACATCAAAATCTAATAACATGGCTTGGCATTATCTGATAGGGGATTTAACAAATCAAAAACTTATCCAAATATGCCCATGCAATTTTATATAGCAATTTTATAAAAAATGCTTTGTCAAATATGTTCTTATTTACTATAATTGGAATTGTTGGAATGAATAGTCAGCAAAAAATAGAAACCATGGCAAATGGTGAGACTGTAGTGATAACAGTAAATTGACTATTCATACGTATTCTTATTTGTTTCTAATAAGTGAGAGTGTGATTTATGCAAATAAGTCACAAAAAATATTTGTCAGTCATCAAAATAGAAATTTGATCATAAACATATTTCAGAAACTAAGGATAATTAAGTTAATTTTCACAGTGATTTCTACCCAATCCATGTGTTATATAATCACATGTCAACCAAGGAAAGCTGCACTAAGCATGAATCAACAGCTAATACATCTAATACATCTCTACAGAATGAAGGTCTCTTTGGCAGTGGTTGACTGCCCACATTCAAATGTACTGAACAATGTATTAATTTGCATATTGCAAATATCTATGAATTTCCTGGGGCACTAACTTTTCCTTGTCCTTTACAAGTTGTGTCAATCATGTGGTCATAAATATAGTAGTACATTAATGAAATTTATGCCTGACTTAAAAATGGAAGGGAATATATGCATTCTCTTCCATATATGTGTATATATATATATAATAGAATAAGGATTTAATAAAAAAGAGATATTTAACTAGAGTAATGACTAAACTAAGAAAATACAGTTTAATAGAATGTTCTTGATAGCTGTCATTTATTGATCTATTATATCCTAGGCCTTATGCTAACATTTTAAATATACTATCCCATTTAATCTTTACAAAAACCCTGTGGAGTGGTTATTAATATCCACATACATCAAATGAGGAAAATGCTCAGAATTTTTTAACAACTTGCCCCAGTTCAGACAGGAGCAAAACCACCATTCAAAGCCAGATCTGGCTGCAAAGCCAGTTATTTTATCCTCTGTGTTACACTGCCTTTCAGCTAAGTTCCAAAAATCAATCTCTTGGTTCACAAAAGGAGAAAAAAGGCACACCTATGCAAACAGAATAGAGATTTTAGTTTATACTAAGGTCAATATAAGTACCATATGCTTGCCAAAACCCTATGAAGCATGACAGGCTTCAACTGTAAAAGTAAAGTATTAAGAACAAAGAATGAAATAGTCCTTAACTGATGCCTCAGTGCACCCTATACCTGAGTTCTGTATTAAATTTTGGGAGCTACCCTATCAGAGGACCACTGATAAACAGAATAGGTGCCCTAAAATAAGTGCAGTAAGAGTGTCATAACTGTTACTATTACAGCTACCTTTCACTTAGCACATGCTATTTCTGGTGCTTTTGTACTTTATACGATTTTCTTATTTAATTCTCACAATATTACTGGAAGCTGAGTATGAATTTCCTTATTTTACAAGAGAGAAAACTGAAGCTAAGAAAGATACATAATTCTCCTGAGACCACATAGCTAATACATACCACAGCTGGTGTTAACAACAAAGCCAGGATACTTCGTGTTATACTACTTAGCAATGTTGAAAGGAACTGAAGTTTAGCACTAAAGAAGATAAATATTGGGAGGATTAGGCTTATATTACTGCATACTTTCAAAGGACTAATCTAGAAACAACAGGAAGATGGTCAAGGAAGATATATCTTCCTACAGCAAAGGTTTGCTGTGGGCCAGACCAGTTGGATTATGTAATTTTAAGCTATGCCAACATGGTGATTTGCTGCTTGGCACTGTTTTTCCCCCACACTATCTCATTTCACATTGTCCTTGCTTATTTATAATTAAATTGTTGATTGTTTTTCTACCCCAGCTAGAAGGAATGTTCCAAGAGAATATAGATGAGCACTATGGAGGCCTGCAGTGAATATTGTTGAACACTGAAAAAATGTTGAAGCTATGCATGCCTTAGGTGGAATATCATTAGATTAAGGTCTTAAGAATATGTGACTGTCCTTTTAGTCTAATAAATAATGAAGGCAGTGAATGGAGACAGTCTGTATAAAGACTGTGCTAGGTCCTCAAAACAACTTAAAACTTTACAATAGTTCCACCAAAATATTGTTTAAGAAACCATATGTACAAATAAATAAACAATCATATGGTAGAACTTGTAAAGAAGCATTAAATTGCACAGGAGAGGTAGGGTGGTGTTAACATAAGCTAATTGCTACTTGATTTCAGTATAAATTTCCAAAAGCCACGTAGCGTGCTCCTTATGTGACAGTATGTGTGGGTGACAAGGCAATAGGGTACTAATTCTAGTGCATATCTACAAAAAAAGGAAAGTATGTGCTGGAAGATAAATATTTTCTTAATGCTTCTGATGTGTTTGGGATAGTGCAGAACATTACACATGAAATTGTCTCTTTTACATACACACAGGTGTGCCTCACAACACACCTATGAGATAGTACTTCTAAGTAATAAATCTCCTATTTTACAGATAAGGAAAGTGAAGCCTAATGGACTTAAACTTGCCCAGAGTTACACAGTTTATTAGTGATGAAGCCATGTTTACACATTAGGTCTGTGTGACAAAGTCTCAGCATCAGCTGCTAATCCTTACCCATTATACAGTCTCACCCTAAAGACTACAGTCTTACTCATTAAAACAATAAGGAATATATACATCATCTCAGAAAAAAACATAAAACTGAATACTATCTTTTTTTTCCAGAATTTGAGATTCACACCTGAAAGGCTCATTTTTAAGGCCGATTTGAACTAGATACTTCTTTTTTAGGTTCTAACAAATGCTCTGGGGAATTATTATAAGAAAAAGAGAGCACATTACTCCTGTGTGTGGGGAACAGGTGATCCATGTCACTGCAACTCATTTCTCTTCTTAAAAGTTCCCTGATACTTGAGAGGCTGCTCTGTGCAAGAGGAAGCATCTTATGCTGTGAGGTTACAGGGAAAGAACTAGGATCAATGGATAGTGTTACGATGAAAGAGATTTTGGCTTAACATGAGAGAGAAATTTCTATCAAGTTAGAAAATGAGCTTCCCAGAGAGATGTGATGGGCAGATTAATGAAGTACTTTGAGAGACAGAGAGACTATTATCAAAGTTACAGAAAATGGGCCAATGAGTTTAACACGGTATGGGGAAAAACAGAAGAAAGACACCTAGGATACATAGCTCTCTTATTGTAGAACTCATGTTCATTATTTTGCTCACATTTTATTAGCCTGAGTTAATCATGTCTCTGCTCAGATGCAGGAGGGCTGAAAAATGCAAGCTTGGCTGAATAGCTTTCCCCCAACAGAGACTTCATACTACGGAAGACCATGAATCTTCGCTGGTCAGAGGGTTGCTTCTGCCACGTAGGAAGAATGTGTGCACCGGATGGAGCTTGAGGCAGATCTACCCCCATGGGCGCTTCATTTCTGAGGCAAGATATTTCTATGTTTCTACAATCCCCAAAGTTATAGCAATATAATACCTATGGGCTACACAGTGGCTGATTCAAACACATTCTCCCATAACTTCTTGCTTTTTCCCCAATCAGAAATGGCACAAGAGTTTCCCAAACACAATGTCTAATAACTTTTGTCTCATAAAGCTTTTCATGCATTTATGGCTATATAAATAATCTCAGTATTATTAGGCATTTATATGAGAAAATTACAAGTCTGAGCTCATAATATACATGTCAAAGGAGTTAGGAATGATGTAAACATATATATATATATGATTTTTTTGGTCAGGATTTAAAAAAAGCAATTGTTTTAAATAGTTCAATTTAGCCTCTATTTTCTTTTTCTTCATCTCATGTCATCATCCATATCTTTGCGTATTCACTAGATCATGCCTTTTGTGATTGATTCTCAGTTATTAAGTCTCTAAAGTTACTTGAAACAAAAGATAGAGCCACAATTTTTCAAAATGGTATTTTTCATCACATTATTGTTTCAGTGCTCATTCTCACAGATTTTTAGGAGAAGAGAGAGTGAGAGAGAGAGACTTAAATCTGAAATAAATCTTGCTTCTTGCTGTAGTAAACATCATTAAAAGTGTGAGAGAATAATTGACAGGACTTTAAAACTGTATCTCTATTTTAAGAGAAAATGGTGTAATAACTCAAATAATTAAGTGAGAAGAACAGTAGGAGTAATAGAAACTGCAGGCAAGTAATCAAGATAGTAGCCATAAAATCAGACAAAAGTAAGGGGTAATAGAAAGGCCAAATAGTCTGTGGAAAGAAAATGAGAGAAACAAGTTAATCATCAGGAATTATCAAAGCAACAAAAGCAATAACAATACTCTACACAATCCAACATCATCAATTACAATTACCTTAAAGTGGGATCAACGAACACTTTAAGTCACCAGCACCATATCTATATTATGTGATAGCAAAGTTGTTACATATTCCAGGCTTAGCTGAATTCTTTGAAGCACAAATTAAGAAGGAGGTAGAGTCAAGGTAAGACATACCTCCTTACTAGAAATAGACACAAGGAAGCTGTTGTATTTCTTAACTTTAGCTTTAATATGTATGAAGCACTGTAACATCTCAAGTATTTATGTGAAAAGACATTACTACCATGAGGTTTGGCAAAAAAAAAAAAAAAAAAAAAAAGGTTCTACTTCAGTTAGAAGAATTCCCTGGGGTGTCTTCCTCAAGCTGGTTTTCTTAGCTTTTTCATATATCATATCGTGAAAACCGTGATAGTCACCAAGCAGTCAAACAGATCCTTGGGAGGCTAACCATTTCGTTATAATGGTGTAAGTGCTGGCTTGAATGTTGAATTAGTTCAGATTAGAATTTATTTGTTGGAATGAAGTGAAGAGTCAAACATCTGAGCACATCTGGAGTCAATGAGTCATGACCTTAGCTCCCTCCAACGGTAGTGAAAGGAAATTCCTCGTGTTTTTCTGAGTGGAACGTTGGCACAGTGAAGGCACTCTAGCAAAGGGTCACTGCTATAGTCACAGGGCCCTGTGATGCAAATGCTGCCTCTCTTCTCAAAGGGAAGGATTATCCAGTCTTCCAGAGACCCATAGGCTGTTGAAAATACTCTCATCTCCTTCTATTAGTGTGTGCAGACTACCTCCAGACCCTAGAAACTATAGCTTATGTCCCTTGACTTGACTGAGAATGTGACTTTCCCTCTATTTCTGATGGCGGGAGAGAGCAATACAGTGATTTGTGCCATTTTCATTAGGTTATAGTAGCACAATTGAGAATTAAAAGAACATGAGTTCTGAATGAGGTTCATAACCTTTTTGGTAATCCTCTATAGCCCTAAGGCATTCTGCCCATTAGCAATGTCTCCTCCATAGACATCTGCATCCCCACCAGCACATATTTACCTTCTCTCCCTGGAAGAACTTGGGCCTCATTAACCAAGTAAAAAAGTTCAATCTGAAGCATTAAGAGAGACACAGGACAACCAGGTAACTGAGATTCTCCTTTAGCTCTTCCTTCCACCCACCTGGAAGGAATCTTTGTAATGTTCCTGCTTTGGCACACCCCCTATACCTTGTCTGTCCAAGACACAACAACGGAAGGCCACATTTGTATTCTACAAGCCTTCCATGACTTTATTTTCCTTTTGCTCACTTGTGATGAAGGCCAAGCTCATAACTGTAACCAACAACAGATTCTCTCTTCTGGTTCTTACCCAGTAGGAAGCGCAAGACAATAATGGGCTTTAATCCTAAATATGAATCATAGAAACATACAAGCAAAGTCATATGAAGAGTTCTTTCAGGAAACATTTGGGAACTGAAATCCACAGGATTGGCGGACATTCTTGTACCACATCCGTGCTCTCTGCCTTACCTAAAGGCTGCCTATGGATACTTCCTTTTCACGCTCGTGGCTTCTCCCCAGCTCTGTCTCAGAGCATTCTCAAGAGATAATGAAATTGGGATTTTTTCACTTTTCACTTTAATTTTGCACAAGTAAACACATATGGTTCCATTGGACAGTGGTGAAAATAAATCAGACCGAGTAACCAGTAGCTATCAGAGAAGCCTGACTTCCTTAGTTGCTGGAGTAGACAATGAATAAAAATCTCCATTTCAGAAATATTTTAAACATTATGAACATAAGTTTCAGAGTGATAATACCTGCCCATTATGTATTCTTGCATAAGATGCTGGGGATCAAACCTAAGTTTGTAAAGGCTAATTTTACTAAATCCAAAATATGGAATGTGGGATAATTAGATACATATACAGAACTCAATAACTACACTGCTAAGATAAGCAGCAAACAGAAGTTCCATGTGAAAACCTAAGGATATATCACAGGGCAAAATTTCCCCAATTTGTGGGGAAGTTATACATCTAATGTGTATAGATACTTTCACATCCCTGACGCGTGCAGTTCAGACGCAGAGAAGTGTTCAGTTAAAATGAGGCAATCCATGAAACACATTCAAAATAATCCAAGTCCTTTGTTTGCCTTGTACTTCTTGCAACACCACCTACCACTCCCAGCCTGCACTCCATAGTCACACATTTCTTCTTCTCCCCTTGTATTTGGTTTTTAGCTCCTATAATTGAGTAAGTATCTTTTATTAGGCGATTTGGGTAACTTTAAATGGATATTAAGATTACATGTAACAGCACACCTTCAGCTCTCATGCTTATCAAAGACTATACATATTAACATTTAATTGCTCACCTTCACCTCTGAAATCTCTTTGCAATTCATTCCTACAACTATTGACCCTCGTCCCATTGAGAAGGTACAGGAAGAGACTAAACATGCCTTATTTCCTCATTATCTAGGCGTGGCTTGAAAAGATAGAATATGGATTGCTCATATAAAGACAAAGTTACAGAAAAAATAAGCCTATGATAAATATTTAGCCAGCTTCTCACACTTAAGGCTAAAAGTGAGAGGTTCAGACTCTGAATCTCCCTCTGTGTTAGTCCTAAATGTCAATACATGTGCACTCGATTTCCCCAGGCCAAAGTCATCCTGGCTTGCTGTAAGTACAGGTGTCAGTGGAGAACCATCAAAGGAACCACCACAGAGACAGTACCAAGAGGGTAAGCCTTGAGACTCCCAAGTTTACTTAGCATGGTTTACTTAGGTTTTACTTCCAGGTTTGTTTTGTTTTGTTTTAAGGGGGGGGTCTGCTTTTGCACAAGCAAAGCTCCTTAATTGGAAGTGGAGGTGGAGGGGGAAATATTTAAGAACATGAGAATGTTAATAATTGACAATCTGTCTCACTTTCTCTCCTGCTAAAATTGGCAGAACCTTGGCAAAATATACTGCATATATAAATGTATTGCTCATAATTTATCTAAAACTGCATCATTCTCTTTTAATGAAGTGCTTGAAATTCCTCTTGGATCTTAGCCCAAAACTTTCTTGATGGAGAAACCACAGCTCCTAGAAAATTAAACATATTAGCAGGGACAAATCCATTAAGTCAAAGAATGAAAAAAATATACATATGGGTGAGATACACAGTTAATAAATAAATAAAAATACTGTATTTTTATTATTGTAATACTTAAAAGCTTTTAAAACTAGTTATGATTAGAATATCATTTTTATTTACCAAAACATGTGACCATGTGAACATATTGTCAGGATTCTCCCTTAAAGAGAGATCCCTAAACTTGAAGAATTTCATGATGAATTCAAATCTGTACATTCACCGTAGCTTTTCATTCCTTTCCTGTCCTGTCCACAAACCAA
This sequence comes from Manis pentadactyla, assembly GCF_030020395.1. Lineage (NCBI taxonomy): Eukaryota > Metazoa > Chordata > Mammalia > Pholidota > Manidae > Manis > Manis pentadactyla. The sequence goes on along the minus strand of NC_080026.1, from coordinate 30,316,638 downwards.
TCCATCCCCTTTCCCATCATGCACTCATGCAAGGAGGACAAGCTGATCCCAACAACAAGCAGTCAACAGGTATTTTCTTGTTACACACAAAGCAAGTACCGAATCTTATTCCCAGGCATGAATCATTGAAATTGGGCTCTGAGACATGCAGGGATGAATTAGGAAATGGATGCTTTTCCAATTTTTGTCACATAAGACCCTGGATGCAAATGAGAGGCTCTCATCTCTAACCTGGATCTCATCTGACCCTCCTTTCCCATGACTAGGATGGGTGACCCTGACTACTTTTACCTACAAGGACCACATCTGTAAGGAATCTGCCTTCTGGCTTTTTTTTAGTGTCCCGTCTACATCTCAGTTCTGCAGAAGGAATGTTTGCAAGTCTTTTTGCCCATTCCTCTGACTGATGGCACATTATAATATTTGTTCTAATGGAAACACAGTCACAGTACATCTTTCTGGATTGTGGGCATACTGGTATGCGTTCAGCACTTGAGTTCGATTCAGTACTCATTCCACTGCACTCTTGTTCTGGGGAGGTGAGTCAGTCCTACATGAAATTGTCACTATTTGTGACCGAGCATCCAGGAATGTCCCTTAGTGCATAATGGACATTTAAAAATGTGTGTGATGCAGTAAAGCCATAGTCAAAAGAAAATTTTAGCCTTAAATTAATTCTAGAAAGAAAAGAGGCTGATTATCAATAAGTGTTCATCTCAATAAATTAGGAAAAAAGTCAACTTAAAAGGAAGTGGAATAAAAGAAAGAATGCAGATAAAGAAGAAAGTAATGAAATATGATACAACACACGATAAGAAAACTTTACGAAAGTGAGTTTATTCTTTAAAATTGTTGATGAAATGGACTAATCCCTAGCAAAACAAAAGAGAAAAGAGAGAAAGCAAAAATTAACCAGTTTGAGGAATAAAAAATGGAAGATCCAAAAAATTTTTAAAGAGAGATTATATGTAACCTAATGTAATTATATTTGAAAATTTAAACATAATTGATGATACTGTAGAGAAATAAAACTTACTAAAATAGACATGAAACAAATAGAACAATTGAATATTCTATGTAAATTAAAGAAATCAAATTTATTATTAAATCTCTTTCTACAAGGGAACTTTCCATAACACAATGGCTTCATTTACAAATTCCTCTAAACAAAAAAATTTAAAAAATACCAATCTAACACAGAGAATAGAAAAGGTGAGAACACTACCATACATACCATCTCCTTTGATGAGAGCAGCAAAACCTTGATATCAAAATTTGACCAAAATGTTAACAGAAAAGAAAAAATGATAGGTCAGGATCTTGTATGAGCATAGATATGAAAACTATGAACAAAGAATTAGCAAATCAAATCCAGCAATACATGCAAAGGGTCAAACGTGGTGACTATTTTGGGCTGATTCCAGAAATATAAGTTTGGTTTAAAATCTAAAAAAAATCAGTCAACTTACTTCACTCCATGTGCTAGATTTTTCTATTGCTGCCATGACAAATGATGGCAAAGTTAGTGGTGTAAAATGGGACAGATTTATAATTTCATGGTCTGTATGTCAGAAGTGTAGGTACAGTATAGCTTAGCTGGGTCCTCTGCTTACCAACTCACGAGGCTGAAATCACAATATTGGGCTTTGTTTCTGTCTAGAGGCTCTAGAGGTGAATCCACTTCCAAGCTCATTCAAATTCTCGGCTGCATTCAAGTTCCTTGTAGTTACAGGACTTAGGTCCCTGTTGCCTTGCTGACTGTCAGCCGGGGATAATTCTACAGGCTGCCAATATTCCTCCTCATGCTTTCAATGTGGCCTCCCTCCAGAAATGGTAGGTTGAGTCTTTCTGACTTTTCCAGCCAGAGAACATTTTCTATTTTTAATGTCTCATATGATTATACTAAGATAATCTAGATAACCTCCTTATTTTAAGGTCCATAACCTTAATCACAGCTGCGAAGTCCCCTTAGCCGTGTAACATAACATATTCATAGTTTCTGGTGCAATCATTATTCTACCTACTGCATTACATTAACAGAATAGAGGAGAAAAAGTAATGATCATTTCAATGCAGAAAATTTATTCAATACAAATTTTAGACCCCATGATTTTTAAAAATCTTAGAAAACTATAAATAAGAGAAATTTATTTTTCTGTTAAAGTGCCTAGAAACAGTCCTTTACAAAATTCATAATTAATTGAATATTGAATATCTTTCCCCAAGATGAGAAATTTTCACTATCAATACACCTTTCAACACTTCACTAGGATTCCTGGATAGTAATAAGGCAACAAAAAAATGTAGAAATTATTAGGTATACAAAGGAAGAGATCTAAGTGTTGTTTTTTACTGAGGATATTATTGTATGTTTAGGAAATCCAAAAACATCTTAAGACAAACCATTATAATTAGGAAATTTAGTAGTCATTGGATACAAGATCAATATGTAAAAGTCAATTGTATTTTCATATGCTAAGAACAATAAGAAAATAAAATTTGAGAAAATATACAATTAAATATTGCATCAAGGAAATCCTCAGATACTTAGGAATACATGCAATGAAAAATGGGCAATACCTATACAGAAAACTCAAAGCATTATTGAAAGATAACTTTAAAAATTTCAATAAATTTAGAGGCATTCTATGTCCCCAGTTCAGAAGAATCAATATTTGAAAGATGTCGGTTCTTCCAAGCTCAACTGTAGATTCGGGATAATCTCAGGAAAAATTTTTCTCTCCAAAAAATCATCATCATCATCATCATAATCAATTCTGAGAATTAAGAATTTGAATTTAGTATTTATATAGAAATTGATAGGCACGATAACAGTAATCTTAAAGAACAAACACTAAAACCCGTAAGAAGACATAAACATAAACACACAAAAACACATATTAAGCTACAATAATTAAGAATGTGGCATTTGCAAAAAACTACACACATGAAACAATGGAACAGCAAAGAGAACACAGAGCAGACCCACATACATGCAATCCCTTGATTTAACACAAGGTGCCACTGCAGTTTGATGGGGACATGGTGGCCTTTTTAATAAGTGGTGCTGAGTCAATCACATATTTATATAGAAAAAGAAAATAAGAGTCTGAATGTCTGGGGCCTAGATTACTGAAGATACTGACAGAGGGAAGCCAGAAACCTCAACATTTTGGTTCTTTTTTTTTTCTTTTTCAGTTCTCTTTGGTATGTGGTTTGCTTTTAAGGTACATTAGGTGACAAAGTAACCAGATATTTTGCCACCCTATAACAAGGGTTACTAGCTTTCCATTCTGCACTATCTGAGTCTTCATTACCACCTATGCATTTGCTTTTTGAGTGAATTCCACATAGTGAGTTCTATTCCTTAAGCATTAGTTTTCTAATTATAAATGTAACTGAAATAAACTCCCCACACCCAACAAACAAAAAACACTGGCTTAAACACATTAGAGAATATATTTTTTCATCATATATAAGCCATTACTGTATTGGCCAGTTTGGAAAAGGAATTTATTCTGCTGACATAGAGTAAGACAGGATTTATTGAAGAATATTATATATGCATAAACATAATACATAAAACTAGTGAGTAGGCAGAAATTCTAGGAACGTCTCCTAGATCACTACTGTAGAACCGGTATCTTTTCTGCTAAGAAAGATGCTGTTGATGCATGCTTTAGACTGCATAGACTTACTGTGATCGGAAAGCTGCCCCATAAGAAAGTCACCACAACCACTTCTAAAAAACCAAGCCCTCCGGTAACATATTTTTTCAGTCTGGTGCCCCCAAATTCATGCTGCTCACTCTGTCTTTCTAAGTTTCACAGGTGTACATCTGCTTGGTAGAACATAGTCATTCTTGGAATCCTAACTGCAAGGGAGTCTGTGAAACAGTCCATTTAAAAAAATTGTTGGAATGAAAACAAACTGAGCCAGCCAATTTAGAACACCTGCCTCAGTTTCCAAAATGTCCAAAATTCTGTTATAATAAAAACTGCCATTTATTATGCATCTGAGGTAGGGCAGGGACATAGGATAAGCATCATGATTAATTGCTACTGCTTATGATGAAAAAATGCCAACATAGAAATAATATAGGAAGAACAGAAGAGACTCCATCTTAAAGCTCAGATTCCATTTTAAAAACCAGGGAGTTAGGAAGTAAGAATCCTAATATATTTCATTGTAATCAGCCAATAACCTACCCTATACTAAAGCAGAACAAGTAGTCCTAAATGATATGTCCCCACTGCTGGAGAGTAACCACTATGTTGGAAGAGAACAGTATCATGAAATTTCTTGTGTTAAGTATATCTTACAGAACATCTAGAGAACTGACTATGTATGGTTACATAATATCTCTAACTAGAGACAGACATCCTGAGACCACATGTCAAGCCTATGTCCCCCATCCCCAACCCCCACCCTTTGTCCCATTCCTGAAAAACATTAAAGACAGAATCCCAAGCCCTTAAGCATGCCTCCTGAGGTTGTCTGCACTCCCACCTGAGTGTCTACTGTCTTGTATGAAATAAACTTTCTTGTTACATAAGCCGATTGCACTTGTCTCTGAACCCTTTTCCACGATAAAGACAAGAACTCTCCAACCTCCATATCCAGTGGTAAATGCCTTTGTCATTCTACTATTTCATTCAGCTTTCTAGACTTAAGCACAAGTCTTCACTCTCTCTGTCCTACTTCAGACAAATAGAGAAGGGCTATTAAGATCTCTGATATGGGCTTGTAAGTTTCCATTGCCTGGGTGACCTGGACAGGGCTGCAGCTGTATGATCATGTCCTTTAGTAGTCTGCCCCCAAATCTCCTTTCTTTGCCTTTGGGAAGTTCTCAGGACATACTCTTAGTCCATCCAGTGCTCTGCAGCTCCCCCACATCCTGGATGGTTGGGGCTTAGTTCCCATGCCATGCAGATTCAAGCAGACACTGGATGCCAGGTGACCCTGGCTTCAGAAGTTGTCAGGGTATCTGCCCTGTGCTGAGGAGGAGTTTAATGTGTTTCACCTTGTTCTCTACAGACTGCATGGTTGCTGCCATTCCCTGATGCTCTTGCTTTAATGATTTCCTTCCTTACCTACACTCAGCTGATCTGCTCGAGAATTCTTTCTCCATCAGAGTCAAGAACCCTCCACCATCCAAGCTGAGGTTCCACCTAGAATGCAGGGAGAGACCTCCTCAGGCGCAGCTGCCCGACAACACGTCTACTCTATAGGATGAAGCAAATTTATTTCTTCTCATTTATTTCATCTAATACTTTTAAATAAATTTTCTGTAGATTAAATTTAATATTCTTTCTTTATTAAAAATAAAGAAATAGACTAACAACCCAAACAACAACCATAAAAATAATTTTAAATAAACCTGCCCAAGTCCACCTATGTAATTATGCAAAGCCAAAGCACAAAACCAGTTCAGTGTGTCTTGGGTAATGAGATTCTTTCTACTACTCCTTGCTCTGTCTAAATTGTATCAGTATAACAAGGTTTTTATTTTCAAATTTTAAGATTTTAGTTGAGGGTTGACTAAAATAAACTCAGGGATGTATGAAAACTGTGTTGGTTTCAAAGCCTGGATAAAATCATAAAAAAACAATGATGGACAGGATGCCTAGATCAGTCAACAGGCAAACACAAATGATCTCAAAAACGTTCATGTTGATGTATTTGGGGAGCCAGAATGTGAATGTAATATTGCAGAAAGTTCTGACTCCATTTAATTGATATGTGTTTTTTGGCAAAATAACTAAGGATTTGGCTCAAGATAACAGCTTAGACATCTGTGTGCTAAGACCTCTAAGCAAGTGCTCTGTGTTATCTATATTCAGCATCGGAAAATTTTGTTATATCCAAGTTTTTCTGTCAATCATGCAATTTAAAATATGACAGAAATATCTGCAAACAAATAGGACAATGATGAATAGATCTAGAAACTATGGTCAAAAACTCTGCTCTGAAACCTATTACTTTTCCTCCTTCATAGGCTAAGGAAAATAAATCTTCTCAATATTCTTCATCTTAAAAAAAGAAACACAGAGAGGCAAAGCACCTAGACTTAAAATGTGAGTACAAAAATGAAGAGCAAATGGCACAGAGTGTGCCATCCGGAGAAATGAGTGATTCATAAGGACTTCGCTTTAGTGAGACTGAGGACAACTGAGAACCTAAATAATGTGGAAATTTACTGAAAACCTTGGAAGGTTGCTGAACTTAACCAAGTTAAGTTAATTTCACCCAGGAACTTAACAGAACTTAGTCAAAGCCTCCTTTGTTGAAAACCAGATTTACATTCCAAGCGAAGACAGTCAGAGTGGTGAAATCAAAAGGTGAGAAGCAGAAGGAAACAGAAGGTCACCTCACATATTTCTTATCACATTACAGTGTTTCTCTGCCTTTCTTCCTGCTAAACAAAGGTATTTAGCTCAGAAAACTCTATTGTAGTTTGGGTAGTAAAAGTAGTACAAAGTACAAGTTACCTATATTGCTGGAAAATAAATGTGAAATTAATATACATCAAAAATTAATTAGTACATCAATGGAATCATTAAAATGCTCTACAAACATAAATGTAACTCAGTGGGGGTAACTACAAATGGTTGAAATATTTTAGATACATTTAGCTGCTTTAGCTTTTAGCATAATATTCATCTTGCATGGATATCTGAGGTGTGCATAAATACAATTCCTAATTATTACTATTGAATAAGTTTTATTTATATTTAAATGTGTTCTAGGCCATCTAAGAAATACTTTCTATACATTGTCCTCTTTATCTGACCTTGATATGCTGGATTTTCTCACAACTTGGTAAAATGTTCCTTTATTTTCTCACTGACTTTTAACTCATGTACTTAATAAAGATTTCAAAACTTGTATCTCCATATAAACCTTTCTTAGGAATTCCATTTTCTTCTCACCAACCACCAAATAGACATCTATGCTTGGATATATCATAAACATGTCAAACTCAGTACTCCAAGACTGATGTCTTGTTTTTCTCATGCAAAGTGAATCTGACCTTAGACCTTCTTCCCCAAATCAGTGTTAACTCATTCTTGTCTTTCTCCTGCTGCCTCTCCTCACATTATCTAATCTGCTAGAAGATGTGTCTGCATTACCTCTGTTCTCTCTCAAGTCCATCACCTCCTCTCTAGCTCCATTGCCATTCATTTTGCCAAGCCTACTATAATTCATTCCTTGGACTGCCTTTGGAGTCTTGATAGATGCGTGTATCCACAGACACTATCCACAGGAGTCAGATTAACTTTTAAATAGAATCATGTCCATCCTCTTTTAAAGTTAATAGACAAAGATTCAGAAAAAGGAGAAGGAAAAGAAAGCAAACATCCTTAAAAGTCATCAAGTTCTTTGATATTCTGGCCTCTTATTAAGCCCCAACTGTAACTTCAAGCCAGTATGTAGTTTGGAAGTCAGGATGACACAGGAATACAGCTGAGGGGAGAGAGCGGAGAGAATGTGTATTTTATTCTCCTTCCCTGTTAGTGCCTAGCCAAGAACCAGGCAACTGATCTGATCTCAATAAATATAGTTGAGTAAATGAATCTTATCTAGTCATGTTCCAAGCCAAAGTTGGAGCTCTTTTAGACATCAGTATCAAAGGTGATGATGATGATGATAACAATAATAAATGTTCATTCATATAGCACATTATTCCTTTCCAGTGCACAATAACACAATAAGATCCATACCTTTTAATCTCTGTGAACAAATGGATTATTAGGATATTAACCATAAAGTCATGTGGCTATTGGCAAAGCTGAGATATGTCCCCTGTTTGTTTGACTCCACATTTCATGCTCTTAATGTCTCCTCTTAGCAAGAATTGAATGAACACTTTTTTAAAGTCATTATAATGCCAGTGAAAGTGTCAGAGTAAGGATGTGTGATCTTAATCTAAATGAGTCAGTCTGCTTATACTTTCATGAATTTTACTGGGTCTTGGAATTTTAGTCAGGTAACAGATGCTGAAGTTTACTATCAATTACGTGGTTTATATTTTTATTGAGACAAAATTGCTATACTTTGAATGTTCACTGTATGTTTCCATTTCTTTGAATATGCCCACATAGTAGTAGAGTTATATTTGCATTTTAAAATACAAAAAATATTTTAAGTGAAAAATACAAGTTCCAAGCACTTTCAAGGAAGGGGTGATAGGAACTGGACTTTCTATGTGGTCACATAAACAAAAAATAATGAATTAAACTAAGTATGAGCACTGAGCGTCTTTATAACCAGCAGCTTGAAGTAATGGAGAAGACCCTGACTTTAAAGAAAGGCTGGTCTGGATTTGAATATTGCTCTGACATTTTTTAGGAGTGTCTGTTTAGGCAAATTTCTGTCTTTTGTGAAATTCAAATACCCTCACCTGTGAAACCGTGACACTAACACCTGCTTTGGGTGTGCTTTTAAAGACCAGCAATGTCAGTTTTCCTTGTTTTTATTGTCACTGTTGTCAATATCGTCACCACCATCATCATCAACAGCAGAAGCAAGAAACAGTTTCTCTTTTTCTGTCGAAGTACATTCTTTGCTTTGTCCTTTTTTAGTGGTTTTCTTGTTTTTTCAGGAAAACAACAAAGGTGTTAAGATTGATTACAGGCTTTGCTTTTCCTTCTGGCCACCATTTGTCACTGTTGTAAGTAAACAGTAAAATAAAATCTTCTTTTATTAAATGAGACTCCATATGAATCCCACACGCTGGGTACTTTCAGGAAAAATGAAGGTCTCTTCTTCAGTTGTCCAGGTTTGATCTTTCTGTATAAATCAATAGGTACCTATACACACCATTCACCTGTCTTAGAGGCATACCTTTATTTAAACAGCATAGAAAGCCTACATTGCATAATAAATATTTTAAGCTATTTTCCAATTCCTTACAAAGAAAACCTTCTCTGGTCTTGTTACTGTTCAGCTAACTCATGTATCTCTATGACATAAGTAAATTTAATTAGGATTTTGACAAACACAATTTAGAACTAGAACTCAAAAATACAATTAAAAGGTTTAAATGCAAAGAAAGTGATTTGGGGGATTAAATGTAAATGACATTTTAATTCTAAGAATTCATCAGTTTGGAAGTTAATGAAATTAATGAAGCAAGAAATAAGATGCAAATCCAAAAGTTTATATTCCTCTGCTTTGTTGGCTGCTCTGGGCCAGCCCTGCAGAGGAATCAAAGCCAATTACAGCCATAAGGAATAATTTGGGATGTGCTTCCATTAAGTGGTTATATACAATAAAATAGTCTGAAAAGGACTTTCTGAACAGGAGACACATTCAGTTGAATATATGTAAATATGTGCATGAGCATGTGAATGAAAAGATGCCAGGAAAATAAATTAAAGTGTTGGAAATTTAGGATGGATATTACTATTTCATTAAATGAAAAAAGCCACTTGAATACCCCCAAAATTCAAGCATGAAAATCTGGAATATAATTTAAAAATTTGGGAAGAAGAAGTACTTGGAAATTCTGAAATCTTGAAAAATTTATGTTGACACTGAGCAAATGATTGCAGGTATGTTGATAATGTGAGCAATTTTCTACTTGCATGGTATGTGTGTATATTTATATATACTGGGAAAAAACACAGAATCACCTATCTACCTTCCACATTATAAGAAAATGTCTACATTTACTTTAAAAGCACTGTACTAGTGGCCATCAAATTAACTGTTTTTATATCTACTTATTTATATCACTTTGGAAAGAAGCAAAGGTAGTTTTTTAAAATTTAATCATGAAATATTAGCATATACTAATTTAAAAATATGGTCTGATAACGTAACAGGTAACCATCTAAAATGTCTCTCAAATATCCCTGGCTTCTGGTATTCACATTGTGAAAGCCCGTTTTCTCCAGTGTGGGCACGATCTAGTGATTGCTTCCACTAGTTAGAATATAACAAAATTAGAATTTCTGTGATTAGGTTATAACAGACCGTAAGTTCTGTTTTACTGGATCTTTCCTCCCTTCCTTCCTTCCTTCCTTTCTTTCCTTTCTTCTTATTGAAATGTATTTAACATACAATAATATTGAGGATTCAACATTTATACACATTACAGAGTGATCACCAGGATAAATGTAGCTACCCTCAGTCACCACACAAAGTTGTTACATATTATTGGCTATCTATTTCTAATGCTATACATTGTATCCCTGTGTCTTACTTATTTTATAACTGGAAGTTTGTATCTCTTAATCTCCTTCCCCTATTTCACCACCCCTGCTGCTTCCTTCTCTCTCGCAACCACCAGATAGTTCTCTACGTCTGTAAGTCTGTTTCTGTTTTGCTTTGTTTTGTTTATTCATTTGTCTTGTTCTATAGAGTCCACATATAAGTGACATCATACAGTGATTCTCTTTGTCTGACTAATTTCACTTAGTATAATACCATGTTGTCCATCCATGTAGTTGCAAATGGCAAGGTTTCATTCTTTCATAGTGCACTTTCTTTCTTACTCCTGTGTGCTGGCTCTGATGAATCAGCTGGAGTGACAAATGGCAAGAAACTGAGGGTGGCACCTGGCCAACCACTAATAAGGAACATAGACCTCAGACCAAAAGCCTTTGAGGAATTGAATCCTACCAACAACCACTTAAGTGACCTTGCAAGCACATTCTTCCCTATTCAACATTTTTTGGGACATTGTAGCCCTGGTTAACACCTAGACAAGGTAGACTTTCAAGGGACGTGTAAGCCAAGGACTCAATTAAGCCACAGAAAGTGTGAGATAATAAATGTGTTGTTCAAAGCCACTAAGTTTGGGGGCAATTTGTTATGTAGCAATAAGTAACTAATAAGTATTTTAGAACATCTAATTTAATAAGATTGATGACCCAGTGTTCAGTCAAATCAGTTACTAAGAAACTCACGGAAATTAAACCTCAACCAGTCAATTAAATGGTCACGTGCCAGAGTGCCATCTGTTGAGCAATGGTGTTACTGTGAAAGAAAAGAAACTTGTCTTCCTAAAACATAAAAAATAAAAAGAGAAAGTTACCTTTCTTTTGTTTGAAACCTGAGTTGCTGCCTGTGCTCTTTGTGTGGGTTCTTGGAAGATACATTCATTAATAGTCTTAATCTCTGAACATAAAAATCAGAGCATTCTTTACTTCAAGTCCCTGTTCTTGAAAATCTTTTATAATGTGTTGGCCCACTTTCCCACCTTTAGCAATATAGTACAGTGGACTTAGCTGCCTTCTTTTGCTGGCTTTCATGCAATGCCTCAGACATTATATTGAAAATGGATTTTCACTGTACAGTATTTTGGATGGAGAGAGTAGAAGACAGAATAGGTAGGCATCCTAAAACATACACTGGAAAAATTTTTGGAATAAAATGTTTAACTTTTGCTTTTTTTCTGATTTGAATTTCTCAGCCAATTTCATGTGAATAATAATAATAATAATAATAATAAATAATAAACCAAACACCGTATATTCAGAGGTTTCTGCTATATAATTTTTAGGGTATTATTTTTCTGTAATAATTGTTTTAAGTTGCATTACTACTAATCCCTTGTTTTTGTCAGACATTTTGGGGAAAAGATAAAACCCTCTCCTTTTCAATATTATAATCCACAATAATTGTTTAGTAATCAATGTGTTCGGGGTTATTAAATCATCATATTACAAATGTGAAAGTATTCAAATGGAACAAACATATCATGACAAACCAAAAGAAGCATCTGAGCCAACTTTTCATTCTTTGTGATGTGAAAATGCAGAGATGCCACTCTTATTTGTAAAAGGCAAATGTCCTTAGATTTTGTCTGTCCCCTCCCTGCTTCTGATGCTCAGACAAGGGGGGAGACACGATGAAATATCAAAGATCTGAAAGGGCCAGCCAGGGAACTCGAGGCTTCACTGAGCAAGAGTAATGCCGAAAAGGCACTTCTCATATTTAATTGAGCAAATGAACTTAAAATGAACTTAAACATCATTATCTGGCCTTGAGTCTAGCCCAAGAACATGACACTTCTCAAAAATACCGAAACCATGTGAGGGCGGCCCTGAGCTGTGAGAACTACTTTGGTTCTCATCATTCTGTTTTTGATCAAACATCAAGAATTGTGAGAAAAACAATCAAGTCATGTGTATGTATTTGTACATTTGATTTCTGTATTACTTGATTTATATATTAATCCCATTAGTCTCACATTTCCCCTTTTTCTTTTAAGTAGTACATAGATATAGTAATAAAACAAGTAGTAATACAGTAATGTTATAGTAATATAACAAGTAGACAGTTTCTAACAGAAGGCTTTTTAACACAGCTTACCTCTCCACATTCTGCAGTATAAAATAAAAGTCTATTTCTTGAATTTATGTGAAGTAGAATAAAGATAGAAAATAAATTTAGTGCAATTAGGAGGTAATTGCAGGTGAGCAAATCTATGCCTATAAACTGAGCTTTGATCTGAGCTGAGCAAGGGAACAAAACATCTACAGGTGCAGAAGATTTCTCTCAAAACTGGAGGTGTGAGGTTTTAAGACTCTGTTGGCCCCCAATTTCTCACCTGATGGACCCCCTGTGACTGTGCCTGTCTTAGGTTGTTCCTCCCTTGATGAATCTTACCCGTATCTGGCTAACCAGCCATTTTCCGGAGCCACACAGGGAGATGTAAAGCTGGTAAGTGAGAGAGAAGCTATATTCTTTGAAAAGGTTAGTTTTTTACTCTTTTGCAGATTTATGCCTGGTGGCCTCTATGTCCAGCACTTGTCTTGAAGTATCTTTGCCAGTTGAAAGAAATATGATGCACAGTAATTTTAAGTATGAAGCATGAACTCTAGTAAAGAGCTGTATTTAGGAAGAAAGAAGAGAAGCTATAGAAGTAACAGGTGGAAGATTTGGAAAATATGAAAAAATTGATTATTTCTTTGACATAATTTCCTGTAGAGTAACATAGCATGTAGAGGTTTTAACAAACTACTAATTAAATTATGTACACACATTAACAGAACAGGAATACAGATACATAGCAAAAGCAGACCTACAATTACTGGCTATATCCAATGAAACCAAGAAAACCAGTTAGGTAACCCAGGCATTTGTGAAAACTTATTAATAGTACATTGAATATTGTCAATTGATTTTGAATAGTTTGAGAAAAATCAGACAAATTAAACAACACATTCCTGGAAATTGTTCACATCCTATATGTTCTTTTAACAGCAGATAGTCTATAGTAGCACAATTTTGAAGCACTGTAACTCATACTTTTCCTAACTTTTGGTTGAGTTCAGTTAATATAGAAGAGGTCAAGTTTGTCATCTCACTGTACTCAAAGGCCAGCTTAGGTATCTCTTTTTGCATTCCAAAGACAAGCCCAGGAACTGGCAGGAGGAATGCAGCTGCAACTGCAACAGCTGCATGATCTGAAAGCATCAAGTTGTCGTCACAATCACATGGCAGAGCTCAGAGAAGTCTCTTGCGCTTATATCCAGGATATCTATTAGGGCAGGAAGAATGTGTCCCACACCACAAACACCTCGGTAGTGTGAAGAAAGGGCTTGAAACGTTTTGCTATTACACAAAAATACCCAATCATTTGGAAGTCTATATCCAGAAGACCATTTTACATTGATTGTAGAATTAAAATAAGAGGGTATATGAGTACAATTAATACATACACAGTCAGTGATTATAGTAGTACTAACAGGTAAATTTAATTGGGCATCAGAAGTAAGTGTCTTAGGGGGAAGAGTGGTATTGATGCCTGATGTTAGTGAACACCATAAGAGGAAGTCTTGTGCCTATTAAATTCTTCTTCAACAGTTCACTGATAGAGGAATCTCTTGCTACACAAAGAGATGACCTGTGCAACCCTTGGCTTGGGAATTGTAACCACAAGTTAGGTGAGGAAAGATTATTTTCTGGAATGAGGGATATACTTAAATATACATAACTACTTCTTTTATATAACATGTCAGGAGTTCCCTTTTGAAATTTCTCACAGGTGTAATTGCCAATATCTTCTCGAGACAAAACTGCTTTATAAATATCAGAATGATTACTATCTCTAACAGATTGATCAGTAATATTATTCCATCCAAGTTTTCCTCCATCCTTTTGTCTATATATTTCTTCACCATTCTTTTTCCATACTATAGGGCCCACAGGAGTGGAGCAAATAGATAAGCAATGCAGAACTACACCATGGCCTAAATAAGGGGGTTTACTTACGCTTGCTGTTATAATGCAAGCTTGTGTAATATGTACATGTATAAGTGCCATTATCGGAAATAAAAACAAAGATACTATCATTTGATGGACTTCAATTTTCTGTGTGTGACATACAGGCCTTTCTTGTAGTCTTTTGATGGTCTTAGAATGACTTTTCCAGAGGATGCTGACGTTGGAAGTTCTTCTTCATATCGTATCTTGATTTGTTTTCTGGTTAGCTAAATCAGGCGTCGATCCTCTGTAACAACACCAACAAACCCTTTGCCCCACACTTTGATAGGACCTTTATACCATTGTAAAGAACCTATTGGAGACCACCACACAGGAACTGCTGTTGTTTCAGAAAAAGAAATATTATCAGAAAAATACACTTCTATAGCTGATTGTCCATCACCCTTTAAAAGATCAAAATTAAGGATATGTAAAGCATGCATTAATCGTTGATTTGCAGTTAATTTGATCATATTGGGGAGTAATCCCTCTTTTTGTTTTAATAAATGAGGTTTAAGAGTAAGATGACAATGTTCAATTAGAGCTTGACCTGTAGAATTGTATGGAATGCCTGTTTTATGAGTGATATTATCAGTTGAGAAAATTTTTTAGCATAGAGAAGAGGTAAACTGGAGCATCATTGTCAGTCAGTTTAAGAGAAAAAGTTTAAAACATTTTATCAGCAACATTTGAAACAAAAAGCCATAAAATCATTTTTTTAGTTTATTTAATTTTATGTAACTAATACTCGTTCTGCTGAAATCTAGTTATTGACTAGTTTAGGAGTAATTAAACAGTGATTATAAATGACAAAAGACAAATGACAGTGGTTAAAGATCTGATGAGAGCTTGCTGTAAGACAGTTGATACACAGAAATTTGGATATTTCTGTAACAAAACATTCAGTAACAGTTTAGCATCATTCCCTTTGACAGTGCTTTCCAGGTAAATATATATCAGATAAATAAGCCAAATTAGCTAAATATTTTCCCCGATGAGGAGAAAAAATTCCTCTGACATGTTTTAGCGGCCCTCTGGAAAATATCAGACTGAACTAGAGGTAAAAAGCACCTTTTTAAATTTGATTTTGGAAGCTGTCAGAATAAAGTTTTTAAGTCACTTTCCTAAATAGAATCATAGGTCACTATGAAACAATGCTTGATTATTGAATCAGAATGACAATAAAATAATTTAAATGCAAATACAGAAGATTACACAGTTAGCAAAGCCTAGCATTTAGTCTTTTTAATATTAAGATTTCCTTTTCTTAAATATTCAGACAACTCATTGAGACTTTAAGCATAAGAAACTTTTGATAATTAGAAAACCCTTTGCAATTTTTCAACATTAAAGGTAGACTAATAAACTTTTCTTCTTTTAACAAACAAAAAATTCTAGTTTTGCTGTGTACTTGATATCAACTTATTTGTTTTAATTTCACGTAACATGATTATATCAATTTTTTAACAAACTTTTTACAACTTTCCTTTTACATTCAGTGTTTTCCTTCTTTAAATAGACAGCTGTACTTTTTGAACAGTTACCTTCTTGTACCCTCAACAAAACTAATTTCCATTCCTTATACTTTCTCTTATTAAACACACATCCTTTTTAGCAAGTAGAGATGTTTTCTTTATTACTTTAAGTAGCTTTAATTAGACCTTAAAACCATTAGGAGCTTTAATTTTCAGCGAACACTGAGAAGTGGGCTATTGTAAACCGTTACACTAGCATTCTTTAGATTAACAAATTTATGAACACACTTTATAATTTCTGGAATCATGTGCTTTGTAGCACAACCTCTAAGCACAAAATATATCCACTTAGCAAAACATTAAGGTATTAGGTTACCACAAAGATTCTTTGGCTGTTTGTAGGTATATACACTGTAATACATTGTAACACCCTATTATTAAGATGTTCACTTACTACACTCAGTTTACACATTCTCAACAACTATGTTAGATTACTCACAAAACTTTTACCTAATATTAGACAAAGTTAAGCCTCATAACTGTAAGGACGTGTCCATTTTAGTTCAACTTAAATTAGTATTAATGCTTAATATTTTCTATTAGAAGTTTCTGGAAATTTTAGAATGTCTAATTTTCACAAGCGCTTGTTTTTAAATCAATTTTTATTAATACCATCCAGAGGTAGAAAAATATTTTTCATTTACACACTTAGACACACAAACATACAGATTGAGACATGACTACAGTTAGCAACACTTTTCATAAAAGAACATATACACAGACAGATAAACTGATACAAAGATTTGAGTTACTAATATTCAATTGCCTTCTTTCTTTTTAGCTTACTTGACTAAAAGTATCTCAATTTTCAAGAATACACTCTAAGGGCAAGTAGTTTACATAACTGGGTTAAGGTCTAGATGGCCCAAGGCAAACAGAGCTTATGAATGCTCTGAACTAACAGGGACTGTGTGTATCTAGGGGGCTGGAAATGGAATGCAAGTACAATTCTAGCACCAGTTATTTAAAATCAGGTTGTATTGTAGAAGATAAATTTCTTCTGTTCCAGGGAGTCTGATTTAAAAACCTCCTAATATTTTAGGATAATGATGAACCCAATAAGTAGACTAGATTTTTACTAAAATAATTTAGAAAACTAGTTTCATATTGTAGTAGTTCATGGGACTTCTATTTTCTTTCTTTGTGGCAAACTATATTTAGCAGCATAACATATTGCATACTTCTCTCAGGGGCCAAGCCTCTCTAATTAAAGAGTTTCTATTGAGGCCGGGCTTGTGTGCAGAAGATAAGACACTTCATTTTTAGAGTTTAGGGATGGAATTGCTCCCAGTTAGTTTTCCTAGTTTTCTCTGCAGGAGCTTTAGTCATTCCTTGAGAGCCCCCTGCCTATCTGATAATTGCAGGGACTGTGTGACCTCTTGCTGCAAGAGCCTTGATCTGAGTCACAAGCCTGTTTTGCTTCCCTGGGGCTGCAGAAAAGGAAATGCCTAGCCCCAGGATGGTTGCCTCTAAGGAAAGGAGATCAATAGAATAGAGCCATTTACATGTTGTTGTCAGGTTTCACCTTGATTACTTTACAGACTTCATTTACATTACACAGGAGAAAGTGGCACAGGCCTAAGAGGACTGCTTCAAATGGGGAGCAAGAGAACTTTTTGCCAAGGCCAGCAGCCGGAGCTGAGATCTAAGGACCACCCTCTACTAGTCTGGTCTGCAGATTAGGATAGGAAAGTAGGAAATCAGTTTAGCCACTCCCCGACATTCCCATCTGTCCAGAGGCAGGGTATCAAAGAGCAGCAGACACTGGGAAACCTTTCACCCAAGACTTAAGACTGGTAGCTGACGTTTATTGCCTTTTAAGTAGCTAACAGGTGCCCAGACACATTTTGATGAGATAAAAAAAAAAGTGCAGTATTAAATCAGGAATAAGAGTGAAGTGTAGATCTCCTACCTTGCAGTGGTGAGCATCAGGTTCTGTGAAACTGATGAAGTTAGAAGAGAGTTAGGAATGCTCCGTGCCTCACTCAGAAGCCAGGGCGGCCTGAAGAAGCAGGCTGGAAGTTAGAGAGACAGAGAAAGAGACACTCCTCATGGATACCCAGTTGGGCTGTCGGGGTCTGATTCCAGACACGCGGGCTTTTGAGAAGCCACTGAAGTGTAGCCTCAGCCTAGACTCTCGCAGTTGCCCGCAGCCTTCCTCAGTCCCTCGCATCCAAGGAGAGGCCTCTGAAAGTGAATCCTGGCCTCCACTCAGTTGACTTTCCCGGATCCCAAGGGAGACAGGGGATCCACTGAGGGAGATGCAGGGGAACCTGTCGCTTGAGACTTTGAGATCAGCAGCCAGGCTAGTCCCATTTAAGATGTTGTGTGCCATAGACGGCTTCCTTCTGTAAGGACAGTGAAAGGAAAGGCAGGCTTGGATGCAGATACTCACTTCCGAAGTTATCCCAAATGAGCACCCAAAAATGATGCTGGAGTTCTTGTTTGCGGAGTTGAAGAATGAACTTAGCAAACACCCAAGGTAGGAGAGCCAGGGAGAGGCTTTCATTTAGAGATAAAGTGAAAGGGCAGACAGAGCTCCTGGTTTTCACCAGGAGGGGACAAAAGAGCCCTGTGCACATAATTTTGACAAATTGTAGGGCTGTTTAACATTCCTTGAGGAAGTGCTTTCTATTGGAATCTTTCTGAAGGAGCTTGTAAATTTAAGGAGGGTACAGTAAAAGTGAAATTTTCCCTACCTGCCAAAGCTAAAGGAATTGTAAAAAAAAAACAATCTTTAAGCTCAATGATAACCATGTCCCAGTCTTCCAGAATCATAGCTGGAGAAAGGAGGCCTTCTTGTAAAGGACCCATAGGTTTAAGAGCTGCATTAATTTGTCTTAAGTCATAGAAGAGTCTTCAATTTCCTGACTTCTTTTTTATAACAAATACAGGGGAATTCCACGTGCTTATGGAAAATTCCATCTATCTAGCTGAAGATGTTCTTGAACTAATGTGTGTAAGGCTACCAGTTTTTCTTCATTAAGGGGCCATTGATTCACCCAAACAGGTACAGGGATAATGTTCCCCTGTCTGTGAGCCTTTTTAAAGTCTTTTAATACATTACTTCAATCAGCTTGTCTGAGGGTTCCTTGTGGCAGCAACCAGTAACAATGTTTTCTAATATATTTGTGAAGCTGAGCAAAGTCCTTTTAAGAAGTTTTCACTCCTGATGTTTTCAGGAAGGCATGAAGTAATTTCAAAGAATCCTCTGGCGTAGCTGCTTTAGCTTCATTTTGGCCCATCATAGTGTCCCTGACATCTGGACCCTGTCCCTATGTATGCTTTCCCGGGAATCTTACCGGATGGACGATCTTCAGAGCTTCCCCGCTCTGGGTTTCAAGGTCCCTGTTTGGGCGCCATTTGTCAATCCACTCCCTGTTTCTGACCCACAGACAAGTGGGGAGACACGATGAAATATCGAAGACCTGAAAGGGCCAGCCAGGGGACTCGAGGCTTCACTGAGCAAGAGTAATGCCGAAAAGGCACTTCTCATATTTATTGAGCAAATGAACTTCCAATGAACTTAAACATCGTTATCTGGCCTTGAGTCTAGCCCAAGGACATGACATTTCTCAAAAATACTGAAACCATGTGAGGGTGGTCCCGAGCTCTGAGAACTGCTTTGGTTCTCATCATTCTGTTGATCACACATCAAGAGTTGTGAGAAAAACAATCAAGTCATGTGTATTTGTACATTTGATTTCTGTATTACTTGATTTATATATTAATCCCATTAATCCCACAGGTTTGAACTTGCAAATAAAATATATATGTTTATAATCATAAATTTCTATTTTACATTTAAGAGTTTACCCAAATTGTAAAAATGCAAAGTCAAACAACTATGTAAATTCCGAGTGAAGGATGGTAATAACTATTATCAATATAAGATGTAGAAAGAAACACAGCATGTGGTTTATATGCCATGTAGAGTTTACTGCTCTGGAAATTAGAAAAACAAAACCTACAACATCCATGCTAGCAAATACATATATGGATATTATTCTAAGAATTACCATGGAACTCCCAATCTATCAATTTTGTGTGTGTGTGATTATTACATGTAATGTGTTCTTACAAGTTCGTTCTCAAGCCAACATAGGTTCACAACAATGAATTTACAACAATCCATTAATTACTTAAGATCTACTTACCATCTTTCTCTTAATCTCTGCTACCCCTTTCTATTTTTATAATAGAATGGATTAAAAATATTTCAGTCTGGCCATTTCTTTGTTGAAGGATCAAGGAAACCCTATAAAAAATAAACATTTGTGAAGAGCTCTTATTCTGATGGTTGGTATTAACAGTCCTCTAAAGTAGATTATTTTCTTTCACTAAGAAGTATTGACAAGCTCATACTAATGTCAAGAAGAATTTGCTAATACATCAATTTGTTGTAGTTTAGGGTCACTCCTTGTCAAGTCAGGCTCAAATTACTCACCCTGTTAACCAGAAGCTCAAATATTAAATCTAGATTTGCTCTTGTGGCTTGCTGCTTGGACTTTACCTCTGAGATACCCCAAGTCTATAGATAATGAATTTTAACTTGATCTGATAACTTTAACACTGGACGAACTTTCTGTGGAAAGAAAGGATGGTGGCTCTCAAAATGCTTATGTTAGCAGTTACAAGGATACAAAAAATTCTCAAATTTGTTTTAAACAGCAGGATTGTTTATGCATACACTGTAGAGTCATCCCAGACCGTGTTCCAAGATCCTGTGGAACTGAATTAGAAGAAACTTAAATCAACAGAGAAGAACTAATAAAAGTAATTTGAATTTTTAAAACAATCTCTCTTATTAAGAGCACATCCTTAGCATACAATAAAACTTCTTGACAGTAAATGGAAAATTATGGGTGATCAAAAAATAATGGGTCATAAGGACAAATGCTTTCCCCTTAACTGGTAGGAAAATGAAGAGAAATTAAAAGCCTTTATAATTATGTATGTTTTATTTCATTAATTTCATATATATTAAATATGTTTGCATACTAATCATGAGAGAATTATAGGAAGTTCCCATAAAAATACTTCCATAAGGCCTAGCAAAAAGAGAAAAGTGTGACTTCTTTGAAAGTGGAGTTGTTTCTTGATGCCAGTAAAAGTCCTGCTGTGATGATCACATTTCCTATTGAATACAGGTCATTCCAGCAAGAGAAACAAAACCTCATTGCAACTCTTCTTCAAATATTTTAATTCTAAAAAATATTTTAAGGTTAAAAAATATGTTAGGGTTTGGTGTTATGTGAAAAAAAATTCAAATTATCATCTTCACAGATTTTAAATGCTATTTCTTGGTAAAATAAGAGATTTATGCAGCATCCTTTTTCTTTTAAAGAATAGAAAATAATACAATTTTTAAAAAGTATGTTATATAAGAGTGTCAAGTCATTATAGCATAACTTAACTTGGGATGTTTTCCTCAAATCAAGTGAAACCATCTGTCTCTTTAATTGTAAAGCAACACAACTCTATTGTATGGCAGCACCAATTTGAGTATTCTAGAAGATTGATGTGGAATTTGAATGTTTCACTATTTATACTAAATGTTGTCATTTTATGGTTCCAATTCATCTTTGGGATTTCACTTTTTTATTCCCTTCCAAGAGTAGATAATTTAATTTTCAGAGCGTTAATCTTGCAAAATTAAATTCAAATCTGATCATTTTGCTGGTGTTCAACCATCTTGTCATGTTGTGTTTACTTTGGAGACTGCTGCCTTATTTTGCAATGTGTATTTTGTTTTAATGATGACTGCTCACAGACAAAAGGAGGAAAACTAAAGTCCTGTGATGGTGCCAGTGATAACGAAAGTTGGGATTAGAGCTAGATTCAGGGATATTTCTGTTCTATTCTTTATCTTCCTTGATTAAAAAAGGAGCAGGAATTAGGCTTAAAAGGGTCAGAATTGATGATAATGGTTGAATCTCTTTAAAAACTCATTCAAATGAGTAGAATGATTTTTCTCTCTTAATTTTCATTACCATAACCCCTCCCTGGTTCTTTCTCTCTCTGTCAAAGTAGTTCAAAGCATAATTGCTCAGAATTCATTCCATCAAGAAACAAGGCCAAATATCTACCCTCTCCCTCCCAAGTAGCTGGGTTGCTGATTTCCCAAGATCAGCCTTACCAGGTCAGGTTCTTCCAATGCTCATTTCTCTTTCATTTTTTTTTGTTTCCATATGCCTGGCTAGAGTATGGCAATTTCCAAAAGTCTGTCTTGAATTTAGTAAGGGAATAAGCCTACTAGATTTTAGACCATAGTGTTTATAACTAGAATACTAGTGTGAGTGAAAGGGATGCTACTAACAATTTTGCTAGGACAAAAGCCATAAATCAAGAATATATCAGGCAAACCTGACTTAGAGTCTTAGAAGCCAGCCCAGCTTATTAGAGATTTTTAATTATTTTACAGCTGTTCCCTATGCATCTGTCTAGTTCATGAACCTCACAGAAAGTGAACATTGTGGTCTGGAGCAGTATTTTAAATAAGTTAAAGTAAATCTTATGAACTCTAAAATGGCACATATTCAAGTATCATTTTAGCCTCTTAACAACTAAGTGACTTGTTCTTTTTTTCCCAGTTTATTCATCAATAAAGTGAAAGTAAAAACTGTATACATTGCATAGCAAGGTGAGGTGAATTACTGAGATTTGTGTAACCCAGATATGGTCTGGCTTAGTAAATAATTTTCCTCTCTTTTTTTATTAAGGTATCATTGACATATACAGTGATGAAGGTTTCACATGAAAAACATTGTGGTTACTACATTCACCCATATTATCAAGTCCTTCTCATACCCCATTGAAGTCACTGTCCATCAGTGTAGTAAGATGCCACAGAATCACTACTTGTCTTCTCTGTGCTACACTGTCTTCCCTGTGACCCCACACACACCATGTGTATCAATCATAATACCTCTCAGTCCCCTTCTTCCTCCCTCCCCACACACCCTCCCCACTCTCTTCCCTTTGGTAACTGCGAGTCCCTTATTGAAGTCTGTGAGTCTGCTGCTGTTTTGTTCCCTCAGTTTTGCTTTGTAGCTGTACTTCACAAATGAGGGAAATGATTTGGTACTTGTCTTTCTCTGACTGACTTATTTCACTAAGCGTAATACCCTCTAGCTCCATCCATGTTGTTGCAAATGATAGGATTTGTTTACTTCTCATGGCTGAATAGTATCCCATTGTATGTATGTACCACGTCTTCTTTATCCATTCATCTACTGATGGACATTTAATGTTGCTTCCATATCTTGGCTGTTTCAAGTTGTGCCACAATAAACATAGGGGTGCATATATGTTTTTGAATCTGAGATCTTGTTTACTTTGGATAAATTCATAGGAGTGGAATTCATGGGTCAAGTGGTATTTCTATTTTTAGTTTTTTGAGGAACCTCCATACTGGTTTTCACAATGATTTAACTAGCTTACATTCCTACCAGCAGTGTAGGAGGGTTCCCCTTTCTCCGCATCCTCGCCAGCATTGGTTGTTCTGAGTCTTTTCTATGTTCGCCATCCTTGCTAGTGTAAGGTGATAGCTCATTGTGGTTTTAATTTGCATTTCCCTGATAATTACTGATGTGGAGCATCTTTTTATATGCCTGTTGGCCATCTGAATTTCTTCTTTGTAGAGGTGTCTGTTCATATCCCCCACCAATTTTTTAATCGGGTTATTTGCTTTTTGGGTGTTGAGGTGTGTAGGTTCTTTCTATAATTTGGATGTTAACCCCTTGTCATCTCCCATACTGTAGGAAACCTTTTTGTTCTACTTATGGTGTCCTTTGCTGTACAGAAGCTTTTGAGTTTGATGTAGTCCCATTTGTTCATTTTTGCTTTTGTTCCCCTTGATCAAGGTGATGCGCTCAGGAAAAAGTTGCTCATCTTTATATTCAAGAGAGTTTTGCCTATGTTTTCTTCTAAGAGTTTTATGGTTTCAAGACTTACATTCATGTCTTTGATCCATTTTCAGTTTACTTTTGTGTATGGAGTTAGACAATAATCCAGATCAATTATGTTACATGTAGCTGTCCACTTTTGCCAACACTGGTTGTTGAAGAGGGTGCTGTTTCCCCATTGCATATCCTTGGCTCCTTTATTGTGTATTAGCTGAACATATATGCTTATGTTTATATCTGGGCTCTCTCTTCTGTTCCATTGATCTATGGGTCTGTTCTTGTGCCAGTACCAAACTGTCTTGGTTACTGTGGCTTTGTAGTAGAGCTTGAAGTCGGGGTGTGTACTCCCCCCAGATTTATTTTTCCTTTCCAGAGTTGCTTTGGCTATTTGGGGTCTTTTGTGGTTCCATATGAATTTTAGAACTATTTGCTCTAATTTGTTGAAGAATGCCATTGGTATTTTGATAGGGATTGCACTGAATTTGTAGATTGCTTTAGGCAGGATGGCCATTTTGACAATATTAATTCTTCCTATCTGTGAGAACAGAATGTATTTCCATTTATTGGTATCTTCTTTAATTTCTCTCATGAGTGTCTTATAGCTTTCAAGGTATAGGTCTTTCACTTCCTTGATCAAGTTTATCCCTAGGTGTTTTATTCTTTTTGATGCAATTGTGAATGGAATTGTTTTCCTGATTTCTCTTTCTGATGGTTCATTGTTAGTGTATAAGAATGCAACAAATTTCTGTATATTGATTTTGTATCCTTCAAGTTTGCTGAATTAAGTTATTAGTTCTACTAGTTTTCAGGTGGATTCTTTAGGATTTTTTCTGTACAATATCATGTCATCTACAAACAGTGACAGTTTAACTTCTTCCTTACCAGTCTGGATGCCTTTGTTTCTTTGTGTTGTCTGATTGCCATGTCATGAATAAAATGAGCTTTAAAAGAGTATACTTAACATTTTTCCATTCTCAGTTTTTGTGCTGTTATGGACATACATTTTATTTATTCATAGTGTAATAAACTCCACAATACATTATCATTATTTTCTCTGAAAGCAGTTAATTATCTTTTAAAGGAATTTAAGTAATAAAAGGAAAGTCTTTATTTTACCTGTGCAGTTACCGTCTTTGCACTTTTCTCTCTTTGTGATGGTCAGGTTTCCAGGTGGATCATTTTGCTGCTTCTTGAAGAACTTGCATTAATATTTTTATAGTGCATATCTGCTGTGATGAATTCTTTTAGCTTTTGTGTTTCTGAAGAATTCTTTGTCTTGCTCTTTTAAAGATATTATCACTGGGTAAAGAATTCTGTGTTTGACACATTTTGTTTTGCTCTTATTAGTACTTTAAAGAATTATTCCACTGTCTTCTAGATTTCATTGTTTCTAACAAGGAATCTGCTGTTATCCTTATCTTTGTTCCTCTGTACGTCATGTATTTTTATCCTCTGGATGCTTTTAAGAATTAGTGCTCTCTTTTTTTTTAGTTCACTAGTTTTGAGCAATTTAGATATGATATGTCATGGTGCAATGTTTGTGTCTCTTGTGTTTCAGTTTCATTAGATTTCTGGAATTCTAGGTTGTAGGTTTAATCATATTTGTATAATTTGGGACCATTACTTATATTTATCTCTTTCCTTTCCCCTCTTCCTTGGTAACCCCCATTTCATGTATATTGGGACTCTTGAAAGTTTTCCATAGTTCACCTATGCTCTATTATTTCCCCAGGATTTAATCTTGGATATTATTTGCTTTTGCCACTGATTGCCAACTTCAATCCACTGTTTTTTTTTCTTATGTAATATCTAACCTGCCACTGATCTCATCCTGTGTAATTTTTACATTTATTCCAGAGTTAGTTTAGCCTGACTATTAAAGCAAGACCCTTCTAAGGCTCTACTGAATGCCTCACATATGCAACAAGGTGTTGTCACTTTACTATTTAGAAATTAAATGTCTTCTAACCTTGTGTGAGATCTGGGAAATGTTTCCCCTACAATGTTTTGGTAATTATTACTACCCTGGCCTTGCTGTGTCTCATCCTTTGCATGTACTATATATTGTTCAAAGACTCAGGGGTACTTCTGTGCATATTTCTAGAGAAAATTATCTTCAGTTTCCACCTATGTAATACCTTGCCCTGTAAAATTTAGTTATCTCTATTTCTGTAAATTCCAAGCTCTCTGTCTTCAACTCATTAAGAGCACAATTCCAGTGCAAGATGGAAGACATACCAGATGCAAGAACCTCAGAGAACCCAAGGAGAATTAATAGCAAAATAAGTAAATAAGTTAATCAATAACTCAATCAATAAATAAGTACTAGACACATCATATTCAAACCTATTAAACCAGTCAGAAAGAACTTACAAATGACCAACAGCTACATGAAGAGGTGCTTGACATCAACATCAAGATATGGAAACAACCTAAGTGTCCCTCAATAGATGAATGGATAAAGAAAATGTGGCATACAAATACATTTGAATATAATTCAGCCATGATGAAGAAGGAAAATACTGCCCTTTATGACAACATGGATGTGCCTTGAAAGCATTACACTGTGATAAATGATACAGAGAAAGACAAATACTGTATATCACCTATAGGTAGAATCTAAAAAAGCTAAACTCATAGAAACAGAGAACAGAATGGTGGTTACCAGGGTCTAGGGGATAGGGATCTGGGTAGATATTGGTCAAACAGTACAAACTTCCATGTGTAAGGTGAATACACTCTGAGGATCTAATGTCAGCATGGTGATTATAGTTAGAAATACAGTACTGCATATTTGAAAGTTGCTGAGAGAATAGATCTTAAATGTTTTCACCAGGAAAAGAAATGGTAATTATATGACATGATGGAAAGGTTAGCTAACACTATGGTGGCAACCACTTTTCAATCTTTAAGTGTATCAAATCAACATATTGTATACATTAAACTAACTCAATTTTATTTATCAATTATTTCTCAATACTGGAAAAAGTCATAAAAAAGAAAATACTAAAAAAAGAACCTTCTATGACTGTGTTTATTTATTGGAAGTTTAATACTCAGGGCCCTTTCCTGTTGAACAGTCAATTTTTGACACTTCTATACCTCAAATCTCTAATGGTTAATATACACCAAGTAGAGTTTTAATGTCAAATGCAATCACAAATAAATTCAAACTAACATTTTAATGTCTCTTCTATTTTTTACTTTTCACAGTTTTGTGTCCAAGTCTGTATTCTTTTCTTATATAGACAGACTCCAACCTACCAGCTTCTCTGATCCCTTCATGTTTTCTATGATTGCTGAATTCCCACTGGCTTTCAACATTTTTGTTTCTCCTCAGGATTAGGGGCTTTAAAGTCAATGAGGTTGGCTCACCTTTTGTAATTATTCCCAGTTCTCAAAACTCAGCCTTTCATATAGGTCTCCCTCTCTTCTTCTATCTACTTCCAATGGCCAAAATTTAGTCCAGGATTTATGCTTCATGGTCTAAACCACTCATAATGTAAAATTAGGTTTTTCCAAGTCTTATTTGCCATGAAATTTACAAAAATCTGAAATTACCAACAAGTGAGTGAATAACCTGTGTTTAAAATACACCAAAACATATAATAAGCTGATTCTATATATGTGTTAGCAACTTGACCTGCATCACAAAACTGTTCTTTACAAAACTAGATGTTCCTAAGTGCATATTTTTATGACAGGATGTATTTTGCTGAAATGTTTACCAAATATGATTTCTACCCATGAAAGTACTTCAGAAAACATCCCTGGCAAATGACTAATGTTGTTGTTCTTGAATGACCTATATTTTAAAAAATTCAGTTTATTATTAATACATATGAGAAGATAAGCAAAATAGGGTGTTAGTGTGTGCTTGAGGACTTGCCTAGAGGATTTTATTATGACAATTTAACATAAAAATCAAAGTGAATATATTTAGATTTTGATGTTGATTATGCTTTGGATAAGAACATACAATTACACACTATTTGTAAATACTGTAATATGACCACAATGTTGATTTCATTTAAAGTATTCTTGAACATTCTTTTTTAAAGTAGCAGTACATCTGATTTAAGAATAGTAAAGTCCATACTTAATTATAAGCTGTGGGTAAAACTGCAGTATTTCCAGAATCCCTTGCCTGGCCTTAATGCATCTCCGTATCAATAGGTGTTTCCAAGGGGTGGAGAGAAACAGTCCACCTCCATATCAGTAGGTGATTACAAGGGGGGTGGAGAGCAAGAGCTCACCTGGACCAGGGAGGTTTGGTGGGACCTTTGCAGCTGGGTTTCAAGAGATGTTGCCAAACAGAAGTAGACAACTTCTTGTAAGCAATAAATGGGTTTCTCCCACTTTATCTTTCCCTTTGACTGATTTCTGTTTCAAAGGTTTATTTGCCCTGGGCTGGGAACACATTTTTCCCCCAGAGTTACATAAACCGAAAATGTTACCTCTCCTCTTTCCCACACATGCTTCTGTTACAGAATATTAAGATTTGTCTTGCTTCTAGTGAATGGGAATGGGAAGAGGGATTATCGATATAATCCTTATAAGAAGATGTTATATTACCCCTTTCTCTTTCTTCCTTTCTCTCTCTCGGTCTTTCTTATTCTCTCTTTCTCACTCTTTTCTTCTATCTTCCTTCCTTCTTTTCATTTCCTTTTCCTTTCTTTTCTTTTACTTATGGAAAAACCGAGGCTTAGAGAAGTAAAGAAAATGCCTAAATTTCTAAACTAATTAAGAGTAGTGCAAGGACTTTAAAAATATGTAACTTAACTCTGGAACCTATCCTTTAAAGCACTGATTTAGAGTGGGGACGGGACACTGGAATAGACACAAGGCTGCAGTGTATATATTTCTCATTCAAATGATTCTTTAAGATAATACTTGTCCTTTAAATGCCTTAAAACTTATACCTTCAAAGAAAAACACAACATAGTATCCACTAGTAGTTAAAATATATTCAAGAAGGAATATTAATAATGTATTTTTTATCTGTTAAATATCCCAAAGGGTCGTCTGCTTTAGAACCATGAAGATATTGCTTTCCTTTTTCGAAGGCTGTATCTGAAAAACAGGCTTTCTTTCCAGTTTGTAAGTGCTTAGTCATTAAATATGGAATTCAATTGGGCCAAAAGAGTGGATTAAAGTGGATTAAAATAGGCTGTTTTTAATTTCTGTAGGTAACTTATGAGCCATCTGGAGCAAATTTCATTGAAATGAACACCTTAAGTAGAGTTTCATGTTTTAACTTAAGTGAATTTAAACCTTTCTTACCTCTTTTCCAAGAAGTGATTACAATTTCACTAACAAATAGAAGAAAAATGACCATATAGTCCAGTATTGGTAAAGGTGTGGCAATATAGCTCCCTTATAAACTGACAATAGTGTTGACTCATACTATTTTTATAAAAATCAATTTGAAAAGGTGTGTCCAGAACATTAAAGTCTGATTCCAATTCTAGTAACCTACTATAAAAAAATTAATAAATTCAGTAGACAAATAGTTATGTACAAGGATATTATCACAATGGTATTAATAACAAGCAGCTGGAAACAACCTAACTACTCCACAATAGAAAATAAACAGGCATTGCACACATCCACATGGCGGAATACTATGGAACTATCAAAATGGGTTTTGAAGAAATTATAATGGCATAATTTCAATCAAATGATTATATATGTGTTCATAAATAGGCATATGAGTATTTATGTATGTATATGGAAATACTTTTCAGGAGAGAGAAAGAAAGAAAAAGATGATTGATAGGTGGTGTGCATGTTGTACAGATAGGGTGATCTTACAGTCACCATTTCCTAGAAGAACTAGTTTCCCCAGAGTAATTATTGATAGTGTTCCAGTTTACTTGGAAAAGTGTCTCTGGGCAATAATTATATATGGTCTACCAGAAAAAGGCTTGAACATAACCAGAAAAAGTGATATTGGATGGGACCGTGTTAATTGCACAAGAAATTTGAAGGAAATATAAAATTTAGTCCAATATCTATTATACACCAATCTACTAGAATTTTTAATTACATAATTAAGACTCAGATATTTGAGCTTTAAGTAAGCCAATTTTTAAAGATTTCTGAAGTATTTGGAGTAAGAGTCTTACAATTCCAACAGAAAGGATTATTAAATTTTGCAAGTACACAGAAAGTAAAATACCAGATTCAATTTCTCCTCAAGGGTAGTTAACTGATTTTCCACCTGAATTTCCTCTGTCACTAATAGAAAAATCTGAACTATATAAAAAAAATATTTAAAAGATATTATTCTAACAAATTCTAAGCAGAAATGAACAAGATCTTAAAATGAAATAATTATAAATCAATACAACTTTAAGTATATTTTTCTCTACTTCCTATCACATTTCCCTGCACTGCACATTACAAATAAACCCTGAAATTATCTTCTTTTTTCTGGGTACCACATCAAGTCAAATTTAGTCTAAGAATTTAGTTTCAGCCATCTTTTCACTCCCTCCAATGTCATACTGGCCAATGTCTGCACTCTCCTGAGAAATGTAAAGATAGATATCAAATTTCAGGAATGCATTTGACTGGAACAATGAATGACACAACACTTTAGCTAAGAAGTTTGTTCTTTATTAACAGCAGTGTTGGATGAAACATGGGATGGATTGTCTTCAGGCCAATAGAGAGACAGATGCTCGCAATGCTGATTGCCAGTGGGATGAAGGGAGCCAGCACATGCAGGATGCAAGGCCAACTGCAGGGTAATACCTACTAAACAACATGCAAATGGATGATTCTTGTTTTCCCTCATGCGCTTTTCATTTTTCTTCCAATTAAGCCATGGACTGTAGTGTGGAATGTACTACATTTGTTATATCTGTAGTTAGTGCTTTTGGACCCACTAAGATAGAAATACAGAATGCGAAAATGATCATCAAAAGTAATGACTTGTGGGAAAAATTTTTAATCTGAAAGTTTTAAGGTGATTTCCAACTAACCATAAGTCAGACATATGATTCAATGACAAAAACAACAAAAGCAGTAATAGAAGGTTGGCATCATCAACAGAGCAAGATGAATCACGATACCTACTGATTCTCTGATTTGTGCTTGTTAGCATATGTCTGAAATATTGTATTATGTTCTGTAAGCCAGGAGTTTGGAGGAACAGTTAAAAAAAGTTGTAATACAAAAGCAAACAACCAAAATACATAATAGGTATAATGACAACAAAGAACACAAAATAGAGCACATGCATAGAGAAGACAGAGTGACTATGCGTGCACGGACTAATGGACCTAAGTGTGTTTACATTGGAGAAAAGACTTAGTGGTGCTGCACAGTTCTCTTCAACAAAATAAAAAAGTAGGCATATAGAAATGAGGCACGTAAGTCTGTGGGGTCCCAAAAGACAGGCCTAGAAGTTATAGATAGAAAGCCATTACATATTTATAAGGACATCATAGAAGATACGGGTGCCTGAAATCAAATGAGGCTGCTTTTGAAACAATCTGTTTGTCTATGCTTTTAAGGTGTTCATAGAGAGGGTCAATAATCATGCAACATCAATAAAGCTGATATTTCTGAGCACTTAATATGTGCCCAGTGCCAACTATTCTACATTTAATGCTTTATAGCCTTCACAACACTTTGATATTGGTGTTATTAGTACTGTTTTATAGGAGGAAACCAACCTAAGCTCATAAATCCACAAGAAGCAAAACCAAAATTTGTAGCTAAATCCTCTAATTTTAAAATCTGACTCCCACTTTCCAGAAGAGATAGAGAAATGTGACATGAATCAATTAAATGGCTGAATCAGACAAATTGATGTTATTTCTACCAACTCTCCCATTCCCTGCTTCAAAGTTCCTATGGAGATAAGCAAGTTAATTCAATACATTTTAAAAGGCTACCAAAGTTGTGTTCTCCTTATATGATTACAAAAACCCGCAGTTCCTCCACACTGCACACCTGAGGCCAAATAGCACCACACTGAACTGTAAAAGTACTGTGAGAAATCCAGGCAAGTGTGACTTTATTCCTTCCCTCCAGCAACTTTCAATTTAGTCAAGGAAGGTCCGGTTACAGCCCTGTGAGGAAAGCCAAGTCCAGTCCGAGTTGGGCAGGAGGAGGAAGGGAACAGACCTCTTCTGAATTCCAAATTTTTGCAGAGATCCTTACTCAGAGAGGAAGACCAGTCCCACCAGCCTGGGACATGTTTTCAAATGCTGTTTTGAAATGCAATACATGATTCCACAGCCAGATCAGATTTGTGCTGTGAATGCTTTTGCTTTTGCCAGCATGGCATTTCCGTGCAGGCAGAGTAGAGTCAGGGTTGTCTTTTGAAATGCTTGGTTAAGGAGGCCCATTTCCCTCTTGAACCAGGTATTTGAGGGCAGAAATGAAAAAAAAAAAAAAAAAAAAGAACTCTGGGAGGAGAGAAGATGTTGGAATTCAGAAGTGTGGACCAGCCACTACAACAAACACTTAAACAGAGTTAATTTCTCATCCACTGGTAGGCAAGTTCCAGTTTGCTTGATTCCTTTTAAAGTAGTAAAAATGTATGGGGTGGAGGGCAGAAATGAAAGGAAGGTGAGGTTCCTAGGAACATAAAGAGGGTCTTCAGTGATGAAGCTCAGAGAGAACTTGACCCAGCGCCACATTTGCCTGCTTATTTCTCTGGGGGTGCGGACTGACAAAAAAATCGATTTTGTTAGAATGGTAGATCCACTCATCTTAGAAAAGTAGAAGGAGCTCAAGTGAGCATAAATGCACAGTGTTTTCCTAGAGATGAAAAGGAGTGGTGAAGATTATTTTGAAAATATTATATTGGTGTGTTTTAATGTTTCCTTTAAGAAGTTGTGTTTTCAAACTGTTTTCCTTAAATTTTAGTCACATGGAAAAGGAGGTGGGTGAAACTTCCTTAGAAAAGAGGATGCTATAACATAAATGATGTCTTATCCTCACTGGAAGAGAAAGTGGACAGACCGCTTGCCTCTAACATCCTGTGGATTTGTAAGAGTAGAGAAGATGTGGAGGAAAGTGGTGTTGCTTATGTATGTATTCTGGCCTTTCCACTGTGGATAATGTCTTAGAAAGGGAGATCTGATAGGGAGGGAGAAGAGTAAACCGCAAAGCAGTGCTCCCACTTCCCCTTGAGATTCTCGCAGGAGACACCCATTGCTGGATGCCACAGCCACACCACCACACAGCAAGCGGGACAGCCATGACAGAGAGATAAGGGGAGGGTACATTTTTAGGCAGAGAGAAAGAACCTGAGCTTTTGTTTGTTTTTAGTTGCATAATTACTGAATTGACCAAATTAGAATATTTTTCAATTTCCCATGTGGCATTGGGACAGATGAGGTGTTCAGAAGAGTTACAGAGATCAAAAACAGTACATTTTTTTATTTGTTCATCTGAATGTAATAAATCTGTTGTCAGATCCCTAAATGATTCACTAGAGAAAAAACTGATAGCTCACCCTAGGTGGGTTTGACAATTTGAGTGTCCTTGAGGGTCCTAATATAATTTAAAGAAACACCACAGCATGTCTTTAAACCACAGATTAATAATGTTAATAAAACCAACATGTGAAAACTATTGCTTCCTTTCTTCCTCTATGTATTTCCCTTTCTAAAAGAAAAATGAAATGGCAACAGTCCTTTAAGCATATAGATAAACTACCTTCCTGATGTTCTTTAGTTCTGGTCCTGCCAACATTATTCATGACTTTATAGCTTTTCTACAGTTTCAAAAGCAATACTCATCTATACCTACTCAGAAACACCCAGGCAGAAAAGTAGTGAAATTCTGACCACCATCTTTGCTTCTAGCCAAAAATATATCTAGGAAAAATAATGGTGGATGCAAAATTTGTTGTTCGAAGCTTCATCCAACACATTTAAACAGTACCCTCTCCTTTTCACATTTCCTGTTTGTATTCACTTCCCTGCTCCCATCAATTTAACCATCTCCCAGCCTTTAAGTAACTGCATCTCACTGAACTGTTGGATCCAGTTTTAAAGAAATGTCAGCGATCTGTATAGCCTTCTATGGCAGCCATAACAAGTCACAACAAAATTAGCTGCATAAATGAAACAAATTAATTTTCTTACAGTTGTAAGAAAGTGGCTCTGAAGTCTAACATGGGTTTCACTGGGTTAAAAATCCAGGCACCAGCAGGAAGTGTTCCTGTTCCTGTTCCTTTTTGGGGGCTATAGGGGAGATTTTCTTTCCTTACTCACTGGGGAGGTTGATAGAATTTAGTTCCTTGCAGTTGTTGAGGTGCTCACATTCTTGTTGCCTATGAATGAAAGTCCCAGTATCAACAGGCATCTGCATTCTTTGGATTTTCACCCCCTTCCTTTATCTTCAAAGTCAGAAATGATGGGTACAGTCTCTCTCACTTTTCAGATCTTTCCTTTCTCTTTTTTCATCACAGCTCTCTGCCAAGCTGGAGTAAATTCTCTGCTTGTAAGGGTCATGTGATTAAATAGGGCCCACCTGAATAATCTGAAATACTCTCTTTCAATTTTGGCATGTATAGTGACCTAGTCACAGATTCTAAGGATTAGAACTGGTACATCTTAGCAGAGCCATTATTCTGTCTACTACAGGCAGACATTAAATGTTGTTCTTCTTCCTTACCAGTTAAATGATGGGACTAAGAAAACTTTGCATTTCCAGTTCAGAAGTGCTGCTTTCATAATAGCATGCTGATAATAACCTACTTTCCATTGACATTTACATTTTTCTCTTCCTTTCAAAGCATACTCTCATCTTTTCCAGTTTACCAATAAGTTATAAACGAGTTCATACTTACATCTTTGTAAAATAAACTAAGGACACCACTTCTAAGGAAGCTGATTATTTTTAGTTTTTATTTAAATGATGTTGATTTCTTCATTCCATATGTTAATGAAGGATTTTGGGGTACAGTGACTTTTTTACAGGTAGATGGATTCACAGTTGGCATCAGAAGAGGGCTCTCTCGAATTCAGATCTTGTTAATAGGGCATTGTAACGTAAGTATGTCAGAAGCATCCCAACATGCAGAATCATGAAGTGGATGCTGTGATGAGCTATGAAAGGCTCCTATCAGAAATGAAATATTTATGTTTACAACTACTGGCAGTGCTGCAGGAAGACTGCCCTTAGCCCTCACCTTCAGCCCACCCAAGGGACACCTAGATACCACACTCAAGGTGGAAGGCCCTTCCAAGGGCACGTGACATCCAGTGATTGATTGACATGGGGTATAAAGGCTCACCCCCTTTGTCCAACTCAGGGCAACTCTGAAATGCCTTCTCCTGTGCTCCTCAGGAGATTGATGTTGATGGGGTTAACCTACAGCTCTATTTTTCCATCTTCTCAATCCTAATTTCATCATCTGTCTTCCATAGGTGTTGATCCCAAGCATGCTCCTTTTATATTAAACTCTCTGTGTGGTCAATTGTGTCAGGTTGTCTGGGTCAGACAATCTGCAACACTCAGTAAAGCTTAAAGCTTTATAAGCATGAAAAAAAGATTATGTTGGTCATTACTGGTCTGCATGGAAATTGATGCAAATTGAAGTCATCTCAAATATTAATAAATAAGGATGACTATGAAAAGATCTTTTTTTGAAAATGTAATTAAAAATCTGATATTATATAACATATAATAATCTAATAAGACAATCACATTTTTCATGATTAGAAATAACAATGGCATAATTTATCATAAAGGGTTGTTCTATCATGTTATCTCTATAACTTAATGCAGATACATCAATTTATTTGTTATTAGAACAATTCCTTAATGGTGGTGTTTCAGATATGCTGTCAAGGGTTATTTTATAGACAAAAGCATATAAAGTTATACTGGTATAAAACATTATTTAGAAATAGATCAGTTAGAGATATTTTGCTCAATTTTGTTAGATAATATAAGACAAGGTAAGCATTCTGTAAGATTAACATAAAGGCTTTTAACCTGCTGAAGAGTTTATGATATTTTTCTACTTTTCAACAGAAAGGTGTCATGATCCAAATCCACACATATCCACAAGAGCAACCTGAGAACAGCATATGATATTATCTATCAAAAGAAGGAAGAGATGAAAGGTAATACCAAAAGCCAGGACACTGTTGCAATTGAGAGGTATTGGGGAAATGAACCAGGGAAGAAAGAAGGAATAGTTGGGGAAGGCATTGTAACAGAAGATGAAAGAGGTCTTGTCAATTTATTCAATGTATGAAGCATGTTAAAGCATTAAACACAATTTAGAGGTTTTGATCCTAAATGACATGCTACCACCAAACAAATAGAGAAGTAAAGGAAAAGCTGCTTGAGATTAAAGATTATGTTTTTGATTTTGAATATGTTGAGTTACAGATTTAAACAAATCCAGCAGTGCAACATGGCAACTGTTTAAGTAGTTTGAATAGCATCAACTCAAGATATTTCATGGATTTAAAGCAGAAACAAGTAAATGAATTTGAACAGTACAGATAATTTAAATGGAGAAGTTTTTTTTTCTTTGCTGCAAATGAGTATTCTATTAAAACTATTAGACAAAGAGTAAACAGAGTAATTTATTGTAATGCTTTCTTCAGTGGAATGCAATTACAAATTCAACTAAATATAACACTAATATCTTCTCTCAACTATCCTCACAAATAACAGAGAGGGATGGTATAATTAATTTGCAACAGTAGATAATGCAGAAGAGCAGCTATTCAAACACATGCATTGGGACTTGGATTTGTTTTTCTAATGGACATGATTGCTCTTCTGGGATTGAATTACATCAAACAGAAATCAGAATTCAACAGTGGGGCTTCACAAAGGAGAAACTGAAGAACCAGATTTCTGTCATGCAAGCTCTTCTCGGTGACTTCAGGCTATGGGACCAACTAAGTGAACCTGAGCCTGCGCAGCCTCTCCTTGGTGAGGTGTGGCCAAAACCATGGGCAGAAGGGAGTTGATATGGGGTGCCAAAGTGCCCGCAGCTCTGGCTGTTTGTGATACGTAGGTCTTGTTTGGGCTATAATGTTACCGTTATACTACTTACAAAGACAGTGTGTGCAAGTGAAATAATTTTTCTTTTAAAGAGAGAAAACACTGAAAGAGAAGGCTTAACTATCATTTCAAGATTTTTCTAAGTGACTTTTTGGTAAATGACTTGAATCCTGCTAATTACAAACGAGATTTATTCTCTCAAACCATCTTGGATAACATATAACATGAAAATATTTTATTCAAATTCAAATATGTATTTAAAAGTAATAGTGTTACATCATACGTTTTATAGTATTATGCTTAGTTCTTTAGGAGGAAGATGTTTTTGACTGAAGAAGAAATTAAGATGATTTCTTAAATACACTCACTTTAGTTTTAAGATACCAATTTTTAAGTAGAAGTGCTTATACTTACCCAGGATAACATTAAATTCAGATAATGGTTAAGTTGTCCATTTTCAATATTAGACTTTAGTTCTTCTTTCCTCCTCTTCAATTTCCCTAGTCTCCTAGAATAAGTGCACAACTGTTACATGCATGCCTAAACACAGGTGCACATGCTCACATGCGCATACCTGACATTCATTCCTCAATGAACTGATTACTGAAACTAATATTTAAAAGGAAAGAAAAACTTAGGCTCCTTCTTTTACTTACAACTGGCCTCTCTCTTCCCCTTTTTCCTAAATACAAGCTCATCAAGTTGGTTTTAAAAGGATCCTTCTAAGAATAACAACTGAAGAGAGTTTTAAGAACCTAATTAGTAATTTTCAGAATATAATTAAGCAGGTTTTGTTTTATATTTCTTTTTGAATTATTTTTCTTTCAAAAATTAGAGAAAGATCTCAGACATGAAATTTACCAAGGGTGGTACTCAGATGTTATGTGATTACCCACCCTTCCATTTTAGATTACAAATACTGAAGGAGGAAAATTATTCTGTCAGTTAATATAAATTCTATAAAGGAAGCTGACTCTCTATTTGTTTAATGATTTTTTTTTCTATTAACACATGTTAAATTATATATCAGAAACCAAATCTTTTTTAGTGTCAATGGTAGACTTCTTGATGCATAATTTCTTCAGATTCTCCCCCTGGACTCCCATTGGTTATCTGCTGCCTGACTGGAGGAGTAGGCTCTCTTTCAATTTACTGTCTTTATATTAAGTACCTAAGTTTTCCCTGGATTTGAACAAGTAAATCTTGACCTGTAAGAGATTGCTGGTACCCACTATGTATTTTTCTTATTTATCTGACTGGCAGCAAGACTACATTTCATTGCCCTTTGCATCTAAGTAGTTCCATATCACCATTATTTCTCACCCATTGAATGTGAGTGGAAGTGACTCAGGTTATTTCCTGGCTGTGGTGGTTAAAGGCAGGTGTGCTTTTTCCATGTTCTCTCTCTCTCTTTTCCCATTTATCAGCTGAAGAGAGAGAGAATTTCAAAGATCTAGAAGACAAAACTGCAGGCTGGTAGGAGCCCAGGTCTTTATATTGAGCATTGAGGTATGGAAGACATTTTTTACAAGAGTCAGGAAACTCAAACTAAGACAAATATGAGCCCACCTACTACATAAAATTAGAAAGATTCAGCAGCATATATGATGCTATATTAAATTGAATGTATTTAGCCAAATAATTTTTAATATAAATATTCTGAGTTTCAAACACTATCAATGGCTTTTGTTCTGATAGTCAGCTGTCTTCATCATACAGATTCAAGCTTTTTATTTGTTTTAAATTTCTTCCTATAGTCTTACCGTTAAACTACAACTGCCAAAGAATAAATCTAGAAACAAAGGACTTAGAACAAATACACATTTTTTTAAAAAAGATTGAGATTTCCCAAAACAAAAGGAAAAGGAAAAAAGAGTTTCCATAAGATTTTCAGATAATAGATATGTCAAGAAGTGACCCGGTTGCTGAAATTAACTTCCCACCCAAATCAATTCACAGTTATTTTTATATATCAAACCCTTACTGGTGTCAACATTTTTGATGGTAGAATAAAACCAAATAAACCTTTTACAAAGATTATATTATTGTAGCATATAGCTCTTTCTTATGGTTTTTAGCAAAATTTTATGTGATATATAACCTTACAATTAAAGATAATTTCTTGAAGTAAAAATTCACATTGAATCTTTTCTAATTACTTCAAACACTGATTATACAAAAATCTGTCTTCTTCAGTTATTCCATCCTCTCTAACATTTCTAAATCAATTTTTAAAAAATTATATGCAATCAATATATTCATCTGTACTTCATATGTGCTTCACATGTATCACTTATTTCCCCAATTAGGCTTTGAGCTACTTGAAAATATCCAGAATCTAATAGTTTGTATTCCCCAAGGCACCTAACAAAATGCTAGACATATAATAAACGTGAAGTAAACTTATGTTTGTTCTTCTTGAAGAATAGATTTACTTTAAGAATTGATTCTCAATGCCTAGAATTGGCTGTCACTGTGATTGGCTAAGCTCAGGATCTTGTCTTTTTACCATGTCTTCATCAAAAGGTAGAATTAACATGGCAGAATGCTATTTGTATAGGAAAATCAAAAGAAAAATCAGCCAACACTGGCCAGTTTCCAATGAAGCTAATGAGCAAAATTAAATACACATAACCCTGAGAGTAGTACTGGGAGAATGTATTTTTCTAATTTTATATCATTAACACTTTGAAATATATTTAGTCATGGAAATATGTGTTTTATTATTCCAAAATCAAAATGTTTTAAAATTCCCATTTTCACATTTATGGTAAAGTCTAGATATCATATACATATTGAGTTTTTATAAATACTTTAAAACATTCCCTCCAGCAATCCATGACTTTCGTCTAACTAGAAAAATAACATTACAAGGAGTCATGTCAATTTGTGGCATCTCAACTATTACTCTTCATTTAATCCTAATTATTGTTTTCTTACTGAGTTTATAAAATCCTAGAATTCAAAAGAACATCAAACCATGGAGACTACAATTTTACAATAAAATTAATTGTCCATTGATAAGACTTTGCTGAAAGTGAATTAATAATACCATATTACCACCTTAAGGAGAAATTATTGAATATTTCATAACACAATTTAACTAGTTCTCTTAATCTTACATTTTCGCTAACACATCTGGACTTGATTTACACAATTATATATCTATATAACTGATTAAAAGCTGATCAATATGGAAAACAAGTTTCTAATTGTAAAAACATGAGTTTATATATTCTTTCAAGCACATGTGCATAATATCATGACATATTTTATAAACCCCAGATATAAACTTAGGGGAGTACATAAATATTTTCTGAGCACTGACATCTGTAAGGTGTCAGGAAATAAATGCTCAAGAGCATGGAGGTTATAGCTATTCACTAAGCAAGTGACCAAGTTCGTCTCTACAACTTTTCAAAGACCCCTGTAGGTTCTGTTGAAGTAATATTTTTATTCAGATCCAGCAGACCTGCAGAGGGCCCTGTGAAAGATGCTTTCCTATATAGCAGCTTTTTCAGGAATTCACGATAGGCCATGGTGCACCAGTAAGCCATGAATAAATTATAGTAGTGTTGCCTAAAATATCAATCCTTCATCCTGTGGAGTGGCTGGAGGAGCCAGCTCTAGGAGAGTCCACAAGGCCACTTGCCTCTTTGGGTTCCTTGAAGGGCTGCCCAAGAGGAACAGATTCATGGGCATGATCTTCAAGTTGCATTGTTAGTGAGTACAGAGAGCCACAACTATCGGCTACCATCCTGTGGTAGCGCCACGGGCAAAGCCATGAGTTGCTCTGCCCACATCCCTCCAGTCTGCAGTAGCATGTGCTGCACTCCCTGGAAAAGAGGCCAGTGGAGCTGCTGGGAGTTTGTGCTCCATGTGCTTAGCTGTTTAAGTCTTCATAGGAAATACATATAGCCATTTCATGTAGGGAAAGTTGGATTGTGTGTGTGTGGTACACTCTCATGAATACTTTTAATTTTCCTTTTCAGAATTATAGTGGTAGGATTTTTCACCATGTCATGTTGCAGGTAGATATACACAAACCTCTTCTATTTTAACCCCACTGTGTCATATACACTTAATATTCCATAAAAGACATGATATGAAAAATACTAGGAAGTTTCTAATTATTTTAGTATTAACAAAATCAAATACATATATTAGTTTCTATTAATATTTAAATGTAAAATTGTGAATTCCCTAGGCATATGGGAGCAATTTAGATTCACAGCTTATGAGTTGATGATTATCTTAAAGTTTGGAGACTTTGTCATCATTTATCAGCACACAGTACTTATAGGGCACTTCACAGGCCTTATGCATAAGATATTATTTATGATATTGCATATGGTATTATGCATATGATATTATTTATGACATTGCAACAGTGAAGAAGGTATTATTATCCCCATTTCATAGATATTTGAACCAGGTGATTTCTCAAGGTCACAGAGCCAATAAACAGTGAAGCTGAAATCTAAACTATAGTCCTTGTTCACATTACTCTCTCCAAATTTGTAGCTATATTAACCTGAATTTCTATTTAAATGTCATGAATAGCTTGCAGCAAAAATTCTCATTATAAATCAGATAATAAAGAGCACATTTAATAAACATCTCTAATCATTATTATACTTGTTTTGCAATTGATTCCTTTCCATAGGATTTGTTTCTGTCAATTTAATCTTTCTATAAACACATGCTTTGTTATACTGCCAACTTTTAGGAGTAATAAATGGTAGGTGGGGAGGTTGGAGGGAGAAGACTTGAAATCATTACATCAAGTAATCTTAGTGCTTCAGCTAAACCAAGAAATAAAATTGAGGCAATGTCCATTATTTCTGGTGGACAATTTCATGTAAGAAAAAAAGTGAAAACTTACTCTTTGCCAAAAATACTTTGAGATTTCTAATCTGAACTGTAACTCTGATCTGTTGATGTTTACAGAAAAGTGTTTTGTATCACCAGTTAGGTCTCAACACTTTAAATATTATCCATTTGCAAAAGCTTTTCTTGCTAAGTTATGACCACAGTTGACCCAGGTTTTCTCATTCCTTTGTCCTATTAGTTTTAGTAATCATTTTTCAGAAGATAAATTAGAAAGAAATGCAGATTGCCATTACCCCCACAAGGGACATGACTTGCCCAATGTCACACAGTCAGTTAGTCGCAGCCTTGTTTAATGTCACCTCTCTTAATACTGTATCATTGCTCTTGCTGTCACTAGAGCGAAAATAGCTTCACTTGTCTGTGAACTGGACAGTATGGTTTACTGAACACTTAATGGGAGTGAGCATTAAACTAACATTCTTTCTTCTTTCATAACAAGGTTGGTGAAATAGAGCCTCTTCTACTGAACCCTTCTTGATTGAACAGAAATGAATACAAATTGCCTTGCCCTACTTCTAATTCCAGAGGGCAACTTGTATTTCCACAGTGTTAGAAGTCATGGGAAGCTCTATGAAGGCTTTGAATAACCATAGTGCCTAATGCTACGACTCCTGACTTCTCTGAGTACAACTTCTTCAAATAACTCAAAATATTTTAGCAGCAACATTTTCAGCATTATGATTTTTCTACTACCACACACAAATGACTATTTATTATCTGGGTTTTTTTAGACAAATCTCATCAACAGAGGCTAAGGAACATTACACTATTCTCTCCTGTTGGTCATGTAGAATCAGACCATTTTGTACAGTACAGATTCATAAATAACAGCAATCACCGGTCTAAGACTAATTTTACAAATGGAGGAAAAAATTGCTCAGAGAAGTTAGTGATTTGTACAAGTGACCTCTTTTAGAGATAGGTATATGACTACTAACTTCTAGCAGGGATTTTTTTATATCCCAGCACACTTTCTGCATAATTATATTGGTGCTTTGTATATAAGAAATGCAATAAGATGTATAA
Source organism: Manis pentadactyla (assembly GCF_030020395.1). Classification (NCBI taxonomy): domain Eukaryota; kingdom Metazoa; phylum Chordata; class Mammalia; order Pholidota; family Manidae; genus Manis; species Manis pentadactyla. Next base: position 30,274,058 of record NC_080026.1, on the reverse strand, counting down.
GATGCAAAGAACTTCATTATTCCTATTGACTGCTGCTTTAGCAAGTATTGATTGTTTATCAATACCACAGTTCATTGGGAACATAGCTTTTGCAGCTGAAACTTCTGGGTTTGGATCCATCTTCTGCAATATTACAACGTATACAAAAAGCTTAAAATACATAATTAGAGACAAAATGTTTTGTTGGTAGCTACACAAATCAGGTATACTATTTCTGCATATAGCGTATGAAAACAATATATAGGTATAACCTGTTTGACCCTTCATGTACAAGATAAAAAGATGCTTACTTAACTGAATGTAAAGGCAGTGTTCATTGTAAGATATACCATTATTTCATATAAATAAGGGGAAAAAAGCCATACATCTATGCCACAATGCTAAGATGCAATCAACAACAGACATAGACTGATATAGCAGAAATAATAAAATATGAAGAAATATGTTGTGAATTTATAAAATACATTATATATTTCTCTATTTACATATCAAAATAGACAAGGGGAGGGATAACTATGTACCAGGGACTAGGTTCACCGATGGTACAACTAGGTATAGCCTCATTCAATTCTCACAACTGTCCTTTGAGTTAGGTACTATTTTTATTCCATTTTACAGATGAAAGAGCTGAGATTTATAAAATTACCTTTCAAATTCATATTCTTTCAATAAGAATAATGAGTATATTTATTGATAATTTGTTAGGCAATTACAATTCTGCCAGGTGACTTGTGGAGATTAACTGTTCTCCTCAGGTGCATTACATCTAGGTGAGTTATCAAGTCACACACACTGGGACCAAGTGGCAGTCCCACATCTTAGCACAGTCTAGTCCAGGGCTGGCTAGTCCATGATCATATATTGAGTTTTTGTCTAATGCCCTTTTGTGACCAAAACAAACAAAGGAAAGACTTGAAACAAATATTTGCTTATGCCTTTACAAAGTAAAAAGGAAAAATTGAGCATGATTTTCATATATTTTTAGCACATTATTTTTTCAATTTCTTTCCTTTTACTTCTGCCTCCCCAAAAAACAATAAAGTCAGTTAAACTTGAAGAGTTATATACAAGAGATATTCAAATCTCTTCATTTTTATGATTAGGGAATAGGGAGATTTCTGTTTTGTTTCATTTTTCTTAAAACCATGGGTGGTTTTAGCAAATTCAAGTTAATTGGGTTTTGTGCACTACTGCTCATGTGGTGTTTATATGAAATAAAGTAAGAAAGGAAGAAAAGAAAGAAAGAAAAGACACATATACACATATCAAACTAGCATGCATGCCAGAATATCACAAAAAGTTCAGACAAAATTGGGAGCTTTTGCACTAAGGAACATATTTACTGAAGCAGAAAGTATCCTCTGTGTGAATAAGCTCCCCCCAAATACCTTGGCATAAATGTGCTTGAACTCATTTAGAGTTCCGCACACTCTATGAATTCTCCGTGCTTGTCAAGTTCCTTACACTACTCCTCAAGCTACCTACTCACAGTTTTACTTTATTTTGCAATATTTGTTGGTAACAGGCATTCAAAATTTCAAAACCTATCAATATTTAAAAATTCAATATTCATTTCTGAAAATTTATCATTTGCTGTCATTGTGAGTTTTAATAGTTTTAAAATCAGAACATCTCTAAACATCAATTTACTTTATAGAAACATGTCCTGAAACAAAGTTCAAATACATCCATGAGTCTTAATTTAATAATGTAAATTATTCTATTTCTATTTGTCTTACCACCTGGGGATATTTCAGAAGTGCAAGTTCAAATGTCTTTTGTTCTTTTATTTTGTGTTTTTGTCAGTCTTGGGAAAGGAGCAACAGGGATTATACTAAGCTGAAAATCAACTGAGAACCTCGATTAATTTGTTCCAGACATGCCCAGACATTCTCCAGGTGCCTCTAGTGTGCTGCTAGGTCCATGGACCATTGAGTTGTACAGTGAAGGAGTGATTGTCAGGAAGGGTGCCAATTCACGCAGACAGACTTCATGGAATCTAAGGCAGGGTTCTGACTGAGCCTCAGTAAAGACTGAAAACTGGGATATATGAAAAGATTGAGAGACCTAAAAAATCTGTCTTCCTTTGCTTCTTCCCTTCTTCTTACTTTTATTGTATCTCCCCATGTTTTTTCTGCTACTCATTCTACAGGACTGAAGTGGAGCTACTAGTACTTCTGAAGTTCAGAAGGTCAGCATTTCACCAAGATTATTCTGGAATTTCTCAGCTCCAATTACAAACTGACAGAAGAGTCGCTCTGGCTGTCACAGTCATATACTCACCCTTAAACCACTCAACCACGGCCTGAGTTTGGGAGTATGTTTTGTTTGTCAGCTGCTCTCTCATGAGTTTGGGTATAACAAGACCAGTCAGGGTAGAAATAGGTGAAGAAAACCCCAAGATATTGTCCAAAGAACTTGTTAATTTAACACTAATGCTCTTATTTCAAACCTAGGTATACAGTGGTAGATTAGGACCTGGGCATATGCACTTCAATTCTGACTATACAAATAAAAAGCAACTTGAAAATCGACCTGAACTATTAATTTCATTAACATTCTATCCCTATTTATCTACATATCTAGATGATGCCCTTCAATGGAACATTGCCTCTTCTTTGAGGACTTTCTTGATCATTAATGTTAATTCCTTCTCCAAAACTGTATACACGTACTGATTATACCACTTAGTAGAACTATTATTTTGTCCCTGTTATCATTATTTACAATTATAGAATATTTTTCCTATTAGTTTAAAATGACAGTTCTGGAACAACAGGAGAACATTATAAGTAATCCCTAGCTAAGGCATACCCTTCTGGGGAGACTTCTTTAAGAAAATAAATGAAAAATTAAACATATAAAATTAAGTATGAAAATTATTATTTGTACAGATTAAAATAAATCACAATAAATTACAAGTTTTTAAAATATGACACATGTGCATATTAAAAATTTCAGAAAATAACAAAATTTTAAAATTTACTGACAGGCATACTTGTATAATGGTTTATCCTCCATGTTTTGGCTCATATGCTTTGATTGCCTTTTTAAATTCTCTGTTTAAAGAAAGAAAGATAATTAATATTTTTAGCATGCTTGACAACTTTTTAATTGAATGTTAGGTTATAGGAAACAATCTAACCTAGCGAAATAGTCAGTGTGAGTAGTACTACTACAAAGCTGTGGGTTATATCCACAGAAATTTTGACCAATTCTGTTTCATTTGATTCTAATTTAAAAAGTGGCATAATGTCTGGAGCAATAACTATACACTACATTATCAATTACCTATGTGACATGGATGAACTTCTGTTGGCCAGGTATAAATGAGAACCAAATTATCTGCTTGTACCTTTATATGTCTGGTGATGGGAAGAATTTTCAACAGACTGGCCTCTGCTTCTCTATGTTCCAATTTTTTTTTTATCTCTTCTATCATCTACATTCCATTGGCAGATGTCACTGGGCAAGTTAATTTGATCTAAACCTTCATTTGACAACTCAAGATATATCAGCAAAGCAGTCAGGAAGGAATATTCCCAAACATTATTGGCATATAGGGAATAATAACAATAACCTTAAGTAAACACTGAAGTGACTGTAAACCGTGATATCTATCAGTAGGTGCAAATAATTTTATCCCTCTTTAGCTTCCCCATAGCTGATCCTCCAGAATGGCCTCAACCATTCTAATATCACTGTATACAAGGAGAAAAGTGACTGCAGATACACTGAGAAGTAGGATATCATGGACTTAGTTGATTAAGATTTCACAAAAACACAGGATCATGTGAGAGGATTCTAGGGCTCCTGGTAGCATGGACCTGTGTAAATGAAGGGCCACAAATTTTAGGCCTCATTAGTTTCCTGCTACATCCCCTCCAGGACTAGATTATTTTTTGTTTGTTTTTCATTGATTAGAAACATGTATTTATGAGGAATTAATAAAAGAAAGTTATGTTGTCCTGGGCAGCTTGATGTTCTGTGGTAGATTTTGCAAAATGGGGAGTAGAGTACCAGAGGTGAGGCCTCATGCTTTCTCCTCCGCTTTCAAATTAAGTAGGACACTAAAATGAAGTGAAACCAATATGATCTTTACACAATTACCTCTTTCGTCATGGGGGAGGTTTCACATCTGACTGGTAGAGGCTGGTTTTGTTGGCACGGCAGTGTAGAAGTGGCATAAGGATGGGAATGCAAAATCAAGACCAAGCCCCATGGAACTGAAATCTAGAGCAACAAGGGTATAATTCCGGAATCATGATTTCTTGCAAGACAAGTCAAGATGCTATGTGATGACCAGGATCAGATACTGCCATCACAATAAGGAAAAGAAGAATAAACAGGAAAAACACAAAAGGCAGAGATAGTGTGTAAAAATCTCTCAGAAATGGCCAAGAAGATTAAAAATGGCAGCCAAAGACAGAAAGTCAAGAACAGCCAAAACCGAAGGAAAGAAGGGACTCAGAGGCAACATGGATTTTCCTTAGAGTTAGGATCCAGTTGTCTCTGAGCCTTGTTATACAGTTATATTAACAAAAGAAACTTCATGAAAAGAATCAAATTCATTTGTTTAATCATTTATTTATTGATTTCCGACTATTTGCTAAGCACCACACTTCTCATTGGAGTTAAATTCACAATACAACTATCATTTAACAACACAGGTTTCCATATCAGACAGAGATATGAGGTCCAGAAATATCCAAGAACTGGAATTATTAATAGAATTCTAGATCTCTTACCAAGAATTTACAAGTGCTACTATTTCATTAACATATTACCTTCATAGGAAATATTTGCAAAGGACAAAGAACACAACATTATCAAATGGTTTCCAATCATTCTAGAAAGAAAGAGTTTTTCCTTTTGCTTGGGTGTAGGAGAAGAAGGGAAGTCTTGTATTTATTTTAATATGCTAAAAATAATGTTCTGACATTCCTATTTATTTTTAGAAGTGGGCTCATTAGCTTGAAAGGATAGAAATGTACAGATGATGGTGCTAAATTGATGATTTACTAAATAATTTTTCTTATTCTCATTGCTCATTATTACTTATAAATTCCATTAAACTTTTTTTTAAATCTTCAGTATTAAAGGCAAACAAGGCAAAATTCTAATTGTCTTTTGTTGCAAAGCAACCATATGTTGCTTTAACATTAGAAAAACAATGAAGAATTTTCTGATATTAAACAAAACTTTGATAAATTTAGCAGAGGTGAAAAGTTAAGTTGGTCAACCATTGTAAAATGAATCTAATTATGACATATTTAATCCTGCCAAAATATTTACCATTCAGCATAAGCACACATCAATGAAAAGGGGAGATGCGGTTTATCATTTTAATACTCAACATAATTTTGTATCCAGCTGTGGCCCTCCAGAAATTTGAAACCTTTTTTGCATTGGATTTGAGTTTTGTTGGGGAATGTTAAAGGGGAAGGGATGCATGTGGAACCCCATACAAAACAACCAGATGTTTATTCTGGCATTTTTACATAAAAGTTAAGTGAACATAAAAAATATTGATTACATGTGTGCACTTTGGAAAAAACTATTTTTAAGGTTTGCTTTTTGATTTGTTTGGTCTCTTGCTGGGAAAAAAGATGGAGTTATTTCTTAAAGATTTCAAAAATAAATATGCATCTAATTGTGTTTGGGGAAATGTAAATCATACATGCATTTTTAGCAGGAAAGAAAAAAACATGAAAAGGAATTTTCTTCAGCTACTGAACAGCAGTATGTTCTAATCACTATTCTTGAGTGGCATTGGACCTCTCTTGCTTAGGAAGAAATGACTGAGAACCAGCCAGTTATCAGACACTCACTATGTCCTAACAAATCAACAGAATAACATTTGTCCAAAGGCAGACAGGCATTAGTTTGTGAATTCCTGCCATAATAAAAATTTTAAAAGAATAGATTGTGCTTGAAATTGGAAATCATGTCTTTGTGAGTTCCATATAAGCATTACAATCAGAAGAGCAAGAAAACTTGTCTCAAGGTTTATTCTAAATGAAAAATCATGAACATATCCCAAGGTGTTTTAACAGATCTGACCCTTGCCTTCTGAGGACTTTTGATCCAAAGCTACATTCAGATAGAAGAAAAACAGTTAGTTCAGAGTTTTATAGAATCACATAAAACCGAAAAAATACTGATTTGTTGACAGAATTTATCAAGTTTTATTAAGATATTTTACTACTGTCTTCCCTTGAAGCCACAAAGAACACTTTACTTTGCTAAATAACTCATCAATTTGACTTCCACCCCAAATTCTAGTTTTCAGTATTTCAATTTTTTTTTTTTACTTCTCTTTCAGCCACTTCTCTCTGTCCCATAAATTTTTCAACTTGAGGAGACCACAATTTAAATGGTTTGTTTTTTACAGACATATGTAAACTATTGTGTAAGAAATACCTCGTGGCATCTCCAGCCCCAGTATACTAAATTAGTTATTTTACTTATTTTCTATGTTCCATGCTTTGTGCTTTCTTTACTGCCTGAAGCTCCTTCTCCTCTACTATAAAAGCTAAATATCCACGTTTTGTTCTTCAGTTACAGAAAGTGCATTCAGGTCCCACTCTGGCAAAATGATGTTGTGGCCCACAACTCTCAATATTTCTAAGCACCAGAATTGCCTTTATTCTGTCCTCATTTGTACCATCTCTCCATTAAATGTCCCTTCCTCTTGATGGAATTGGAGCTACCTACCAGAATAAATGAAACTCCTGAAAAGTTAACTCACTCACATTTATTAAAGGATGGAAGATTAATAACCAATTCTTGTTGATTTTTTTTATCTGAAATGAATTTATTCCAAATTAACTTCTAACTAGGCTAAATATAAAATGTGTCTTTGATATGGAAAACATTTTTGCAAAAGCCCTTAAAAATAAACTCACAAAATGAATGAGTTTTAAGAATTGGCAATTTTCTATTTCATAGATGGATAGATTTTTAATAGTTTTCTATATGTGATATATCCCCAAGTTCTATTTTGACTTCTCATTAGATATTCCTGTGTCTCTTTGATGCTTACTTAAGTTTTAAGGGAGGTTTCTATTTATTATTTTCTCTACTTTTTAATTTCACAAATGTGTGAATTCTATAACCTTTTTAGTTCACTTAGTCTTGTTCATGAAACCTTGGTATCCTTTTCCTATAGGAAAAGTTGTATAAATAACAAGCCCAATTATCATAAAAAAAACAATATTAAAAATCAGCCTGGACCAGGAGAATTAAGAATCCCCATAGCCCACACAAGCTTAGCAGCTAACATCTAGCAACAGCAGGCTGCTGCTGGGGATGGAGACCTGTGTGAAAAGTAGCCCTACCTGAAACACAGGCCCTTCAGAGGGTCGTGTGATCATGTACCTAAAAGTGCAGCACTGAGATGGAGGACAGCTCTCTGGCATTCCAGGACCAACCTTAAGCACAAGTTACCCACTGCCAACCGCAGGAAAACTTCTGCTTCTACTTAGGATATGAAAAACCACAAAATAATGTCATTCCCACTCTATCAATGAGGAAAAAACCAAGCAATCCAAAACACAGTAGATTGGCTGCTTAATCTGAAAAAAGTCAATGCTTAAGTTTCAAAGTAATTTTCAAGTTAAAAATTGCAACAAAATAATGTTTCAAGGAAAGTAGCTATAAAAGGTAGAATAACATTGAAGTCTTAGCAATGGCAAGTTTCAGGCAAAATGCTTTAAATATTCTGTTGTTTAAAATCTTAAAGTGCCTGTATATTAGAGCAATGATGCTCTTTAATAAATTGAGGACATTCATTGAATAACTGAATTCTTGCCTTCCATATGAACAGAAAAAGGCTTTAACCTTTTGTGACTATTACCAGACCATTTTACTGGCTTTTGACACTTCTTCAATTTCTTCTATAACTAGTGTCAGAATTTTTCCTTTATCAGTCAATCAATCTGCCCACAGTGCTGTCTGTCCTCCCCTTCACATTCTCTAAGTTAATTCATACTTTATAGCCTACTAAGTGAGAGGCAGGCCACAGGGAATTGGAGAGAAAGGCTGCCTGTCTCCTTGTTTCCCTAGCAGTGTCCCTTGGTAGCTGTTCTCAAGAGATGCCTAAGTAATGATCATTGCCATTTATTAATAGACCCCAATGTCAAAGCATATTCAGTGTGGAATATAAAGACATCTCTTGACTTACTGGCTTTTATTTCTGAGTGCAAGAAATAGAACAGAGACAATAAGGAAAAAGAAACAAAAATATCACTAAGGATTAGTACAAGTTCAATGTTAAACTAATGTTGGATTTACATAATAAATAGATTAATCATTCTATTTATTCTAAATATTTTACATATTCTGAAAGTATTTAAAAATTTTTGATTTGAGAAATGCTTAAGAAACGAACTATTACATTCCTGAAAATTTCTGCTGTATTTAACCAGTTACATATTTTATAAGAAAGAAACCGTTTGATTTTTGGGAGAGAGACAATTAGTAGAGACCATCCCTACACTTAGTTATTACCTGTCTTCACCAAAAAACAAATGGACTTGTTTCTGGGCCAAACATCCTGTGTCACACTGGTTGTAGTAAAACTTTCTGATTTGTTCAGTTTGTTGGAGAGGGAGACGTGGGTATGCTTGTTTTGTTGGTGGATGGTTTGTTTAGATTCATTGAAAACTCAGGTACCAAGTGAAAGGAAAAAAAGTATTTTCATGATACTTCTTAAAATAGAATTGCCTAAACTTCTAATTTACTATAAATTTCAGGGAAAAAAAGTTGTGTATATTTAAAATCAATGACTTGCCATTATACCTTTGATTATAGAGATGACTCCAGAGTCTGTTTTGTGAAGAATCAGACTGGGGGATGTAACCTAGTACTGAAGGAGTTCCAACAGATTAAGGAGACAGACTATTTCATCAAGAACTAGTAACTTGTTTGAGTTTCTTCAGAAAGAATGAGGCCCACTTTGATCATATTGCATAAAGCAGCATTGAGATTCACTTTGAATTATTTCCTTGTGTATTGCTTCCCTAACACAACTTTCCAGGATAATTAGTCCTGCACCTGGCCATGAAGACTGTCCATGGGTAGTTTACTGATCAGTTTTTCATTTCCTGCTGTGTGCCTTATATCTATAGAAAGGAATGATTTCTGTTACGTCAGGTAACATCAGAGTGTCAACTCCACATGAGTAGGGCAGCTGCTAGCACTGTTCCCCATTGTCTTTCCATGCCTCGAATGGTGAATCCTGAACAAATAGTGTTTTGGGTTCATTTATATGAATGGGTGAGTGAATGTTGAAGATGATTCCAGTTGCTTGTGTCATCTCTCAGGATTACCCTATCCTACTGTTGATGAAACCCTTAGAGGATAATACTGAATCCAGCTGCTCAAACAACCTCCAAGTCCCAGGCACATACTCACGGGAGAAGAGTCTGATGAAAGGAACTAATGAATGTGAAGAAAGTGCTTAATTTTCTTTGGCAAGGGATTTGCATATTGATCCCACAAACATCTCTCCCCTTCTCCTCTACATCTAACAACTTTATTTCATCATGATTTTAAAGGAAAGTGTCACACGCTTATTCTAATTTTAAAAGAAAGTGTAATACAGAGGTGACAGACATGATGGGATTCAAATGAATTTAAAACATTAATATGCAGAGAATTATGGATTTTACAATTTTACATAGAAGCTGGAAACCCTGGCCCTTACTGTTGCTCACTGTGCAAGTCTAATCAGATGAAACTTCTCAAGTTATTGATGTATAAAATAAGATTTTGCTATGATAGTTCCTTTCCAAGTGTGATCAGGATTTAGGTTGAAATGAGTGCCATACAATGTGTAATGTGCAATTAAGATAAGCTAATATCAGACTTATCCAACAATTTTTAGATACTATTCATGATTTGTTCTTTCTCCTTCTTATCTATTGAAAGAATGACATATTTTTTGATATTTAAAAATATCAGATATGATATTTTTCCTGTATCAGTTCACCCACCATCAACTGACCTGACATACATTTCTGTTTCCTGATTATAATTAGTAAACACTAACAGAAGCAGTTTTCCTTTCAAAATAGAGAGAACAACTCACTTTCAACGTGCTACCTTTAAACTGTGTCAGTTTTTCTGTTCCCTGTAATGCAAATTTCTGGGAGAACCTTAATGCTTTGATAGTCTACAGAATATGACATTTATCCACTAAATAAATGACATTATATTTTAACTGGAATGAGTGAAAGTAAGTAGGCAGAACCCACGTGCCATATTAAGAGACTTACATGCTATTGGGAGTTAAATCCTGTGAAAATTCAGGGCCCTATCATATCTGTGAAATTTCTACTAGTCCACTGCTCTGAGGTATGCTGAGATATCTTTCTAAAGTGAGACTAGTTGCTGCTCTTTGGAGCACCCACCACTAAGAAGGAATGGGAAATTTTGGTTTTTGGATGCAGCTATAGTTGAGTATGCAACTTGTAAGACATCTAATTCTCATTGGAGACCAGATCAAGAGTGGGCTCTGCAATGAGTAGAAGCTAGATACAATATACCTGGTCACTTCAGCCTTATGTGCCAGGAAACCAATGCAATTCTTTCTCTGCTGAAACTGTTGTCCATTTGGGAGCATCTTATAGACTTATCCTGGCTCCTGTGGAGATAGAATGTCTTTCCATGGAAAAGGAGGTAAGCATGCAACATGAACTACAAACCAAGAACCATGTATCATTTGACCACCATGTGAGACAGTTTGAATTTGGAAGTAGGCAATGCTCTTAACCACTATATAATTGCCCCTTCCTAGAGATTTTTTCCTCAGATAACACTTACTGCCATGATACTATTACAGAATGTTTTCATAGTCTTATCATTGTATAATTTAAGATACCTTATCCCCCAAGATTTACTATGACATATCTGATCATAGAGTCCACCTTGACCTTTTTGTTGGTTCTTGAAGGCACATATGATCTGAGATTGGGATCTATGTCTATTGTGCCCTTAATGCTAACCAGGTCCTGAAACAACCCCAACTCATTTATTTCAGCTTCTTGAGGTAGAGAGTGTTCTGTTATCTAATAATGCCTATAACATACAGGTATCTATACTGGCCAAGTGAGGTGAACATGAATTTTTACAGCAGTGTAGTCTTCTCCACTAGTCCCTTAAGTGGAGAACTCCAATGCTTATTTGGGCCATGACATATAACATTGGAAAGCAGGAAGAATTTGCTTTTGAGCCATTGGTAGCTCAGAGTCTTTATCAGGAGGGAAAAGCCCCTATACCTGAAGATGCTTTAATATATAGATGGCTCCAGTCGTGGGTAACCGCCAAAGTGGAGGGCTGTGGCTTTTCATCCAAAGACTCAGACAGTATGGCTGTAGGATGGGGAGGAGAATAGTCAGTGGTCTGAATTGCAGATAGTATGGCTCATTACCACCCAGTAACCCTCCCCAGTAGCTGTCTGCACTGACAGTTGGGCCGTCTCCGTCTACTGGGACTTAACCCTGTGTCTACTGACATGGTACCATGCCAACTGGATGGTTGGTCACTGGACCCTTTGGGGGCAAGAGTTGTGGCAAGACCTATGGGCCTCTGGTCAGACTAAGGCAGTTACTGTATATCATGTGACTGGCCACTTGCTTTTGGCATCCCCAGGGAATGATGAAGCACACACATTGGCCCAGGTGTGCTGGCCAGAAAGAAAGCCTGCCTCTGATGTGGCCCAATGGCTACATCAGCGTTTGTTGCATGTGGGGAAAAAGACAATGTGGGCTGTGACCCGTCAGTGGGGCTTGCCATTCTCCTTAGAAAAAGTCATAGGGGCCCAGAAGGAGTGCCTTGTGTGCTCTATGATGAACTTACACCAAGTTCCACAGCAACATGGGACAATAATAGGAAAGGGGCTGATACCCCTTGTCAGGTGGCAGATAGACTATATTGGGCCTCTGCCCATATCGGAAGGATATTGGTATGCCGTGACTTGTATGGATATGGCTACTGGACTATTGGTTGATTTTCCTGCACATCATGCAGATGAGAAAACTACCAAGAGGGGCCTAGAGCATCTCATTGCAGCCTATGGCCAGCCACAGGTGATTGAGAGCGATCAAGGCACCCACTTTACTGGACATGCATTATAAGAATGGGTGCAGAAATTAGGAATAAAGTGGAAGTTTCATGTACCATATAACCCTACTGGGGCAGGCATGGTAGAGAGGTACAATGGTTTGTTGAAATTTGGCCTTAAGTCGGACACCAATAGTCTATGGGGCTGGTTAGTTCATTTATGAACAGTGCTACAGCGTTTGAATGAAAAGATCCAAAAAGGAGCCTTGAGCCTAACACACATTGCTGCCTCTCCTATACAACTGGATGTGCAAAAAAAAGAGGAGCTATTGAAGCCAGGATATGGCCAGCAGAGCACCATCCTGCTGCCAGCCCCAACTGTGCTAAACTCTGGAGACTCTTTGAATGGACATGGCCCTGGACATTTCCATACATGGACCGATGATGGCTGGCCCTTCTGGCACTTTGGGAAAAAGGCCTGGAAGCTGGTCTACTCTGTATTCTTGGAATAACAGTAGAGTGGCCTCCAAAGGTCACTGTAGTATACTCCAAACATCTGGGAGATAAGAGCATATTATGGGGAAATTTTATTTTATCTTTATGACCAGTGCATGTACCTCCCATAGCCCTATATATGGACCCATCTGTAACTTCCACAGGGAGAGGGGTGAAGGTCTGGTACACTAGACCAGGATGAGATCCCATTCCTGCCACTGTCCTCTCACAGGACCACTTCCTTGCATGTATCCAACCTGATGGACAAGATGTGCCTATGCTGGTGTCATTAAAATATGCATCTTACTGCACTTAAGGTTATTTTCTTCTACAGTCCTTGCAGTTTGGATCTGCCCCTTCGCGGCAGCTGCTGCTTGCTTAGTATGCATGGACCTCCCTTTCAGTTCAGCTACTGACTGCCTGTGGAATGGGTGAGCTATGGACTTAATCTGCGTAGGACTTTGAACTTAGCTGGATCCTCAGGTTTGAGGATCATCGTAATTTTATTGCTACTTGTATTCCTACTGGTTACAGTGTTCCAGCTTTTTTGCATAGATGCCATAGTGAAAGATGGGAACTGAGTAGATTATAAGGTGAGAATTCTGGAGGGTTGGGCTGTGGGTAAAAACTGCAATATTTCCAGAACCTCTCACATGACCTTAGTCATTTAACATAATAACAGGTGTTTACCGCAGCAGCCTTTCACAGCCTCCAGGGACAAGGGATGGAGAGAAGCTTTCCTTTCTTCTCCTCTGTTGTGTAATTGATCTGGCACCTGTCAGTCACTGGGGTTCTGCCCGTGTAGTTTCTCCTGGAAGGGGTTGGGGGAGAGGTTAGCCTGTGCCTAGACTGGAAAGAAACCAGAAAGCGAGAGCAGTAGCTAGGGGGGATGAATGGAGCAAGGCTTTCTGTAAGCAATAAATTGGTTTCTCCTACTTTATCCATTCCATAGACATTTTTAGGCTTCACTGGTTTCACCAGTTTACTCACCCAGGACCAGGAACACACATGCTTGCTGCTGAAAGAGGGAAGGTCCAGGCAGCTGTACTTTTCTATTTCTTCCTAGCCTCTCATTTTTCTTATGTCCATCTATGACATGCAAGAGTGACCTGTAGCCAGTACTATGCAATTCATTGAGCATGCACACACATGCACACACACACACACACACACACACACAAAATAATAGCAGGATACTTGGCAAGAAATAATTAGGAAGTCATATCCTGAGTTCTGTGTGTGGAGAGGTGGAGATTGAGGGATAGGTCCTACCTGCAGCACTGCTTCCTAGGAAGAACATGGCAGCTGTATTTCTGGCAAGTGGGGTGGAATCTATATTCATTTCAGTCCTCAATAAGGAATTTCTGCAAAAGGGAGTGAGAACTAACTCTCTCCATAAAATGAATGGTGATTAAAATAGAAAATACACTTAAGAAAGCAAGAAGAAAACGAAATCTGTTTGTTGTTGTGGAAGAAAGAAAGAAGATGAAAAATCTTTTACTAGTTCATGACTAAGGTAGAAGGAAAGCATTTTGCAAAATTCTTCAGTTATCTACAATTCATATTATTGCTGAATGCTGATTATATACGGCTACCCGTTAAGCGAGATATATTGTTGTTATTCTCCTCACCCAAATATGGGAAATAACTGAAATAAAAATGTTAATTAAGATATTCACTCAAAAGGATGATGAGAATGGGGGGCAGAAGGCAAGAGTGGATGAAAGTTTTTAGCCAAGTTTTAGAAAGAAAATGGCAAAGTAGTAACTGGCAACAGAGTTAAGAAGGTTAAATCTACTTGCCCACAGAGGCAAATACCTTTACAAAGTGAGCTGACAAGCTCTGCAAATCAGCTCAGAGTCTCAGGGCTTGGAGGCATCCAGAAAATACAATGAGGAAGTAAAGGATGCGTGTCTATGTAAGTGCAGAGATGACTGCTTCTCCTCATCAGCACTGCCAGAGAAGGGGTGTTTCATTCCGCAAAGCAAATGAGGCAAAGACTTGAAGTCCCCAAGCACAGGGGAGGGAAGAGGGGAGACAGGAGTTGAAAAATAAAGGAATTCTGTGAGAGCATGCATTAGGAGCTGTGGACCCTCAGCAACCTCCCTCATGCCTTCAAAGAATGCCATCTAAGCAAATTACTGTCCTCGCCCACAGACCCAAGTGAGAGAAGACTTTTGCCCTAGAGAAACTGAATGGCCCAGAGAAAAGATCTTCAAACTGAAACTTATATCATATTTCATTCATTTCAAGTATTACCCAGAAGTAATATTTTCAAAATACCTCTGATCAGTGACACCAGATACATGATTTCCAGAAGGGCACACTGGCACCGAAGCTGCCGCGTACACTGCGTTTGCCTGCCCTGCAGCACCAGCACACTCCTTCTCTAAATAGGTGCTAATAAATATTTTCTGAGTCTGTTAACAAATTCAGCCACATACTTGTCAAATCTCAGTTATCACAAATCACAAAGTGCTGGAAGAAACTTTTGTAGGTCAGCTAATACGTTCCCTTGGCACAATAACTACTAAACAGAGTTTTCTATCATATTTCTGTACAATGTCAAGATAGAAGTGAACAAACCCGCATGGAACCTTAGAGCTCTTATATTTTTGCTTCAGTGAAGCTAAACCAAATTATTTAATAGCTTAAAGTCCATCCCCTATCTTTTCAAAATTTCAGCATCAGCATTCATGAAAGGTTTTAGTGGAGTTTCAGACTAGCAGCTAAAAAAGACACTGGTAGTCTACCATGTATCCATGGGAAATAGGAATTGAGTGGACTTTTTGATAAGATCATGCTATCTTTTTCAATAGGTCATAATGACACCAGGTGAAAGGAAATGCAGGGCAGAAATGGGCCTGAAGCAAGCCTGTCCTCATTAATTTTATCTCAGCTCCACTGCTCTCATTTGTCATTGGCACTGTAATTTCCAACCTTCCAGTTTCATAAGAAAATGTCTAGTTCTTTCTAATATTCATTGAGAGTTCTGGCTTTCATGGCATATTTTTGATAACTCACTTCCCATTTACTGGAAAGGGTTAAGGAAACCTTACTGAATTAATTTCTTGGTGATAGCTAATGTTCTAATTTTTCTAATACATCATTGTGCTTCTTCTCACTGGTCTCCTTAGTAAAGCAGCCATCCTTTTAGAGTTTCTCAGTTTTATTTATCGCCTCATTGATTCCTATGAGGTTTGAATAATATAATGTATGTAAAGTGCTTAGCACAGTGTCTGGCATAAGGAAGTGCATTTGAACTAGCAGCCTTTTGGATTGTTACATCATTACTACTATTAGCTTGCAATTTCATGCACTTTCCATTAATATCTTAAAAAAAGAATATTTTCTTCTGTACCTGGTTATGGTTAAATTCATGCTGAATATTATCAAATGTCATTCCTTCTTTTTGAAATGATCTCTTTTCTATTCTTTTTGAGAGTAAATATAAAGTTATGAAGACTCTAATTTATAGAATCACAGTTTTGAGGATCCTCATTTTCCTCAGTCGTATTAGCTTTTAAAGTAATACCAGGTAAAAGGTTCATTTCAGTTCTCTTAGCCTCTTTGAAAAATCTCTATCAAGAAGTATTTCTGTTCCATTTTATTCCTTAGAACTCGAGATAGAAAAAAAAAGTATACTTCATATAATTCAGTAGCATCCATTTTTGACTTAAATATCTGCTCACTAAGCAGCCTTAACTGTTCTGCTAGATTATTTATTTCTTCTCTCTTACCGAATTCAGTATCTTTTGTAAAATGCAACACATTAAATTTCACCCATCCTTTGTATTCAGTTACAAACAACTGGGTGTGCCCTGGATACAACTTTTTATGCCTATTTCCTGGAAGGGTCTAGTTTGTATTTGTGTTTGATACTTCATATTTTATCAAAATACAGCAATTTAATTAATTTCTGTCATGTGTGATGACTGGCAGACTCTATTGACTTTCATTTCTGCCTTGTTTTATTCTAGCATTCTTGAGATGCATGGGCAATGAACAACATAATTTAAAACTTAGATAAGTCTGAAAAAAAACTAACGATAACCATTCTCCCTTTTCCACTGCTGGAGCAATGTATGCATCTGACATCCACACACACATCCACACACACAGGAAGGTAGAGAAAGATAGAGGGCTTGTTTGCAACACTTACCAATATATATTGGTGACCAATTAAATTTAAAATGTTAAAAAAGAACACATACATATACACTGAAATATTAGAAGAAAATTTAGACTCAATCTTTTTCATAACTGAAGTAAGGAAACAATTGCTAAGCTTGACGCCCAAACCAATAAGCAGAAAGGAAAAGATTGACTTAATGGGTTGGTGCATTTTTAAACATCTTTAGAGATTCTAAACATCATTGAATATATGTTCAAATGATATTAAACCATATTACAAACTAGGATAATATTGAATCTGTGACAAACAATTTTTTTAAAAAGGTATTGCTGTTCTTAAAGCAAGCACAGCTTTAATAGAAAAAAAAAGACAGTCTCTTAACAAGACATGAGTAAAAAGAATGAAAATGAACAGGCATTTTACCAAGAGGAAATACAAATACCTCCTACCAAATTAACATCATTACATCAAAATGATGCAAAATAAAAATATATCAAGATTTGGATTGTGTTTGTCAGATTTACAAATCTTAAGAACATCATTATACTCAGAATTGACAAACTTTTCTGAGGAAATGAGAAGTTGTGGCAATACTTCAAATTATTAAAATGTTTTTGGAAAAAAAATCTGGTAAGTATCAAAATTTTAAATGTATCTACTCTTTGACTCAGCAATTCTATTTTACATATAGAAAATATACAAAAATTGGAGTCATGCAGATGAAGAAATGCATTCATCTTTTTGTTTTTTATTTTATGTATCTAAATTATAAAGGTTGTTTCCTAGTAAATTCCCCATGAAGGGCTTATGGGAGCACTATCCCTAAGTTCTTAACATTGAAAATATTTCTGTGAGCCATTTATAACTAAAAGTCCATATTTCTGTATATGAAATCTTTATTTTCTTTCCTTCTGAATATTCTAAAATTTTACTCCAATTTCTTGGGTATCAGTGTTACTACCAAGATGTATAATGATAAGGAAATTTTCTTTCCCTGCTCTTTACTTAGACAGCCAAATTATTTTTTTCTTTTCTTCTTTCTTTTTGTTACTACTTCATAATTTCACTAGAATATCTCAGGAATAGACCAGGTTTTTAAAATATTTTGTTTCAAACCCTTTTTTGTTTGTTTAGAAAAGTTTTCCAGAATTACAGTTTACATCACTTCTTTCTGTTCACATATTCTTGCATTCTTCTTCAAAATCTCTTTAATACCCATTCAATTTTATTAATCTTCAATATGTATTATTTTTTCTAGAATCTTTTAAATATTTTACTTCACATTATTTTAATTTGTAAAATTTTCCTCTTTATGATATTCTATTTCTTTTTAAGCTCTTTAATGTTTTATTTATTTTTGTGTTTATTTTAGATTAAATGTTACAAACAAAGTATAGGATGTGATTACCCTGAAACTCTAAATTGTAGATTTTAAACTTTGGGAAGTGTTGGAATTTGGAATGGGCTAAGTTAAGAGCGTCTGGTTTGGCTAGCAATATTTAATTTTTAATGTAAGTATTAGTTTTAAGGATATCACCTTATAATACCTTATTAAACAAATAATAAAACCTTTTCCTCCCTTTTAGTTGAAATGTTCTACTCTTTTGTTTGGTCATCTGATAACTTATATTAATAAAACATCTTTCACTAAAATGCTGTGAAAAATCAATAAGGCACCATGCATTAAGATTTTTGGAAACTTTAAGAATAAAATATAGTATCTACGTTTATCAAATTCAGATACAAGTAAAGTTAAAAGATAAAAGTAAACTATCTAAAAAGGAAGAAAAAAGCAAGAACCTATAGAGAATAGATTAGTCATGTACATAAACACACACAACATACTTACATGTTTCTACATAAAGATTGGAAACTTGTGAGTCTCTGAGTGATGGGTGACTTTCCATTTGTCCTACATGATTTTCCACACAATCACGTATTGTACTTAAAATTAGTGGAAAATCTTATTTAGAAAGAAAATACCGCAAAAAGATTGAGCCTATAAATTAGCTACTGGGACAATGCTCAACAGAAAGTGACAGTGTTGATTGAAGAGTCCTGGACTATTAGAGAAAACTGTGCAATTCTAGTTATTTATTGCTAGGTAATGAATTACCCCTAGATTTAACAGCTTAGTACAATACATATTTATTCTCTCACAGTCTCTGTGAACTAGGAGTTTGGGTACAGCTGGCTGAGGGTTCTGAAAGCTTTAATCAAGGTGTCAGCTGGGGAGTCTCATCTCAGGGCTCAGCCTGGGGAGGGTCCTCTTTCAAGTTCGTGCATATTGCTGTTCAGAGGCCTCCAATCCTGGCTGACTGTTGGCCAGAAATGACTGTTCCTTGTCATGTGGGCTATTCATGAGGCAGCTCACCACATGGTGTCAGGCTTCCCTCAGAACCAGTGAAACAGAGAGAGAAAAAACGCTCAAGATTTAACTGCAATCTTTTTATTACCTAATCTCAGAAGTAACATCCCATCTTCTTTGCTTTATTCCATTTATTACAAGCTGATTACCAAGTCCAATGGGAAGGGACTGCACAGGGCATGACTACCAGGAAGAAGGGGTCATTGATGAAGGGCTGCCTGTCACATGTGTGGAGAAATATGGTGGACGATACTTTTAAATAAACCCATGACTACTGATGCTAATCCTCAGTATAACATAGGGCATAATTATAATTTCGCAAGTTTCATTTAGAGGGTGCAAATGAAGATGTTATTGAAAGTATAAAGTGAAGAAAAACCAATAATCCATAATAACATCAAAAATCTGTCATCTGACATATATGGAGAATGATGCATTTAGCTATCAAAGTGTTTGAGTCATTTAGATGCTATAAATATATACTTATCAAACTATTATACTATGTACTTTTTCAGACTAACCTTTCCCCCTTTATGTCTGCCTATTGAAAACTCACTTGGATTTAACATATACTGCTAACTTTTCATGTTTGTTTGTAATCTTTCTTCCCAGGTATGATATTTCTATCCTCTGAATAATCATTTCTCTTCGAATCATTTTTTATGGGATTTATCACACTGCCTGATATTAATATGCTCTACTAATTCTTTGTGATTAGAGAATGTATCTTATTCCCTTTTCATATTTAATAAATATTGTTTGAATAAAAATATTTAAAATTAAAATAATTTTTAGTAATGACCCATATGTCTTACATAATAATATTATTAAATAATATAATAATTTAAAAGAGGAAATTCACCACACATTTACTATATTTCTTTTTTTTTTTTAATTTTATTTTGGTATCATTAATCTACAATTACATGAAGGACATTATGTTTACTAGGCTCCCCCCTTTCACCAAGTCCCCCCCACATCCCCATTCACAGTCACTGTCCATCAGCATAGTAAGATGCTGTAAAAGCACTACTTGTCTTCTCTGTGTTGCACAGCCCTCCTCGTGTCCCCCATGCACTATACATGCTAATCGTAATGCCCCCTTTTTATTTTCCCACCCTTATCCCTCCCTTCTCACCCGTCCTCCCCAGTCCCTTTCCCTTTGGTAACTATTAGTTTATTCTTGGGTTCTGTGTTTCTGCTGCTGTTTTGTTCCTTCAGTTATCTTTTGTTCTTATACTCCACATATGAGTGAAATCATTTGGTACTTGTCTTTCTCCACCTGGCTTATTTCACAGAGCATAAAACCCTCTAGCTCCATCCATGTTGTTGCGAATGGTAGAATTTGTTTTTTTCTTATGGCTGAGTAATATTTCATTGTGTATATGTACCACATCTCCTTTATCCATTCATCTACTGGTGGACATTTAGGTTGCTTCCATATCTTGGCTATTGTAAATAGTGAGTGATAAACATAGGAGTGCATCTGTCTTTTTCAAACTGGAGTGCTGCATTCTTGGGGTAAATTCCTAGAAGTGGAATTCCTGGGTCAAATGGTATTTCTATTTTGAGCATTTTCAGGAACCTCCATTCTGCTTTCCACAATGGTTGAACTAATTTACGTTAACACCAGCAGTGTAAGAGGGTTCCCCTTTCTCCACAACCTCGCCAATATTTGTTGTTGCTTGTCTTTTGGATGGTAGCCATCCTTACTGGTGAGAGATGATATCTCATTGTGGTTTTAATTTGCATTTCTCTGACGACAAGCGATGTGGAGCATCTTTTCATGTGTCTGTTGGCCATCTGAATTTCTTCTTTAGAGAACTGTCTATTCATCTCCTCTGCCCATATTTTAATTGGGTTATTTGCTTTTTGTTTGTTGAGGTGTGTGAGCTCTTTATATATTTTGGATGTCAACCCTTTATCGGATCTGTCATTTACGAATATATTTTCACATACTATAGGATACCTTTTTGTTCTATTGATGGTGTCCTGTGTTGTACAGAAGCTTTTCAGCTTGATATAGTCTCATTTGTTCATTTTTGCATTTGTTTCCTTGCCCGGGGAGATATGTTCAAGAAGAGGTCACTCATGTTTATGTCTAAGAGATTTTTGCCTGTGTCTTTTTCTAAGAGTTTTATG
Source organism: Manis pentadactyla (assembly GCF_030020395.1). NCBI lineage: Eukaryota > Metazoa > Chordata > Mammalia > Pholidota > Manidae > Manis > Manis pentadactyla. The sequence continues at coordinate 30,252,852 of NC_080026.1, read as the reverse complement.
GTTTCATGACTTACATTCAAGTCTTTGATCCATTTTGAAATTACTTTTGTGTATGGTGTTAGACAGTGATCTAGTTTCATTCTCTTACATGTAGCTGTTCAGTTTTGCCAGCACCATCTGTTGAAGAAACTGTCATTTCCCCACTGTATGTCCATGGCCCCTTTATTGAATATTAGTTGACCATATATGTTTGGGTTAATGTCTGGAGTCTCTAATCTGTTCCACTGGTCTGTGGCTCTGTTCTTGTGCCAGTACCAAATTGTCTTGATTACTGTGGCTTTGTAGTAGTGCTTGAAGTTAGGGAGTGAGATCCCCACCACTTTATTCTTCCTTCTCAGGATTGCTTTGGCTATTCGGGGTCTTTGGTGTTTCCATATGAATTTTTGAACTATTAGTTCCAGTTCGTTGAAGAATGCTGTTGGTAGTTTGATAGGGATTGCATTGAATCTGTATATTGCTTTGGGCAGGATGGCCATTTTAACGATATTAATTCTTCCTAGCAAGGAGCATGGGAAGAGTTTCCATTTCTTAGTGACCTCTTTAATGTCTCTTAAGAGTGTCTAATGATTTTCAGGGTATAGGTCTTTCACTTACTTGGTTAGGTTTATTCCTAGGTATTTTATTCTTTTTGATGCTATTGTGAATGGAATTGTCTTCCTGATTTCTCTTTCTATTAGTTCATTGTTAGTGTACAGATTTCTGTGTCTTAATTTTGTATCTTGCAACTTTGCTGAATTTCGATATTAGCTCTAGTAGTTTCGGAGTGGAGTCTTTAGGGTTTTTATGTACAATATCATGTCATCTGCAAATAGTGACAGTTTAACTTCTTCTTTACCAATCTGGATTTCTTGTATTTCTTTGTTTTGTCTAATTGCTGTGGCTAGGACCTCCAGTACTATGTTAAATAACAGTGGGGAGAGTGGGCATCCCTGTCTTGTTCCTGATCACAGAGGAAAAGCTTTCAGCTTCTCACTGTTCAGTATGATGTTGGCTGTGGGTTTATCATATATGGCCTTTATTATGTTGAGGTACTTGCCCTCTATTCCCATTTTGTTGAGAGTTTTTATCATGAATGGATGTCGAATTTTATCTAATGCTTTTTCAGCATCTATGGAGATGATCGTGTGGTTTTTGTCTTTCTTTTTGTTTATGTGGTGGATGATGTTGATGGATTTTTGAATGTTGTACCATCCTTGCATCCCTTGGATGAATCCCACTTGGTCATGGTGTACGATACTTTTGATGTGTTTTTGAATTCGGTTTGCTAATATTTTGTTGAGTATTTTTGCATCTACATTCATCAGGGATATTGGTTTGTAGTTTTCCTTTTTGGTGGTGTCTTTGCCTGGTTTTGGTATTAGGGTGATGTTGGCTTCATAGAATGAGTTTGGGAGTATTCCCTCCTCTTCTATTTTTTGGAAAACTTTAAGGAGAATGTGTATTATGTCTTCTCTGTATGTCTGATAAAATTCTGAGGTAAATCCATCTGGGCCGGGGGTTTTGTTCTTTGGTAGTTTTTTGATTACCGCTTCAATTTCTTTGCTGGTAATTGGTGGGTTTAGATTTTCTGTTTCTTTCTGGGTCAGTCTTGGAAGGTTGCATTTTTCTAGGAAGTTGTCCATTTCTTCTAGGTTTCCCAGCTTGTTAGCATATAGGTTTTCATAGTACTCTCTAATAATTCTTTGTATTTACGTGGGGTCTGTCGTGATTTTTCCTTTCTTGTTTCTGATTCTGTTGATGTGTGTTGACTCTCTTTTCCTCTTAATAAGTCTGGCTAGAGGCTTATCTATTTTGTTTATTTTCTTGAAGAACAGCTCTTGGTTTCATTGATTTTTGCTATTGTTTTATTCTTCTCAATTTTATTTATTTCTTCTCTGATCTTTATTATGTCCCTCCTTCTGCTGATCTTAGGCCTCATTTGTTCTTCTTTTTCCAATTTCGATAGTTGTGACATTAGACCATTCATTTGGAATTGTTCTTCCTTCTTTTAATATGCCTGGATTGCTATATACTTTCCTCTTAAGACTGCTTTTGCTGTATCCCACAGTAGTTGGGGCTTTGTGTTGTTGTTGTCATTTGTTTCCATATATTGCTGGATCTCCATTTTGATTTGGTCATTGATCCATTGATTATTTAGGAGCGTGTTGTTAAGCCTCCATGTGTTTGTGGGCCTTTTTGCTTTCTTTGTAGAATTTATTTCTAGTTTTATGCCTTTGTGGTTGGACAAGTTGGTTGGTAGGATTTCAATCTTTTGGAATTTACTGAGGCTCTTTTTGTGGCCTAGTATGTGGTCTATCCTGGAGAATGTTCCATATGCACTTGGGAAGAATGTGTATCCTGTTGCTTTTGGATGTAGAGTTCTGTAGATGTCTATTAGGTCCATCTGTTCTCGTGTGTTGTTCAGTGCCTCTGTGTCCTTACTTATTTTCTGTCTGGTGGATCTGTCCTTTGGAGTGAGTGGTGTGTTGAAGTCTCCCAGAATGAATGCATTGCATCCTATTTCCTCCTTTAATTCTGTTAGTATTTGTTTCACATATGTTGGTGCTCCTGTATTGGGTGCATATATATTTATAATGGTTATATCTTCTTGTTGGACTGAGCCCTTTATCATTATGTAATGTCCTTCTTTATCTTTTGCTACTTTCTTTATTTTGAAGTCTATTTTGTCTGATACTAGTATTGCAGCACCTGCTTTTTTCTCTCTGTTGTTTGCATGCAATATCTTTTTCCATCCCTTGACTTAAAGTCTGTGCATGTCTTTGGGTTTGAGGTGAGTCTCTTGTAAGCAGCATATGGATGGGTCTTGCTTTTTTATCCATTCTATTACTGTGTGTGTTTTTATTGGTGCATTCAGTCCATTTGCATTTAGGGTGATTATTGAAAGGTATGTACTTACTGTCATTGCAGGCTTTAAGTTTTTGGTTACTAAAGTTTCAAGGTTAGCTTCTTTACTATCTTACTGTCTAACTTAACTTGCTTATTGAGGTATTATAAACATGGTCTGATGATTCTTTATTTCTCTCCCTTCTTATTCCTCCTCCTCCCTTCTTCATATTTGGGTGTTTTGTTCTGTGCTCTTTTTAGGAGTGCTCCCATCTAGAGCAGTCCCTGTAGGATGCCCTGTAGAGGTGGTTTGTGGGAGGCAAATTCCCTCAACTTTTGCTTGTCTGAGAATTGTTTAATCCCTCCTTCATATTTAAATGATAATCATGGTAGATACAGTATTCTTGGTTCAAGGCCCTTCTGTTTCATTGCATTAAGTATATCATGCCATTCTCTTCTGGCCTGTAGGGTTTCTGTTGAGAAAACTGATGATAGCCTGATGGGTTTTCCTTTGTAGGTGACCTTTTTTTTTTTCTCTGGCTGCCTTTCATACTTTTTCCTTGTCTTTGATCTTTGCCATTTTAATTATGTGTCTTGGTGTTGCCCTCCTTGGATCCCTTGTCATGGGAGTTCTGTGTACCTCTGTGGTCTGAGAGACCATTTCCTCCCCTAGTTTGGGGAAGTTTTTAGCAATTATTTCTTCAAAGACACTTTGTATCCCTTTTTCTCTCTCTTCTTCTTCTGGTACCCCTATAATGCGGATATTGTTCCGTTTCAATTGGTCACACAGTTCTTTTAAAATTCTTTCATTCCTGGAGATCCTTTTATCTCTCTCTGCATCAGCTTCTCTGCGTTCCTGTTCTCTGTTTTCTAGTCCATTAATGGTCTCTTGCATCTCATCCATTCTGTTTTGAAGTCCTTCCAGAGCTTGTTTTGTTTCTGTATTCTCCTTCCTTAGTTCTTGCATATTTCTCTGCAAGTCTATCACGATGGTTATGACTTTTGTTTTGAATTCTTTTTCAGGAAGACTGGTTAAATCTATCTCCCCAGGTTCCTTCTCAGGGGAAGATGTAGAAGATGTCGAAGCTATCTGGGTTAGTCTTGTCTGGATCAAATATTTTTGCCTCTTCATGTTAATAAGTGCTGTGGTGTGCTATTGACTCATCTGTCAGATGGGAGAGTCAAGACTCTTTCCACTTGGCTCCTGGACTTTCTTTACTGGGACAACTGCGACCCCTAGTGGCTTGTGTTGGGCAATTGTATGTAGACTGGGTCTCTGTATCTTGCCCGGCCAGTATTGAGGAAGCTCCCTCGCTGTGGGTGTGGCCAGCCTCAGGCTGCTGCTCTGCTATGGTGGGGCCCCGGAGGGGTAATTGACGGGGGGCTGTTTGGCTGTTTACCTCCATGAGGGGTCTCAGAGCTGTTGCTCAGGGGGTTAGTGCGCCCAGAGTTTCTTGGAATTTCCAGCTGCTGGACTGTGACCCAGGATGCTTCCGTCCAGCTGTGGGGTGACTGTCCCCTTAAGACTTTCAAAAAGTACTCACTTTTCTTTGTCACAGGGGCGCCGGCTTTGGGACCTGCTCAAAGTTCTCACTGTTCTGTTTCCCTAGTATCCAGCACCCCACGCGTGCACTGTGCACTCTGGTGCGGATGGCTAGGGCTGGGTGTTTAGCCGTCCTGGTCTCCCTCTACCTCCCCCCTCCGACTCCTCTCCTCCCACCGGGAGCTGGTGTGAGGGGCCTTGGGTCCCGCCGGGCTGCGGCTTGTATCTTACCCCTTTCACCAGGTGCTGGGCTCTCGCACGTGTGGATATAGTCTGGCTGTTATCCTGTGTCTTCTGGTCTCTCTTTTAGGATTAGTTGTATTTGTTGTATTTTCAAAAATATATGTTTTTGGGAGGAGATTCCCACTCTCCTACTCATGCTGTCATCTTGGCACCGCCCCCCAGCAATGGTCACATTTACTATATTTCCTATTTCTAATTCTACCTTGGTGATGTGAACTCAGACTCAAGTTCTGCTGTACCTTCTAATTTAAAAAGTCCTAAGTACTTGCTCTGGAGTTTAAGTAATTACAGAAGCAATTCCAATGTGAAGTGCTGCTCTAGCTGAAAAATGGCATAAAAAATCTCTGTTTAAAATTCCTATAAACCAACTTTTGAACCTTTGTATGGGAAGAAGATGGGGGAGGGGTAGTCAGTATTCTTTTCTAATTAGAAGCAAAAAGTGATTTAATAGAACTTAAATGATTGCTTATATTAATTTATGATATAATTTATAGAGCTTACTTTGTTTTCAAAATACACTAAACAGCTTTTCCTTTTCCTTTTCCATAAAGAAAAGACTAGAAGTAAAGTTTACGGATAAAAGGGTTTGCTTTTCTCTAAGGTTTTGTTTTGTTGGCTGTTTTTTCTTCCTGGGCTTCCTCTCTCTGAAGGACCACAGGGTAGTGGGACCATAATTTTGGCCAGAAACTTTCCAGGTTACAAAAGTTTCTGTAGAGTACCCAGGATTCTTCAGGAAATGAAAAACATGTTAACTGCATAAGTAAAATTGTGTTAAGTGGAGTGTGACACTTAGATCACCATGAAAAGAGAAAAGAAACTTCTATAATTATGGTCAGTGTCCAGTGTGGACCTCCCCTTGGAATCTTGTGCTCAGCAGGTGCAAAGCCATGTTCCTGAGGGCCAGTGCCCCCTGACTCTTCAAGTCTCCATCATCTGAGTTCATGGCACCTCCATTTCTTAGTTGTTCAGTCCTTCATTGGTACTGCTCTTTCTCTGACTCTAAATATCTAATTCAACAGTAGATTCTAACCTCAATCTACATCTTGTATCCCTGCCTCCCCACACAGCAATCCCTTGGTGAGAGCCTTCATCTGCTCTGACCTGTATTACTGCTGTGACCCCCAAACTGTTCTAACCTTTTCTGTCCTTGTTGCCTTACAGCCTATTTCCAATGAAACATCCAGAGTTACCCCATCAAAGCATAACTCAGATCTTTTCATTTGTCTCTTCAAATTTATCACAACACTTTCTTCTCACTTTGAGTGGAAGTCCCAGTGTTAAAGTTCAAGGCCTTACCTCTTCCCTCCCTTTACTTCTCTGAGCTCATTTCTAGAAGTTATGTCACTGCTCATTTTTCTTCAACTTCTCCAGCCTCCTCACTATTTCTGACACACCCTAGACACAAACACACCTTAGGATATTTCCATTTACCCTTTTTCCTCTGCTGAGAATGCTTTTCTTCCAGATAAGGGAGAATGGCCCCTCTTGCTTTTTTCACAACTTTACTACAACAAATCCTATTCACAGAGCTCTTTCACACCATCTCTAAGATTTCTCCACTGGCTCCTGCATTCTCTGGATCTCCTCCTGCTTTTAGTTTCTTCTTAGCACCTGCAACTCTAATACTCATATGCTACATTTACTGAACTCATGCTTTGTTGCCTCTCCTATAGAAAGTTATGATCCAGAGAGTGAGGTATTGTCTGTTTTGCTCATTGCTCTATCACCAGTGCCTAGCACAGTGCCTGGGACCAGGGGGCCATACTGCACAACTCCATTGCATTGCCTTCTATGTAAATACAACTTCTTGAAACATAACTGAATAGCAATAGGACTGGTTCCCCAGCAGTTGTGCAAAATGGTGACCTTGTCTACTATCCACTAAGCATAAAATAAATGTTAAAGAAATAAAGAACTGTATAAACTGATAAATATAATACTGTAGATACAATATCTTAGAAATCAGCAGGGTTTCATTTATTTATTTTTGTAAGACTTGCTGCTAGGCAAAACTAGCAACAGCAAAAAAAGATCACTTGTTGCCAGAGGTTATGAGGGAAGGGATGAGTTGGGATGAATAGGCAGAGCAGAGAGGATTTTTAGGGCATTGAAAATACTCTGCATTATACTATGATGGATACATGTCATTATACATTTGTCCAAACCCACGGAATATACAGCACCAACAGTGAACCCTAATGTAAACTATGGAGTTTGGTGATTATGTATGTGTCAGTGTAGATTCATTAATTATAACAAATGTACTAGTAGTGGACATTGGTAATGGGGGTGACTGTGCATGAACAGGAGCAGAGAGTATTTGGAAAATCTTTGTACCTTCCTTTCAATTTTTCTGTGAACCTTAAACTACCCTAAAAAATAGTGTTTAAAAAAAGATTCATTGCCAAATTAACCTATGTTTACTCAATTATAATCATTATAACTGTGTTTTTTATAAAAGTAATCCAGTATAGGGTTAAATGTAGAAAATACACAAAGAAAAATTTTCCACTATCTAGTAATTCAGAATCCAGAAATATTCAGGCTAGAATTGTCTTTGATTTAGGTAACCTTCTAGTTTCTATGTTTTTCCCTGGATTGAAAGAGGCTAGAAATCTAAAGCAATTAATTCTATTTTATTCCTCCACATTTAGCAAACATTTATTGAGTATTTGGTAGGTTTCAGGTGCTGTATGAGCTGTTTTAATGTTTTATTAAAATTAAATACTGGAAAAGCTATATAATGCTGTGTTCTGGTCCCAAAACTGAATTATTAGAAAGATTGTTCAGACAAATCATTGAAAACTGAAATGTACATATCCTCAGAATTAGACTTACTTTGCCTTTCCTGAGGATTAATAATGAATGCAATAACCAAAGATGTCCTCATTGGAAATGAGCATGCTATCCACACTATAAAAAAATAAAGAGCAAACACACACCTAATAAATACAATGAACACTTCTTATATTTTTAATATAATCCATGTTTGGTTTTGAAAATACAGATAAATATTTGAGGGAAAAAACATGAGGTTGCCTTTAGCTACTGATTTCAACCTCAGGAAAACTTCTTTTTGAACTAATGGTTCCTAAGGAAAGATATCAAGACTTTTTATTATTGAAAATCCCTCTTTGCTAAAGTTGTGTCGTGCTATGAATCATTTTTTTTTAACTGAAGATATCTGAGGTATAAAAAAATCTCCATCAAAAGGAATCACCTTCAGCAGGTAATTTTGAGTCTGTAAACATAAAACAGGTATTGAGGGAATGTATGTAGATGAATTCAAATAACATTCAAACCACAAGTTTATATTAGCAGCCCCACACATTCAAAGGTTGGGTTTGGGCTCCTGATAAATATTGTAGGTGTTTGGTATAATACGGCGTGTACTGAACTAATTCTCTGAATGTATTTTTCCTTGTGTTACATCAGTTTATTTCCTGAAATTTGGCCCTAGATAAAGTACACATCCAGGATCTTCACAGTTCTCCCTGCCTTGTTCTTATTGTGGTATTTCTTTGGTTTGTTTAAAAAATGTCTTAAACTGAAATATGCTTTAAAAAGGAACAAAGTTAAGAGGAATTATTACTGATGTAGATCCTATATCATTTTATACTACTTCTCCAAGGTCATTAAAAGCAGGAGCAATAAAGGGGAGCAAAGTTGAAAGTTACTCCTTAGCTCAAGTGATCATTATTTTACTGACAACCTAAATTTTAAGTGGAAAATGCTGTTACAAGATGCTAACTAGCCATTTACGTGGAATACTGTTGACCTTTTTCATGCTTTTTAAAAGGAAAAGAATTCATATGTGCATTGTTTTCATTTTTTTTCTCTTTTAGGTTTCTGCACTGAAAATTGCTGGTGGAGTGCATTCAAAGTAAAGAACCAAAAAGAGTCATCAATGGCAAGAGTGCAATGTTTGGAGCACTCTGGGATTCGATTATCACCTCCAGGACAATGTATCATACAGTTCCATTTGTTAGACGAGATTACTAGACAGCCCCAGACTGAGGACACCTGGCTATAGAAGAACTGCCCATCTTCAGATTAATCATTTCTTGGTCAGGACTAATTAAGACTATCAAATTCTGGCCAAATGTGTTTAGAGGGACATTGTGAAGTTATTATGTCCCATGGGCCTCTACAAGATGATAATCACACTGGACAAGTTCTTGCTAAAGCAACCTTTAACCACAGCCCAGCTGGCTCATCCCATCCCACAAACAGTGCTCTTGAGGACAACACTTCTTATGCAGATGAATCAATTTCCCAGCTTAATGAGGTCCTGACAATTTTCAGGGAGACATCCTGGGAGCCATAATGTTTATTGGCCACCTTCAGCATGACAAGCATATAACAATATGGACTGTATGTGCTAAGCACTTGTCAATCACAAACACATCAAGCCAATTCTAGATGTAATCCAAGTTCCAGGTAAAGAGTAAGAATATCCCCAAAGAAAAAACTTTCATTTTTATTTGTCTATAAACAAATGAGAACTCCTTTTTTACCTAACTGCACTCATTATGTCTTGTGTTCAAAGCAATGCTGAGTACACTAATATTTTTAAATTATTTCATGAAAGTGAAATGTTTTGACATGAAATTGGTGTTCCTGAGAGTACTATATCCAGGAGAAGGAATTCAACCTCACCTAAGTGGGAACCTGGGACTAAAATCTCCTTTCTTATCAGTATGCCAAACATTAAGGTTTTAAGGTTGCTGGAGATGGAAGTGAAAGCGTGTTGCTCTGCTCACTAAGCAAACTGTCCTTTCCTTTCAGGCATTTGCTTTTCCCCAAAGTTGATCAAGACCAGTTACATCACTGGCTGATGTCTTTGAAGACCACATCTTGTCTTGTCTGATTTCCTTCACCTTTGGATGTTCCTGACCCTCTACCTCAAAAGCCAGAGGCCCCTGGCACTCTTACTATCAAATGCACCCTGATATTATTTAAATGTCCCTCTCCCTTCCCATTTAGGGAAATCCTTATATCTATATTTTCACTATCTTGAGAAAGAATTAAAATGCAATATAACTTGAGTGATGAACAGCAGTTTCCTGGTTTCCTCTTAATCCATCAGATACCTCTCTACTGGTGAGGATGAAAATGCAGAAGGAGAGGGCTCCATGTCACAGGGTTCTTCTCCTAGCTCATCTTCTCCTGAAGACTGATGAATCTTATACACTATATGAATTTCTGTGACTTGTGTCTTTTACCTAGTTTGAATTATTGGTAAATGTGGTCTCTGAGAGAGGAGTCAAATAACCTAGCAGGGACAATATTCTCATATCAACTGATCCACCAGGACTGTGAGTCAATATGGTTTAACCTTCCTTTATTCCTGCTCAAAATGTCTGGCTTTTAGGTGTCAGACAGCATTGCCCTTATGCTAAGTCACATAGTGTCCTACTTCATAAAACAGTTTATCCAGCCCAATATATTAATTAAAACTCCAAAACCAATTCAATAGTATATCTTCCCCTTTCTCAAGTCAAGGTCTGCTTCAGTCGGGAAGTCTGAAATAGAAGAAGTTTGTGTTTCCAGCGTTTTTTGTCCCCTTTCTGATTTTTCCTCCTCCCCCATCTGCCTAGTTGTTAGCTGTTTGTGTCCCCTCCAAGGTCACAGTTTATAGAGGAAGTGTGCTAGAGAAAAAGGTAAGCTCTGTTGATCAGGTGCTGTCTCTAGACTTGGCCAATTTTTACAGATGACTCATTGTCTTGAGGTATCATTTTTGGGGCTCTTGGTAGGACCCATCACCAGATAATTTGCTCCTGTGGATCTCTTGACTGCAGAAGATGCATTAGTTTTCCTACTGGTCACTTGTGACACCTTCCTCAGCTCTTAGTAAACTTCTCTTTACATCCATCTTCTTGCTTCTGGGATTCTATTGTCCTTCTAGGGCCCACATCACAAGTTACAAGGAAATTACTCATATATCCTCCATCCTAACAAAGTCTTAGAGAAGAGGACAATTCTAATATACCCTTTGTAGCCTACATACACTGCCTGCTTTAGCTTTCTCTGGGGGAAGTCTGATCCCTCACCTGCAGGTCTGCCAGTAGCAGAAAATCCATTTCAAGCTCTTTGAGTCTTCTCCTGGGGCCCACCCACCCCACTGCCAAGTTCTAAAATATTTGTTTTGAAAGTCTGTACTGGAAATTTATCTTACTTTGATATCTGATATCTATTTTATTAACACCTTAGTTCAAACTGAGGGAGGAATACTTCTGTTCTATTTTAATATCCTGTGTGATAACTTTCACATTTATGAGGATTTCAGTGGAAGTATGCATTTCATTGGCCATTATAAACAATCACGGATGTTCATGAAGCACCCACTGTGTACCAAGATCTGTGGGAAGTAACATGAATACCAACATGATTAAAACCAAATTCCTAAACCATTGTTATTTTCATGATTAAAGTTAAATAAAGATTGACATAACAATCTACCTCTGAAATATTATTTTGATAGTATTTGACCTTTCTCAATTTCAATAGTGTTTAACAATAATTTCCATCAGGAATAAAATAGTAAAGAAGCATCCACATGATTTCGTTTTTGTTCTGTTTTTTTTCTTCCTTTGATACCTGCTTCCAGACCCTGATCCTGATTTTCTAGGGTTAATGACCAGATAAAATAATCATCTTTTGTACACCTTCTATTTAAAAATTATCTTGCATTCTCTTTTAAATTTTAATTTATATTTTTATTGAGGTATATGTAAAGCATAGCATTTTATTAGTTTCAGGTATGCAACATAAAGATTCAGTATTTACATTGTGAAATGATCACACAATAAGTCTGGTTAATATTTGTTACCTTATATAGTTAGAAAAAAAAATTTTTCTTAAGATAAAAAATTTTAAGATTCACTCTCTTAGCAACTTTCAAATATGTAGCATGGTATTATTAATTATAGTCACAAGGCTGTCCATTACATACTCAGGACTTATTTATTTTACAACTGAAAGTTTGTACCTTTTTACTCCCTCCACCTTTACACTAATATATGTATTTCTGTGATTCTTACCTTCAAGATTCTTAGGAGATGGATGTTTGGACATACCTAAGGCATATTCCTGATGCCTTGTCCCTTACTTATTCTTCTGGTTTGATAGTAAGTACCTGACTACCTGCTCCGAATCTACAGGACTCCCAGGCATTGCAGACCAGGGGTAATAACTTAAACTCAAGATTCTTTCTACAACATTTCCGAACCTCCTCCCACCAATTTAGGCACTTTGTTTCACAAACACACATTCTACGTGCCGGAATAAAATGAAACCCAAACCTTCAAAGAATAATCACAAATTTAGACATTCACCTTTTATTGGACTCATAAGCAAGTGAGAAACAAATGCTTCAAGATAGTAATGATTCATGCATTTCTTATGCAGATGTAAATTGCTAGGTTAGTTTAAGAAGCAGGCACTGAGGAAATTTCCAAGAAGACAACAATTTTGAAGAAATACCTTAAAGTAATGCACATTTATTTGAAAGAGAAAGGGCAGAATAATATGTGTATGTGCTCCATGTTTGGGGGAGTACGTTTCAATGAACTTGACCATTTCACTAAGGACGCTAGTAAGTTTTCTTTTCTTTTCCTGTGTTCTACAAGTATAGTCAAATTCCTTCAGTACACTACTATAACGTAGCTATGACTTAACTGAAAAAGCCACTTAGGGGCTATTCTTTGTTTTTGGAAAATGCATGAGCTTTTGTGAGCCTGTTTGCCCATGGATATAGGGATTGAATACGAAAATAGGTGTTAAATCATCTTATAAACTTTTAAGTGCTGGAAAAATATAAACAATGAGGCAGAGGACAGTGTGTCATCATTTTCCAACCAGTGAACTTCAGAGTTAGTTTAGGGAATTCGTACCATTAGAGGTAGTAATAAGGTCAGATTTCTTTCCATTTCCCTCTAAATAAATAAGATAATTACTTTGCAGGTTTCACTTTTTAGCATAATTCTCTCAGAATCTTTGAGCATTCATGCAGTGAGCATGCATAGCATTATTGGGCAGCATGTGAGCAGACTTATAATTCAGTTGCTCATTGATCACTCAGTAGTAGTTTTAACCATTAAGTTTTAAATTTTTTTGTACTCCGTCATGTTATTGTTTAGATTCTAAAAGTGGACTGATGATTGATAATAAGATATGTAACATTGATATTGACAAGAATATGTTTCATGAACCATGCAAAATGACAAATTATTCTTTTTAATGTTGAAGAGAGTGAACGACATCTTACATCATTCTAAAAGATATTGGTAAACACTTATAAGATTAATGTGGAGCTATTCTTCTGAAATGGGCTGAAGAGTTCAGGTCCAGAGCAGGTCTCTTCCTACTTCATTGGCTTGTGCTTGAGGTCTCATGAAAACAAGTTGAAAATCAACAATAACAGATGCTTTTTTCTGATTGCCCCAAATATAAAGTAAAATTTTTTGTTAGAAAGAGTTAAAACTGAGTAGCTGATAGAATTTTTCATTTGGTTGTTTTGATGCTGTTTACTCAGCCAACATTAGATATCAGTTTGTAAACTGCTAAGTTTCAACCAGTCACCAAATAAGCTGCAGCTCTTACATTCATTCTTCACAGTGTCAAATGGTAGCATGGGAATGGGTCTACCAACTGAGTTTAATGGAGAAAACTAGATTATATGAGGTAATACATTTGAATTTTCTTAAGAAAAGAAAATCCCTTTATTTTATATCTATAAAAATGGATATGTCTTCTTCAAATACACTTAGGATATTTTCTGACTTAAATTGATAATTATTTGGGACCATCTTTTCCTAATACTTTCTTACTGAAGAAAGTAAGAGCAAGTAAAGATGTGGTAATCTTTACTTTTCTGATGTGTCAAGTAAAGAATATAGTATCATTTCAAATGACACCAAAATCAAAAGGAAGAACAAAATAGTGGTGAAGGATAAATAAAATCTCTAATCAAACTATGTATTTATTCCAGCTTCTCATTTACTAGTGTTTGTCCATAGATGAATAATTTATAATTGCTCAGTTCTACTTCCTAATGTAAAAATAGTCAAAATAATAGAACATTTTATTTATTGAGTTGTGAAAAGGAAAGAGATAATTCACTCACTTTACCTGGAATATCAGAAATTTTCAATAAATATTTTGGTTTTTGCTATCTGAGGGTGGAGGGAAGAAAGGGGTTGAAAATAAGATACATGCCTAAAATAGAATCAGCAAATCAGTATCTCCTTTCCAAAATTTTGTCTAAATGCAAAGGATGAGTTTTTATTATGTAAAAATTTATTTACTAGTTTTATCATCCATAAGTCTGATAAATGAAAATGATACATCCATAATTTTATAGAAAAAGCAAAAATAGCATAATTAAGGAAATCACATTTGTTTTAAAACAAATCTCACTTCCAGTACTATAATAAAATCCTTTTACAAATAGCATTAGGACAGATAATACATTTATAAAACTAATTGGCCCCATACAAGTTGAGCTAATGAGTGTCATTTGGGTCAAATCCTCAAATTACAAATAAATGTTATCATTTATCACCTGAACACTTTCCTCAATAAATCTTTGCACTGTTTTTTGAACTTCTCAGGCATATCATTTGAGATTCCCTTCTGATTTAGCAAGCCATGCTTATCTGTGTCTGGCCTCTCACCCAGTGGAAACCTCCACCTTCAAACAGTGGTTATTTCAAATATTGCATAAAGCAAAATGTAATTTGGAGGGAGCTCACACTTTAATTGCACTAACACAATCATTTTTCATCTCTCTCAAGTAGATCCACCTCATGAAATGTTTGATTCTATGTAGAAATTTCTAGTGCACCTACACATAGAAGCATTTATCTGTGTTCTATTGACCAAGACCCCCTTCGGTGTGAACAGCAAGTTTTCTTCTCTATTTGATTCATAACATGTTTATTTGGATAATTCCTTTGAAATCCATCTTGATTCATGAGCAATCTTCTTTGCCCTATTGAGTCATTAAGTCCAGAGTATTAGCACATTTGGAATACACGTAGAGATAATAATGGAATCCAAAGAAGAGTCCAGCAAAGATTATTTCCATGAGGACACTTTTAGAGGGACCATGTAACATTTGCTACAGAGAGAGCAAAATAAGATTTCCCCAGTGAAGATGAGAACGATGGCATCTTTGTGGTCTTAAGGATGAACATTGTTCTGGAATACGCATTTTGCACTGTATGAAAGAAAATAGATCTGTGGCTTAGTTTCATTTTTGTCAAGCTCCTTTTGACTAGGTTGTCTCACACGTCTGTTTTATCTTATTGAAATCTGTACTTAATATGTTGTTTCAAACCATTCCTTCTGAAACAAGTCAAGGAATACATGAACAAAAGAATGCATAACTAAAGATAAAGGACTAAGCAATTGTGCTGAATGAATGGATGTATAGCAGAGTGCATGAAAATAAAATGTATTAGTTCACTAATGGATTTCCTAGTAGATGGAGTAAAGGCAAGGGGATTTGGGTTTCAATAAGAAAAATGGTGCAAAAGAAGCCAGAAGCAAATACCTAAGACAAATCATCACCTTCACACTGTTTTACAAGGGCCTGTAATACCTTTTCCTTTTTTGTTTCTTTTGCCTCTTTCCTACTACTTTTCTCCTCTCTATTCTAAGACTTCTGTGTTAATTGACAGAGAATATTCAGAGTTACTAGTGATGAAAAAACATGGTTAATATTAAGATTGAATTAGCTATTCAGATTCCTGGTATTAAGGAATGGAAAGAAGTTGGTAGGATATCCAAGCAGTGAAAATTAAAAACAGAAGAAGAAGAAGTAAAGAGAGAAAGAGTGAAGCTAGCTGCAAAGATGCAGTGGATGGATGGGGGGTTAGGATGAAAACCAATTATTCATTGAAGGTGCCAGAAGGAGAATTAATGACACGAGTTCATAGCTTCTCACCATAAAGGTGAAAAATGACAGACACTTAGACTGGGGAATGAAAAGAAATAGGTGTATGCAACATTATTCTATTTACACCTGATTGAGATGTGAAAAGAAAATGAGGGACAGGATTACTAAAGAAAAATCCCAGACAGTTAAGCAATTTTAGGAATGATTCATTTTAAGATATGGCCATCAATTATTCATAAGGGTTAATAAATAGATTTACAAGCAAGAGGTACAGGGAATCTAGAAATACATAAATGACCTACAAATTATTTACAACCCTGATAAGTCATAACACATGAACTACTGCTGAAAACACCATTTACTTGACTTTAAAATTTGCACCATAAACATTAAATGGGCCGGTTATGGAACATCAGCCATTTGTAATGTGCTGTGCAATATTTAACACTGACTAAACGTGTTTGCACTAGCTGCTGACCATTTGGACTAATTTAATAATAATTCCTAGTGCCTAATGATTTATTTGTAGGTAACATGATCATAACTACTTAATGGTCTTAATATCTGAGATGTAATTCTGAAATAGAATATCATAACTTGGATTCAGTGCATGCACTCAATATCAAGCATCCAAACTTTAAAAATAAAAACAATTGCAGAAAAAAATTGCACCATCTGTCAATTTTAATCTCGTCTGTCTCCAGCCTTTCATTTTTACTTTTTCCCTTTTATTTTCACATTTAGGTCATCTCTTAACATTCCTTTCATTTGTGCTTCATCTCCCATTCTTCATACCTCTTTTGTTCTAATTCTCTAAACACTTGCCAGAAAACTTTTGGTTTCTAAAAGGATACACATTTCAATTATGCATGGCAATCAAAAAGTGGAAATATTCCTTAGTTATCCAACTTTCTGAATGAGTAACTGCAATCACCAGAGATCCTGTCATTGTCTCAGAGACTGATTGTCATGATATTAAGTCTGGTAGGTGTCTTGTTGTGTCTTTGCTCCTCAAGAACCCACGTCTCCCAATTGTAATGTCTAAAAAATACATTTAAATTTATGATCATAATTTTAGAGCAATTCCCACATTTATTATTTTGTGTACAACTAGAAGAGGTAATAAAGATTTAGGTTGCTAATAATGTCTTTAAAATACCACAACATCACATTCTCTTCATATTTTGTTTCATTCTTCAGCATAGGCTAGGTTTTTCTGGAAATAAGATATTGAAATAGCTGAATTAAATGCAAGCTTGGTTTGGTTCCAGTCAATGCATCAAAAAAAACCCCAACAAAACAACTTTATTTCTAATTCATTCCAATGCCAAATGTAGGTTGTCAGGGCACCCTGCTCATCAGATTCACTCAGATGCCTGCCTGGAGGAGTCCTCTCCCTACCACGGGAGTCCAAGACACTGGGAAGGAGAGAACTTGGAACCAAAGAGGAAGCTTTTAGGCTTATCAGTTCCTATTTGCATGCAACCTTAAGGCTTTTCCCCAATCTTGTCAATTTAACAATTTTTCATATGTATAATAATTAACATAGTTGAAAAGTCAAATCTACACAAGATACACTCAGTAAAGCCCCACACCTTGTATGTAACCTAATTTATTCTGTTTTCTCTTCTTAACAATACATCCAGGAAATTACACTATATTGACTTGGTAGTGCTCGCCCTCATTCTGTTTCAACAGCCGCACAGTTCTCTACTATGAGAATGCACTGTCTTATTCAGTTGATCTCCTCTGCATGCTTATGTCAGCTGTTTCCAATATTGCACTGGTATAATCATGTTGCAGTGAATATCTTGTGCATATTTGTTTTCATGTTGTCAAAGGCATATCTTTAGGATAAACTCCTAGAAATGGATTACTGAGTAAAATGGCAATATGTAGTTGTGTTGATACTGCCAAATTCTCCTTCCAAGTGGTCATACCATTTTGCCTTCCCACAACAATGGATGAAATTTCTGTTCCCCAGTTTTGCCAGAGTTCATTGTCAAGCTTTGAACTTTTTGTCAATTTGATAAATGAGAAAGGTTTATTATTCCTTTCATTATGAATGTATTAGAACACTGTTTCACATGTTTAAGGAACACTTGCTTGTTATTTGTGGACTCTCTGTTCATGTCTTTTGTACATTTTTCAAAAAATATTTGCTATATTTCTTCATATATTAAGACTCCTTTTTATACTAGGGATATTAGCCCTCTCCCTCTGATACATACTGAAATATTTTCTTCTAGTACGTTACTTGCCTTTGGATTTTGCTTATGCTATGGTTTTGTAAGGGAAAACAAAATTTTTTTCTTCATTTTTATGTTGCCAAATTTCTCTTTTATTGCTTCTTGATTTTGAAGCATAGAAAGTCTTCCACCCTCTGAAGTTATAAAAGGAGTCACCCATGTGTTCTTCTAGTGTCTGCATGGTTCCATTATTTGTCCATCTCAGATCTATTTGGACAATTTCATTGGACTGTTGATTTAAGGTGATTCATCCTAAATAAAGCTGTCCACTGAATAGCCCTTCTGTTTTCCTTTTCTAGTCTCTCCCTAATTCCTCTCCCTAATCCCCCTTAATGATTCCGTTATCTAAAGTTACCATCAGAAACATTAAAGAAATTTTAATTAAAGAAACATTAAAGAAATACTCCATCTTATTAATATGGTTTTCCTTATATTGATTCTTTCCTTCTCCATTAGTTTTTGTTTTGACAAGAAAGAACTGCAATATCTCAGTGGTATAAACAATATCAAAAAATCTTATTCATTAAGTGATTGCACAAGTCATTGTGGTTCAGTTCAGCTGGCTGCAGCTAGACTGTGGCCATGCTCTTCCTTCCTTCCCATTCCGGGATCTGCAGAGAAAATGCAGTGCCTCTCTAGGGTATGCCCTTATTTCATGCAGAAAGCAGGGATGAGAGAGCACTAGCTGAACCATGCAATTTACATTAGATTTCCACCCAAATGCCAAAACACACCACCCAGCCAAAACATCACTTGTCTAAACCCAGAGGAGAAAAGCAGATAAGTCACATAACTACAGGAAGGAAAGTAGATTCCTGTAAAAGAGAAGGTAAAAGTGGTGGGGAAAATAATCCTACATATATTATTTTATGTAGTATAATATTAAAATACATGCTATTAAATGCATTGCTTTAAACATCTAGATATAAATACTATTAATATTTTATATATCTCCATTAGTTAATATCACAAAATATTGTTCAATGTATTGTTTTCTGATGCTATTCCTAGGGGATAAAATAAAATCCTTTTAGAAAAGGAGACTATACTTATGTGTGACACGTTAGGTATGGAAAAATATACTGCAATTTATTGATTTTTATTCTACCTAGAGCCTTTTAAACTACTATTTGTGTTCCTTTAAATCTGGCTGCAGGAAAGGACTTTCAAATGACAGTTAATTTATTTCCTACATGAGTCATCCAATTAAAGAAGGACCTTCCCTGAGGTTGTTAGACTTTCAAATTCATATAATTTGGCAGTTGGCTCATTTGATAACCCTTACTTGAAGAATGTCATCTTTGCTAAGTTGTCTATTTTATTGTTTTCAAATTATGCTTATGCTACTGAAAAACTTCAGAAAGAATGCCTCCCAAATCTTAGTCTGAATATGAGGCAATAAGACAAATAAATGCTGAACTGAGAATCCAACTTTACTGAGAACAGTCTCCTTGGATCCCTAAAATTACTGGCAGAGAATACAAACTGAGAGAATTTTGAAAGGAGACATTAAGGAATAGTTTATCTTTAGCTCTGTCTCTCACTCTATCTCCAGCTCCCTCTCGGTTTTTGTCTCTCCCTCTCCCTTGCTCAAATTGATCATGGGAAATACCAGTTTCATACAACTCACAAATGTGTTTGCAAGAATTTCTGACCTTTTCAACAAATGTGACTGGAGAGTCTTCTAATAGAGTGTTTTCAATACATTAGGTGGTGTACAGATAAATCGATGAATGAGACAACACCCTTGCTCTTAGCAGCAAGGAATTTTCATCTGGCTCTGGACAAGTACCTTAAATAGATAGATATTAGCAATAAATATTCAGATGCAGGATTTAGATAGGTTAGGCTAACTCAGTGGTTCTCATTCTTGAATGCATATTAGAATAGCCTGCATAGTTTTTAACCATATCAATACCTTACCTGGTCCCCATTCACAGAAATTCTAATTCAATTAGTCTGGGACAGAGATTGTACATAGATGTTTTTTATATCTTTCCAGGTCATTTTTATAGGCATCCCTGGTTCATAATCTTTAGTCTAGTTACTCTAGTCCATTGCTACCACAACTGTGGTTCTAAGGCGCCACTTCCATCACATACAAGCTTCCTTAAAAAGGCAGACTCCCAGGGCTCATCTCAAACTTACCGTGTCAGATTCAACATATTGACAAGTTCTTCCAAGTGATTTACTTGTACATTAAAAATTAATAAATGCAGTGTTCCATATATAAGGTATTATGACAAAATGATATCTTGAGATGGTGGAGAGAAAAGTGTGGTATAATACCAAGTATGCAAGGAAATTTTCCTGGTAAAAACACCAAGTATGCACGGTTTATGCTCTGGATTGAAGTCGATAATGATCATCAGCTGGAGCTTGTCTAATGGTGTAGAACACATTATAAATGTGTTAATGTTGAAGTTGGCTAATGGGGATAATTTTAAAACTTTACTCAAAGAAATGTAAGATATACCATGTGAGGGTATAAAGGATATAAACTGGAAGAGGACAAATCCTTACTAAAATATTAATATATGGGTATTTAAGTATATACTTAGGAGATAAGCCATTCCTGAAAAACTATGGCTGAGCCCATAGGAACAGAGAGAGCAGAAAGCTTTGGTCACAGATGTCAGATTTTATTTCTTCCTGCAGGAGGAGTTGTGTTCGGTAAGACTTATTAGAGTAGGGTGAATTTGGCTTAAAAGTACTTTGGTAAGAAAAATGTCTTGGTTATTTCTAGTGTTTGAATATGTGTTTGTTGATTGCTTCTAAACCATTTACTTTCTTCTATTCTTTAGCCAAATATTCACTGGGTGAAGCACTTTTTAAAAATTTTTGTATCTATCACTGTTACATATATTCCACCATTTGTTTTATCCTTTTGTTGATTTCTACTATATATTTTTGAATGAATACTTTTACTGTGTGTTTTATGGTACCACTTCAACTTTCTGCAGTCTCATTCTGCTCTTACTGTAATTGTCAGATTTTGAATTCTGCTTTTTTAATTTCTTTGCAACCTTTCATCATCTATTCTAGCTTTGCATTCCTACCTAAGTGCATCTTCACCGCTTTCTATTTCAACATCGCTTAATTGTCCTTGAGTCTACATTTCCTTGACGTCTACTAATAACATGATGTGATAATTTTAGAATTTAGTTCCATTTCCTTCTAAAAATTATAAAGAATTTAATTATTCTCTGTATCTGGAGTTTTCAACATTTTCTTTAAATTGTATTAATAAGAGGAGAGTTGACAGAGATAGTGGCAGAGGAGTTTCCTGAACTTCCCTTCCTGACAGACATGCTGTACATGTGGCTACCCACCAAGCAATTTCCCCTGAAAGAAATCTAGAAAATTGCTGAGCAACTCCGACACATCAGGCAAATGAGAAACTATCCACACTGAAGCAGGTGGGAAAGGCTGAGAAAAACTGTCCCATAAGTCCCACCCTAGAACTGCACCGTACAATCAGGAGGGAACTTCCAACTTCCAGCATTTCCTTGAGGAGCAAAGGCTTTGAACTGTATATCTAGCACTCTGACTTATAAGATTCCTACCAAGGGACAGGCCCACCAGACACCTAACTCTGAGAGAAAATGGTGCTTGTGGCCACAAGACCCATAAGACTATAACAAAGACACAGGTTTTCAGGGATGCATGAGCCCTCACCACTACTACCCCCCAGGCTAAGTGCAAAGGGAAAAGACAAAAACACCTATCTCCCATCTTTCCATTTAAAAGGGATCCATCTGCCTTGAAGATCTGACTTCTAATTTTAGCAGGCATCTAGGAGCTGGCTGTGACCCTCCTCAGAGACCAGGTAAACTAACTGGCACATTCTCTACCTTATTCTTCTAGCCCATTCTCACAATAAAAACAGGTTCTCTCTGTAGGATGTTTACACACACATGTGGTCCTCCAGCTTTGTGTCTGGTGCACAAGGGACAAACACATGCATCACCTGGCTCTGATAACAAATGGGACCTGGCATTCATGAGTCTCACAGGACTTTAACAAATAAAGCAGTTGCTAATGGGTGCAAGCATGCAAGGAGTCATTGTCGCTCTTCCCCACAGGCTCAGTGCAAGGGAGCAGGCAAAAATTTCCATTTCTCAGTCTTTCCATGAAAGGGTCTATCTGTGTATTTTGCATGCTGCTGCCAAATGGTCCAGGTTTTAATTTACTATGCATCTAGAGGCTAGCTGTGATCCTCCATGGAGATAGGGGAAGCTACTGGATTTTTCCATCCCCATCTCCCTCTAGCTCACTAGAACAATAAAATCAATTTGCCTTTATCTCTCTGCAGTGAGATTCACACATTTGGTGCCCCAGGTTTTGCAGCTGCCACCCAAGGAATAAGATCCCAAACCACCTTGCTCAGATAGCCAACAAAGCTTGCATTCAAATACCCACAAGACTATAATGAACAAGCAAGCAGTTTTTAAGCAGGTACAGGAATGTGGCTATATACCCACACTGAACAAAGGGAGTGGTCAAAGACATCCATCTTCCAGTTACCCCTTGAAAGGGACTTAACTATATACTTTCACAAATGCTGCCTGAGGGTCTAGCTTCTAATCAGCCTGCATCTGGGACACAGATAGGTCTTGACACATCCTCAACAACTAGAGCCACAAAGAACAAAGAAGGAGGCCTGGACAATCACAAAGATTTGGGAGACAATCAGAAGCTTAGGCTGAGCTGACCGATGAGGTACATTTATAGCATACCACTTCTTCAGACTGGGAGAGTTGGCTCTTTTAGCTAAGACACAGAAATAAACAGAGAGTCAAAGAAAATGAAACAGGAATATTCTCAAACAACAGAACAGGATAAACCTCCAGAAACACACCTTAATAAAATAGAGATAAGTGATTTACCTCATGGAAAGTTCAAAATGATGGTAATAAAGATGCTCACTGAGGTCAGGAGAGCAATGCCTGAACAAACAGAGAATTTCAAAAAAAATGAATAGAAAATAAAAGAAAGTGCCAAACAGAAATCAGAGTTGAGAACACCGAAAAATTCAATGGAGCAGTTCAGCAGTAGACTGGATTAAGTGGAAGGAAGGATCAATACACTTGGGATAGGAGAGGATTTATCCATTTGGAGATGCAAAAAGAAAAAGCCAAAAAAAAATGTGAAGACAGCTTCAGGGACCCCACCAAGTGGACCCATATATACATTATAGGGGGGTCCCAGAAAAAGAGAGAAAGGAGAAGAGAGCTTATTCAGAGAAATAATGGCAGATAACTTTCCTAACCCTGGGAGAGAAAAACAGACATCCACGTCCAGGAAACCTAGACATTTCCAAGTAAGATGAAACCAAAGGGACCCAAAACAAGAGTCACTAAAATGTCATCATCAGCACTTGAAGAGAAGAGAATCTTAGGAGCAGCAAGAGAAAAGCAACTATGTTATGTACAAAGGAACTCCCACAAGATTGGTAGCAGATTTTTCAGCAGTGACTTTGCAGACTAGAAAGCAGTGGGATGATATATTCAAAGTGGGATGGACAAACAACCCTCCAACCAAGAACAGTATTACCAGCAAAGCTGTCCGTCAGAATTGAAGAGACATAGTTTTCCAGACAAACAAAAGCTGAAGCAGTTCATCACTAGACCAGCTTTCCAAGATTGCTTAAAACTGAAATGAAAAGTTGACAATTAGTAAAATAAAAATATATAAATGTATAAAACTCACTATTAAAAATGAATATATACTTAAATTTGGAATACTCTGAAATTATAAAGGTAGTAGATAAATCACTTATAAATCCACTATGAAGGTTATAAGACAAAGTATTAAAAGTAACTACAACTACAATAATTTGTTGAGGATATACAAGTTTTAAAAATATAAAGTATGACATCAAGAATGTAAAATATGGAGAGGCAGGTAAATATCTTACAACTTTATTTGACAATTATACGTCAATAAACAAATTTTAAAAAATTAATTGTGTTAAACTTTTTGAGGAGGAATCTTTCTTTGAAGAGGACAAAATAGAGAAACATCATAGGGCATTTTACTCTGCTGATTAGATATCATGGGAAGTTTTCTTAGGTTTCCTCCCTACTAACTCATTATAATCTTCCTATTTGATATAAATTATAAACATAACCAATGAACAAAATATGCATTCAGAATCAGCATTTATTCCCTGAATGTATCTCTCCCAGGAAGGGGAATTTGAAATGCTGTCCTGTCTGTTACCAGACTCAACAGACATTTTTTTTTAATTTGTTGGTTTATTTGAAAATTATAACAGCCTTACATTTGCCATAATGTATGAATGAAAAATTTTGGCCCACTGAGTAACATCATTTTTCTTTACAACTTCATGTTATCAATTTCATATCAGAATTTAATGCTCAGCTGCTGGTTGCTTTGATTATATACCATCAGTTAACTATAATTCCACTCCTATAGCAGCTACAGTTACTACAATTGCTGATCCTATGACTTAATCCTTAGTTAATACACAATGGATACCAGCAAAAAAAGTCACATATAGTTGAATTAAATAATTAGAAAAAAATCTGTAAGGTAGGTGTCATTAATCCCCTTTTTACAGATGAATAAACACATTTCTGCAAATGGTAGACCATGACTGTGCCTAAAGTAATGATAATAATAATTAATAATTACAAGTGTTAACTGTGTTCCAATGATAGTTCTAAAGTTTATATGTGCTAGTTTATTTAATCCTTACAAGGCACCTCAGAAATAATGGTTACTGGTATAACCCATAATTGTAGCAAAGAAAGAAAGACATACTGAAGTTAAATAATTTGCCCAATACCACAAGTGGGAGTCAGGATTAAAACAACTGCATTGTGAGCCACAAAATGGATGAATGGTCCGCCTCTCAAACAACCTGAAAATCTCTGGGTTACAGATACAAAGAGAGTTGAGTGAAAAGTTCCTTTTTCTGTCTAGTTCCTTTAGCTTGGCTTTTAGAAGTGAACTGATCTTTTCTGGAATTGCATCCTGGGATTTCATCTTGGGCCCAGAAGATTGATATGTGTAGTCTCATCTTCCTTTGTTGATTTAAGGAGTGCATTGTTTCCTGTGTTTTTAGGGGAATTCATCAGAAAATGTGAATTACCTGGCTGCCATATTACTAAGAGGCCGATGAAAAATTTTATTACTCCATTAGTAATTTGCAATATTCTAACCATGGAATGCTCCTGGTTAAAACAATTTGGGAAATCTCCCTTTGACAATGGTAAGAATAATTTTATTAACCAATGTGCTTTTAGTTTTCCTTCACTCTGTTATAAATTCTGGCATACAAATCTGATTTTACTAATCCCTTGCACAATATTTTTTAATGGCTCTCCATGGGCTATAGGACAAACTCTAAATTGACTTCCTGGCAGAAAATGCACATCATAATCTGGCTACAGCCCAAATATATAACTTAATGCTGTCCCTCTCCTACTCTTCTTTGAATTTCAGCAGTGCCCAACTTTTTGCTAGTTTTGTCCATGTATTGGTATATGCGGTCTACATGACACACTTATATTTATCTTTAGATGTTCTTAAACACTTTCCTAAACTCGATATTGCCCTCTCTTTATATATCCTCTTATTTTCCCTTAGCTTTGTACAATACATGTGTAATAGCAAATGTCCATTTATTCATAAAATATGTGTGCATTGAATGTTCCATAAAGTGACAGGTGACTCCATCTATTAAGGTACTTTCCTCGCCGTGCTGCCTGCTGCAGGAATTCCAGAAAGGTTCCTTTGGGAGGAGTACTCTCAACTCTGTTCTGGACTTGGATCATACATTCTTTGTCTCCAATCCTTGTCAGGTAGCCTTATACTGACGTTTTCTTCCCTCCTGAGACTTGCCAGATTTTCTGTTTCATTTATTACTAGCTTGAACTTTGAAGTCCATCTTTATAACTTCCCTCTTTGGCCAAAAACTCACCCCAAAACACACAATCCAGATCCTTGAATCCCAGCCTTAGGAACAGCACCAAAGGCTTCAGTATAAATGGCAAAGCCCTATAAGCATATTTTTTCAACACCAATTCATATGCTTAATCCATCTTGTTGGGAGGAAGTATGTTTATTCCTGGTAGAAGAGAAACATATACATTTATAAACCTAATTGAATAAATGAAAAACTAAATTAATTTGTTAACTGCTACTGGCACTACAGGGTGATTTTTGACACTGGTATTCAACTCAGTTTTCCCTCAAGTAGTTAATGGTCTAGGAGAGTGCTGTATAAATTGTACTCTGTGGAGTACACAGAGGGTATTATGGGTATACTGGGGGGAGGGGATGGAAGACAAGGAGGGACAGGAACAGGCAGGGCTCCAGGCTGCTCATAGGCATTTCAAGCAGAGAAAATCCCCCAGTGTGCACTTTATGTATTGGACTTCCTCCAAATATTTCAGCTGAATAATGTTTCCAAGACTTAAAATTTAAAAATCCCCAAAACCATGGATGCCAAGCTAGATTAGAGAGTGGCAAAGGTACCTTCCCAGAGCACTAAAACCTGCTTACCTTGTCTCAGTTGTAGTTAATGAATATCCATGAACTTAAAACTGTTCTATGATACTGACTTTGCCAAGAAGACAAACAAAGCATCACATGCTTGGCAAAGTTGCTTTCACATCTTTAATTATGACAGACTTCCTAAGAATATCTGATGGACCAAACCTACATAAGCAAAAGGATTGGTTTACCCAGGCATCTCTTCATACAGGAAATTCAATGGTTTAATAATTCCATACCACTTTAACTCCTTGGCACCTGGAACCTGAAGTGCCTCCTGCCTGGAAGACAATTGCAAACAACAAATGCCTTGGAAAGCGCTAATGCGAAAGGGTTAGAAAGCTGGTGCAGATAAAATGAATTATGCTTACCACTGACAGGGTTTCTATGGGCAGTAGTCGGATAAAGAGGTATTATTAGTATCATCCAGTCTGTGCCAGAGGCAATATCCAGCACTGTAGTGCTTTATGCTTTTTGGTATGCCAGCCTCCACGGTATGTTCTTCCAAGTTGGTGCTGACAGAGCAAAGTAACACACAGAGACAAAATCCTTTAAGTTCCTGTGTTCCTTGAAATAAAGGAACATTAAAAAAAATTCAATGCATTATGTTAATTTGAGAATCAAATAAAAATGTACTGTGGATTTCTTTTTACGTAGCTCCTGTGGCTAATAATCCGCACCCAAAAATCAAAGGAAATGGTTAATCTGTCAAAAAGGACTTAAACATTTCAAAGAGCCTTTGAATTTTATTTTTTTCTTTTCTCTTCTCATCATTGATAATCCCCACATTGTCAAAGGAAAGGGGTCTCTTGAGGTTTAAGGGAATGGTTTCTCTCATGGTGTCAATATTTGCAGCAGAGACATCCAGAGACAGTTTGCAGTTTTATGACCCTTTAAGGAAAAGCAGTGAAATGTCATCCCAGCTCATTCTAAATAGATGGCATATTGATAGCAATGAACATTATTTGCCAACATTAGCACAGAATGAATGCCCCATTTCAGATCTCAGTACTGAGAACATAAGGCCAAGGCACTGTAGAATGAAGACATTGCATGTTTATGAAAGTTATGCTTTGATCCAATGAAGCCCAAATTGATATGTCATACACTTTGCCTTCATTAATGTGTGTTATCACTCAGCTTCCTGCTAGAAAGTTCCACACCATCTTCCACTTTTTAAATTAGGCACAGTAGACTAGACAAGAACATCACATTAGTTTGAGAAATATATTTGCCAGCAAATGGTTTTTATGCAAGAAAATATGCACCCCAAATATTTGAAAATTAGCCTATCATCAACACTACAAATCATTTAAAATTTACTTCTATAGTCACAGAGTGCAGAGTCTGCTAAAGCTGTAGCTACAGATAATAAAATATTACTGAATCAAGCTTTCCCTTATTATCTCTCAATGTGCTTTGAAGGCTGCATGCTGAATAAAAAAAAGTCATCCTTAATGGTCAACTGCAACAATAAATGAATTATTCCATTTGTGCATCTGTTTACCCACCTGTCCATTCACTTGGCACATTGAATGACTACTATGGGAGAGGTAACTGGTAGGTGCACAGGGTCCAAACATAGAAGCCTCAGTTTCTGCTCTTAAAAGGATGACAGTATTATGGGATAGATGTATGGAGAATAGCACAGACAACAGAAACATGGTGACAGCCAGGACAGAGGTGAACTATGGAGGTGCTATGGCAGCAGAAGCTAGAGGTTAATCCAGTGAGTTCCTTAGCTCTTCCAGTGACAGAGTATTTCCAGAAGAATTTGAGAAGATTCATGTTCCCTTGGTCAGCCCTGGCTTGGATTTGGAGCCCACCCTGTATCTGATAACTCCTCAGCTAGAAACATTCTGTACACGGGGCATTACAGCGGCTGCCCAATGCCTGGAGAAGTGATCTTGAAAAATCTTCTGTTTAGCTCCTTTCATATTGAGAAAAAATATAAATTTCTTTCTCTATAGTCAAATGCTCCTTTGTCACAGCTTCCTGGAGCTTTCCTTAGCTTCTCAGTGTGTGACCACAATTTCAGTTTCCAGAGTCAGGGTCAGCTCCCCATCTTTCAGTCCTTATCTAAACTGACACTTGCAGCTCTACAACTTGCCTGCATTCTTCATACTCCTGATTCGCTTTTGTCTGCTCATTAAAATTAAAACGTGCACCAGTCCCACATCAAATGAGGGCCCTCTTCTGAATCAATGGTATGTTTGTATCAAAAATTCAACTGAAATTCAGGAATGCAATGATCTTTAGCTCATATTTTAAGAGATTGAAAAAATAATAGCCATCCCTGAAGTTTACTGTAGATACATGCTGGACTATTACAACACTGTTTGCTGAGGTAGAACTTGCAAGATAAATTTTGTGAGCTCATAATCACTTCAGTTTGAAAGCATTCAAATAGAAAAAAAAATTGTTTCTTATAAGCTGCCCTCTCCTGCTGTGAATTTGATCATTGTAATTCCCGGAAATACTAGCTCTCCCTTGGACAGCATTAGTCATCATTTTCTCCTTATCAAACATACTAGAACATTGTCCCATACTGGTTTTCTTTCTCTATATCTCATTTCAGAATTTCTCCTCCTCACTATGCATTAACGCATAGCAAATTCCGTAATATGTTTCCACCTAGTCCTGCGGCTATCTCTTATACATGGCAATTCAGAATTTCACATCACGCCCGGACTACCATATCCCTAAGTATAATAAGTTATTTAGGGAGGTAAGAGAGCAAGTCATATGGAGTTATACTTATTCACCATTGAAAAGAGAGTGAGAGAAAGGAAGAAACCATATGTACACATATGCAATCAAGTAATAATCCTTTTATCTCCTTATACCTTTTCCTTTGTCCTTTATGAATAATTTATATTTTCCAGTGAAAATGGACCCTCTCATTCTCTATTACCATCTATAATATCTAAAGCTGTTCTTAAATTTAGTACTATCTAGATTGACATTAATTATCCAATCAATCATTAAGTGTTCCGTTAGTATATTCATTCATTTTGAGCAACATTTGTTGGTTAGCTATTATGTGTCCATTAATAAATAATTAAATAAAGTATTTATAAAAAATTAATTGATGATAATGATAAATTAGAGGACTGGGTGCACATATAAATGGGCTCTACAAGCATCTGGAGAGTCAATGATAGGTTATTGAGATCTAAAAGCTGAATTAGTCAACTGAATATAGTAAGAATAACAATGTAGACTGACAAATATAAGGAAGAGCAATTTGAAGACACTGCACAGAAGATACAGCTCCTTTAACTAGCTGTTAAAAACTAGTTGCTTTTGTTTTATTTTGTTCTGTGGACTGAGTCTGCTGAGGTAATCCTCTGGGTCTGGAGAGGAAGTACCAAGAATGAGGTTGATACAAGATTAAGCAGAATCGCTATGTTTCCAGTGGGTTCTATCTATTAGGACAGAGAATGAATAATTATTGGGAGACTCCCCAGAGCTTTCAGCATGTATGCAGCGTGAATGAGATCTCACATTACAAAGAACACTTTAGTGGTTAAAGATGGGTCAAGAATCAATGTAGATAACCTCAGGACACACCAGTTCTACTCCCAAGTAGCTACCTAAGGGAAATGAAAATACAAGTCCACACAAACGCATATGACACTAGTATCTTTCATAGTATCCAAAAAAGTGGAAATGACTCAGATGTCCATCAGTTAATAAATGGATGAATAAAATGTGATATGCTCATATAGTGGGATACTATTCAAAAACAAAGAATGAGATACTGAAGCAACTATCATATAAATGAACTTCAACAGCATTATGTTAAGTGAAAGGAGCAAGAAACAAAAGACCATTTATTTTATAATTTACATGAGGTGTCCAGAAAAGGCAAATATATAAAGAAAGTAGAATAGTGGTTTTCTAGAATATGAGAGAAGGAATGGGGTTTTATGGTAAATAAGCATGAAGGATCTTATTTGAATGATGAAAATCTCCTAAACTGAATTACAATCATGGCTGCACAGAGCAATAATTTACTAAAAATAAATGAATTGTAGAGTTAAAAATGGATGAACTTTATGATATGTAAGTTATACCTCAAAATAGTTATTAAAACAAAACTGATACAGATGCACTTGAAAGTAATTTAGGAAATATAATTGTCTAGATGTTATGATTAACTGGTTATAAACATTGAGGGAGAGACTTGTATGTATATTTCTGGCAAGAACAACGGTGTGGATTGTGAATCAGATTGAGCAATGGGGTGGGTAGTTTTGACAGTTATAAGCACATCCTAATTATTTCACCTTTGCAAATCAAGTTGATACTCTTCTACTAAAACATTAGCAGTGCATTGCTCTTAGAAATAAGGCTAAAGTATAAAACCCTAACCCCAAATCCAGCACCATCTTCAACCACACTGCCCTTTTCCAGCTTATACACATCAAACCTATCCCAAAGATGTAGAGCTATGGGAGATGTCTCTGGTAATCCTGAATGCAGCGGATGACGTGAAGACTTTCATTTCTGTGATGTCCAGGCAACTCCTCAGAAATTAACAAGATGGTAATGCTGACCTGAGACAGCAGTACCCCTTGACTTACAAGTGATATAGACTATATGCATAAATCTCTGGGCACTCAAAAGAGAAAGAGGAAGGAGAACACACACACACACACACACACACACACACACACACACACATTCCAGGATCTTATTCTAATTAAAAACATATTCTAAGAAAAGCCTGTCATGTGCCTGTCTCCGGCTTTCATTCATGTATTTCCATTTGGTCCCAAGACAACCTGCATTTTTGGATTATTGGTCTCACTGCTAAATAATATACAAAAAATACCCAGATAATTAATCACAGACTACAGTCTGCATCTTTTTTAATATGTGGGAAGTTTCTTTTCTCACAATTAAGTCAGTCTTTATTATATCATAATACACTGCTCCTTATTACTTTTAGAATTAAATATAATGCAAATATAAAAGAAAAAAACAAATAGAGCCAATTAATCATTATTTCTCAGTTGTAGTAAGAGGCATTTGTTCTTAACACTGATAACCCAGTATTTTCTTTTACAGGTAGTTAGGAGCAAATTTTATATGGGGTTATTATATGTCCATTCATAGACACACAAAAATATATATTACTGCATCCCTTTCTCTTTAAATAATACTTACTGAGAACTTGCTTTGTGTCAGATAAATGTATAAGTGATATTATACACACACATACACTAAATCCTCAGTATAATCATTTTAAGTAAGTATTGTTATTTTTCTTATTTTACATTTAAGGAAACTGAGGCATAGATTAATCTTGTCAGATGACTAATAAATGGCAAAGCAAAGATACAACCCAAGGCTTTCTACCTACATGGTTCACATGTTTAACTGTTATGCAATGTGATGTACCTCATCCAAAACTTTATAATTTCTTACTATACTTTATTTCTTTCTTTACCCAACCAGTGGCCCGAACTAATGTATGCTTTAGGGTTTTAGAAATTCCAGTTCTTAGGTTTACAAACATTGAAAGACTCTTAAAATCTCTATATTTTCCTACTTGCTGCTTCACCAGAACTCCAGATTTACCAACTACAGCACAAAAATATGCTTACTTTGGAACAAGAGATGCTGTGTAGGCTAATGAAAGGAAATAGGATCAGACATATTTTGTCCAGTTATTTTTCACAGGACTTAATTGGCCTATCACAAAATGGCCATTCACTTACACAACAATTTTGATTTTCAGAATTGTATGTGCCAATTAATGGAGTTGTGAAACAGCACAATGTCTGTACACATCATGTATATAAGATGTTCAGTGTTAATAAGAATAATACTTAAAGCAAAGAATATTAAGAGACAAGGCAGGAGAATGATCATAGACTGCTTTATCTGATAATTTTAAAATGCCTATCTAATGCCATGATTTCCCTTGTATGTGGAATCTAAGAGGGACAAAATGAAACAAATGAACAAAACAGAAATAGACTCATAGACACTAAAAAGTGACTGGTGGTTCTAATGGGAGAGGGGCTGGGATGGGTGAAACAGCAGAAAGAGATAAAGAGACACAAAATCTAAATCATATATAAATTAGTCATGGAAATGAAAGAACAGCACAGAGAAGGTGTAGACAGTACTGTAACATCTTTTTGTGTTGACAGACAGTAACTACACTAGTTGGGGTGAGCATTTAATAATGTAGATAACTGTCAAATCAGTATGCTATCTACTTGAAACCAATATGATATTGTATATCAACTATGCTTCAATAAAAAAATTTAAAAATTTAAAATGCCTATCTTATTCTGAAGATATTTTGTACACAAAGTTTCAAGCATGGATGTGATAAGGTAATATTTTGCTTTTTAGAAAAACTTTTTTCATTATAAGATAGCATATTCATGTGAAACAGGACATGGAGCTATGTTAGAGGTTGTTGCTGTTTTCAGGTGAATGATGATTAAAGCCTATATTGGAGGAGTAACAGCAGTGATGATGGAGAGGTAATTCCCTAAGAAATATGTCAGAGGTAGAATCTGAAGTACTTGGTATTTTATTGGAGGGGGAGAAGAGTAGAACACCAAGCACAATTCCAGGTAACAAGATTAAGTGACTCATTGACCAAGGAGTCTCCAAAAGAAAAAGAGAATACAAAAGAGGAAAGGGTGTGTGGGAAATTTATTTTCTTTAGTGTCTATTCATGATCTTCTCAAGAAAATTTCCAGTGAAGGGAAGTGGAGTTAATTCCGGGAAGGGTTATAAAAGGAGGCTACTGATTTATTTCTGTATAAAGACAACAATATGTTTTCAGCCCCTTCTCTCAAAAGCAATCTTGATTACTCCTGAAAAAATTAATTAATTATAGCAACACTTGTAGACTTTTAGACTTCTTAGTATTACTATTATTTCACACCCTTTGCATCAAGTAACAAACCAGAAAAAAATACCGGTACCTCAACTGGGCTCCATATCACCTAAGAAAAGTTTGAAAAGGAGAATTTCTAAACACCGGTATATATACTACTTTTAAAATTTCAGTGAGTTACCTTCCCTTTCAAGTTTATTTAGCAAACAATAATTGAGCCACTACTATGCATTCAGGTCCCTGCTTGGTTCTACAGAAATAATCAGTTGAATTGTGTCTGCCTTAACCAAATGGAAGCGCAGATACAAATTGGCCTCACCTTGGGCCCCTATCAAACAATTCCTCTTGGTTGCCACAGTTTATGTAGCTGCTACTCTGTTAGACTGATGGGAGATTTCAGCTTTTTATTTATCTTCATTCTGTGTTTAAAAATGTGATACTTTTAGCAGATATTCCACCTCATATCTTAAAACAGAAAAATACAAGGATCAGGTCCCTTGACTATGACACATACAGAATTTTGTACCTTTACTTATTTAAAAGCTCTCTTTTTGTAATTTTTTTCTTCCATATATTGAAATAATATATAATATAGATATAATTTATTATATTGAGCTTAAATGCCACAACACTGGTGATATTTGAGCTATTATACCCACTTAACAGAAAAGAAAACCTGAAGCTTAGAGTGGTCACAAAGCTGAGGTCTTTCCACAATATTAATTCATTTGAAAGTGCTATAAAAAATTCTTCCCTTTTAAAATACCCTTTTATAGCATAATTAAAGATTTTATGATTCTTTTTTTTTTTCCCTTGCACATTACTCCTTTATCCTTGTGCACTTCAAGGAACATAAAAAAGTAAGTCTTAAAAATTTTTATCAGGACAAATCTTTGGCTTTGCCAATTTTCCCAGAGAAACTATGTTTAGGTTATTAACACTTCATGTTTCAAGTAAAAGCTGCATTCCTTTTACATTTTACTGATGTTGCATTTTGCCTACCTTGGGCTGTTGCAAAATCTTTTTTTTCCTTCCAAAAGATTATGAAAATTGGCCTTCAAGTTTATATTTTTCCACAGGGCATTTGAAGATATTATTGCCAGTACTCATTTCACCAGATAATTTGCTTTTCTAAGGAAAAAAAGGTAAGATTTTGGGATCAAAATTGTGCATTTTCTGAACTACACAAATTTTGAGTCCTTTCCTTCCAATCAAAAATAAGAAGAAGAAAGAAAAAAGGAAATTCTGCATCCTCGATTCTGAAATCACACGTGTGCAACTCCCAAAGCTGGTGCTTCTGTTTCCACAATTACATTCCTAACTCTCTGAAACATAATGTGGCTGTGAGCTTTGGAAAGCAGCAGGGTTGGGTAACAAGTAGCAGATGACAAGACATATGAATCCTTCTGGATTGAGCCTCAAAGCATAACTCCACCAATGGAATATGAAAAAAGTTCAGATGCAGAAAGTCACTTTTGATTCATTTAACTTTCTTGTTTCATAGATAATGAAATTAAGATCCAGAGAACTACAAGTATTTATTTACTCAGGTCATTATTTGTCACAATCCATGCAATATACAACAATGAAGCCTTACTGCTGCCTCCAGCCTCTCACATAAATATACACTCTGTACTGGAGTCTGGCCAAAGAATGGAGATGGGCGATGAAATATTTCAAATTGTTCTTCAAAATAAAATCAATATGCAGTCAATCAACAAACATTTATTGAGAGTGTGCCTCATTTAACTCTGTCAGGTACATCAAGAAGTCGCCATCTATAGTGGCTCATGAGATAGGTTACTTGCGGTAATGTTCTTAACTCAGATCTATGCTTGCAACCCACTTGGTTCCCTTCATTCTCTCTCCAACTGTGATAAAAGGTAGTATTGAAAACATCATATCCAAAGGTCATATCATGTCAAAACCATGAATTTCATTTCAGTGTCCAAAGGGCCTTTGTGTGGGTGTTTTAGCATTCATTAATAGCACTTGAGCCATGTTTTAAAAATATTTTGCCTTACCTGAATGTCTTTCACATAACGTTCCCCCAGGACACTACAAAAGAGCAACAGTCCCTTTGAAGTTTCAAAACAGTTCTGCTAGACTGACTAATGGGGTGTGAAGGTCCCCACATCAAGATAAAATTCACAGGACTTCAGAGTAGACACAGAAAGGGTTTGAAGCAAGATGATGATTATCATTGAAGTAAGATGTAAGGACAAGAAGATGGAAGTAGGTCCTAGGAGAATGTTACCAAAAACAGGGCTGCACCCGTATGTAAAGTTTCAGCATTTCACAAGTAGGAGGAAAATTAGCTGTCACATACTTTAAATTACTTCCCACTACATGTGAAGAAATTGAGGCCTAGAGAGGGCAAGGGATAGATTCTGGATCAAAGAACTACATGGAAGAGAAGCAGGAATTAGAATCTATTTGTTCTGATTTTAATAATTATGGCCATATAATTATTGAATGTGCTTCTTTGTGAGGCAATCTGTTATGTCCATTCATTTGTGATTATATTGTGCATAATCTGCTTTCCTGAAACATTGTCATAAGAAATTAACTAAACACACATCCCAAGAGAACTGTTTCATCTTAGAAGACATTCATAGTATCTATTCTCTCTTCCCCACCTATTCCTTCCCTTTTTTCTCCCAGTCTTACACATTACAAATTCACTTCACTGTCACCTGACTTAAACAAAACACAGTGAAACTATTGCCTCCCTTTTCCTTCCTGATATAAAACTGGGCTTTTCCTTTAGACAGCAAAAAAAACATACACAAAAAAACAAACCTTCCATTCTAATTCATACTCAAATTACAGTCAAATAAAAGCCTTAAGTAATAGAAGTGCAGAATCTGTGGATTGGAATGGGGCATGAACCATCATTTCATTTAATTACCCTTTTATGCTTGAATCTCCCCTACAACTTTTCCCTCAAAGTGGCCATCCCCTGCCTACATCTGAACAGTTCTAGGGACAAGCTACGTATTACCTCCTGAGAGAGAGTTTGTTTCATGTTCAAATAGCTCTGGCTATTAGCGTTTCCTTATTTTACGCTGAAATCCGTGCCCCCGTTGTACCCAAAAGTTGATCCTAGTTAGCATTCTTGGGGCCTGTAGAGCCTCTTCAACCATTTACAAGCAGCTATCTTGTTCTCTGAATCTTTTCTACTCAGAATAAAATATCCTTATTTCTCTCAACTGTTACATAACATGGTTTAGAATCTTCCTTCAGGCTCTTGATTATCTAATTTCTGTTCTCTGAAACAAACTCAATTTGTTTATATCTCATTTTTAGTTCTGTACATGAGAATTGTTTCTAGAAATGTATCTTGCAACTGCCAAATATTCTACTTAATGTATGGATAGCAACAGAAACCAAGATCACTATTTTTGGATGACTGTTTGCTTCTAATGATCCATATGAAACTTGCTAATGGCTAAATCTCTGAGGCCTTTTGTTTAAATGTGCTGCTGCTAAGCTGAATCTCTGCCATTAGAATTTCAGAACCAAGTATAAACATCTAATAATTTACCTTAAATTTTGCTTTCTTAAATAAAGTCCTTAAATATGGGTTGTCATGTTTTAGAGGGAGAAATCCTGATTTCGTTCTCACCATATTTGTTATTCCTTCTTCGTTTTCTCAGACAATAGTATGAACATAGCATTGATTTATTTATTTACTAAACCATTGCCTTAAAAAGGATAAGAACAGGACAGGGCTAAGGGTAGAGTTCTCAGTACATATCTGGAATCTATAATTCCTTTAATTCATCGGAAGGACCTTGCTTCAAATAAAAGTACTGTGGAAGCACAACAATTAAAGCAGATAAAAACAGAGCTGATCTAATAATAAGGAAGAAAGGTGGGATTCACATATAAATCAAGTATAAAAATCAAACGAATAATCATATCTGAGTTGATTGTTTATAGTTCATGATGTGTGATCAAAACTGAAAGTTTCTGTGATATGACTGCCCTTGCACTGTTCACCATGTAAGAACTTGTTCACCATGTAAGAACTTGTTCGTTATGCTTCAGAAGATTGGAGACTGTTGAGAATTAGGCTTGGGGTTGATTAATGATTGTGCATTGAGTCCCCTATACAGAATGTTATTGTTGTTAACAACCATTTGATCAATAAATATGAGAGATGCCCTCTCAAAAAAAAAAAATTATTGAAAGCCCTAAAAAAAAAAAAAAGGTAGATATCCCTTTCCAGTTAAAATTACATATAGAAACAAAATATATGTCTACTCTTTACCTGTTTAGTAAAATCAGTCCCAGGCTTTATCTTTCCTATCCCATTTTTCACTATTACTCAAAAATTTATAACAGTTTTCTAAATGCAGTTATAAATAAGAAAAATGTTTTATCACTCTGGGAGTAAATTATCAATAAAAGCAAAGTACTTGAAGAACTTAAAATCCTATATTATTGCTATGTTCAATGTAATGTTTTGTAAAACACTCAAATTATTAAAAATATGCCTGAGGTATTATCAGTATTGTGGCAGTCTTTGAAGTTATGAGAAACTGCAAACACTGAAAATATTTAACTTGCCTAGTCTGACTATAGTTTTTTCTTAAACTTGACTTCAATAAGATGGGGAACTACACATCATTATTTTCTCTCATTTCACATATAAATAATGTTTATAGAGTATTTATTATATACCAGGCACTCTAGTATCAGAAGAATTAATTTGTTTCCTTATTTTTATTATGAACTTTATATACTTTATCTCATTTCAATTGCTCACAATAGCTGGTTATAATATTTTATTATCTTCATTTTCATAATGTGAAAAGAGGCCTGGAAGGATTAAGCAATTTCCTCAATGTTAATCACACAAATATGTAAAGGATGGAACCAAGAAAGTCTAGTGTGCTCTATGTTTATTGCAGCACTATTTACAATAGCCAAGACATGAAAGCAACCTAAGTGTCCATCAGTAGATGAATGGATAAAGAAGGTTGGTACATATACACAATGAAATACTATTCAGCCATAAGAAGAAAACAAATCCTACCATTTGCAACAACATTGATGGAGCTAGAGGGTATTATGCTCAGTGAAATAAGCCAGACAGAGAAAGACAAGTACCAAATGATTTCCCTCATTTGTGGAATATAATAGCAAAGCAAAACTGAAGGAACAAAACAGCAGCAGACTCACAGACTCCAAGAAGGGACAAGCAGTTACTAAAGGGAAAGGGGGGGAAGGAAGGGAGAAGGGGATTAAGGGGTATTATGATCAGCACACATAATGTAGGGGGTGCATGGGGAAGGCAGTATAACACAGAGAAGACAAATAATGGCTCTGTACCATCTTACTACGCTGACAGACAGTGACCGCAATGGGGTATGAGGAAGGGACTTGATAATATGGGTGAATGCAGTAACCACAATTTTGCTCATGTGAAACCTTCATAAGGTTGAAAATGCCATGCCTTGTTGTAGGACTTATTCCATGTAAGTGAGCTTATGAAGAAAGGAGCATAATAGTGGGGCCATTTATCATGCAAATAAAATAACTTGAGCTCTATAATAAAGAAGTGTGTGAAGGGGAAATACTTAAACTAAGAAAATTCTTGAAATGGAAGTATGCTGCAACTGAGAACCAAAAGTTAAACAGAGCTCCTGCCTTAGAGAGAGAGAGAGAGAGAGAGAGAGAGAGAGAGAAAGAAAGAGAGAGAGAGAGAGAGAGAGAGAGAGAGAGAGAGAGAGAGAGAGAGAGAGAGAGAGATACCTGGGTCTCATTACCTAACAAAAGAAAACAAACTAATATATCCAATCCAGTAAGCAGCAACCTCTTGATAAGATTCACTAGAATGAAGATTCATCAATCTGAAAATGAACTGCACTCTATTGCTGTTGTTTTTCCTATTTGTAACACCCTGGACATACACCTGGACTTTATACACAATGTTTAAATTCCAAAATGAATATGGTGCATTCATCTTTAACCAGTCTTCTTCTCTAACATTTCAATGACTGTCTGCTTCAAGAGGAAAATGATGAACATAACTGCTAAATGGATTGTTATATCTACTGTGGGTTCATTAGATAAAAAGATACTAGTGGTCTTGTGTAGAATTTCAATTACTGTTTTATTAAAAACTATACAATAATAGTGAAGACTGTGATCTTAGCATATGAAGTATCTGTTTAAAATTCCAAATCTAATACTCCTTATGTGGGCAACTATATTCACAGGATTGTAAGCCACATGGAAGCAAGGACCATCTCTACATCCCTTACCACTTATGACCAGAGGCTAGTATAGTATTCATACAGCTGAGTACTCAACAAAAGGAGAAAGTGATGAAAAATTGAGTTTAACTTTCTAAATTGAAATATGGCTTCATCATAGGTTGTTGCAAGAATGGGATTAGATAATACATTTCAAAGGCATAAACCTAGCAGATAGTCATAATTAAATAAATAGAAACTATCTGCATTATAATTATGCAATTCATCATAATCATCACATTATAAGGAATTCTCAGACAAAACTAAGGACTCTTTGAAAAAGATTATGCGCATGATTTACACCAAACGTATATTATATATTGTGTGGTCTCTAAACAATTGATTCTTTTTCTTCTTTCATTTCTCAACAGCAAAATCATAAATCATAAAACTATGAGCACACATACGTTGGGTTGCTGACAATCAGTGCTCATTTCTGAGAATTTGTCCTCATTTATGCAATGCAAGTAGAGTCCAACTTTTGTGTTTCCACATTTCATTGGATGATAACTATATGAGTGCATATACCTACCCTGTCTCTGCATTCTTGTTAATTGACACTTTTTTCTGATAGCCAGTTGCTTGTGCTTTTTTCTCTTCCTTAAGAAACCAAACAATACAACACAAAGCCAAAAAGCTGCCCACAAAAGCTTATCATATTTTCTTTCTTCCTGAGAACCGGTATGTGAAAACTACAAAGAAATTCTCTTTACCTTCAACCTCAGGTAATTTAGCATCAACCTTGGGTAATTATACACGTAATTTCTCTCTTCTCTAATTTCAAAAGAATCCATGTAAGAGCTTTGTATCAATAGACACCCTACCAGACTAACACGCCCTTGTCATTTTTAAGAATATCACGGTAAATTCAACTATAATCGCAGCTTCTTCTCTTTGATACAGAAACCAAATTGATTAAGAACTGTTGCTACCACTTCTCTTTGTTCACTAGAAATGAGTACAGCATACTGGTAAGGTCTGTCATATACGTATTAACTATAATTTGAATCACAGAATATTCAAGGGAAAGGGGACTTCGGTCC
Source organism: Manis pentadactyla (assembly GCF_030020395.1). Taxonomy (NCBI): domain Eukaryota; kingdom Metazoa; phylum Chordata; class Mammalia; order Pholidota; family Manidae; genus Manis; species Manis pentadactyla. The sequence continues at coordinate 30,212,385 of NC_080026.1, read as the reverse complement.
AGCATTATTTTACAGGTATTTTATAGGTATCTAAGAAGAAACTTAGATGAAGATTTGCAGCAAGTGATATATTAAGTAAGCACTCTCAGTGAGCCTGAGAAGCAAGACAGGGAAGAAGTCAGCAAAGAGTAGCATTTCAAGCAAAGTCTTAGCCTCAGACTGATCAGGAAGGGGAGCTCCAGGATGTATGAATATCACCTCTGAGTTTATTCCAAACAGAGACCACGGGGCTGAGCCCTCCCACTCCTGCAGGAAGCAGTCTTTGGCTAAGAGCCAACAAGGGGCATGTAGATTCCCACACACTTTTGGCTTTCTGCATTTTGCAGTAAAATGTGTCCTACCTTATGAAAAGCAGTCAAAGCATAGGTTCTTAGAAGTAAAAGAATGCAGATGTCGGGGAAGGAGCATACAAAAACAGTAAAAAGATCCAGGGGGATTTGGGCGGAGCACTGATAGTGTCTGATACAAAGGTAAGGAAATTGCTTTCAAGATGTTCATGTAAAATGGCCAAAGACCCAGGACTAATCAGTGGTGGAATCGAAGTCCCCTGATTCATAATCCAACACATGCTTATGTGGGTTTAAAGCAAGTATCAGGTTATCAACCCCTGATAATTCCAACTAATCTAAATAAAGACAGATTTGTTAGTTCATGATTTGTATTATAATTCACCCATATGACAAGTAGTTTTTTAAATTATTATTTTGGACCCTTCTGCTGCTGAAGATATTTTATAGGTCTAATTCCCTTCAACTTTTAAGAACTCAATTGAGCAGAAATTCAACCTTTGTTTGAGGAGATATTTTTTCATTAAGAAACAAAAACAGTCTAGAGAAAACAGTACAAATTACATGAATCTTCTGACAAATCAGTTTGCTAAGCCCATAAACAGAACTTAAAATCATATAGATCTGTTCAAACTTTAAGATAATAACATATTATTTTCGAGCATACATATTTTTGCCAGCTCATTTTTACTCAGTAACCCCAAATTTAAAACTGTTGTACATATTTGTGCCAGTCAACACTACCATGGATGAAACTAGATGGGCCTTCAGCATTTGGGAAAGAACTCTGTCTTAATACAGCTTTCTATTTGGACTTATATTAAATGTCATTTAATGAACATCTTCCCTGTGTTTGTGGTTTGAAAAGAATAATAATGAAATTGATAGTGATGCCATCCTTGTTTCAACTTTCCTTAAAAATAATTTTTATTAAAAATAAAAACAAATTCTAAATTAAGCAACCAGGAAGAAAATAAGGGAGGGAGTTACAAAGACATATTAAAAGATGCTTGGAAAGTTATTATGGCCTCATTTCATGAACATGCTTTCATTGCTTATGTACTCAAAGAGAAAAATGGATAGAAACACTGATAAGCAATAAATTCCTTCCCTTTGTTTATGAAGAGAAAAAACATGAGAAATCCTGTAGTATGAGGACAGATATCAAACAACAGGATGGTTCTATCTTCACCAGGAGGGTGGAAGTTGGTTTGACAATTGCTAATGTAATTTATTTTAATAGCATAAAAGAACACAGAAAGTCCTCTCAAGTTACACTGTTATGTTTTGCCTAAGACTTATGAAAGCAATTGAAATGAAATGTGCAAGATATAAACATTATGGTTAACACCTGGCACAGTGCTTTTGCACAGTAGGCATTGAAACGAGTATATGAAAACTGCAAATGTTTCCATATTAAAAATACAAATGCAAAGTCAATTCTTGATAATATATGATAAGTACTATTTTCAGATTAGTTTTCCTATGATGTTGTCCTTTGATTTTTTTTCTGACTATTACTAAACTTGGTATTTTCCCCTCTCTCAAGTTTTCTGTCCAGCAGTAGACCTTAGAAGCCCAGATACTTAATTGGCTATCTCTCATCCTAGATAGCCCATAAATGTATGAAGATAATGCTGCAGTTTTAGAGAGTGGAGCCCATTCAGCATTATTTCTCTTCCTTCCTTTCACTATTTTTTTTGTTTTGTTTTCACTTTTTTTCTGGGAAGCAAGTCTGCCTCTATCTTTTATGGAAATTAAGGCTAAGAAACTGTCCAAACAAAACCTTGTTCAGTTATCCCTGCCTATTCATCACAATGGTTTAATTTAAAACGAGGTGATGAGCCAGGATTTTAGACACACATATCCAATGCAAATTCAAAACCTTTTTCCAAGACCATATAAAAATAAGTTTTTAATCATAACCTTTTGAGATACTACGTACTACTGCTTTCCTAACTAGCATTGGTAATGGAGATTCTGCTATACTTATGTATAGTATGTAGATAGTACCATTTAATATAAAAAGATACACTCTATTAATTACTTGAGAGGCAAGATATTATACAAGTACTAATCATAATATACAAAATTAATCTCTGAAACATTTTATTTAATCTATGGTTAGGATGATAAATTCTATAGATGATACCATTAATCTATAACCATAAATTCTATAGAGGGCACATACTACTTTGAAGTGAATTTGAACACTGTTTTGAACCAAATAAGATGAAACTGTTTTTTTTCTATTAGAAACCCTATGGTATTATTTTTAATTTGAGGATTTCTATCTTTGTTATATCCTAAAATATTTTTGAGCTCCAATTTTATTGGAAGTCTCTGTGGAAGTCAATTCAAGATATTAGTGTTCTTAATGAGTTGCTTATTTGAGACAATTACATATTATACTTTATTTTTTTGTATCAGTGATCTAAGAGTGTCCCCTAAGTGAAAATAAACAAGAGAAAAAAATATCGTGAAATGACTAGGTAGATGAAATACTACTTCCAAAGCAAAGAGGTAACAAAGAACTAGGTTTGGAATCCATTAATACCAGCCCACATAGTGTATCTATTTGCAATCATTTTGTACAGATCAGCACTAGTGGGGCTTCATACTCGAGATGATTTATTATACTATTTTATTTCATCAAATGACAACGCCAAAAATCTACCCCACCCACTCTTGAAAAGTCTGTAAAAGATTGTTAAGGATTTCCATTCTTTTGAAAAGCAACTTCAAGGAAGGAAGCTGAATAAGAATGGACAGAATAAAACTATGAAAGGCCAAGAAAGTAGTAAGAACTAAAAAAGAGATATTTTATTGAGCTAGGCTATCACAATACAAAAAAATGGAATACTTTGCTTCAGACATGATATCTTCAGAAACTCCCAAACACGTAGCAATTGCAACTCACCAGTTAAAAAGTGTTACAAGACCACAGTATTTCCATTTTTATATTAAAATTGTTATCATGCCTTTGTAGTCAGAGATGATTCTAGACAAATTTGTCTCCATTTTCATAGAAGACTTATTTTGCTTTTGCTTTAACACATTGCTTTAATTTCATATTTTATGGCTTAAAACTCTTCAGCTAATAGATTATTTCAACTGAATATGTTCATTTTTATACTTAAATGTACACTGGGATTCACAAGCTTATGGCTTTCAGAGACAATTTTCACATTTCATAGAAACCATTCCATATTATGATAATGATTGTAATTATTACTCAACACATAATAATATGGAGTTCTTCTGCAGTTACACTCATCTTGAAATCCTATGTTCCTTCTATTAACCTGAGTCTGTCACAACAGTCACTAACACCTGAAGAAATTTTTACAAGTATTTCTCAGAACAACTCCTAACACTATTGTTTGGTAATAGAGAGTTTGCTTATCTTATGCTAATTAAGGAATAATACCAACAACTCCATGAGGTACCAGGGTATAGGGACTTGTGTCCTCACACAATGAACCAAACAACACAAACTTGGGAAATAAGGATACAAATTCCAGGAAGAAAAACCCTTGAAAGATTTCAGATGTGTACATGCTGTGGAGTAGATTGCTATTCTATGAGGGGACTACAGGACCAGCGCCTGAGGAGCAAATGAGAACTTGAGCAAATGGCAGAAAAAGAGGAAAATCAAGTATTTGTTTTTCACTTGCCTCCCTGCCAGAATAACTTCTAAATCATTCTTCATGGAAAATCAAGGAAGGGAAGGATCTAACATTTGTTTGAGCAAACACTATATGACAAGTAATGGATGCATATATTCTTTACAGAATGTCATCTTCACACAATTCTTTGAGATAAGTAATATAAACATTCAGATGAAGAAATAAGTAACAGCTGTTGAGTGCCAGAACTTGGACATATCTAAGACACGTCATGTTCTATTACGTCAGATTGCCTCTCCATGATGGAATAAACCATTGTTATAACCTAGTGACATTCAAAAGTCATAGAGCAAAGACTTCGGTTTTCAGTTTTACATGTAAAGAAGTTAGAGGTCATCACTCCAGTCCTCACAACAAGAAAAAATCTGAACAGACTAAAAATCAACAATTCTTCTTAAATCCCTTAAAGAATTGTGTTTACAGGGCGCACTGCTGTCCCCAAAACTAGAAAGATAGGTAGATATATGTCATTACAGTTTACCAGGAGTAGAAGCCATGGAGCAGATTCCTGCCGCTGGAGTCAGCACTGAAACTGTAGTGACGCTGACTGGAGGTTCAGTACGGACTAGTTTGAGAGTTAAAAATGAGGGAGGGAACAGTCTTCAGGGACTCCTCATTTTTGAAGTTTTACCTCCAATAGCTCCCACAAGGTTCTCGCATGAAGATGGGAGAAAAACCCCACTGTGCTTCTGACAGGGAGAGGGGGAAAACAATCATTTTTAAATATTTCCAGAGCTTCATGTTTTCTTTAACTAGACCTGTCTTCAAGAAAAACCATATTACCAAAGACTAACACACTTAGATTTTACCAAAGCCTAACTGACATGGAGGAAGAGAAGTACCCAACTCCAGCCAGTTCTAGCCTTCCTGTCTCACTTACGGGCAGTGGGAGACTGAGAAGCACTTGTGAAGGTCACAGCCCAGGGACATACTAAAAGACTGACATGTAATCATTGGATTAAAAAGTAGTTCTCCTCGCCCTATAACTAGTCACCTCATCAGTAGGGCTTCATATAATAATAGAGTACTACAGCTGAAAAACTGCCATCCTCAGACTTTACTTAGCAAAGAGTCTCTAGGGAAACCTAGATGACAGAGGAGAAAAATATAAGGACACTAGAGGAAATTTTAATCTGATACCGAAGCTACAGCAAACAGTGTATAGTCTAATTCTTAGCCTATAAGCATAAAAAATGTTTCACACTAAAGGTCTATTTTCCTCGCTTCCCTTTACCTAGTACATCATGTGTGACTTTCAACAAAATATTACAAGGCATGCTAAAAGGCAAAAAATCAATCTAAAGAGGCAATGCAAATATCAGGTCCAGATTCAGATATGGCTGAGAATTTGAAATTATCAGACTTGGAATTTTCTTTTTTAATTATGATTAAATTCTAAGAACTTTTATGGAAAAGTGGACAGCATGCAAGGACAGATTAATATGTAAGCAGAGAGATGGCAACTCTAAGAATGAAAAAGAAGTCCTAGAAATCAAAAACAATGTAGCAGAAATGAAGAATGCTGTAATAATGGGCTTATCAGTAGACTGGACACAGCCAAGGAATCAGTGAGTTTGAAGAGAAATTTCCCAAACTGCAAAGTAAAGAGAAAGAAGAATAAAAAAACTGCAACAAAATGTGCAAGAACTATGGGACAATTACAAAAGGCACACCACACATGTAATGAGTATATCAGAAGCTGAAGAAAGAAAGAAACAGAAAAAATATTGAAGTAAAAATGGCTATTTTCCAAAACTAATGACAGACACAAAACCACAGATCCAAGATACTCAAAGAACTCCAAGATGGATAAATATCAAAAAGTTTACAGCTAGGTCTATAGGATTCAAACTTCAGAAAATCAAAGACAAAGAGAAAAAGCTTGAAAAGAAGCCAGGTTTGGGAGATGAGGTTGGGGATACCTTACCTATAGAGGAAAAAGGGTAAGAGTCATATAAAACTTTCTTCAGATACTATTCAAGCAAGAGGGAAGTGGCATAATAGTTAAAGTGCTGAAAGATTATATAGATATACATCTCCAGCAAAATTATCCTTTAAAGTGAAGGTGAGATAATTTATCAGACAAACAGAAATTAGGGAAAAGTGTCATCAGTAGATCTGATTGGCAAGAAATATTCAAAGAAGCTCTTCAGAGGGAAGGAAAATTTTATAGGTCAGAAATTTGTATAGGTCAATTCTACATTAAATAAAAGAACATCAGAGAAAGAATAAATAAAGATATAATGAAATCTTTTTCTTATTCTTGATCTAACACATATATTTGTTTAAAATAATAGTAGCAACAATGTATCAGGTGATTATAGCTTATAGATAAGTGAAATGCACTAAAGGAGGAATTGGATATACTCTGAAATAAAGTACCTACATTACCAATCAAGCAGTATAGTGTTACCAAAAATGTACATAGATTAGTTATAAATGTATATGGCAACTTTAGGTAAACATGAAAACAATGAAGTCATAGAGTAAGTGTGAGAGAATATTCCTTTTTCTCTCTCCATCAACATTGTCTAACAATTTTCTGTGTCCAGGCTTAGTGAACAAATCTCTCAAGTTAAGTTTCAGGTCATTGGTATGAAAGGTCTTCTGTAAATTTTGGTAATTTCAAAAGAATGGAAGAAAAGCAGAAGACTGAAATTTCAAACAGCATATGCTGTAAACATGGAGGACACACTGGTTGCTATGGGAAAGGAGGATAAGGGGATGGGTGAAATGGATGAAGGGAATAAAAGGGTACAAACTTCCAATTTACAAAATAAATAACTCATGGGGATGAAAAGTACAGCATAGACAATATAGTCAGTAAGATTATAATATCTTTGTATGATGACAGTTGGTAACTAAACTTATCATGGTGAAGAATTCACAATGTATATATTTGTTGAATCACTGTGTTATGCGCCTGAAACCAATATAATATTGTATATCAACTATAGTTCAATAAAAAAATAACAATAAACATTTTGAAAAAAAGCAATCAATGGGCTCTTTAGCTTAATCAAAGTGAAAAAACAAGGACAAAGAATACATACCCCAGAGTACGATGTTTCGGATTATATATTATAAACACTGTTTAAAAATTCCTCTACTTAGTACAACAGACTGTTTTGAAATGTGAATATGCAACCTAGAGGTTTTTGACATCAGGTGAAGCATGTTAATCAATCATAAGTCGATGCCTGTCCACGATTTTCAGTAATAGCAGCTACAAATCAATCAGGAAGATTAAAGGAAGTTTTGCCCCAGTAAATAAAGAGCTTCATTAAACAAAATTTTTTGTTGTCTTTTTATGCTCATTCTTTTGTTATTTAAGTTCTATCTCCATAAGCTTGAAAGCAAAATTATGAAAAACTAAATAGAAAAAAAAAATGGCAAGAGCAATAAAAAAAACTGCATTTCAGAAAAATCTGACTACAAAATGGAGAAAAATAAATAGTTATGCACTTAAAGGAAATAAGTGATCATGACTTGCTTTTCTTTCTAACCAAACCAAATATGAGTTGGACAGATTCACACATATTGTTTTATTGGTATTGTAATGAGTATTTCAATTATCATTTCCTCCAATCCCTAATCAGAAATCCAATCTGTTCTTTTAGAAAAAGCTCCTGGCTTAAAATTTTTTAATCTCTGCAAAACTGTTTTACACCCACATTGTTTTCTTTAATAGCTCCATCCTCTTAACTGCTAAAGTTTTATGTGTATTTATGTAAGGCATAGAGCACATTTTGCATTATGCATCCTGCTGTTAGCTCCCGGGCAACAGGGCAGTGCTCCATGAATACAAGGGCGTCTATTGAAAGTTTATGGATGATTTTGCATCTTTTCTCCAAATTAGTAATGATTTTTCAAGCTGAAAAAAAAAATAGGTCCTGATGTGAGAATGGAAAACATTATGAAAGGGAGACAAAAGTAAAAATGTTTCTCCAGGCCTTTGGTTCCAAAATACGTCACCATTTATTTTGTCTTGAATTTTGATTTTATTGCAGTAAAGTTCCAAGTATCATTTTTTTCTGGGCCATCTAATAAACCTCAGAAAGCTGGCTATTTCCAATCTTCCCTCCCTTATAGGAAAGAACCTTTTCTCTAATAGCCCTCTACCTGGTATCCCTGATTCTCTTTTTGTCCCAGAATCTGTCCTTAACTTAACTACCAGAGTAATCCTTATAAACATGCAAGTCAGGCCTCTGCTAGAGCCTTCTACAGCTCTGTATCTTAACATACAACCAACTTATCCCACAAGCCTGCAAATCCTCTGTAATCCTTACCCTCTTCCCCACCCCTTTGATCTCCCTCCTGCTCCTCCCAACTCTCCTCCTCCAGTATTCTAGACTTTGCTGTTTCTAGAGCATACTAGGCATTCTGGACTCAGGGCCTTTGCACATTCCCGCTCTCATTCCCTCTACCAAGAAATCTCTTTACCCACATACCCTGCATGGCTGATTTCCCCACTTTTTTTAGGTTTTTGCACAAATGTCATCATCTCTGAGATGTCTACCTTGAATGTTTTATTTAAAGTAACCATCTACATCTACACTTACAGTTTTGGTCCTCCATTCTCTGATCTTATTTTCTTAGCTTATTTATTTAGTTTTTCATTTATTTTCTGTGTCCCTAGCTATAATGTAAAGTATACACAGGCAGGAATCTTTGGATTTTGTCAGCTAATATTCCCAGCACCTAAAATACTTCCTAGTGCACATTGAGCACACAAGATATTTGCTGAATCAAATTGCTGAATTTTTTGACGCCTTTCCCATGAACCAACTTCACAGCAGCTCTTCCGAATACACAATCTCACAGATAATGAAAATGTCTTTTAAATCCTTATTCTGTATTACATTGCTGATAAATTGCAACTATTTGGTTGATAACCATAATAATAGATAATGCAAGCAGTGTATTTAAGTTTTTTCAAATGTACAAGAACATAAACTAATATAAAATTTTATTTCTACCCACTCCATTTCTTCTGATGAGAACCAGAGATCAAGAATCCTTTTAAATAATAGGATCCATCATCAATGTAGGCCAAGAAACTGGAATTTTGAAAAACATGGATCAAATAGAATGGTGCTGACACATCTGCTCTTTCTTTTTAAGAAATTTAAGCTTTCTGTTCATCGTAATAATAGCTGACAGTCCCCTGATTCTGAAAGAATCATGGCATTGAGTCATCTTGTCCTGCTCAAAACAGTTTTTCTTCACTGTCATCAACTGTCAGAGACCTGTCAGTTTTTGAACACCGGATGACAGACTTGTATTCTTTTGCTTCCTCTGGGTATGTCTGCTTTATTTCCATACACTGATGATAACCTAATTTTCATTTGTATTTATATCAGAGATGTTGTGGTTTATGTGATGGGCAGAATATCAAATTCTAACTTGCTACTCATTTGAGGACCTAAAAGTATTGAAATAGATGACAGTGGGACTTCCCAGAATCTCTTTTGAAAGTCTTGGTGATGTGTTGGCTTGGTCCATCCGCCCTCCATGTCTCATGTAGTGGAGACCACAATTCACATTAAGAAATATAAATCTCTGTTTCTCTCAGCCTATGAATTCTATATTTTACTCTGACAAAAATCACACTGTGTATACTCTTTAGAATGTAGGACGTCATTCTTTGTCTATTTCTGACTGGCACTAGACTTACAGCAGACATATCACTCTCTAAACCTCCTTGAGCAAATACGGCATTGTTGGAGAGGGAGCTAGGGCTCGTTGTGTCTCCGGTTGTCAGCGCTGGCATAATCATAACTTACACGGTGCCTACTATTCCAAAGATTTCCCCACTTATTATCTCTATGTAGTTTTATAGCAGCCCTGTAAAAAGGTGGGATATATCTCATTCCCCAAATGTTACATGAAAAGAAACTAAGATGCAAAAAGGTCAGATGATTTCCATAAAGTCATACCTTGAGGTAATTTCATGTTAGGGAAGCAACCCTGATGCCCTCCCTTTCAGCTCTATTTTTAAAATTTTTGTCTACATGATGCCCAGTACACATGCAGAGTCACTTCTGTGATAAAATGCATTCAATGAGAAATCTGAAATGCTCTCTGTGCTTCCATCTGCATTTGTTTAATTTCGCCTCATGCTTCCCCAGTGTTACTTCTGGTTGTCTTCAGAAGGTTTTCATAGGTGGTCACAGACGAACCCAGACGCATCTGGCGTAGGGATCTTCTGCCACCTTGTACTGGATGACCCATGCCCACTGAGCAGGATGCCTCCATGTGTTCAGCCTATGCTTCTCTAGGAGGCAATTGTCCTACTGAGCCTGGATCTCTCAAAGCTGGACCAATATCCTGCTGCTTCTCTTTGGTCCTCGGAGGCCACTGTGAAAATGGCCTCTTCTCCACGGGGCTTTGACCTACTCATATGCAAATCAAAACCACAATGTGCCATCACCTCACACCAACTCAAATGGCTATTATGAAAAACAGGTGCTGATTAGGATGTGAAGAGATTGGAACCCTGTGCATTGCTTATGGAAGTCTAAAAATGGTACAGCCACTATGGTCCCTAAAAATTCAAACATAGAATTCCATTTGACCCAGCAATTCCACTTCTGGGTATATATACAAAATAACTGAACAAAAGGATTTGAACAGATACTGCATGTCAATATTCATAGAACATTATTCACAATGGCTAAAAAGTGGAAACCACCCTAACGTCCATCAGTGAATGAATGAGTACACATAATGTGGTACATAAATACAATGGAATATTTTTTAGCCTTAAAAAAATGATCAAGTTCTAATCCATGCTACAACATAGAAGAACCTAAAGATGTTATATTAAGTGAAATAAGCCAGACACGAAAGGACGGTAGGATCCTACTTGTATGAGGTACCTAGAGCTGTCAAACTCATAGACAGAAAATAGAAGAGTGTTTACCAAGGATGGTGGGGGTGGGGTGAGGAATGGGGAGTTAATCATTTATGGATACAAAAACTTGAGATTTGGAAGATGAAAACAGTTCTAGTGATGGGTGGACAATAGTGTGAATGCACTTCATGCCCTTAAACTATAGACTTACAAATAGTCAACATGGTAGATTATATGTTATCTATATTTTACCAAATTAAATTTTTAAAAAATGAATGCATTTCTGATTGTCATCCATGGTATGATTAACTTTAGTTTCCATTTGTCCAAAATTCTTTAACACAGCCCGCTATGCTATCATGCCTATCTCTTTCTGTGCCCATGATAGCTTACCTTACAAAGGGATCTTGTTCCAGTTACTAGAACAGATCTTTGGTTTGTCATCGCCTTTCTATATGTCCTTCCTTCCAGATGAAGTCTTCAACTATATTTGGACTTTTGTCCTTTTACTAGAAAAGCAATATATATATATATATATATATGATTCCCCCAGCAATCAGTCCTTGTATCTTTTCAGTCCACACTTACTTCCAGATGATTTATTTTGACCTCATGCTTTTATATCTCCAGCTCAGACGGCTCCCTGAACCCCAGAGCCATATGTCTAACTGGCTACTTTGTATCTCTACCTGAACATATTCATAAGCATTTCAATGTTAAAATGTCTAGTTTGGGTCCTGATTTCATTTAATTTTTTACAGTTACATTAACTTCTCCCTCAGTTAATAGTAACTCCACCTTGACTGCTGCCTTAAGAGAAGTTGTTAACCAGAGAACCCAGCTAAGCCCCACCTAGATTCCTGACTCACAGAAACTGTGAAATGATGAATGTCTATTGTTTTAAGCCACTACATTTTGAGATGTCTTATGCAGCAACAGATAAGTAATACAAAATATATTCCATCTTTTTTCTATTTGAAGGAACTTGTTTAAAATTCTCAGTTTTCCTTCCTTAACAGTTTGGGAGAGCTTAAGTGTAAAGCCCTCTGTCCAAAAGCTTTCTTTGTGGGAGGGTTTGTAATTACAGTCTCAAAATTTCTTGAATTGTCATGTGAACTGTTTCTCCTAGTGACAAATTTAGTGAACTGATTTTGCCCTATGTCACATGCTTAGAAATTATTGCTTAAGATGAATGTAAAAATTAAGATACTAACTGAAAAAAATGAGAACGGTAAGTAAATTTGGCTGTCTCAAGGCACTGCGTCATAAATGCAAGGTCAAGATTGATGTAGATCATGGCTCTTCAAACTTTTAACCCTCATATTTGTTTCTCCTTCCAACTGCAACACAGTTATAAGTATATACGGCTGAACTAGGAAAGGTTCCTCAGAACTTGAACTAATTTAAATATAAATATATGTAAATAATCTATAAACATATTTATGAAATTTGTATTTATATATACTTACATGTCATTTATTTACTATACTACACATTATCTCAATTATGTATAATAAATGTATTTAATTATATACGTATATATGTGATTTATTATAAGGAGGGCTCATGTATTTATGAAAGTAGATAAGCCCCACAATCTATAGGGTGAGTCAGCAAGCTGGAAACCCACGAAACCAATGGTTTAGGTCCAGTCTTAGTCCAAAGGCCTGAGAACTGGGAGAATTGATGAGGTAAATCCAGCCCAAAGACTGCTTTGCTCAAGACCCAGGAAGAGATGATGTTTCAGTTTGGGTCAGAAAGCAGAAAAAAGCCATCAGACAGGAAGAATTCTGTCTTACTCAAGGGAGCTCTTTTTCTTCATACTTTTTTCTATTCAGGTCTTCAAGTGATGGCCTAAAGTCCACCCCATATTAGGGAGAGCAGTCCGCCTTAGTGTACTGATTTAAATGCTAACCTCATCCAAAAACGCCCTCACAAACACTCACAAAAAGACCCAAAATTATGTTTGACAAATCTGAGCATGCTGTGGGCCAGTCAAGCTGACCATACAATTAACCACCAAAGCCGCTTATTATAATTTCCATCTCAGCTCTGTCAGTCTTATAGTGAGAAGAAATGCCTACAAATTTCTGAAATGGATTTTTTTTTTTCTTTAATGTCACTACTGTTTTGGTTTTTCATCTTCTCATGGTTTTTAAGGATGGTTTTAATGGAAATATGTGCCGCATAATATTACTTGATTTCAAATTCAACCAGAAGCTTGTGTTGGTATTTAAGAAATATATTGGTAAATAGTTAAATATATATTATAGTCTTAAAGAAAGGTAAGTGTTGGAAGTAGTAAAGATTTGTGATATAAGCCTTGTTGGTAGTATATGTACTACATTCTATTTGGTTTTTAAGTTACGTATCATTTATCAAAAGGGTCAAAATTTGTCAAATGATTCATTTATTAAGAAGGATTCTATTATGAAAGAATGTTGAGAAGTATTTCTTTGGGCACTTTGTAATTGTAATTTGAGCACTTCTTGTACAAAAATGCTTTCATTTAGTTTAATGCAGAATTGTTTTATTTGTAAGGATTTTGACACAAAAGAAATAGTAAATCATGTGCAGACCTACTAGATTACTTCTAAAATATGACTTTCAATCAAATGTCTTTGCTGCAGTTCAGAGGATCCTTGTTACTCTAAATAGATGTTTGGTAAATGTTTCACCATCTAAGAAGTTTGAAGCAACCCAGCATATTTTTATCTTAATCCTAAAATCAGTACATTCTCTCTTTTTCCATAAGTAAACAAGAAAAAGATAGGATATTACCTACGTAAATAGCCTTGCATAGTTAGTACCCATAAGATCTGAGAAGAAAGAATCACAGATGACCAAGAGTCAGATTTAGTCAGACTTGCAGTGAGGTCTTCAGTAACTACCATTGCCAATAGTATATGATCCTTCCTCATTTTCACAGTAATTCTGTAGGAAAATCACTAGAGTATCTATAATGAAAGATATTGATCAAAGTTAGGTAAAGATACTGAAAGCATAAATTATTAATTACCAGAGACCTTGTGTTTCTTCTTCTCTGAAAATGCAATATATTTGTGAACTAAATTGATTATGAAGATTTTCATTAAGCATCATCCTCATTTTCCCTTATAAACCAGATATATTATGTGTTTTAGGAGAAATTAATATTATACTTGCTTTCAGGAACCTTTGACGTGGCCAAATAGGAGTGAAGGTTCTGATACTGTTGTCAAGGTGCTGGTGTTGACAAGCAGGAAATAATACCTCAAAACTCTGTGGGGGTATTATTGGTATATTCATTGGACATAGCAGTCAAACTAAAAGGTAAAGTACAATTCTCCTACAGCTTCTCCCCATGACATTCATGTCTTCTGAGTCCACTCAAATAGAAACTTTTGCAAACACCCAACACACTCAGACATGCTTCTTGTTGGAAAGATTTGGTTCTGCAGATAATTTTCAGCAGTTTTGGGATTCCTTGATGAAGGGGCACTATGACATCAATGAGCAGGTCAGTGGCTTTTTATCTAGATAATATATCACTATTCAAGACTTCGTGCACAAGGTCAACTTAGTTAACACAGAGTGTCTATCATCACCATAAGAAATCATGTCATTCTCTTTTACGTGTGATTTTAAATCACACATTTCTTTTCATTATTTTAGGTTATCCTCTGTTTTTCATGGTAGGTGCAAGAACTATGCCTTTGTGTTAAGCTGATTATTTGTATGTGGTCTTTTCTGTGGCAATTTAATCTCCCTTTACTCTTACATCACCGTTTACCTCTGTCTACAGCCCTTCAAACTTAAAGCATCTTGGCAGACTTTCAAAATTGTTTATGTCAGCACATCTTATACATCACTAAGATTTATTTCTTTGTGTTTTTAGAGAATATAATACCGCCAACTGGTAAAAAATCAAATAGAATTGGGGATCTTATCCAGAAATGTAACATTTTCTCATCTCATCCCTTCCAAGACTTGCTGCTTAAAAGCAACCTCTTTTATTTATTTTTAGTCCCTCTGGCAGGTATCCCCATAATTCATAATCATATGTGTTCACTTCTATTTCTTGAACAACCAAATTTAGATCATATTTTTCCCCCCATGATGTGAAAAAAAGATTTACCTTCACTTATGCTGCCATTTCATCACACTATTATCTTCCCAGTGTTTAATTTTTATACAAATATTTTGAATATTGATTATCTATTGCCATATCCCTATGATACCCTAAAATATGTTCCTAGCTTCAAATTCAAGCACATCATCTTATATACAATCAATTACCTAAAATCATGCAATAAATGTGTTTGCAAGATAATCATAAAGATACTTTTTAAATGTTTTAATCACTTTCTTATTCTGGGGAGGCATTGAATGTTTATCTTCCATTGTATCAGATTAAACCTCTATTTCCGTTTTTGTTTAAGAAAGATCCATCTTAGAGCAGGTGGCTCCTAGACCTTTCCTTCACTGCTTCTTTTGCTAGACTGGACTCTTCCCTGCATCTCTTAACTTCAGAATGCTTAATGTGTTTTCTCCTTTTGCTAGAGAAGTTACTCTAAAAGTTTGTAAAAAAAAAGAATAGAATAGAAAATAAACTGTCTAAATTTCTGAATGGCTGAATATTCTTCTGCCTCTCCAATTTGATTTATAATTTGGTAATATATGGAAGTTTACACAGATAATTATCTCTCAAGACACTAATTTCTGTGTTGTCCATTTTTGTAGGGCATCCCAGTTGCAGATGAAAAGTTTGATGTCAGTCTGTCTTTCATTCCTTTGTTTCTTGATTGATTATTTCCTTCCCCATGTTGAAAGCATTTACCATGTCTTTATTGCTGCTTTTGTGAAATTGAAGATTGCATACTTTTACTTGTGGCCATTTTCATTCACTGTGTTATGGGCATTTGGTGAGCATTTTTCAATCTGAAGACAATGTCGTGCCTGGAAATAATTTTATAATATTTCTTTTGTAATTTCTACCTCTCAAAAAGACTCCTCCAAAGGAAACTTCAGCTTTTTCAGACTAACATTCATTACAGGAGGACATTCTAGTTTTTGGGTGGTGTGTTTGCCAGAAAGCAAATATTTATCACTTAACTGTCTTTTTTTATTTTTTGTAAGAAACGTGGCTTTTATTTCCATCCAGTGCTTGTGAGTTTAGCTTGTCTTTCCTTTTTAATTGCAGTGTAGTTGATATACAATATTATATTGGTTTCCAGTGTATGACATAGTGATTTCACAATTATGTACACTGCTAAATGCTCACTACAATAAGTATAGTTAGCATCTGTCATCATACAAATACATTGTTAACTATATTCCCTATGATCACCTGTACTTTCAGTGTAGGGATGAGACTAGGGCTGTGGGTGCTACAGTTTTCTTCTTCATTAATTTTTCATTTCCAGAACAAGTTTTCACTCACCCTGGCTGTTACTTGATGACTCTTAGTTGTTGGTGTTCTATGGCATGGCAAAGGATGCCCACCTCCCCTTCACCCACATGAATCCCACTCAAAATTGCAACTGGTCTCATCTGCCACTCATAACTCTCTGATTCTCCAATTTACAGAAATGTATTGTTAATTCTCATTAATTTTTATTTTGTGCTGTTTAGATCATTTATTTGCTTCTAAACATTTGTTTCAGAGAGATATCCATAGGTGATAAAAGTAAATATGAATGCCTTATTTGCCAGCATGAATTAGTTATTTTTTAATATCTCTAATAGTAAAAAATCTGTTAAATTACTAGGAAGAAATATTTTATTTGAGGGTACTTTTATTGTAATAGCCAGCCTGCATTTCAGAATTAATTAGTTAATTAATGATAGAGTCAAATTTTTATCAAGTTTCTAAAAGATGCAATTCACTGGATATTAGATCCAAATGGATTGTAGATCTAAATGTGTAAGGCAAACAGTACAGTTTTTAGAAAATAACACAGAAGGGCATTCTTGTAATTTTGACATAGTTAAATATTTCTTAATCCAAAAATTAATGTGCCAATCATTAAAAAATAAGCTAACCTACATTAAAATCTAGAGATGTTAATCAGGACATTTTTAAGAGAGTTGAGAGGCAACCCATATCATGGAAGGAAATATTTATAGATTACTTAAAGAGGAAATCATCAAAAGAGGAAAAAGAAAAATGGGACAAGTCTTGAAAAAATCTTTACAAAAGCATATACAGAATGATGACAGTGACGTGACAACAAAGAGTAACAAGGAGAAGGAGAAGAGACAGGGTCATGAATTTCATTAGCTGCTAGAGCATGCAAATTAAAACCGTGAGATATACTGCACACCTACTAGAATAGCTAAATTGCAACAAACACAGGAACAAGTCTTAGCAAGGAAATGGAACAAAGGGACAGAATATTCTCCTGCTGGGAGAGTTAAGATGTAAACCCTTAGGACACGCATGGAAGAATCTATTCGGTCTGAACATACACATACTTTATAATTCCATTCCGAGGTGGATGCCTGACAGATTTTTTTCATTAAAAGATATGTATTAAGCATTCATACAAACTCTATGCTTAATCGCCCTGCTTAAAAACTTATTCAAATTATTCAAATACTTAAATGTAGAATGGACAAGAACAAATTATGGTATACTCACTTGATACATGATTATATAGTGTAACACTGAAAAAAAAAAATAGAATCCAGAAACAAAAGAGCACATACCATGTGATTTCATGAACATGCACTTTATATAAACTGTAAACAATACACTAATAGGCAAAATTCATCTATGCTGTTAGATGAACAGCATACTTGGCCAGAAATGAGGGCTCTTCTGAGCACTGGCAATACTCTCTTTCTTGATCTGGGTACTGGTTCCACAAATATGTTCAGTTTGTGAAAATTTGTTAATATGATATGTGTACTTGTCTGTATATTTATGATGCTTCAGTGGAAAGATACAAAAAATAATAATTCAGTAAGAGATGTAAAGAGGAGAGGAGGGTTAATGATGAAGTAAATTTAGTTATGTATAAGTAATTGTTGAAATGTTTGATGGATACATGAGAGTTCACTCTACTATTTTCCATATTTCTGTGTGAAATATTCCCTAAGAGAAAGGTTAAAAAATAGAGTGAAAAGTTAAAAACCAAAAAACAGAACACTTTCTTACCAGCAGATATATATGGAAGTTAACATCATGACAAAATAAACTTTGGAAATGTTAACATATTTGATCATGATATTTACTAATATATCTCAAATGCCTAGAACAGTATGTGGCACATAGTAGTCACTCAATAAATGCTTGCTGAAATAATGATTGAATCTGGAAGGTCACATAGTTGAGGTAATTACACTGTGGCAATAAGACATAATAAAATTCTCCAACTCTAATTTAGGAGATTTTGGTTGTGCTGTGTAAATGCAGAACATATAAATTCTGGCTTTCATTTATTCTGGGTTTACATTCTCCCCACTGGATTAGAACTTTAAATCACTTCCTTAAGTAAAAATAAACTACTTGTTATGTAAATAAGGATGTTTACCTTCCCAGTGAAACAAATGCTTCTGCTTTACAATCTTATCTAAGCCACTCATTTCTTTGTGCTTTTTTTCATTACAAATATTTTGCTCCAGGTAGCCAGAATTAAATTTTATTTAAGAATACTACAAGTTACCCATTTGCAAGGAATGAGAGCATTATTTGAATTTCCACAGTATTTGGTTTTCTCAAGAGTAAGAACAGAACCCTATTTTAAGAAAGAACAAACTTTTGGAAAATTTACATTATTTTGGACAAAAATAATTTTGGTTACATACATAACTTTTCAAATTTTCTTTTTCTCATCAAACAAACACCCAATAAACTCATCTCTCCTAAAATGTTACAGCAAATCCCCAAAAAATACAAATCCCTCAAGGAAACTATTAATTTTATTTATATTTCTATTGATCATGACATTTGGAACTGTGGTTACAAGTTCTAGCACATTTCATATCATTCATGAAGATCTATAAAGTACCATGGTATTGGGTTGCTTAGTTTCATTTGTTCTGGGGTGTGCATTAATTCATTTCCCTCATAAAAGTGAATAAAATGCATATAGATTATGGTTATCATGCAAATACTAATGCATACACTTAAAAGAATACATACATGAATGCAACTATCAGCACAAAGTTTCAAGTTTATGTATTTAAGATGTTTTATGCATGACACAAGTGTTATTTTTATAATGTTGACAAAAATAACTACCAAACAAAACAGTGGATTTAGACCCAAACTGAAGAGTACTTTCCAAATTGAGTTAAGAGATCTGGCGTCTCATTATCTAAAATGAAATCCTAAACTGTAAAATACTTTTACCAATTTTAAAATAAGGACAAAATATACCCAGATTATTAAACATTAAGAACTTCTTTAAAATAAATATCTGAAGTTTAAAAAGTTACTTTTTCAGAAAGGGTGTTTCCATTCATTCTTATTTTTGACAAATAAGTTTACTTGATAAAGACTCCAGAAGGTATTTGGGTATGTTTCCAAGTAACATTCTATATTGATTGTAGGACATTTGGCTGACAGTAATTAGTAGTGGAGTTTTACCACCTACCTTAAATGCAATCTGCTTTACAGTAGAAATGTTTACTCAGAGTACAGATTTTGCATTCCATATAAAACAGGAAATCTGAGGAAGTGACTTAAAGGATGATTTGAAGCTGGGTTACAGATTCATGCTATTTCTAGTCTTATTAACTCCCTCCAATACATTTTCCACATTGACATAGAGACTGAGCATTTTAAAATATGAATTTGATTGAACTACAATCCTACTTAAAATCCTTCACTGACTTCCTAATTCCTTTAAGATAAAGTCCCTGGTCATTTCCTAAATCTTTTTTCTCATTCCTCCAATTTCTCCTTCAGTATCATTTTTGAAGACTGCCTCTCTCATATTCACCTATGGTTCTTCATATATATATATGCCATGCTCTCTTTTGTCTTCAATATATTCAGTCTTCTTTGCCCAATTTTATCCCTAATCAACTCTAGCAAAGTGTATCCTCTCAAATTCTAATCCACTTTTCCTGTCAGACTTCCCTGACTTCTGAAGAATAAACTAATATCCCCACCTGTAGACTTCTGTAGCACAAATATTTATAGTAATTATTAAGTTCATCTCTTTGTGTTACAATTGCCAATTTACTTATCCATCTCCACCACTTCTCTAGAAACTTCCTTTTGAGAGTATGGATTACCTTCCTTTTATAATCATGTACAAAGCATTTAATATGATGTCTAATTTGTAGTAAGTTCTCCATAAATATTTGTTGAATAACAAATGAATAAGCTATGAGAAATAAAGTCATCCTTAGTTTAAGTCCTGAAATCATATGTCATAAAGAGTATAAATGTAATCTATTATTATAAATATTCACTTTCCTGAAGGTTTTACACTCTAGGCAAAACATACTTCTTCAAGTTGAACTTGTACCATCCAATTCTCCAGTTCCTAAAATTTATGTACTGGCCTTTTAAATGAAATTTCCCCTTCCATATTGAATTTATGATTTATATGGACAACTGAGTATTTTTCAGAAGTTTCCTTTGAGGAGACAGAAACAAAGAATATTTGACCAGCCACAGTTAAGTTTAAGAAAGATGAATGATTTATAAAATTATCTGGCTTGTTCTGGTTTCCTATTCCAAAACACCTGAATTATTTGCCACCTGAGTATTTCTCATTTTTAGTTTAATATTTCCAGATGTCAAATACAACTTGGATGCCTGATCAACAAATAATTTATGGTTGGGACTCTTTTTTTAGGTAGAAAAATGCTCCTGTGTATAGCTAGTGCCAATTATAATAAGTAACCGGTTCTGAACAAAAACAAACAACTACCTGAAAGTTCCTGTCAGAGCTGGTGCACTGACACCAGCTTTTATGTCAATGAAGGGCATTAGAGCATCAATAAATTGAATTTATAACAAGGAAATAATTGTCTATATAACTGCTATTCAAATTTCCTCTCCTTGACAGAATCCAATTGTGTCATCAAACTAGGTAACTATGCTTAAACTCAAAGACTCAGACATAATTGCAAAAGGCTATAGAAATTGTCCAGGCAGACTTCTGTGGAGAAATAAGACTTATGTGGGCTTACAAGGAAGTACTTTCCAGCCTCCAAACAAGCCTGTCCATGATCTTTCGGTGGCTATGCTATCTCATTAATGGTCAAGACTGTATCCCTTGTCTAGAGATGAGGCACATTTGTACTCAGGAAATAAAATCCTATTTTCTCTCAGGTGAGATTAATTTAAAAAGCACAAAACAAACGAACCCTTTCAAGACCATATTCCTGACCTGCTCGAGAAACCTACACCACTCTCTTCCAGAAAGCCTCATTATGTGAGTTAAAAACTGTTTCATACCCTCTTGGTGCTTGTGTGACTACATGAATCTCAACATCCACACCAAATTTTGAGTGACTGCACCATGTCACACATTGTCTAAAAAAAGAAGTCAAAATATTCATGCACCAGAAGGAACTGAATCTACAAGAATGTATTTCAAATATGGGTGAAAAAGGAAAAGAATTAAGTTTAAAAAATGAACAGGCTTAAACCATTTTAAAAGTAAAATGTGTTGCACAGACCCAAAAACAAATATATCTATGTACTTCATTACCAAATAATGTAGATAACAGTGAAGATAAAATACTCAAGGACTGCCCATTGGTTTCCAGGGCAAAACTGGAAGAAATACAAAAAGAACTAAAGCAGGTAAAGTTGAAAAACTGCATTTATTTTAAATGTCAAAATGATATTAAAATACAGATATACCTCACCATGTAAAGGACACACTTCTGGAAAGTAATTTATAAAATATGATAGCATTATATTCTAACATTTTTCTCATTAATTTCCAGTATAAAATAGAAGATATGTTCTGTAGAAGGAAAAAATAATTCACCAACACACATTTAAAAATTAAGAACAAGTTCAAGATAGAGGAGATATTAATACTTTTCTCAAGCTTAATAACATTTCTGAAAGTTAGCTGTTTTAAGGTTTGATTTACATATAGTAAAAAGCACACATTTCAAGTGAGCAATTTGATGAATTTTAACAAATATTTACATGCATATGTAACCATTGTAACAAAATAAGACAAAATATTTACATCATCCAGAAAGTATTTACATGTCCCTTTGTAGTCAGTTCACTTCTTGCCAACTTCTTCCCAGAAAACTCACAGATCTGATTTCTATCACCCTAGAATTAGTTTTACCTGGTTGAAATTCACATTAATGAATTTATACTGCATGCACACATTTGTGTATGACTTCTTTTGTTCATCATGTCTTTGAGATTCATCCACTTTGTTTCATTATTTTTATTTCTGTGTAACATTCCATTGTAATAATATACAATTCATTTATTCATTCATCTCTTGTAGACATTGGGGTTGTATCAAGTTTTTTGGCTTTTATAAGTAAAGATGCTATGAACATTCATGCAGAAGTTTTTATTTGTAAAGTCATAAATTTTACCTACCCTTTCTTCCGAAAGTTTTATAGCCTTTGCTTTTACATTTAGGCTATTGTCAATTACAAATTACTTTACTCACTGGTAAAAGGTAGAAGTCAATTTTTTTTTTCCAACATCATTTGTAGAAAAAGGAAAAACTTTAGCCATTGAATTATCTTGGTAAATTTGTAGAAAACAAAATGAGTATATATGTGTGGGTATATTTTGTTCTACTGATCTTTGTGTTTATCTTTCCCTGAATATTAAACAGTTTAGATAAGAGAAGCTTCTTAAAAATTCTTGAAATCGGGTAGTGCAACTCTTTCAAATAGGTTTTCTTTTTCCAAACTGATTTGACAGTTATAGTTTACATTTCAAGACACATTTTAAAAGCAATTCCAACTTCTGCAAAATACTTTCCAGGATTTTAACTGACACTGTGTTGAATTTATAGATCAATGTGAATAGAATGGACATTTTAATAATACTTGATCTTATAGTTCATGAACATAGTATAACTCATCATTTAATTAGATATTTTGAAATATTTCTTAGCAATGTTTTATAGTTTTCACTGAAGATGTCTTGGACAATTCACCCTAAATTAATTCTTAATTTTTTATTCTGTATGATCTTATAAATGACAGCTGTTAAATTAACCTAATAAGTATTGTAGCTTTTTGGTAGACTGCTTAGGATTTCCTAATAAAAAATCATGCTATACAAATAACAATAGTTTATTTTTTTCCTTCAATTTTTCTATCTTTCATTTCTTACTATTACCTTATTCTGCTAAGTACAACCAACAGCACACCTTTGAATAAAAGATATGGAGAATGGACATCCTTGACTTCTTCTAAATCTTAGGAAGAAAGCATTTAATATTAATTATTAAGTATAACATGAACAGTAGGCATTTTTATATATGCTCTTGATCTGATTGAGAAAATTACATATTGTTCCTAGCTTACTGAGAATTTTTGTCATGTATGAAATTCAGTTGTGCCAAATCCTTTGTCTGCATTCATTGAATTATAATATAATTTGTCTTTTTATGTTCTGTAAATGTACAGTATTTCATAGATTTTTGAAAATTTGAAACCATTTTTGCTTTCCTTTGACTCCCTTCTCCTCTTGATATCATCCTTTTTTATATTGCTGTGTGTTGCTCTGGAAGGAAGGGGCTCCCCACCCCAAGTAAGTTCTCTATAAATATGGTGAGGCTGAATAAAGACAAGGGCAAGTTAGGGAGTTAAAAGGGGTTCATACCACATTTGTTCTCACAGTGGTCACCCAGCTATTTACAAGGGGCTGTGTTTGGTGCCGCTCCCTCCTGCTCCCCAGTATGGGCTTAACCCTTTCCCAGCACCAGGGCTTCATGGCTTCCCTCTGCCAACCTCCGTTCTCTCCTGGCTCTCCCTCCAGGCTTCCATTCTCTGCTCTCCAAGCTCTCTGCTCCCATGCTCACACCCCCTCTCCCTGCTCTCCTGGCCCTCTACTTCCCCACCCCTAGCACTGAGTGGGCATGTCTCTATGGTGACTGGTGGATACCTGACCAATTACATACCAGGAACTATGGAGAGGAGAGAATGAGTGTTTCCTCACCACCCCTCCCTTGGGCCAGTACTCCTGTGGCTGACCAGTCACTCTGTCCCCATAGATATACAGTCTCATTCAGGTCTACACTGGGTGATATCCAGGTGAGGATACTGACTGTAATTTCCATTTTCTCCACACTGTGCTAAAATTTATTTGAGGATTTTTATACCTATGCTGATGAGTGAGTGATATCAATTTTACTAAGGACTTTAATAAGTGAATTATTGGCATGGATAAATTCCTCTCCTTTCTAGTTCATACCTTGGTCTTCTATTTTTAGCTTGCTAAAATAGAAACTTACATCATTGATTTTTTTTCTATTGAAGGACTCCTCTAGATGTATACCATAAAAGAGTTTAATATGTTGTATTTTCAATATCCTTTATTTCAAAACTTTTTTTGTTTATGAATTTCTTCTTTGATATATGAGCTATTTAGAAGAGTGAAATTTAACTCCCAAATATTTTGGGGGACTCTATTGGTATTGAATTGTAATTTAACCCGTATGGTCAGAAAGCACAAAACATATAATTTCAGGCCTTTTTTCCCTCAGTATTTGTGCAAAGCCCAAAGTGTTTCCTAATGTTCCCTACCTTGACAGAACTCAAACTCTACACTCTGTCTTTTCTGATTTTGTTGAGGCTTCTTGGAGGACAGTTTTAAAGTAGATATTCTTCTAGAGCATGGGCATTACCCTTGAGGCATGTTTTTCTCTCAGCTGCTTTCTTAGGGTGTTAAAATGATTTCTTTTCTCCCTGAACCAGAAATTCATCATTTTCCAGCATGCTCAGTCTCTAACATTTCAGTTCTTTTTTCTACTCCATAGCAGCCAATTGTTGGCAAGCCTTGCATAACCTCACCCTTTGAATGGGTGGCTTAACCCTTGGTGAAGAATTCATGGAACTCCTCACTTTAGCCTATGTACATTTCCCTGTGCAGTCTGTGTTTCTCCAGTGCCCTGCCCACCCCATTTCAGCAGTCCTGACCTCTGATGTCCTCAATTCAGTGACTCCATTATGATCTTCTTATGTTCTAGCTATATTTGCTTTAGTCAAGAAATTGTCCTCATGCAGAGACAGGGAGAACATGTGTTTCATCTCATGAGTTTCCCTTTTATAATAGGTTACAGTCTTGCTCATCCTATTGCCTAATACCTGAAAATTGTTTCTTCATGTATTTCCTCAGTTTCAAACTTCTGTTTCATTTTGTCTTATTAAAAAGTCTAGTCCAGTACCACTTATCTCATCAGGTCCAAAAGCTAAAGCTTGCTTAACTGAGTTTGTTTGTTTTAAATTATTGGATCAGTATCTTTTATCAGTTCCAATTTTCTTTAAAATCTATGAAAATTCATCTTGTCCATCTTCTTAGCTCCTTAAATCACTTTCTTATAGAAATATCTTGAGTTGAAAATTCATGTATTTTTTTTTTCTAATTTGAAATGAATTAATGTTATTTCACCAATACTAAACTTGTCTACTCTATGATAAATTCTTGAAAGTAATATTTGTGCACTTTGCCTAGTTTAGCTCTTAATATGTCAACTACAATCAAGTACTTTCTGGGTCTCACAGAGAAGTAAGAGAAGATTATACCCTGTGTTGGATCTTGTTTTAATTAAATGAAATAAATGTCTTTCTATGATCCTATTAGGCTTATCCTTATAAGAAATATTATACAAAGTCTAATTTGTGTACATTACTTGTTACTGAGATTCCAAAATTTCTTACAGTGTAAACAAGATAAAATTAATTCTCAAATTTTCTTTCTATTGAAGGATTTCATTTCAGTTGGTTGAATTTGATGTTACAGAAGTCTAAGGAGTAATTGAGCAAAAATGACCCAGACTATTCTGGAATATTAGCCAGATTATTTATTCATAAAAGAAAAGAATGGGAGTTTTTTTGTTTGCTTCTTTGTTTAAAAACATGTTTCCTAACTAAGGAAATGTAAGAGATTTAGAAAAGGAGACTTACATGGTCAGAGACTGAAATGTTAAAAAGAAATACAGCTTTGGTCAAAAAATAGCTTTTATTGCTATAAGAAAAATAAAAGGTTCTGCCTAAGATGTGTTAACAAGAGTAAAGATCTGACCTTCTAACAAGCTCCAAGCAGGAGAGGTTATTATGCAAATTGATGTGTCCAGCTGTTGTTCCTTCCTATGATGGATAAAATTAAAGGAAATAAGCTCAAATGGCAGCATGGGGGACTAAGGTTTGGCAGCTTTGCAAATGGCCCTTTGCTTACTAGCCCAAGGAAAGTGACAGCTGATTACAGGAGAGTATTAAGGAATAGTGCACAGATTTCACTATTGATTTATATTTATGGCTTCTCCACCCCCAACCAGCACACAGACCAGTTAATGCTAAACTCTTAGGATACTGTGTTTAACTTCATGTAATATAAATATCTTATACACACTACAGAGTAGGAGAAAATATGTATTTTTCATAACTTAGAATTCTATTTTTCTAAGATAAGGTTCTCCTTACCTCCCTGATTTGACTTTTAAGTGCTTTAGTTCAATGTTTTTTTATTCCTATATAGTACAATAAATAATAACAGGAATAATTTAAATGTACACAGGAATTTAGACTTTTCAATAACTTTTCACCTGTATTATCTAATTTGTTCTTTAGATATGTTTCCTTCCATTTTACAGACAGGGGACTGGGGCTCATGAAGGATGGGTGACTTGACCGAGTGAGTAGTGATGGGTCTTGGACTGCTATTTCAATGTCAGCCTCCTCTTGCTCAATCTAATGGTCTTTCCACTGCAGCTTCTAGTACTCTCCCAATAATGTGGTGCTGTCAGTGTTAAAATTCCCCTGGAGAGTGCCAATGCCCTTGATCAGAAAAGCCAATCACTGTGCTTTTCATAACCTGAAACTCTTCTAGATACTCTTCTCAGAAACCTGAGACTAGAAATAAACTGAGAAAATAAGACAGCAGCTGTTTCTGCTGGAAAGCCTTAGACCTATAGCAACAACTTGGAGCTAAGAGGAAGCGGAAATTATAAAAACTCAAAAAAGATATGCAATAAAGAATCATCAGTTAGAGGTTGAAAAAGCTAGATGGTAGGGGAATATTAGGGTTAGGTAAACAAGAGAGAGAGAGAGAGAATGAACAAGTAGATACACCTGTAACACTGCAGGTTCAACACAAAACACTAATAGGCTGAGAGATCTTTTGCTCCGGAGTCCTCCCCATAGCTCTAATTCGGATTGTCCTCCCAGGGGAACACTCCATGTGCAGGGTTCTTATGGTTCCGTTCCTCCACGGTACTCCCTTGCTGTGTGCTCTTTTTGAAGCTGCATTGTTGAGACCTTCCTGACTACTTGGGCATGTATATCACCCAACATCCCTACCATCTCTCAATATTTGAGGTTTGTTGAATGATTCTCTCTTGCCAGCATTGATGCCAGTAGTTTATAAAGAGTTAAGGCTGACAGACCAGAACTGAAATGTTTTGGAAAAATAATTTAAAATCCTAGAGATTCTTTGTTACATCAAGCCATTTAGTTAGTAGGCTACTTAGAAGTGTGTGTTTTCATGAAAGAAATGTTTGCATCTGAAATGAGGAAATAAGCAGATGGCTTTTCCTACATATGTCTTATGTCTTTGAGATCCTAGAGCAGTTATTTATGGTCACTACTGAAAGATGTAAATTTTATTCTAATCATGTAAGGTAATTTATCTTTTGTATGCCTGCCTAACTGTAGTCAAAGTCCTTTGAGGTGAAGAACTCTACATTATTTTCTTCTTCTCCTGCACAGTACCTAAACTGTGTGCTATTCTGAACTCACAGCAGCCTCTTCAGAGAAATCACTGATTAAATAAAAAAGGGTTACTTTTCCTTACCACTAGCACATTTCAGGCATAGTACCTGGTGCTTAATATTCCTTGGCATTTGATTTAATATTTATACAAGGCTTAGTAATCAGGTGTTCCTACACATGAGAATATACCATCTGAGAAGGACAAGGGGCATAGCTGTCATCCCACAATTTGGGTGTTGTAGAGCCAGAGTTTGAAACCAACATCTCTGATTTCATAGCCTATAATATTTTCACCATCCGGCACTGCCTCCCACCAATTCCTCCATTCATTCATACAACAGACATTTATTAAGAGATGACTCTGCCAGGGCTGGTCTAGAAACTGTGGATAGTGTTGAACAGCTCCACCACCCAAGATGCCTATGTTGTGGGATTACAGCTTCTACTCTAATGAGTCTCTTGAGCTTAATGGCTCACAGATTGTTGCCAGGTCAGGGATCCCTATTCATTTCTTCTCCCTCATCTTGAATAGATGAAGTCTAAAGTGCAAGACTATAGTTTTGCTTATGCAAAAGTATCAACCCCCCTTCAGCTTTCTTCAAACAGCCATGTGCCATCTACCTAGCACAGGCTGCTAGTCCACTATGAAGAAAAAGGTTTCTCTCTAAATGCAGTGAAAGTATACATGTGTCCAAATGATTGGGTATGGTAGACAATTGCGTTCAGAAGATGCTATGGCTTTCCATAACAAATCTTATTCTTTCTGAAGCACATTTTAAAATTAATTTTGATTGGGAAAGCCTTCTATTACAGTTTTAAATTGTATTCCTCCACAAAAATATACTGAAATCCTAATTCCCAGTACCTCAGAAGCGATCTTATTTGGAAATATTGTTGTTGAAGATGTACTTAATTAAAATAGGATCATTCTAAAGTAGAGTGGGCCCTAATCCAATATGATGGTGTCCTTATAAAAAAAGAGGAATTCACACACAGATAACCCCAGAGGGAAGACAAGAAGAAATACAGGGAGATAACAGCCATGTGAGGAGGGCAACAGAGGTTGGAGTTATGCTTCTATAAGCCAAGGATTGCCTGCAAACATGAGAAATGGAAAGAGGTGAGGAAAAATTTTCCTCACAGGTTTCAGAGAGAGCATGATCCTGCCAACATTTCACTTCAACTTTCTAGCCTCAAAAACTATGAGACAATGAATTTCAGTTGTTTGAACCATCCAGTTCTGATCATTTGTTACAGCAAGCCTAGAATACACCTTCCTACCCCTTTCTCTTCCTCAGCCACCCTCTTCTCTTACTCTTTCTTCCATCATCGCTCTTCTTCTTCCTTTACTTCTTCTGTTCCATCACCTCTCATTCACCTTCTGTTATAGCTCCCAGTAGCAAGAGTAAAAAAATCACTCTGCCCCATTTCTTCCTGCTTGAATGATTTCCCAGTTCTGACATCTTATTAGCAGTTCTCTTGCAAAAGCCACTATCAGAGTTACTTAATAAAGACCCACTTCTATTCATTAATGTAAGGCATGCCTATTAGGTTCAGAATCTCTCTTCTCAGTCCGTATTACAAAATATATGAACTGATGGAAAAGTCTTGGAGCAATGTCACTGCTCCCATTTAAAGATGCTGAAGCATATGTTTCATTGGTCCTCTGGCATCTTTATGTCTTCAAAGACATACAATCACCTTCCTTCAGAGAGTTATTCCATGCACTGCAAATGATTAGCAAGTACCCGAACATGCAAAGATGTGGATGTGCAGCAGGCCCAGGTAGACAGGGCATTTTTTCTCAGTCCTCAGTGTCCCAACTAATCATGTTTTGCTTCTTATAGAAGCACTGGGCCACTTTATGAAGCAATTTTCTACTCCAGATAATCACACTACCCTGCTGGCTATGCAAATACTCCAGAACACAGCATCCATCCTGAAAACCTTTTCCCAAGGAAATGTTATTTCAAAACCTGATTTTGTACAACTAAAAAGGAACACTTGTCATGGCTATTTCCTTCTCTAAACATCTCAGCTTGCAAAGTTTTCTCAGTTACTTTGCCCTTTGATGTCAGAAACAATAAAGAACAAGGAAAAGGTGTAAAAACATTAGTGACATCTCACCACCTTTCTTAGGTCAATGTAGTTTATACGTATAATGAACATTTTAAAATGGGAACACATACTATTTTATATATTGTGTGTATCTTGTTTAACAAATAATTATAAAGTCTTTTTATGTTTCTAGGGACTGATATGAAAGAGACATAGCTAAAAACAACATAGTCCACTTCCTTATGGAGTTTCCATTCTAGTGGGGGAAGCAGATATGCATACAAATGACTACCTGCCATGCATATGGTGCCAGCTTGGTAGTACTGTGGGGAAATGTGCCCACTCTGAAGTCAGATTTTCTGGGTTCAGGTCTTAGCTCAGCCACTTACTAGTCTGCAATCTTGAGCACATTACTTAAATTTTCTAAGCCTCAGTTTTCTTACATTTAACTAGGAAACAACTCAGTTTTCTTATGTGTTTCTTATGTGCCCAGTCATAGGGCAATTTCAAAAGCTTTACAAGTCAATGTCCATGAAGCCTTAGCATAGCTCTGGACACGTAGGAAGTTTCTATTCTATAAGGGGAAAAAGCAGTTGGGCACAGGGACTGGATGAAAATAGCCCAACACAATAGGAACATTGGCGTGGAGTATTAGCCATCTGGAAGCTATTCAACTTTGGCTGTGCTCAGTAGCCTCACAGATCTGTTTAACTCTCTCCACAGAGACCAGCCAGTGACAACAACTAAAAGAGAAGGAAAAAAAAAAAACTATAGGGAAAATGAAACGATGACTTAAAAAGAGGCAGTGACATTATCGCCACCTGCCCTCTTGCCTTCTCCTGAGGCACCAGCAGCTGCTCCAGGGAGATCACTGTCTGTGTCATACACAGCAATTACCCGGTTGATTTTCTGCAGGGAGTTGCGATTTTTCTGTTGACAAGGCATGTTGAATTGATCATTTGGCATTACATCATATTCAATTTACTGTCTCATAACACTTTATTTGTTTTATATAAGGAGCTCTGTGCCAGGGGTTTCTGAACATGTTGAAAATGCATCATGTCAGTCACTCACCTTCACTGCTAATGGCTTTGCTGCCAGCTTTTTTAAATTTGAATTAATTTGGCAACTTAGCATTCAAGTAAAAAAAAAAGGTAGAACATCTACTTTTGAACATAGGTAAAGCCAGCTGGAGCCTGAGGTATAAGGAAGAGAATTTATCTTGTGGGAGGTTGCGATGCCAGGTTTTTACCATTTGTGATACCAGCATTTCTCTCAATTAGCTTTTAACTTTAGACTAGTGTTTAATTTATAAAAAAACTTTAAGCTTGTTCAGAGAGTTCATATGTATCTAATTCTCAGTTTCCCTTATTGTTACCATGCTATATTATACATGGTACATGTGTGGCAGCCAGTGAAGTACATTCAATGCATTATTAATAACTAAATTCCATACTTTACTCAAATTTAATTAGGTTTTACTTAATGTCCTTTTTCTGTTTCAGGCTGTCGTTCAGAATACTGCATCACATTCAGCCATGTTTCCCTAGGCTCCGCAGACAGTTTCTCAGATTTCCCTTGTTTTTAATGACTATGGCAGTTTGGAGGAGTACTAGTCAGGTATTTTGTCAAGTGTCCCTACCTTGTTTTTCCTATAACATGTTCTTCAAGATTAGACCAAGACCTGGGGGGTCTTTAAGAAAGACCACAGGGATCAAGTTGTATTTTCATCACATTATCTCAAGGGGTCATGCTATCCACAGACTTATCATTGCTGATGTCAGCCTTCATGGCTGACTCTGAGGAAATGTTCATCAGGTTTCTCTGCTGTGAATCTGCTCTTGTCTTCCTCTTTTCCAGGCTGTGCTCTTTGGAAGGAAGTTACTGAAGAGGTAGGATTTATGCTCCACCTCCTTGCAGGGGGAATACATACCTAAATTATTCGGAGTTCTTCTGCACTTGAGATGTGTCTATTCTCCCCTGTTTATTTATTTGTTAATCATCTGTACCAGCATGCCCACACAGATGTTTACTTTATACTTTGGGTTGATCCAAAACTAGGTTGTTTTGTTGCTGGGTTTGCTCCAGGTCTGGTCAGTGGAGCTCTCGCAGTCGGCTCTTGTGTCCCTTTTACATACTCCAGCAATGGTGGGTTGTTTCATTTGGGAGGGGGTTTGAAAACCCCTCTTCTTTACTTTCTGGCAGCACAAGATACTCAAGGCTCATCTTGCTTCAGCCCTAGAATCAGCCATTTCTCCAAGAAGCGCTGGTTCCTGTAACTGGAGAATGGTATTAGCCACTGAGATGTGGGGTCGACTATGCTCCTTGCTACGAGGAGTGTCATTGCTTCTGATACCAGCTTATTCTATCACTTGTTCTTCCTCATAATTCTTTAGGATCCCTGGGGACTCGGATTGCCCTAGACCTCACTCTGTAGTGGTCCCTTCAACATAAATCTTTGTCATCAACTTGCCATAGGACAGCGAAGCTAAACCATCTTCTTTTGCCTCCTCCCACCAAAGTTGTCCAGCTGCGTCCTGCTCCCTCACTGCCCTTGCGGTCAACTCCCGAAGATACTTATTTGAACCTTGCACAGAGTCTACCGAGGATTTTTCAATAACTCTGTGTTACGTTGAATTGAATCTGATAATCTAATTCCCATGAAGTTGTCAAAAACTGATAATGGATTAAAGCATCACCACTCATACAAAATAATTGAATTTTTAATAGTTTCTGGAGACACAGCTATTCCTCAAGGAAATGACACTAAAATGTGGCAGATGCTTGGGAAGATGTATAGCAAGAAGGTAAATCTCAATTTGGTTGGTCCTAGCAAGCATTTTGAAAAATTAAAAGAGAATGGAAAATGTAACAAGTCACACGTAATTAAAATAAACCTTGTTTTGTGAAGCTCTATGTGTGTGTGTGTGTGTGTGTGTGTGTGTGTGTGTGTGTGCATACTGAGTTATGACATTCATCCCATCCCAGTTCACAATGTATAGGTGGCTATTTTCTACCATCTTATGTAAGGATGTAGAGGATATTAGAAATATTGGGGATTTCTTTGCCAAATGCTACTTGGGCAAAGCATATAATTTTGGCTCCATTTCTTTTTTCATTGCTTTGTAACTCTTTCACTGTCACCGATATGGCCAGTGGCATGCCATACTGATCAGTGGGTCTGCTTTTATGCATACAAAAATACATGGCCTCTGTATGATATGAGGTCACATTCTTTCCATTTACTTTCTTGTTTATCATCTTTATTAAGGTGTATCCCCATCCTTCTAGATGTCCAGGTAAGACACAAGACAATTTACTGCTGTGGCTAAGTGTTTAGTTTCCCTTTTCTTCATAACATAAGCTTTGCCACTTTTTTTTTAAACTTTTCAGTGTATTTTATTTTTAAGCTTAGTCTTTTTGAAAAAATTGTATTGAAATATAGCTGACATATGATGTTATATTAGTTTCAGTTGTGTTGCTTTAGTCCACTAACCTCAGTTGCCTCATCAGTGAAATGGGACTAATGATAGTGTTTATGTCACTGGGTTGCTGTTATAGGAATGTTTAATATGGTATGAATTCAATAAACACTGTCAGTATGTAAGTCAGCATTTTGAAAACTGTAGATCACAATTACTGGGTGGATCATGAAATTGATTAAATGGGCTATCTGCAACATTAAATCGTAAAACAGACTAATAGCATGAGGGAGTACACCCGAGTAGAATAAATTGGATTCCCAAAGTCTTCCTTCTGCGTGTATCGCGTGTGTGTGTGTCCGTCATGTGGATATTCAGTCATTAGGTAAAATGCATTTCTTTTTGATGGTCATGATCAGAAAAATTTGATATGTCAGACAGATCTTCCCTCACTAAAACTAAATTACCCTGCCCCATTTTTCCAATTTAAGCTCAGTTGTCTCTTTCACACTTTACTTTCCTATCTGGTTTAAATCTTTTATCACATTATGAAATCCTGAATTCCACCTATGAGAGCTGTAATTTCGTATTTGTTTATGTGATTGTTTGCTTAATAGTCATATCTCTCTTTTAGACTGCAAGCTCACTCAGAGTCATGATTGGTCATTTTTTGCTCACTCATATATTCCTTGCATCTAACACATTCCCTCACTGGCACACAGTAGATACTCAATAAATATTAAATGAATGAATGAATGTGTCTTCCATTTCCTCCAACACCACCCACATGTAATCAACTATTGAGTCCTATGAATTCTTTCTACTTAATATCTCTCAGACTTACACACTTCACTGCATTATTTAGGGAACTTAATTCCTCTTGCCTGAATTTCAGTATTATCTTCTAACTGGTCTCCTTATCTACGCCCAGCTGATTTTCCTCCCACTCCAATCCAATTAATTTTCTCCTTAAGTGATTTTTTTACTAAAATAAAAATACGATCATGAAACCTCTCAGCTTAGTATTGTTCAATGGCTTCTTATTGCCCTCAGGAAGAAGTTCAAACAGATTATTAAATAGGGAGCACAACATTCACAGTTGCAGATTCCATTGTGCAAAGTTTTAACTTTATGACTGTGAACGGGTATGTGGGGGGGACTTGGTGAAGGGGGGAACCTAGTAAACATAATGTCCTTCATGCAATTGTAGATTAATGATACCAAAATAAAATTAATAAAATAAAATAAAAAGTTTTAACTTTACTTTCTTATAACTCAATTTGATTTTCTGAATCCAAACTACACCTGCCTGATTCAGAATCAGTTTATCATTTTCATGTACGCTAATTTCATATTGATTTCTCAATCATTTAGGATTTATACTTCAATCACATAAAGGGTTATAACGCTCTTATTTTTGTGTCTTTGTATTCCTTCTCCTAGGGGGTGAGTTTAATCTTTTCAAGATGAAGTGGGGTGGTGGAGGTGACTTATACAAGTGCCACCACTGTAATATAGGGGCAGAGGCTTCTCCCTCTTGGCCTCAGTCTATTTCAGATCTACATTGGCTCTCTAATTCTGGACATGTTCTTTGATTCTCAGTTGAGTGTGAACAATTCCACAGAAGGTGGTATGGCATTCCGGGTGCTGATTTGGCTTCTTCAGTGTTCCGATGATGGTGGTCCATGGAGAGGGTGGCCATTTACTCTCACAGTCTCTGGGGACAATTACCTATGCCACAGCCTTCTGATGAGTGACCTCTCTGTTGCCACATTAACATCCAAGCCTGTCCTCTGGTACTTTCTCTTCGCTCATTCATGATTTATTTTCTCCATTTTCCTTCTTTCTCTCTCTCTCTCTTTGTCTTCTCCCTCCCTTAAATATGACACTTCACTCAGAACAAATGGGCCTGATAATATGCCACATCTTTTAGGAACTGAAACCTCCTAATGGTCTCTCACTCTGCCACTAACACCTTTTATCAGGCACTTGACCAGCAGAGCCCACACAGTTTGGGAGGAGCACTACTTCTTCTATTTTTCTAATTTTCCAAACATCAAGTCCTCAGGGAGGGAATCTGTTCTGCAGGGGCCCCTTGTATTTCACAGCACTTGCTCAACCCTCTAAATACGGTTCAACCATAATTTTTCTCCAAAGTCATAGGCTTCTTCATGACAGAAATGAAAGGAAAGCTTGAATGACTCCTATTTGCATCCTTTATTTTGCCTTTAGATGATGACTTTGTAAATTTGTAAATCATAAATTTGTCTTTGTTCATTTTATTCTCCCAATTTGAAAAATTCCCTCTGGAGTTAATGGCAAACCAATGGATTCTACAGGAACACATGGATGGTGGAAATTGGAGATGGCATTTTTAAACTTTTTTCAGGCACTGATTTGAGAACTTCCTTGTATTATTTCATTTAATCTTCACAACAATTTTCTGAGGAAGGAGGAATTAGCTTTTCTTGTCTTACCAAACAAAAGTATGAAAAAGAAATCACCTCTTTAATGTTGTACAACATATCACAAAACAAAGTCTAACCCAGGAACTCTTAATCTGGAGTCTGTTGTTAGTTGTTTGCTGTGCTGTAAATACTTCCATGATTTATAGCATCTCAAGTCTTGATTTGATACCAGGTGCTCTAACTTCTAGGTAAAATGTTCTTTCTCTGTTTTTCTTCTTATCACTTGATATTCAACTCACCATAATATCTTCTCTGAAAGAAAGCTTACTTCTTTGTCAGCTAGCTTTCTCCCTCCCACCTGTCATCTGGTCTTATATGCCCTAATGGCTGATTTACCTCATCTTTTATATCCCACTAGACCATGAACTTATTGAAAGCAGGAACCTCATCCTCTTGATATCTGGCTTCCCATGCCAAATCTTGTGCCTGGCACATAAAAAGTGTTTAGAACAATTTGTTGAATAAATTAATGATGAATGAAGAAGTTGGAAAGCTGAAGGTACTCTGCAGTGTTGATGTGGAAGGAACAGAAACTTTAAGAGGTGGAAAACATGGCAGGTTTAAATAATGTTTGTTTGACAATAACAGAACATCTCACATTTAGGTCACTGGGGTAAAAAGACCAGCTCTCCTGAAGTGAAGCTGGGAGCTTCACTATGCCGGCTATCCATCTTGTTCCCTCTGCTTTGAAGAAAATATTTAGCACAGTATTTTCTCCCAAAGGTGTCTATCATTCGTGGATTTTAAGGTTACTGAAATAGTAATAAAAGAACATTCTTTCAACTGCTTGCAAGGATTACCTGTGGTCTTTCTGGAGATTAATCCTCAGAATCACAACAGGGAAAAGATTATGACAGGTTAATATAAGAAACCTTAGGGGTCTGGCTTTAAGCAACAACTATGGAAAGAGCTGGCTGGGCAGTACCAGTGGCACCTGAAATATGGGCATTCCCACAGCACTGAGCCACAGTTCTGGGAGAAGCAAAACGAGTTTCAGGGTCCAAGAAAGACATCTGGAATCTTGGTGCATTTCCCAACCACTCTCCCCACCAGAAATACCAGTGTTGGGAGGATAAAGCAGAAAGGTGAGTCATGTTACCCACATATGCTGTCTAGCCAAACAGCTAATCTTCAAGGCCACCCACAGCAAATACTCAAGCCTAAAAACTGCCAGAACTTGCTACTGTCCCATTCAGAAAAGATAAATTTGTCCTTTTCCCCATATTCCCTAGGACAGATACTGTTAAAGGTCAGCAGTTAATTTATTAAGGGAAGATAAATCAGGAATCCAAACAAAATGTTTGCAGAATGTCAGAGACTCAAAAGGCTGAACTAATTACTTGAAAATAACTATTTGGGATTTGACCAAGAATCAGTTCATTAGCATTCAACACCATCACTTTTGCATAGAGAAAGTAAGTGAAACATGCCAAAAAGAATGGAAGTTTTCTGGGAGTGAATAAAGGAATAGCATTTTCAGAGTAAAACTGCATAATATGCTGTATATTTTAGGTGCAATTATCAAATGTTGGTATGACATTCAACTTGCTAATTGCATTTCTGAATCCAGTGTGTGGCATATTGAAGGCATTAAAGAACCACAATAGTGAGTTTCCAAGTGCTAGTAGGTAATAGTGGAGTAATTTAGGTATGATGAATGCTACCAAATTTTTCAGACAGACATATATACCTCTATGCAAATGTAAATAAAGAATCATCAGTTTGAAGATACCTTCCTCCTCTGTTTTTATTGCAGCAATCTCTACTTGTAGGTATTTGATTAGCTTTTAAGTGAAATTGTGTTTTCAAACATCATAACAACCAATTTCTGAACAGTTAATTGTCTACCTATGCAGGTGATTTTCCAAAACCTTTACCTTTTTAAACTGAAAATTGTACATCTTGTTATTCTTTGATTTTTGATACTTCGCTTGTCTCAAGGTGGGGGGAAGAGAAAAGCTTTTGGAGGCAATTCTAGTGACACACTCAAGCCTCCTCAACACACCACTAACTCTTGATTGTTCACAGGTACACATCAATCTGTTCTCAGCTTTTTAAGGATAAGGACTCTGACCCTCCTTCCGTTGTATCTCCAAAAACACAAGCAAGTAAAGAATACACTAGAAGCAGTCAGTAAATACTGTACAAGTATTCCTCCCAGAATACAGCAAAATTATGCCTGTTGCCTCATATAATGATACAGTTTTTATTCCTGCTCTTCTTTTTCTTTCTCTTTCTTTAATGTCCTAGAGGTTCTTCAATTCCAACTAATCAATCTTTAAATGAGTTAAAAATGAACACTGTATGTAATTATTTTTCCAAGGATATTAGCCTATTTCTAAACATTTAATAAGCTTGTTTTCAAGATACAGTACATAGCAAGGAGTAATGTGAATTGTTACATGTTATAATCTGGGTATTAATGACCATCTGGGAAAGCTGATAGCCCAAGGAAATATCCTATGGTGACTTTATGATTTCTATTATAGCTCATTTGTTTCATTTTAATTAGGTAAGAAAAAAAGGAATCTCTTTCCCCACTGTGTCTGTCTGAAAGAATAATAGTGCCCTAGGCAACAGGTGTGGGCACTTTCAATGGACTGGCAATAAAAATAGGATTCCTTTTCTTAGAACTGATTAACCCTTGGGAAAGCAGAGGGGTCTTGAAAGAACCATACAAATTGTTGGTGTCTGGTTATAAAACATGTACAAAACTATTTTTAAATGTATTTTAAGATTTTCTGAAGAAACATCTGTAGAATATAATGGATGTTTCCAGAACATGACAATGTGCTTTCTGACACAATGTTTTGTGAGTGCAATTTGATTATCAAATCCAAAATACTGCTTTTCCAACAATAACCAAAAACAGTTTTTATAATATTAAGTAAATTATACATGGAATAGTGAACGTATAGATTTTCAGAGCTGTTATTTGGTTGATTAATTTACAATGAAGGAATATTGAAAATTCATGTGTCTTCACTAACTCTTATTATTTATTTTACATTATAATCAGAGATGGAACATTTCAAAGCATGAAATATAAAACAAGATCCTTTGCTCCATAAAAATTGAATGTAAATTAGAAATAAATAAATTGTTTGCTAAAGGGAATAGAGAAATATTTCCCTTGTTTGTTGGAACAGAGAGAGGTCATGAGAAAGATAAAATAGGACAAAGTCAAGAAGACCTGAAGAAAAGCAGGATATTTAATATAAAAAATATGGAAAACTAGGGAGAAAAAGTAAAGAAGGAACTAGTTGGGGAATAAAGGTACTAGTAGGATATTATTCCACAAATACATAAATGGTAACAACAATAAAAAAATTAAACTTCTTCATCTGGAATCACCTCAGTTCTATGTTTTAAGGGATCATGAGCATGTGTACATAGTTTTTTTTTTCTTCAAGAGCTATTTAAATTAATTTTTATGGGTACTATGTTATTAATCTTTTTTATTTAGTCTGCAGAGTGTAATTATTTGTTTTATATTTGAAGAAACAATTTTATGGTCTATTTTGATGTCTATCATTGCTGTTGTTCAATGAACGTGAATTGGGAGTAAAGATGAGACAACCTGGTCCGTTTACCAAAATGGACAGGACTGTAAATTTGCTTGGCAAATTGTAAAGGGCAACCCAATATGCTTTTGTGTAATTTTTGTGCATCTGAACTGAATTGATAGATGAGAGTGATGAGCAGTGAATTTCTTAACCTGTCCCCATTTCTGAAAAAAGGTAATTCTGTAAAATACATTGAGTTTGATATGAGTGGGAGAGATATAACATATTTTCATATGTTAAGTTAAAGGAAACACTTTTAAAAAACAATTGGTTTATGACAAAGAAAATGAACAGCAATTATTTAAAACTATGTATAGGTGAGAGAATTAATACTTGTTAATGATGGTTTAACTTTGAGAAACCACACATTTCATTTGTGCTCTCGTTCGTCAAAATAGTTTTGATCTTCACATTTAGTATATATTTTTGAGCAAGTGACGCATTCTTACAGCTATCACTTGGGAAAAAAAAAATGTATTAATGTGATTATTTAGGGGAACCACTAAAAGTTACCTGATGTCAAGTCCAGAAGCTTACTATAGCTTCTACAGAAAAAGTGTGTGTTCTGAAAAGATACGTAAGATTGGTACATGATACAATGACAAAGAGAAACTATGAAGACATGCTTCTAACAATGCAACATACATATGAGCAAGGTTATTCATTGCCACATTGCTTGGAATTGCAAAGTATTGGAAACAACCTAAATACTTACACATTGAAAAGTGGTTGTTCAAACAATAGGCACAATGTAAATGCAGCTGTGAAATGAATGAGGAAGATCTCTATGAACTGATATGGAGTAATTTCCAGGGTACACTGCTAATTGAAAAAAGAAAAGTACAAAAGAGATCCATACAGTATTCTTCATTATGTAAGACAGGAAGGGAAATAAAAATATATATATTTATTTGCTTTTGTGTGAAAAACTATAACAATGGAAAATACTGACAGGATGAATGAACTGGTTTACCTATATGTGATGAGTGAGAATGGTGTGGAAACAATGAGGAATGAGAACTCAGCATCAGGTATGATAAGAGCATGAAACTTTTCTCAATAAACCTTTGAGGTATGACTTTTAAAACCTAGTTAGTATTCACATTCTCAAAAAACAAATTAAAAATTTAAATCAATAGGTCATGTGGGAAAATCAGAATTTTTCTTTACTGTGTGTAGGAGTACATACAGTAAAAAAAGAAAGAACTTTTCTATAGGAACAATAGCATAAGCTGATTGAAGGGAGAATGAAGAAAATAATTCACCAATAAACTTTGGACAATAGTATTTTAATTACATACTCTAAGAAAATTAAAACTGTACACAACCATTGCATTCTAGTTAGTAAACTTGTTTTTCACACAGATACGGGCTACCAATTCTGAAACTATGTGTATCTTAAAACTGAGCAAATAAGTAAATATATAGTGGATAATGAGAACCAGATTTGTTTCTGTTAAATAAGGAAAGAGATCAACTCTGTGGTGTTGAATTGGAATTGAAGATAACAGGATGAAATAAATATATTTGACAAAGATATAGTAACATAGAATAGATATAGATATGTGTATTTTTATGTGTTTGCAAACATATATTTCCTAGCTCCTTTTCTGAGAGGACCTAGAAACAATGACACACAGCTAACAATAATCTAGTACCCAGAGCTTGGTTTTGAGATACAATTCTCCAACAAAAAGAAAGAATGCTACTTGGACAAATGTCTGATTCTAGAACTGGTGCAAGGAATGAACAAGGTATGACTGAAACCATGTGTGTGTGTGTGTGTGTGTGTGTGTGTGTGTGTGTGTGTGTGTGTGTATGGTCTCAGAAAGTAAGGAAGTCCCAAAAACTGAGTATGTCAAATGAAACAGAATCATCCTGAAGCTTCCAATGTTCAGGACAGTTTGGGCAACATAATAGGTGATCATAATAATGAATAATGTGTGATGATTATCTTTATGTGTTAACTTGGGGTACCTAGATTAAAACATTTCTCTTAGTGTGTCTGTGAGGGTGTTTCTGAATGAGATTAGCATTTGAATTGCTGGTCTCAGCAAAGCAGCTTGCTCTGCCCAGTGTGGTGGGCATCGTCTAACCGATGGAGGGCCTGAACAGAACAAAAGGGGGAAGAAGGAAGGATTCACCCCTTTTATTTTCTGCCTGCCTGCTTAAATGGGGACATCGCATCTCACCTTCTCCAGCACTCAGACTTGGATTCGCTTCATTGGCTCACCTGCTTCTCAGGACATTGGACTCAGACTGGACCTATGTCACCAGCTTCCCTCGGGCTCCACCTTGCAGATTTCATATCATGGGACTTCTCAGCCTCCATAGTGACATGAGCCAGTTCCTCATAATACATCTCCATATGTCTATATCTGTATTTATCTATACATCTCCTACTATTCTGTTTATCTGGAGAACCCTGACTCCAAATGATAGATTAAAACATATACTGATTGAGTGGATATAATTTATATCCAAATATCTGTGAGTCTAAAAAACATATATATAAAACAAACAAATAACTGTGGGAATAGAAAAAGCTCTTCAAAGATAAATGTAAAGGGAAAAATAATAACCATCAATTGGAGAAACCTGGCAGACACCACCATAACTACATTGTGAACCTTCTGATATGATGCAGTGAGAAAAGTACACCATCCTTGCTGTGCCATTCCTGCCAGAAATTCCTAAATTTAATCATAAGAAAACATGTCAAACCCAATTTGAGGGACATTCTACAAAACAACTTGCTGTTACTCAAAAGCAATAAAAAAAAGACCTAAAAAACTGTTCCAGATTAAAGAAAACTAAAACAATGTAATAACTGGGATTGTGGATCAGATCTGGTCCAGAAAATAAGGACATTACTGGGGTAATTGAAAAAATTAAATAAATCTATATGTTAGGTAGTAATGTTGCTTCAATAATTTCTGGGCTTTCGGTAGTTGGCTATGGTAATGTAAGATGCTAAAATTTGGGAAAGCTGGGTGAAGTTCACAAGAAAATTCATAGTACTTACTATCTTTTCAATGTCCAAGCTTGAAATTATTTTAAAATTAAAAATTATTTAAAATATTAGTATTAAACATATAATGGAGCAACTAGTTGTAACACATGAGGACAGACCAACAGTTTCAAACCTCCAGATTTCAATGGATAATCAGGTGATACTAATGTAGTACAACAGAAGCAGGCTGGCCAATTTGGGGTTGAAACATCACAGAAGGAAAAAAATCTAAGCACACCATGTTTGAATGTGAGATAAAGTTTCAAACAGCAGGCACTGTAGCTTTGCATTTTTAAAAAACAAGTATGTGCCATATTTGTTTATCTCCCAAGACACTTAGAAAACTT
This sequence comes from Manis pentadactyla, assembly GCF_030020395.1. Taxonomy (NCBI): domain Eukaryota; kingdom Metazoa; phylum Chordata; class Mammalia; order Pholidota; family Manidae; genus Manis; species Manis pentadactyla. The sequence goes on along the minus strand of NC_080026.1, from coordinate 30,169,804 downwards.
GACATCACTTAAAAACATAGGATAGTGATACATTAGCACCAAAACTACCCAATATACATAACATAATAGCCTATAATGAGACAAAGGATCTTACATTTTTTAATTAGATATTTACGACACAAGTTGTAAATACACACAAACTCATGTCTATTGTTGGAACTCTTGGATAAGGCAGACTAAGAAAAGTTGGCCTCCAGAGCTGAAACAAGTCAGTATTTGAAGCAAACATTCCAGAGCTACACAAATGTCTGCTAAGCTTGAAGAGAAGCAAGAAAAAATATGGAGGACACATGAATTCTGAAGGTCTACACAGGTGACTACAGAAATCAACATGACAAAATGAGACAAGTTAATAAAGAGAAGCGAGGAGACAATTGGTGATCCCATCTGCGAGATCAACAAGACAGGAATAAGCAAGTGTACAACATGGTTTAGACAGACAAGCCACAGAAGGAATGAAGGTGCTTCACATGCCATAATCCTTTGGAGTACAGGTACATAATAATAATAAATGTAAGTTACTCCTATTACACCAACATGGGCTTCTTTTTTGAGTGTTATCTTATCATGTTTTGAATTTCTATATCTAGGAACACTTTAAGTTCTTACATACAACTTAAAAATCAATGTGCATATATGGAAATTACTGAAAAATTTTGTACTGGTGGGTTAGGGGATTGTTGTTCAATAGGTATAAAGTTGCACTTACATAAATGAGTAAATTCTAGAGATCCGCTGTAAAATGTGCTTATATGTCACAATGCTCTATTGTGCACTTAAAAATTTGTTAAAGGAAAAGATCTCCAACTAAATGTTCTTATCACAATAAAAATAATAGCTGAATAAATAAGGTAATGTGATTTAAAAAGAAATGTTGGTGATGTCAGTAATGCTCTATTTCTAATTCTATTTCTATTTGGTAAACTATACAGATTAATATTTGCACTTGGATATATGTAGATTATGTTTTGATTACAAAAAGGCAAAATGTTTGCAATCATTTGGCTTATACATTCTCCAAATCAGATATGGGTCAAATCAGATATAAGGACCAACTTGCATGACTGTGATTACCACCCACCCACCCCTATCAACCCTAAGTGTACTTGTTTGACCCAGGTGATTTGTCAGGTATGCATTTTTCTCTCTACCTAGCCATACAAAGCTATGTATGCTGTACAAGAATTTGAACAATAAAGAGCAATACCAGTGATCTGATCTAAGACTTCTGGTCTCTGGCCTTGTATCATATTTTCTGCTGGTTGAGAGCAGGATCAAGACCACAGGTGATAATCCTGACAAGAAAGTAGGTCACAGATTGAGTGTTGATCCTTGTTCCTTGATGAAGTAGGGTCAGAGAAACTAAGCTGACCTCAGAAATATTAATCAGAAAATATTTATCACTCTGGTTGCAGAAGTTACAGAAAATATGTCCACAGTAGCCTCCAAATGCATTCCAAAGTGGCAATCTGGATAGCTACGTGTGAAATGGCTTCTTCCTAAGATCATTTAGGTTCGGCAACCTCTATATCTGCAACATTAATCTTTTACTATAAGCCCATCTCTGCTTAACAGAAATCCATGCAATACAAAAAGATATCCTTAACCCTCAACAAGATTAAGCATTCAAAGACTGTCTTTCATCTTTGCTTTTGACCTACCTATTTACTGTAAATGACTTACAAGATCCTACTTGTCTATTTCCTTATAAGTACCTCCTGAGAGGAGAAATCTTGTACAACAGACTGAGAGGTCCTCTGAAGATTAAGAGTCAGCCCTGAGGCAAGGTGGGGGGGGCGTGTCTTATCAGTGGGAAGAGTTAAAACAGTCCCAGGAGGTGGCCTTATGAGTTATTAAAGGAACCACACAGCTTCACAAAGAGGGAAAGGCAGCTGCTCATCCATGGGCAGAGGATGCCGATGGCTTATCTAGGATCAGGGTGATGCCATCTCCACCAATCACTCAGTCTAATGAATGCCTTCCCCTCAAAAACTTACTTTTCAAAAAAGCAATTGGTCACATCATTAGCTGAAAATATTTACTCTTTCTTTCATCTTTATGCAGTTTTTAAGAGAGTAAGAATCTTTAAATAAAATGTTTTAATTATCTATCAGAAAAGGAAAATGCAAGCAGAAAACTCAACAAACGGATGCTACAAAACTAAGAACTAGAGGAGACACTTTGGACATAAATATGAATTTGTACAAATGCAAAGCACCAGAAGATCCCACCTGTGTCCTGTCAACATTTACTGCCCATCCTTTGAAGACCCTTCAACAAGTACTTTAACCTTTAAGAGTCACGGTTCTGTGAATACTTTATCTTGACCATCAAGTTTTGTGTTTATATTCTTGAAAATAATATCTTAATGACACTGGTGACCAAATGGCTTTTCTTCAGTTTCTGGCTGAAGCCACACTGACTAAATATCTTTTTGACATCATTGTTATAATAGTCTCACTCTATTGCCTCCTGTAGTTACTTCTCACTGTGATGAATTAATTTTATGTATCAACTTAACTGGGCCACAAAGTGCCCAGATAGTTAGGCAAATAATATTCTGGATGTTTCTGTGAGAGTGTATTTTAAATGAGTTTAACTTTTAAACTGATCAACTGAGCAAAGCAGATTGCCATCTGTAATATGGGTGGGCCTCATCCAATCAGTTGAAGCCCTGAATAGAACAAAAAGATTGACCCACCCCTGAATAATTGAGAATTGCTCTTATCTGACTGCCCTGAGCTGTGACATCTTTTATTTTCCTTGCCTTTGGACTTGAACTGATATATCAACTCTTCCAGAGTTTCAGCCTACAAGAAGATGGATGAACTCTACCACTGGCTCCCATAGGTCTCCAGCCTTACCAACTGCAGATTCTGGGGCTTTTACCTCCACATGAGTAATTTCCATACAATAAATCTGTATGTATACATGTATACATTATATTTGATAATCTATATAGAGAGAAATATACATATGCATTCTTTTGGTTCTGTTTCTCTAGAGAATCCTGACTCACACACTTACCATATCTCATCAAACATATATCTATCTCCTCTCAAGGATGCAAAATACATACTCTTTAATAAATCATAATCCCTTTCTTGGATTTCAAGTACCTTAAATATTTAAATTTTCTGAGACTAGGAATGGTAGCCAGATGTTGATGGTTAGTTATTTTTTGTGGACAGAAGTTTCTCTCAAAGAAAAAAGAAAGAAAAGAAGTAATGAAAGAAAGTTTGAGCATCAAACAAGTTGATTTCAGCTTACCTACAACTTTGGATAGTCTAATGATTCTCTCTAGCAACATGGCTAAGAAAAAGTCAATAATAAATTAGGTGTTTTCAATAACTGCAGGATATCTAATACATTTCTGAGTAGGTCCTGAGTTTCTATATACCCTGTCAAATAGTATTAACAGATTTTACTTATTCATGTCCATGTAAGTCAGGATGATCAGGAAAACCCTTATAGGATTCCAAGTTAAAAAAAAAAGGAACAAAAACCAACTCAAAATAATATTTAAAAGGCCTTTTCTGTTTTATCAGTGGGCATCACAAACAACACAAACACTTTTCTTACAGCCTCACACGACACCCCTGACCACTGCTCCTCCTCCTTCTCTCTAAGCAGCCCTTCTAGACACAGCTCCTACCTGTAATTCAGTCTTCCTGAGGGAATACAGCCCTACCTGTCTGCTCCACCACCTGCTTCTTAAGGGAAGTAAAGGATATAGTTGAACTAGAAATCCCACTGGCCACCATTTACAAGTGGTGATTGTAGGCTCCTTAATAAAGCTCAATATTTCTCTGATCATTCTCTGGTTGGGGAAAACTTCAGTGTTTAGATTTCACTAAGAGTTTTGTCAGAAATAGAAAATATTTAAAAAGTGATATTATAGCTAAAATTGAAAAAAAAAAAGACATGGCTTTAAGAAATAATTTGCATTAATGCGAGACTGTCATTCTTTTTCACAGACATCCTTCTGGTCTTTCCCACCTTGTACATGGTTCCTTCTCAACATATTCTCTATTATTTTTTTTATATATTGTGGACTTGTGTCTCTCCCTTACTAAAAAAACTTTTTAGGGCAGGCACATGAGTTTATTCTTCTTATCACCATCATATTGCAAAGCACGCACACACATATAGACAAATGTTACTTGTTTGAACGATAAATTGGATTAAATGTAAATGTTAAAATTTAATCTGATTGTTTTTCTGATATTCAGACTTGTGAACTTTCAGTCTCTCAGGTTCCATCATTTTCTTTCTGTTAGGAAAGTCCCAGACAACTTTCAGGCAGACAAAAGCAGCAGCCACTCTTTCTTTATGGTGCTTCTGTCTCTCGCTTTCTCAGACTAGAAATGTCATCTTGGTAGTTCCCACTGCTCAGGGGTCCAGATCTCTTACTGATGAGGTTTTTGATTCTACTATTCCTAGGAAGTCAATACCTCATTCCAATCTAGGAACTCCCCCCATATAACAGCATTACTTTAGCCTTAAAACACAAATCTCATCCAGAATTTTCTATAACATCATCTTGAAATAAATTAAGTTTGTCACCCAACTAGGCATATTTTCAGTTAGGCAGCCCAACTATCTATAACCTTAGAGGCTGAGGACAGTCAAGGCAGAAAACATTAACTTAGGTATATTGTCTTACTCAGAATTCTTGATGAGTTGAAAATGTACTGAATGTGCTTCATTAAGCATATCACTCTACTATCTCCAAATATAAATGATCAAATGGTGGGAATTTATCTGCTGCTACTAATCTTTAAGCCCACCCCTCATATTTCTCATGAAATTTTTTGTAAATTTTGAATAACAAATACTCTGTGTAAAGCTCATAGTAATATCAGATGAAAAAGCTTGTAAACAAATACTTACTACACCCCAGTAAGATATTTGCATTGATAAAATGAGTATACATTTTGAGTTCAGAATATCCACTATCTTACCCTAGTCTTCCCAGCTACTCTAGTTAAAATTTCAGACATACAGCTCTATCAGCCTTCTACAGTCACAATAGAAGTATCTATATTTAAAATTCAAGAATTTTCTGGCAACCAACATGAACAGATTGTTAATTTTTCACCCCCCCCAAGTAATCTGCATAATTCATATGGTATGTTAAAAAACAAGGTTTTCAAAGTCAGCTATTTTCTGTTCTCATTTGCTAATGTTAATAGATATGTTATTTGTTTACTTTGTGAGTTGCCTTCCAACAGGGAACAGATTTCTCACATTTGTACATTAAATACCAGAGGCAGAACACATTTCAAACCATGATACTGGACTTCAGTGATCATCTGCTCTGTCATATCAATGTGAACAGCCCCTTTTATCTGTCCCAAATAATGTGCTCTCACTCATAGAAAAAAAAATCCCCAAACCTAGTTCCCCTAGTCAAAGATGTTTTCTTCTTCAATGCTACCTTTTATTCTGAGATCTGATGGCCTCAGTTAAATTTTTTCCAAAGCCATTTTTTCTTGTTTCCCAGAGATCATAAGTTTGTGAAACTAGCATTGCTCCAAGTCCCTGTAATTTCTTACTCACCAACCACATGATTCTGGTGAAGCCAGTTTATCTTGATGAACCTGAACATCCATATGGGGGATGTGTACAATGACATGTACCTTATGAATTTATTGCAAAATCTAAATGCATGTATATTAAAAGTAATTTATAGAATGTTAAGTGAGATACATGTGCAACTCTAGGAGATAAAAAGTGTGTGAGTAAGCCACTTAACCAGAGATACCCTCCTAACTTTATCTTGTAACACAACCAGAATCCTGGAGGATATCTTCTGCCTATAACTAGCAAATAAAAATAAAGAATATAAGAGGAGTGACATCAGCAACACTACTGAATAAAATGTCCCTCACTGGTATCCCTCCCTCAGCAACAATGTTACATCCATCCATGAACAAACATGGCTTTGTAGAAGCAGAGGAATCAATCATTATACTCCAAGAGACCTGGGAGAAGTCTTGCCCACCCTTACCTTGGGTAGTTAGCATAAAGAACCCTGCCCCGGCTGGACCCTGAGGTGGTCTGGGTATCAGATCCACTCTGTCTTATCTGTGGTCTGGAGGCCCCTAGAGAACAATCTTAAACAGTCACCCATTGACAAGAGAACCTTTGTGAAGCCCAGGAGAGATTATGTGATAGGTGATAAAAATAAATCTTTTGTGTATTTTAAGAAGATTGAAATAATACCAAGTATCTTTTCTGACAACGGTAGTATTAAACTAGAATCAACAACAGAAGGAAAATTGAAAAATTCACAAATATGTTGAGATTAAACAACATGCTACTGAACAACCAATGGATCTCAAGAAAAAATTCAAAAGAGACGTAAAACTTCTGGAGACAAATGAAAATGGAAACGCAACTATCCAAAATGTAGGGCATGCAGCGGAGGCAGATCTAAGAGGGAAATGTATAGTAATAAACACCCACATTAAGAGAAAAGAAAGGATTCAAATAAAAAACCGAACTTTACACTTCTATTTTTAAAGCTGTTGGTACTTGCTACCTGACTGAAAGATCCAGTAAGACCTCAAGATGGCATGCACGGGCAGTCTCTATACCGCTCCTCAGAAGGTGATCCTGCCGGTCGGAGTGAGCAGTCAGTAGTTATCGGTATCAAGTGGACGCTCTTGAAAAATGCTTGCTGGTATATATGTTTTTCTTCTCTGTCCTCTTTTTCTTCATTCCTGCTTTATGGAATTGCAAGCACTAATAAAATAACAGCAGATTAAAAATTGTATTCAAATATTTCCTCTGAGGAAGCTTATCTGAGAGGGTATTAAAAAAAATGTATAGTCCTTTCAGGACAAGGACTTGGCCAGGTCCATCCTGAAATACTGGTTGTTACAGAGTAAATTAGGGTGGATGGAAGTGAGGGTTTCAGATCACCTGATTCATCTCAGAATTAGGGCATCAAGGAAGTGTTGGAAGCTATAACATAGCTATTTTTTCCCCACATATTGTTTCTTCATATACTGGTTGGAATACAGTGCTTAACCAGAGTTTATTACAAATTTTTACTTTTTACTATCCCAAAATGTTGTTCAGTATCAGTAACTCTTCTGAGAAGCTGTTTCAGATATTTATTTACATTCGCATCATACAGAATGAGCTTGGGGGCAATTCTAGAAAAGGTAGCTCCAAAGTGTCAATTCTATGATATAATCTACTTTTACATTTTAAAAGTAATATTTTAAATACCTGAGTGGCTTGAAAATCTGTTATTAGCATGAAAAGGGGAAAACAGCTCATTGGCTCCAAAAATGGAGCAAAGAGTCAACAAGGAAAATCCTAGGTTCTGTTGTCTTATGGGTGCTGAGACTATTACTAATATAGAACTGAGTATGTACCTTTTTAAAGGGGCAAATTATCACAATGATTTCAGTGATCAGGAGCAACTACTAAATTCTTCATTAAAGACCCAAAGTCTGGTTATTGCAAAGGGGTAGTCTGCTAAGAGATTCAATTACCACAAGTTTCTTTTTATCTTTTCCTCTTCTTATCAAACAAATTTTACAGACAGGCTTGTAACCTAACAGTGCTTCAGCTTGAAACCTGTTAAAGTTATCTACACCTAATCAGCAAATTCCTGCCTACCCACACACAAAGAGGAGAGACAGGGTACAAATTGTTACACATCCCATTTCCCAAGGCGTTTATGAATGTTGAATATTTCTGTCATTCTACCACGGAAGTGAGACCAGATGTCCTGAAAAGTTCTGTCCAATGATTTCTAGTGGGATAAAAAGCTTTTCCACACATTCATAGTGCTTTCTGCTTGTTGTAGGAGAAGGACTGAAAATCCAGACTGAGTGAAAAGGTAAGGTTAAAGAAATCCTTTCCCATAACTTCTGTGTTCTGTTTCTTGGTTCTCCTCCCCTTCCTCAAGAAGATAACTAACTTGTCAGCCACTGACTTACCCTGAACCACTCTCTCAGGTCTGGTAAAAACAGCTGTTGAGAGGAAGCTAGCAGTTCCTTTGTGTTCATTCAGAATATAATATAAAATTTTACCATCTTGCTGAGAATTTGACCCAAACTTTTTTTCAGTTCTTGTTATCTGACTGTGGTCCTAAATAACATATGGTAATATTTTCCTAATTATACTCCCTGCAAGAATATCAAAAGATATCATCTTCAAATAGCCATTTTAAATAATACAACCTGCCCACACTATTTCTTACATGAAAATCCCCTTGAGATAGGTATAGATTTAATATGCACTGTGACTCTAAAGATAAACATAGGTTACTTTTTAGACCTAATACTGTATGGTGACTACTTTCTGTAATACTCTTCTTCATCTGTTTTGAAGTGTTTATTTTACCTATACTTTGTATTTCAACTATGTTGGAATCTTGCCTTGTTCATTAGAATAAGGCTTAATTGCACATGGGTCACATCTATTCTCTGCAGTTTCATCATACATCTTGAACAGACAAATATGAGAAGTTTTGTTAGTTGTGTCAAAGCAGTAAACACTGCAAATATAACTCATTTCCCCACTTACCCTAAAGTCTCTTAAATACGTTTTGGGGATATTTACTTCATAAGCCCGTGTTTATCTCCTCTTTTTTATTCACATCCATTTCTAGTTTTATTTGCATTCATTTAAGTATTTCAAACATTCACTTGTAATTTTTTTTAAAATAAATAACATAAAGTAGGAAGCCAAGAAGGCTTTTGAAGTACTTATAACCCGCTATACACAATAGTCTCAGTATACCTGGTAGGAGTCTTTCACATCTCAGACAGGTACCAGATGCCATTTATATAGAGCAAAATAGACTTCCTGGAACCAGAAGTTGGGTGTGAAGAGATCTTCCTCCTTTGTCCTTAATATCTTTTGGTAACTAGATATATTGGCTCAAATATGTATATATACATACTTATATAAATATACATATATATATACATAACTATACATATATACTTACATAAATATACATATATACTTATATAAATATACATAAATACATATATAAATAAAGTTGTACATGTAGCTTTGTTAATCACTCTCTTTGTTTTGTTCAGTTTAACGAGGCTCAAACAACTCAACGTGGTACAAAAGAAGATTTTTTGTGACTTTGTAATAAAATGTAATACAAAAAGAATATTTTTTAAACATTGTAATAAAATCTCTAACCCAAAGGTATTAATAAAGCAAGAAATTAAAAATTTAAAAGCAAATGGAAATAAAGCAGATCAAATGTTAAAGGTATCAGTTGTGCAGAGGCAAAGAGAGTTGTATGAATGGATGACTGGCAGGGACCAAGACAAGGAAGGATAGCCAGAATGTACTTAGAGGCCACAGAAAATTGATATCAGTTTTGACCATGGAAAGATAATACTAGTTAAAGATGTTATTGGACTTCTTTAATATTAAAATCAAGGAATAAAAAATATATACTAAAGGCATTTTTCCTATAAAGACTGATTGCATTTAAGTGTTCAGTTCTCCCAAAGAACATGTCACTTTCTTGTTTCAGGTTTTCTACTGATAAGCTATATACCATCCTAGGCAGTTATACAACCTCTGTGGCCTTCATTTTCTTCCTCTGTAAAATGACAAGCAGTTTAGGACTATATATTACAGCTAAGATTGCTTCTAGCTTTTTTTTTTTAACTTTAGAACACTTTTTGATTTATAAAAGAATTGCCAAGATGGTACAGACAATTCCTATATGCCCCCTACCTTGTTTCCCCTATTATTAACACCTTGTATTTATATGGTACATTTGTCACATTTAACAAGACAATAGCAATACATTGTTATTTACTAAAGCCTATGGTTCATCCTGATTTCCTTTACACCTGGTGCCCTTTTTTCTTGTCAAAGATCTCATCCAGGATACCACATTACATCTACTTCTCATAGCTCCTTAAGCTCCTTTTGATTGTGACAGCTTTTCAGATTTTGCCTTGTTTTTAGTGATATTGGCAGTTTTGAGCAGTACTGGTCAGGTGTTTTATAGAATGTTTGTCAATTGGTCCTCCTAGTGGTGCCGGGCAGCTACTTCTGGGAGGTCTCTTCCTGCACACCAGGTGAAACCTCAACCTCTTGACTCTGAGTGAGAAAGAATTCTTGAGCAGGTCAGATGGGTGTAGGTAATGAAAGAATTCATTAAAAGTGAGAGTAGCAGGGAATGGCAGCTACCTTGAAGGCAGCAGAGAGCAAGGAAGCTGAAGTAGGACAGAGAGAGTGAAGACGTGCTAAAATCTAGAAAATAGAATGAAATAATGAATAACAAAGACTCTTACCACTGGAAGAGCATAGAGGAAAAATGCAGTAAGTTGAGCAGTGAGAAAGCTTTATTGAAAAGTACACACTTGAAGAGAGGGGAGTGCGGACAACATCAGAGAGGAGGTGCACTGAACGGCTTAGGATTCTGTAGTTTAAGGCTTTCCAGAATGGAGCAAAGGGCAGGGGGATGGGGTTGTTGGGTGTAGGCTTGACTTGTGGCGTCACGATGTCTCCAGTGTCACCATCCATAGTCATCTAGATAATATATGCACTATCCTCTATATAATTCTGTAAGATAAACTTGATATAAGGAATTTATTGATCCATTTCTTCTCCAAGACAGTGGTTTCCCTGAAGCGCTGGGCACATATCAATTAAGGTTGCTTGCCCTGCCTTAGGAAAGGATGGATTATTGTCTGATTACCAAAAAGTATGTTAGAAATCTTACCTCCTAACTCCATGGGTTTTAAAATAGAATCTTAGCCTTAAGATGGAGTCCCTCATATTCTTACACTACTATTTATATCTTGGCATTTTTCATCATAGGCAGGAAAAGGTAATCATGATGCTTGTCCCATGTCCCTGTCCTATATCACTAGCTTTTTAAACACATTTCTTTTATCACTGATCTTTGTAAAACAATGGTTGGCACATAGCAACTAATAAATAGCACAGAAATGAATGAATGAATAAATAAATGTTTTATTCATGTGTAGAAAGTGATGTGTCAATATTAATCAAGAGGTAATTCTTTGGCACTGTATCATTCCATGTTAACAAAACCAAGCTGGAATATTTTATTAATTTTTCTCATTTTGAATTTAATTTGACATTTCATAGAAAGTCTAATTAGAAGTTTAATGAGAATAAATAAAATATCATTAAAAGGTATTCAATGGTGAGAAAAAATGTAAGTCTAGGAATCTAAAGGACACTTTTAAGATAATGAGTTATTCTCAAATTGCTACATTCATATAATCTTATTTTCCCACACAATCAAGGGAAGGAATGCAAATATTGACCAAAAAATATTTTAAAGGACTGAGGATTCGGTACTTCATTGGAATCAGGAAACAAGTGAAATTAGATTATTCAATCTATAGAGCAACAATGTGTTGAAAATAGAGTTATGCTAAACATAACCTTTCCTCAACCTTTTCTTCAAGGTAGTAGGCTGAAAATTCTCTTTTCACACATAATTTCATCATGCAATTACCTCAGAGAAAAAAAGGTAACAAATACAACCTTGACAGGCAATGCAATCTTTTGAAGTACTCTTTCCTCTTTCTAAAAATCTGGGTCCACCGGATATAATTTCAGACTAAATGAAATGCTAAATTCTCTCACATAAAAAATGGACTATTGCTATGCAGGTTAACAAAGTATTGATTAATACATTTTGTCCTAATGCAATAATGTAATAGCTATTTACAGAGCATTTGATTATATTGCTGTTATTTCAATTATGAGTTCAGCTGTGTAATAAAACAAAAGGCTTTTCCTCAATGGACCATTCCTCAGTTTGTGCAATTTACTTTAAATATTAAGTTTAAGGAAAAAAGAACTTGCCATCTTATCCGTTCTTTCGGGCTGCTATATTTTGCCATAATATAACAAACTAATAATTATCAATCCTTAAATGCCTTTTTTTGCAAATTAGTTTCAGAAAAGCAATTTAAAGTTCCTTTATTTTTTCTCAGTAGACAACAAGATAATATTCTTTTAATTGCAAGAATCAGAATGCCTGATAGTTTCCATTTTTAGTATAGCATATTGACTTTTGCAGTCATTATTCCATTTTGCACTTTTGCAGTGATATTTATTTCACTGTTACTGTATTTCAGATAAATTAAAGAACACTTATTCGGCTTCATCCAACAAACATCACTGAGTTTTCTCTTTATGCCAGGATCACAAGTGCCCCTTAGGGTACAAAGAGGTGAAGGCATCTTTTCTAACCCTGCAACGGGATTCCCACAGGCTCCTGAAACAGAAGAGAGAATTTGCACCAGAGAGAACAAGACTCTCAATCAATGTAACTCTCCTACAAATGTACATACCTGATGCTATTAAATATACATGACAAAAAATACACAGTGAAAAAAATCTATATTGATTACTAATATAAGTAAATTTGGTTAGCTTGATTATAATTCTCCATTTTATAATATAAATATGAAACAACACGAAATCTGATAAAACATAAAGCATATATGGATAATTCAGACCTCAAAAATTTAATTTCCTGGCCAATTAAATGTGTCCTTATTAAAGTATCTGGAAGAGAGATTAGTCATTCCATTAGAATCCAGGAAAATAGGTAGTTCCTATGATCTCAGGTTTGCAAGGAGAGTTTCCTGGAGTCAGTTATATGAACTAAGTAGTTTGATGATTAGAAATAATTAGCATGGGAGTGCAGAAATGTCTTCTTCCTTCTGTAGGCATATCTCTCTGAAGTTGGGTTGGGTAATTCAGGAAAGTGGTGGGAAGGTACTGGAGGTCAGAGCCATCCTAGAATGAAGCCCTGGTTAAAAGAAATCTAGGACTTGAAAGATATAAATTAGATCAAGAAAAAGTGGAAATAACATACAGTTCAAATACAGACAAAGAGAAGGTCTTAAAGACAAGAATTTGAGGTTAATGTGAGAATAGGACAGGGTTTTAATGGATCTCATAATGTGGTTAAGAGTGAATGATGTGAAAAGAGGAATTAAGGCAAAGAAATCCAGAGTCATCTTTGACAATGGTAAGGACAAAAAGAACAATATGCTATTCAGCATTTCCAGGAACTGCTACTTGTCTACTCTCACAAAAATAACCAGTTATTTAAGTTGATAAATAAAGGAATTAATAGAAAATAAAACTTAACAGTATCTGAACCAATGATTTTTCTACCATTGAAAAACCTAACACGCAAGTGATAAAATGTGTTTAGGGCTCTCAGCTCTGCTAAGTATCCATAAGCCAAGGTGATTCAACATGGCAGCAGATTTACTAAGATCTGCAATTCCGATCTCCAGAAAGCTTGGGATGTTATGGAAGTTTCATTGGAAGGAACTTCTCACTTGGTGAAAAGTGATGAAATATGATAAATAGAGTGCTTACCAAAAGAAGGGATTAGGGATGTGGAGGAAGCAAACATAAGATAATAAGGGACACAAATCAGAAATTTACATATTCAGGAGATGCTCAGCTTCTCAAACTCTCAAGAAGTAAGTGCTTTTTGAGAAGGTAATCCTAGGTTCAAAGTCCAGCTTCACTACTTACTGTAGTAAGTTATTTACTTCTATGAGTTCCTGCTTCTTTATATGAAAACAAGATCAATATTACTTCACTGATTACTTTGTTATGAGGATAAAACAAAACAATATATAACAAACTGCTTTGCACCAATGACAGACTTGTGATAAATTTTTAATAAATAAATCTGTTCTTCTCTGTATATTCATATTTTCCACATATTGGAGGTACTACATTCTATTTACCAAAATATTTTTTTACATATTTTGGCCAAAATGTTTTCTGTTTTATGTATTTTCCTTCCTTGTTATATAACTTTCTGTGATCATCTTTTAAGCTTTCTGATGTCAGCACCTTAAATATCAACATGCTTTTCTATAACATTCTTGTGTGTGAGTCCGTTCACTAAATGGTCCCAAGCTTCTATACTTCGGTTTCTTTGAATGAGCTTTAAATTATTTTTGTTAATGAATTCTGGGCTGTAAATAAAGAGTTTATTTCAAGGTTTATATACCTGTAATAATACTTGTATTTCTAATTATACTTTTTTTATTCCAAACAAATTATATTCCCTAAAAACAAAGCCCTCAAGTGAAGAATACTTATAGCACTTTGAATAAGAATATTATCGTCCAAATTATGGATCCTCAAAAAATTATTAATATAAAACCTATTGACTTTTTAAGGAATCTAATTACATCCATAATATTGTGATCTGACTTTATCTATAAAGCTTAAGGAAAAACATTAATTTTCACTTTTACACATAACCATTTATAATCAACATCATGACAAAATTAAGATTTGAATCATATCCACAGTAATATCTAGTTAAGTCCAAGGACTCATGTAGAAAAGCAGAGTAGGTTAGCTGATATAAATAGTCACTATGAACCAAAAAACTCCTTTTAGTAGGTCATATGTTAGGTGTTGAGTAAGGAACACAATTAGAGTCATTATATAATTGCTTGGGATCATTGCTGGAGAGAACATATTCAGTATTCTCATTAGAAATAATGAATGTAATACTTAAACTTTCTGATAAACTATATTTAACTTTTGATAATCAAGAAAAAAGAGAGGCTTTTTAAAATTTAGAGTACAAAATAAGAAGACTGCTTAGAAGCTGCCTAAAATGACATTTATCTGACATTTTCACCTATGTAGAAAGGCATATTATGAAACAATTTTTTTTCAAGCAGTGAAGCTAAAATGGTAATCATATCAGCACAATTCTCCAAGATTGCTCTTTCCTTTGAAAAATGTCACCCAAGGGTTATTATATATTAGATGTGAACTAGGTTCTGACTTCCGGGAATGCATATACTCAAATGCTGTACCTTACAACTCTTGTGTCACTGAAAACACACTACAACCTAGGAATTTTTTTTTCTGGGCTCTTAGTTTTGGTACAAGTTTTAATAAAAGGATTCTATAAGGCAAATAGAGACTCTGGAGCATCTTACTACACTGATGGACAGTGATTGCAATCGGGGGGACTCGATAATGTGGGTGAATGTAATAGCCACATTGTTTTTCATGTGGAACTTTATAAGAGTGTATATGAATAATACCTTAATAAAAAACAAAATATAAATAAATAAATAAATAAAGGGATTCTATAAATAAATAGTAAATATTCAGGCATCATTGGTCCATTAGTTAAGGCATTACACCTGGGTGGACTTACTGCTGATAGCATAAATTATGACCAGAAAAACAAACAAAATATCAAGTCTAATGAAATTTTTCCAATTACTTTCATTAAACTAGTATAACACTGAAACCTAACTTATCTGTTTCTATAGAAGAGTATAGCTCATCTCACTAACCAACAATTTTTTTAAAGTAAGTTAAGCAATATATTAAAATAATAATGAAATAAACATGAGCAAAAGTATTTTGAATGAATATAGATTTCACATTAGGGTAAAAATTAATAAAACTTTGCAAATGAAATGATGGGAAATAAAGGGACATCTTTAGAGATATGTAGAGTATAAGGTCACAAACTTGGTATTGCTAAAGCCAAAATTATAAGCAGTTTGTTAATGCCTATTTCAATGCATTTTAAAATTTCTAACACCTTGTGAACATGTAGAGATGCACATAAGTGAACTGAGTGGATCTTCCTACAGTTTGTGGTTTCTAAGACCTCTAATTAAAATCTTGTTAGAGGCTGGTTAGCTACATGCTTTATAGTCCAAAGAAAGCATACCAAGAAAGGCAACTCCTACAAGACCTAGAAGTGAGCTCTAAGGCCTGAATAACCTTTCACTGCTGCAGGTTTATCTTTTACAATGTTTGAAAATGAGGATTGCTATACAGATGGAGTCCTAACCCATATTTGAAAACAACATAACCCAGGGGAAAAAGAAAAAAGAACAAGCTTTCAGATGAATGCTATAGGTCATTCATTTATAGCTATAAACAATAAAATTATAAACACATAACATGCCCATGTATCATTTAGTGTTGTATGTGTGTATTCTTTTGTTTTTCTGGTTTAAAAATTAGGAAATTAAAAATGGATAGTTGTCCATATCAGTAGGAACTTTTTATTAATTAATAGCCCATCAGACCTAGGAGATTTCAACCCAAAGATGACAGCATTTTCTTACTAAACTCTGCCCATCTGCTGCTTCTTTCCAGTGGGGGAAAAAAAAGATAATGATTGAGAATTGGAAAGGAACAGAGGTGAAACAGGTATTGTTTATTTCATAAGTGAAGAGTATTTACATGAGGATAAAATACAGTAGATGTTTTAATTGTACTTATTTGATAGAATGTGCAAATCAATTGAAATAGTTCTACTTATAGACCCCATAAGAAAGAGCACTATAAATAATTTTTAGGAAATCCAGTTTACATCTGCTTTAGCAGGAGTGATACAAATCATTTATGTCTAAAAGGCGGTATATGAGATAAATATATATATAATATATACACATATTACACATACATACTGTAAAATCTAGTTATTGAGTAGTAATAGGCCAAACTTTAAATATACATATCTCTACACACACACACATTGAGAATGCCATGTGACAGCAGAGATAGAAGCAGAAGTGATGCATCAGTAAGTCAAGCACAACCAGGATGGTGGACAATTACCAAAAGCTAGAAAAAGGTCATGCAGGACCCTTTCCTAGTGCCTTCAGAGAGCATCGTCCTGCTGTTCTGCTGGCTCTTTGATTTCAGACTTCCAGCCTTCAGACCTGTGAGACAATAAATTTCTGTTGCTTTAAGCCACCTACTTTGTGGTACTTCGCTACAGCGGTCTTAGGAAATGAATTCACTCTGTAATGATAAGATATACATAATGATAAATGTACATACACATCTGAGAAATAATCTGTGAAAATAACATTCCCACATTTGGTAATAAAAACATCTGCTTTATTATTGCTGTGTTTATTTAGTACTTTGTTTTCCTATCAAAGATTTATTTTAATCAGCTTGTAAAAGAAAAGCTTCAGTAATATGTTCATCTTATTCATTTCATAAGAATTAACATTTATTATCACAGCTTAACTTTTTATTTCATTAGTTCTTACCACACTTACTGTGAATAGTATTGATTAATTTTCTATATGAATTTCTTGAAAATTTAGGTTGTGATTGAAATGTAGATGTTGAAATAAAATCTAGTAAAAACAGTGAGCCTAAATAGGAATGTGAGATTAAAGGAATTTTGAGTTTGATTCCTGACCTCACATAAATGTGCCTTTCTGACTTAAAAGTTCCGTAACCATGTCAGTATATAGCATAAAACACTGCCTTTTGTGAGATGAAAAATTTAGTAGATAATTAATCATGCCAATTGTTTTAAGGTGGATATTCATTTTTAATGCACAATTTGAATGAAAACTACTGAATTATAGAAATAACACATGAATTCTTTGGTTTATGGGTATTTGGGGAAAGCTAAAGGATAGCAATGAACATAAAACTTTCAGAAGAGATCACTTCAAAGTCTTTTTCTTCTAATATTAAAGAATTTCTTCTTTTTCAAATTTTGGTTATATTCAGCTGGCAACAAAACAGGTCCTGGAAAATAAGATGAGAGCATGATATCAGAAAATTGTGAGAAAATGACCATGATATTAAACCCTGTGTGAATTAAGATGAGAACTGAGTAGAATAGTTTACAGTGTATATGGAATACAGCAAGGATCCATAGAAATAATTTTAACTGTAAAATCATGAATGTATCCTATTGCTTGGTATATTTTTATTGCTGTTGTTTTTTAAATAAGCATAATTTTGAAATGAACATGACTATTTTAAAGATTTTTCTCTGTAAAAAATCATAAACTTTGAAGAAGTTGGATGGACAATGTAAATAATATTTTTTTTACACTTTCTAGTCCATCATCCTCAGATACTTTGGTATTTCGTAAAAGCAAGGACATTCTCCTAACAGCTACAATAAAACCATCAAAATCAGAAAGCTAACTTTGACATGTTACTATGTCCAATTATCAGGCTCTGTTCTGGTCTTGCCAATTGTTCCAATAACATCTTTTGCAGCAAAAGGTTTCCATTCAGAATTAGATGGTACACTCAGTTATAATGTCTCTTTCATCACTTTTAGTCTGGTACAGTTCCTTCAATTTCATGAGATTGATATTTTTGCACATTACAGGCTAGGATTTCTTTTTTTTTTAAGAATATTTCTGAAGTTTGGTTTGTCTACAGTTGCCTTATGACTAGATTCAAGACTGCATCTTTGTCAGATATTACCACAGAAGAGGCACTGTATTCTTTCCATTGCATCCCATCAAATGGCATACTGTTTTCATTTGTTCCATTTTGGTAGTGATTAATAATTTAAGTTGGTGTCTCCCAGTCTTGTCTACTACAAGGTAACAGTTTTCCCCTTATAATTATAGGTATTTTTAAAGAAAGTACTTTGAAATTATATAAATAGCCCATTTGTCATCAAAATTTCAAATCATTTCTTTACTTCACTCTCTGTCATCTCAGGGCTTTCTAATTTATGTGTTGGATTGTAATCTGTATTGTCAAATATTTGATTCTCAATTTATCCATATTTGGTCAATGGGAGGTCATCTAAACCAGCTTTTGAATTCTATCATGATATTTTATCATTCTGTGAGCACTTTCTTGCCTAATGCACAGAAGATATTCTAGTCTCATTTTATATTTTCCCTTCCCCAGCCATGATGTCACCTATTTCTACAATGTACTCTTACTTCTTTTCATGGAAAATCGTGCACAAAACAAATATCTGAGTACTAGATGATTTCATTGCTGTTGGGTTAACAGTGTTCCCCAAGACCACAGCAAACAGAACGTGGAATACATGTACTGATAAATACATATATATATATATATATATATATATATACACACACACACACACACACACACACACATACATATACACATATACATGCACTGTTACATAGATATATAATACATATTATATAAATATAAAATAGATAGTATATATCATAAAAAATGTTTTATAAAATATTTACTATATATATTAGTTTCTTTATCTATTATCTATGTATTTATCCATCCATCCATCTTCTGTTGAAAAAACATGAGTTCACACTGATAACTCTAATTTGAATGCAGCACTACAGAGTTAATTCTAATTTTCTCCCTTTTCACATTTATAACTACCATTGTTTTTAGTGAAAAACAAATCTGCAATTTTAATATATTGATATCTTTGATTAATCCCCTTATATGTAACCAATATCCATTTGCACTGCCATCCCATTCCTATGTAGATGACTTCACACCTGCTAAAGCTCTGACACCCTGTTCTAGATGCTGAACTATATGGCACCAGCTTCATACTGCTTGGGTTCTAAAACACCACACCAGTATGTCCCTTCAAGGGAAGTCGCTGTCACCGCAGCTGGAGCCACCGCCGCCCAGAGCAGCCAGGACACTCTGCCTCTCCGTCACGATCAGCCTCATGTGCCATGCTGTTGGAGAAGACCTTCAAGCAGCGCCGCACCTTCCAACAGAGAGTAGATGTCCGACTTATCCAACAGCAGTATCCTACCAAAATTCCAGTTACAAAAAATGATACAACAGTGAGAAGCAGCTTCCGGTCCTGGAAAAAAAACAAGTTCCTTGTATCTGATCACGTTAACATGAGTAAACTCATCAAGATAATTAGAAGGTGCTTACAGCTAGCTCAACGTGAATCAAGTCTTCTTCCTGTTAGTGAACTGACATAGCATGGTGAGCGTGTCTACACAAATTTCTGAAGTGTATGAAAGTGAGAAGGATAAAAGATGGATTTCTTTATATGGTATATGCCTCTCAGGAGATATTTGGAATGAAATTCTGTGTCAGACTACAAAAATGCATCTGCTCTACAATTTTTAAAACTCTTACCTGGGGAGGAAAGGGATGTCACCAACTGAGACTGATCAGTTCATCTAATCCGAGATCACCAAAACAGTAGTGTTTCCTGCCTAGGAGTTTCAGGAAGTTGTTTTTGTACATCACACAGAAAAACTGAGCTCAAGATGAGGACATAAGCTTTAGAAAACTACATTATTTAACCTAGGCTGTTTTGTTTTCAGATTTAGTTTAAAAATAAAGTACTTTTCAATCTAAGTTGCCAATAAAAAAAATAAATCTAAACTATACCTATCCTTGAAAATCATTTCCCTACTAGTAATTTAGCCTCTATCAATACTTTTACATATATACAAAGATGTACATACAGGGAAGTTAGTCTGGCTAAAAATGGCTATATAAACACTCTAATGTAGAAAGCAGAAAGTCAGAATGTTTCCAAGGCAGTATTTGGGGAAGTCTCTCCCTGTGCATTAGGTGAAACCTCAGCCTGGAAGAGGGAGGGTTCTTGACTCTGGACAAGAAAAAATTCTTGAACAGGTCTAACAGATAAGGGAGGAATTCATTAAAATGAGAAGAGCAGGGAATGGTGGCTGATTTGAAGGCAGGAAAGAGCAAGAAAGAACAGAGGGAGAAAAGGGCAGCTCATTGAACTCCTGCTTGGCATAGGGCAAACTGCTTGCCAACTCCTGAAGCCAAGGTCAGCTGGAATCTAGTGTCCACTTGAATCTGCAAAGTGTGGGAACTAAGCCCCTACTACTATAGCATTTGGGGGATTCACAGAGTATGGGTCCAAGTGAGATTATGTTCTGAGAAATTACCAAGGGCAAATAAAGGATATTTTGGGCAGGCTACTAAAGAGCATGATTGTACAGTTGCAGTCTTGTCCCAGTCACCTAGGTAATGGGAACTTGCAAACCCAAATCAGAGTTCACAGTAGCCCCTCCCTACTAATCTGAAGTAGGACAGAGAAAGTGAAGACTTGTGCTTAAGTCTAGAAAATTGAATGAAATAGCAAAGATGCTTACCACTGGAAGAGTGCAGAGACAAAACATAGTAAGTTTAGCAGTGAGAAGGCTTTATTTAAAAAGTACACACTCGAAGAAAAGGGAGTGTGGGCTACCTCAGAGAGAAGGCACACTTAAGAGCTTAGGATTCTATTTTTTAAGGTTTCTAAGAATAGGGCAAAGGGCAGGGGTGGGGGTTGTTGGGTGTAAGCTTGACTGTGGTCGCATAATTTCTCTCTCTGATGAGAAACACGATGCCACTATCCAATTCTGTAAGATAAACAACACAGGAATTTACTGATTCTGTTCTTCTCCAAAATAGTGGTTTTCCTCAAGCACTTGGAATGTATCAGTTAAGACTGCTTGCCCTGCCTTAAAATAGGGTGGGTTATTGTCTGATTACCAATGGATATGTTAGGAATCTTAACCTCCTAACTCCCTGGTTTTTAAAATGGAATTTTAGTCTTAAGATGGAGTCCTTCATATTCTTACTATTTATATCTTGACATTTTTTATTATTAGCAGGAAAAGTTAATCATGATACTTGCCCCATGTCCCTGCCTTACCTTTAAAAGCATAAATTGAAAATAAATACCCATTAATTCAGATAAAGGTAGAGAAAAAGCTAGGAATTCAAAATGCAAGGTTAAATAGAATAGCTATATGAAAATGGCCACTGCCAACAAGCCAAAGCTGTAGCTGGCTGGCTGGATAGATAAAAACATAGATAATGAGGAAGTACACTGGAGTGTTAGATTAGTAATGGAGCACATCTGACTGAAAGCAAACTATGTAAAGAAAACAAAATTATATGTCTCATTTTGGCAGACATATAAAGCACCTACATAGCTTTAGTCAGGTAGACTCTCTTAAGTAGCTTGTCTTCAGTGATCTGTCTCTGCCTATTTTATGCTCCCTCAGTCTGGAGCACACCATACCATATACTTTCATCCTTTTCCCACCCTAAATCCCAGGAGCATCAGAGTTCTTTACCAGTTTAAGAGAACCTTTGCCATGGCACTTGTCCTGACTTGCCCCACCTGAAAATGCTGAGTGCACTGAAACTTTCCCTTTTTCTAATGTTAAACAGGTATGCAGTGTGAGTCCTTTTTAGAAGAGAATTGCCTACTAATTTGGCCAACTTGAGCTGATAATGACACAGCACTTACCTTTACAGGCCATATTTGCATATTAACAGATCCCTTCCTTTTCTTAATAGACAGGGTAAAGGCATCATTCCAGGAGGTTAAAAAACCTGCTTTCTGTTCCCTTCTGCTGGTAGTGATTCTATACTGGTTTACTGTATTGTTTTTGCAAGTTCTTAAAGTGTGTGAATGAATAAAATAAAACGTGTGATATGCATCCAGCAAAATACACTACACATAACATACCACACTTGTTTATTCTTTTACATACATTTATTTTTAAATACAACTTCAGTCTTAGCAGCAAGAGGACTTGAGGAGGTGTATCCTAGAAGCTTAGAATTATCTGGAGGCTTATTCTACCAAAACACTGCCTTTTCCAAGTTTTCGATGTGGAGTGGCCAGTTCAAAACATAAAATTTTAATTATTCTTATCTGCAAACCTTGCTTTCATTTTCCTTGCATATTCTTTTGGCATCAGCAACACCTGCTTTCCATCCAAGAGAACTTAATAGTATAGCCAACTATAGTTTTGACAGTTTGGAGAAATACAACTTTCCCAAATGTCTTCATAATCGAACAAATTTCCAATTTAAATATCTTATTCTTCCCTTTGGGGCAAAAAACAAATTTGCTCAAACAATTCAGGGAAACTTCATTTATTTAAAGGCCTTTCTTCTTTCTACTCAAGGATTCAATTGTGCTCTAGGGGCTTATGGAAGGTTAAGGCATTGGTTCGGTTGGTTGTTGAGGGAGGAAGTTCCTGGCTTCATTCACGTCATTGTGAGTCTAAGATGTACACATTGAAATGGCCTCACCTTCATCCGTCTTATGACTTTTGCTCCGTGCGGATAATTACAGCACATTATGAGTTCCGACAACAAAACACTACCACGTTTCATTCTTTTTTAGCTACTTCCTTGCCACTCTGATATCACAGGATACGTATAACTACACTGGAATTTTGAGACTGTGCCAAACCCACCTGCCTACATTGCCATCTTTTCCATTCAGTGGTTGCCAGGAACTCCACCGAGAGAATGAAGAATTTGTCTGTCTACCTCTCAGATATCCTAAATCTATCTGTATTTTCTACTTCCCACCAACTTCCTAGCAGAACACTAGTGGTGAAAAGACCACAGAGTTTATTCAGAGGGTCATCAAGTAGCATTTAATTAGCTGTGCTCTATTATTACTCTTTGCCTTTCTCCAGACTATGCAATTTCTAGCTAGTCCAGGGTCAGGGAGAGGGTGTCCTGTGTCTGAGAGAGTACATATAGTTCCCAATCAATTGTGTAATCCTGTGCTTTAAGCTTAAGAAATATAAAAGTCAAAGATTTAATTATGTTCCTCTAAATGTTTCTTTCTCTCAGGCAAAGAATAATTGCCACTGGTAGAGGGGATCACAGAGTCCATTGAAGAATGGAAAAAAAATGTTATCCAATAGGGAATTTAAAAAAAATATTGCTTCACACATGAAGAATTCCTAAAGCATCCAAAATCACACTTCCCTCCTTTCTGCCCTCTGTGATTTCCTGGGTTTATGCTCAATCTCAAAGCTACTTTTTAAAAAGCAACTGCAGGGTGTGATTTACAGCTTTCAACCTGAAAACGTCAGGGAAAAAGGCCAACCGTAGGTCTTGCTCTGGGAAGTTCAAAATAGCTTAAAAACCATGTTCCTCCTTTCCAGTACATTTCCTCCTCCACAGGGCTGTGGTAATGTTGAAGACATAAAATAAAACCAATATTTGCCCAGCCAGTTTCTTAAATATACTGTTTTTTAGATAATAATCCATAGTTACAATGTCATAATGTTTAGAAAAGAGGCAGACTAATGTTTATATTTAATGAACAACCCAGATTTTTCAGTTTGGAAAAATTATTCTACCCTAGAAGATGTTACACATCATATATGAAATTTAAAAACTGGCCTTACAAATTAAAAAAATAATAAAAAAATAAAAAAATAAAAATATGCAGAGAGATATCATTTCTTGCCAGATTTGGGCTGTGTGAAAAAAAAAATCACTCAAAGGGTAACTATAAAGGATCTTGGAAAATATTAGTGATACCACTCCTATGCCCACATACTAGAGAAAATAGCATAATAGTACAAACCACGGTCCCTAAACATTTACAATCTAGCCTTCACGCAGTCATCCATCGTTTCAGAAAATGTCTCAGTCTTTTTACTTAGAGTATGTAACAATGGAAAATGGAGTGACTTGGTAACAAAAACCTAAAAGTCTAACAATGGTGAACTGGTTAAATAACATCATTGAAGGAATTCCAAGTGGCTATAAATTTAATCTATTGAAAAAAATTGTTGAAATTTTACTAAAGCAGGCCAATGTGTTAAAATATTGTACTCTTACATCTATTTACATGGAAAATTGTTCACAACATATTTTTGAAGATAAAGTTTAGTGACAAATGGTAAGCACAGTAAGAATTATGTCAAAAATGCACCTAGAGAGATAAGCTTAGATGGATACAGAAACCAAAGCTTTTTTTTCTTTTTTTTTTTACCAAAGCCTTTAAATCATCAATATGTTAGATTCCTAGATACAATTTTCCCTCAATTTTGGTTTTTCTTGTTTTATGTGTTGTTAATTTTCTTTTCAGCCAGGCTCACCACTCTACCTTGTCCTTCCCAGTAGATGTGTCCTGTGGCAACTTCTTATATTTACCTGCTTACCTATTCCACTTGATTTTGATGAATGGTACTGTCTTGAGAAATAGCATTTGGACTGTTGAAGAGTACGATAATCAGGTAAGGTTTTGCTGTAGGTAGGAGATAAAAATGAGGCCCAAGAGCCTGAGTCCAAGAAGGTTTTGAATGAAATTTCTTTGGTTGAATTTTTTTCTCTCCTTTTCTCTTTTGACTTCTTTGGTTATCTTCCTTTTGATACCTCCTTTCCTATAATTTATTTATTTATTTATTTTTCTCTTTATTTCTTCAATTCATGCTTCATCTCTCTGCCTATCGTACTTTTTTTTTTTGCTTTCATTTCCTACCCACAAGATTCCTTTTCCATGATTGCATTAAATGACCAAAAAAAATCCAAAAAAAATCCTGAGACTTTTTTACTACTCTTGATTTCAGCAGCAAGTTGGGCGAGCAGAATTAAGTAAAATGGCTATGCCATAAATCCAAGTAGATAGGGAGAATTGTTCTCTTAGCATACAAAGGCAAGAGATTGGTATATATGAAAAAAAGGTAAAAAGATACAACTACAATTTCTAAAAGAAATAAGAATTTCTCACTTTGATCAAAATAGGGTTTTTTTATAAATAAATTCATCTCCAGAGAGTAAAGTTTGTTCTTGATTTTAGATGTTTTTGGAGAGATCATACCTACAGCAGAAGGCCGCACCCACTCACTCTGGCCATTCCAGGGACAGGCACAGAGCCCACCTGGGTCAGGGCAGCAGAGAGGGAGCTAGAGCCCATCTCCCATGTGAGGAACTGCAGACATGGCAGCACAAGGAAAGCAACCTTGCTTCTTGCTCCCACCAGCCTGGAAACACGTCTTCTCTTGGAACTTTTTCTAATACTTTGTTGCTTTAATGAAAACTGAGCCTTAATTCACTAGGTTTGTTCCCTAAGCTCAAAAGATGTTGCAAGCCAAGTCCACTACTTAATCACTGTCCTCTAGCAGACTAGTATGTTCCAAGTGCCAACATACTCAACCCCACAGACTTATACATCAAAATTGCAAATCATCAGGGAGAGATGATGGAGACTAAGTGGATTGTTTTAGTAGGGAGGGCAGTTAACCTTGTGGAAGAACATGTGCTGGGGACTGTGGAAAGTCAAGGTTAGTTGAAGGGTAGCAGTGAGTGTGAGGTGGAAAGTAGGGTGAAGGAACAAGAAAAGGCAGGGAAGTTCTAGTGAGACTTTCAAAAAGTCTAGGGAGTATGAGTGACCCTAGGAAAAGGGAGCCTTGGCAACAATGTCCTGTTTATTATGCCATGTAAGAGGGAACAAGACATCTAGATTAGAATGCCACTTCAGGATTGGTCACCCCATCCCCAAGTACAATGCCCTATATTAAATCTCTTCTGTTCGAAAGACCAATTGCAGTTTCTGTTTTTCTGACTGGTACATAAGCTAATTGTGGAGATAGATGTTAAGCAAATAGACACAAAAATAAATACAACTTTAAGATGAAAAATAACAATGTACATAAGCTCATAACAAGTGGATGGACCTATTTTAGATTATCAGCAGGCCTAGATACAGTCCAATTAAAATATATATCTCTCATTTATATACACTCTTCTCCTTAGACTTATTTACTTGGCAGGTTTCAATTCCCACTCCTCAGTCAATAACTCCCAAATCTGCATTACTTGTTCTGACCTCTCTTGTGCTCTAACTCCATCCTCTCTCTTCCTTCCTGGAACTCTTCACCTGCTTTTATCTCAAAGTCAACATGTTCAAAAATCTTATCACCTTTCCCTACAAATCTTCTCTTCATTGCTTATCCCTTTTCCATATACATACAACACCAATCTCTCTGCACTGTCACAGCAGCCAAAAACTCTGGTCGATTTCTATTAGACTAATTTGGATGCATAGTATTACCTGACATCACAATAAATCTCCAGGCTTCTAATTCTCCCAACTCAATTCATCCTAAATACACTGCCGAGTAAATCTTTAAACACAAGACTGCCTGTGTCACTTCCTTTTTCAAAAATTTTCAGAAGCTTTCATATATCGATTAAAACTGACTTCAAGGCCACCTATAAATTATCCATAACCATTTCTTAAATTTAATCCCACAACTCTTCTGTGACCTAACCATATTAGACTATGTGTAGCTTGTCAGATATGCTCTAAGGCTTTCTGCCTGCCTGATTTTTGCTCAATCTGTTCTCTCCAAGGAACATATCTTATTTTTTACTTTTTATGTCTTAAGTGTACCTATTTTCTATTATTATCTTATACTTCATATCTTCCATAAATGAACTTCTGGTGCCTCTGGAATGACATAATTGCTTTGTTATATTTTCAATTGTGTGTTGTTTTTTTTCCCCTCTGTGCAGTTCACATGACACTTTCCCTGAGCTGTTTTGGTGATCTTAATATCTTTCCATTCCTCCTTGATGTTTGGAAATCACGTACTCAGCTTTGAATTCCTTAGTGCATATGGTGGGTGCTCGGCACTGCATCAAGATCCCTCAGGGAAGTTTAATAACACAGGCAGCACGGTTACATAAAGCAGCCTCCAGGAAGTGATAACAATGTGGAAGAGAAATTTACCTCTAGCTTGAGAAGCCTTGCATTCTAAGGGTTAATTAGACATTATACTGTGTGGTGGGGAAACATGTGAACTCTTTTTGTTCCAGAGCAGGCGTAATGATTGAGTACTTTACACTTCAGAATTGCACCATTTCACATGCTGGAATTAAGCCCAGGAATCAGTTAAGCAGATCTTTATTTTAACCTTGCTACTCTCAGAGAGATCATCTGACAAGCTGAAAATGTCCCTAGGTCAGTCTGCTACAGCTACGGTGATAGCTGGGGAAATCTACTAAACACAGACTAGAATTCATAGCAGAAGTCTCCTCACCGAGATCTCTTACTCTTCTTTTTTTAACATTGAGCTCTACCTGCATAATAAAATCTATTATTTCACTTCTCCTCAAGTAATGACTTGAACATTTACAAGAATACAATTCACACCTCTTCATAAACCATCAAATGTTTAAAAATTAAATTTTCAGATCAAATTCCTTTTCCTCATAGTAGATACATAGCAATCTGTACTAAAACTAGTGCAAAAAAAGATTGGGGAACTGCTTGATAATGGTGCTCATCTGTGACAGCTAGACTCACCAGTGGACTCTTATAAATAGAGCATTCAATCAGGTAGGGAAAAGGGTGAATTTGAGTTTCTCACTTTTTCTATCAATGGGAAGTGGGAGATAGTGGGAATCAATCCTCTTGGTTCCTTTGTCATTTGATTCCAACAGACTCAATTTCCTCGGACAAAGAAGGTGGTGTGTGATGTGTAATAATCTTTAAACGCCCCCACAGCTTGGCTTTGATACAATATTCTCTGAAAACAGAAGTCTACACCTCGATCTCAGGTTTCAATAGCAGCATATAAAAATTCTGTTGGCAAGAACTACAAAAAAAGATTTTATGTTCAATTTAGTCAAAGGCGTTTCAACTCATTTCTCTTACCGATTGTTTTCTTTTGGTTCGGCTTTTGTATAATTCTGAGGAGAAACAGGAATCAAAAAGAAAAAATGATGTTCCTATATAACATTTACATTGAAATTATATAATGATCCTCTAAGTTAGCACTATGAGATAATTAAAAGATGAAATTAAAAGGTAGGGAAATTTTTTAAATGAAACAGGAGAGGCAACAAACTCTAATCAATTTAATCCATACGGTATGTCCTTTGAATAAATATATTAAATGACAAGAATCTGTGAAACCAAGATAACATTTTTAACTCAAACTGGTTTTCTTTTAGCAAAGGTAAATTTAATCACACATTTATTAAAAAAAAAAAAGAACTTGCTTTCCAAGTAGACTTGGGAGTAGTTCCAAAATGCAGTTTCTCGGACTCTTATTTATACAAAGCATGAGATACAAGCCTCAAAGGCAGAAAAGAGAAGAAAAACAGACATAATCTTGAATGGGATTAGAATTACCTTTACTAGTTCATAGTAATATTTTTGTTACCTTAAAGGAGAAATGGTGACTTATCCCTATCTTAAATATTTTCAGCCATGAGTTCACATGATCTCACACAATTTAGTACACAGTCTAGCAATATATTCATGTATGTTTACAAATCTATATAAATTGGCATTCCAACTCAAATACAAATTTATTAAGGGCAAATATCATCTTATTATTTATCCTAACAGAATATAGCAGAGTCCTTAAAAAATTATAGTTAAAAAATAGCAGCTGCAGATGACAACAGACATTTTTTAATTACCTGTGGCAGTCTACCTGATTTCTGCCAGGACAGTTGCTGATCTCTTTCTTTATTTTTTAAACTATATGTATATTTTTATAATACATTTTGTCTAGTTCTATTTTCAGTAAAAATTAATTTAATCAATTAGATAGGTGAATTACTGTTTTATCCTTTTTTAGGATGCAATTTTTCTAAAATGAATTCTTCTTCAATTACACAAAATGCTAAAACTGATGATTGAGAATAAAAGTTTATAATTTTGACAGTGAAAATAAAGATTTTGTAAATCTACTATGTCCAGCCATAATATACTTTGGGATGAAGACAATAGAAAAATAGTCCTAGATACTGAAAACCTAAGAACTTTACCTCATAGCGATTTGTATTTTAAGGTGGAAATGTGAGAATGATATGATTATATTTAAGGAGAATGTAATAAAATAAAGATAATTAATAAACAAAAAAAGTGCCTTTGTGAATATAATCAGGATACAAACATAAAGAGACTAATAATTTTAGGAACTAACATGAATTAAAAAGAGATTCAGAGAACATTTTCATTAAATGCTATATAAAGAGTAAAAATAATTGAAAAACAATTAAACAGTATAAAAAGAGTGGTCTTCTCCTTTGTTCTCCAAACATCCTATGGTTTTGCATGGATTGCTTGTCATGGACTGAAATTAACTGCTATTTCCAAATAAACCCATTTTTGCTGGTAAAATAACTTTTATTTTTAAGGCTAACAGCATACATACACACAAAAAATTGTTTGAAACAGTATCATAGAAAAATGTAAGCCAGTCAAATATTTACTAATAGAAAGCTGATATTTTTAAATCAGATACAAGAGATGAACTGTAAAAAGCCTTACTAGAAATAAGGGAAAAAGTTTGGTTCAGAATAAAGTAATAATGTTTCTAAATTTGTATGATTCCAGAAGTAGACTTAAAATACATAAAGCAAAAATTGACAGAAATAAAGCAGAAATTAATAAATTTATTATCATGGTAGGGGACTTTAAACACATTTAACTTAGTAATTTTGAGATACGACAAGCAAAAATAATCTATAAGCATCTGTAAATTTCAATAAGATAATTACCAAGTTTACATAATTATGTGCTGAATGAATGAATAGTATGGAGCAGCTGCCCAACTGTCAGATACTTAGCTGCAAAGCCAGCTTCAACAAATTCCAGAAATTTCTGTCAGACAAATCACATTCTCTGACTACAATATGACTTTCAGAAATCAAGAGCAAAAAGGTAACTAGAAAAAGCTAAAAAGTTAATCGATATTGAACACACATTTATTAATTCATGGGATAAAAGATAAAAACTCAAAATGGATATTAAACTTTATTTAGAAATGGGTGATAATGAAAATATTGCATATCAAATCTCTAGTGATATAACTAAAGTAATTATTGACACAGAATTTATTAACATATTGATAATTGTAGGAAATAAAACAGACTAAATATTATTGGTATTTGTTGCTCAAGTCTAAGATGAAGGAATGTCCTATTTTCTCAGCTTCCCTCAGCTTTCACATCTAGTCCATCAGAAACCCCTAAAACTCATCCCAAATAAGTTAAATTTTCTGTCCTCTCTGGACCTGACATAGGCAGTGTAGTTCAGGAAAAGAGCCAGGCCTGGGCAAGTCAAGAAACCACAGGTATTAGTATCTGGAGGCCAGTTTGTGTGGCCAGCTAGCCAAACAGATTAAGTGAAAACAAACTAGTGAAGCAAATAACTAATGGCAAAGAGAATGTTGTTTCTAACCACTTCAAATCAACTAGATTCAGAATGGGGGACAAAAATAACCTACAGTTACCCTAAAGCTCATTATGTGCTCATTAGCATACTCATATAAACCACACCCATTGGCACCATGACATAGCAGGCAAAAGAGGACATAGCCCTCTTTCCCCAGAACACTCTCCATATTCTGAGAAAACTCCACCTATCTCAACAAATATTCCACACACTGCTTAAACTCCAGCTATAAGACTACCCACACCAAACCTCACTAGGCAGCTCATCTCTTAAGCATGCCCAGGCTCTCTCCATGCATGTGTACTTTCACTTTACTAAACTACTCTTTGTTTGTACTTGCTCAACTCACTCATGAATTCTTGCTTGGTCAGAGTCAAGAACTTTCCCCCAGTCTGAGGTCCACCTGCCTGCACTGGATTTCCTGACAACAGAACTACTGTGGTCCAAGTCACTCTTTTCTCTGGCCTGTCATATTTCAAGAGCAATAGTCTCTCTGTTGCCTTCTTGCCTCCCTATAATCTATTCTCCCCAGAGCAGTTACCCTGATCATTAAAAGGTCAGGTCACATTGCTCCCATGTTAAAACTGCCAGGAATGCCCAGCTTTTTGACTGTTGCAGGACTGGCTTTTTGAAATTGTTTTCATCTCTAGTAGCTTTCTATGTTCTGGATTCTCTCACAATACTGTAATCTCACAGTACTGTAATTCAGGGGTTGGCCAGGCTGTGTTCTGATCTAGATCTTAGGGTCCATTTCCAAGATTATTGACGTGATTGGCATAAGTCAGTTTCTTGCAGTTATAGGACCATGTTTTCTTGCAGATTGTGGGATAGAGACCTCACCACACCTAAAGCCTGCTATCATATCTTTACCAGGCAGCTCTCTTACAACATGGGGGTTCTTTCCTCACGGGAGGTAGGACACCCTCTCTCCCCATACTGAACATGAATTTTTATATGCCATAGTATAATAAAACGGTTGCTATGCCATCCCTTTCACCATATAATGTAACTGTAAATCCTTGGAGAGAGTGTGCTCCCAGCTTGGGCAAATAAACCAGGGAAACCTGTGAAGCTGAAATGAATCAAAGGGAAAAATAAACTGGGAGAAACCAATTTATTCCTCACAAAAATCCTGGCTCCACTACTCTACTCCCACTTACCAGTGTCTATCCCCATCCTGGCTGGACTAAAAGGAGAACAGCATCTCCCCATCCATTGTAAAAACCTACTGATATGGAGCTGGACTAAGGCCAGGTGGGAGATTCTGGAAATATTGCAATTTTAATCACAACCCACCCCTTCAGAAATCTTGCCTCACAATCTAATCACCCTCCACCTTCCACAATGGGCCCTGTATGAGAAAACTGGAGCACTGTAACCAGACTAATAACATACAATAACAACAGCAATAAAATCATGATAGTCCTTAAACTGGAGGATTCAGCTAGGTTCAAAACCTACGCAGAGCTTGCTCATTCCATAGGCAGTCAGTAGCTGAACAGGTAGGGACTTCAGTAAACTTATCACCTGGCAGCTGAAGCTAGGGAGAGGGTCCAGGCCACAGGGATTATAGAAGAAAATAATCTTAAGGACAGTAAGATACATGTTTTAATGACATCAGCACAGGTGAATCTTGGCCACAGGTAGGATGCATGCAAGAGACTGGACCTATGATAGGACAGTGGCAGGAGTGGGATCTCAACCCAGTCTAGTATACCAGACTTTCATCCCCCTATAGAGCTATGGGAGGTACACGCACTGGCCATAAAGATAAAACAAAACTTCTCCATAATATGCTCTTATCTCCTGGATGTTTTGAGTACACTACTGTGATCTTTGGGGGTCATTCTGCTGTTACTCCAGGAACACACAAGGGACCAGCTTCCAGACCTTTTCCCCAAGGTGCCAGAAGGGCCAGACATCACTGGTCTATGTGTAGGAATGTCCAGGGCCACATCCACAGAGTCTCCAGGGTTTAATGCAGTTGGGACTGGCAACAGGATGTTGCTCTGCTGGCCATATCCTGGCTTCAATAACTCCTCTTTGGTTTGTACATACAGTTGTATAGGAGAGGCAGCAATGTGTGTTAGCATGTCCACCAGGTTCATGGCTCCTTTTCAGGACTCAT
Organism: Manis pentadactyla; assembly: GCF_030020395.1. Lineage (NCBI taxonomy): Eukaryota > Metazoa > Chordata > Mammalia > Pholidota > Manidae > Manis > Manis pentadactyla. The sequence goes on along the minus strand of NC_080026.1, from coordinate 30,136,910 downwards.
TCAAACACCATAGCACTGTCCATAAGTAAACTGACCAGCCCCATAGACAATTGGTGTCTGATTTCAGGCCAGATTTCAACAAACCATTGTACCTCTTTATCATGCCTGCCCTGGTAGGGTTATATGTTACATGAAATTTCCACTTTATCCCTAATTGCTGCACCCATTCTTGTAATACATGTCCAGTAAAGTGGATACCTTGATTGCTCTCAGTCATCTGATAAGGACTCTCGACTACCAATGGCTCAAAAGCAAGTTCTTCCTATTTTCCACTGGTACATGTGATTGACCCCAATAAACATAATAAAAATTGAAGTTCTTCAACTTAAGGGGCTAGTGGAAAGGATGCTATGCCATTGTAAACCTGCACCCATTTGGCCAGTGTAGGCATCTGTGCCACACCACTCCATGGCCTTTAGGTCCAGTCTCATACCCATCCCATGATGGCATAGATCATTATTACCTTGGTCAGAGCTGTTCCAGTGATAAGCTCCATAACCAGCAAGGCGTGGTACAGAGCAGCCAGTTACTTTTCCATCAAGGTGTACCAGACCTCTTCTCCTCTCCATAGTTGTGACCAGACTCCAATAGTTTAGTGAGTCCATTCAGGCCACTGCCAAAGGCCCCATCCATAAACATGTTTGGTTATGAACATCTAGCTCACAGGGCCTTGGTGAGTCCATTTCAGAGCCTGACATAACAATGTTTTTCACCCCCACATTCCAAAGACACAAAAGCCATCGGTAGAGGTTCTGATGGCTTCTGCCGAAACTGAATGCTCATATCCACCAGCTCATCCAGGTATAGGCATGGAGCTTGGAGTGCTCCACAACCTGCGGAGGGACTCCTCTCCCCCTGAGGAGCCTGTGGTTGTTGTGTTCTTATTTTCTTAATTACAAGGCAGGGGGCCTTTAATACTTGAGGGACTGGTGCCTTAGACAGTGGCTTCAGCAACTGTTTGGCCCTTAGCCCCATGCCCTCATCCTTCCCCTGACATCTACTCTACCATCTCCAGGGCTGAAGGCACCGCTCCTTCCTCCCCTCCCCCACAGCCTCCTGCAATGCAGATTTTCCAGCTGCCTCCTCCCTCATTGCTAATGTATCTTCCAGGAGCTCCACCCATTTTCTCAATAACTGTCTCTACTGTCTCTCTTTCTTAAGGGCTCCTCCAAGCAGTACTGAAGTGTGTATCTCTCCTCAATAACCCTTTCCAATATCTTGAGAAACAAACAATCCATAATCCTGGTTGCCACCCTGTCACTCAGGGCCTCTAAGCAGTCTTCTATCTCTTGGAGGGCTAATTCCGTAGCTTCCAGTGTCTCCACCCTTCCTCAAGGGCCCACCCATCCAGTAGGTGCTTTACACTAGATCAATTTTCCACCAGGGGTTCCCCAAGTTGCACCCTCCACTGCTGCCAGAGGGAAGGATGAGTCATCACCCTCGACCTCAGCTGCCACTGGGCCTCCCCACCACCCACATGAGGGTTTCCAGGTATCTCCCCACAATCTCTAGGGGCAGCCCACCTAAGTGTCATACCCATGAAGACAGATTTTGAGTTTAGAGGTCCTGCCAACTGTCACCAGGTATAACTTGGGGGGGAAATACGTTGCCACCCCAGGGCAGATAACCTTTGAATTCAGAATCAAAGGGAGAAATAAAGTGGCAGAAACCCATTTATTGCTTACAAGCAGTTGTCTACTTCTGGTCTCCCATATCTCTTGTGACCTGGCTACAGAAGGACCCAGCAAACCTCTCCAGTCCAGATATGGCCTCATTCACCCTAGTAATCACCTGTTGATATGGAGATGGACTACTTCTCTCCTCCCCTTGGAAACACCTATTGTTATGGAGATGAACTAAAGTCAGGCAAGACATTCTGGAAATACTGCACTTTTACCCACAGATAGGGATTTCAGTGGATGATGATCCTAGAGTCTCTAACAAAGCCTGACTCAGTTCATTTTAAAACAAGCTGAAAAATGAAACCTCTCCCTACAGGTTCTCCTGTAACAGGACCTTTCTGAGTTTCAGGAATTTCACCCATAGCACCCTCCACCACCCATTCCCTTCAGAGCCCACAGATAAGTACATTCCATCCTTGAGGTTGTTTCAGAGCACACAGCCTCCTTGATGCCAGAAAGTCTGTCCAAGAGCCAAGATTAACTGTTGATTTGCATGTAGCCCCCTCCCATCTCCTTGAAGCTCCCTTTTAAAATGCTCTCACTCCAAACAGAATCTTGGAGATGGCTTGGAGCACTAATCCACCATCTTCTGAGGTTGCTGGCTTCCTGAATAAAGTAACCTTTCCTATCACCAAAACTTTTCTCCTGAGTTTAGTCCTTTAGAGCAATGAGCAGCTGAACTCGGGTTCTGAACCGAGCTATGGCTCACAAACAATGACAGCCTGTACAAAAACAGATATATCAATGCTTTTTATAGCTTTTAGTATCACAAATGATAGAATAAATTGTCAACTTTTATTCTTAAATTCCTCCTCCAAGCATCAATCAAATGACAAATTGCTATTTTAATTGAAATTGGAGCATAAGAAATGAAAAATTAACATGGCTTCAACTTCGAACAGTACAGGATAGCTGTTGTGAAAATTAATTAAAGGAAACCTCACTGACGCGGCATCAGAAGGCCTGTAGGAATAATTCTCATGCCTGCCACTTGTTAATATCAGCTCCCACTGGAAGGGATGTGTTGCTCTTCAGCAATAAGAAGGCGGGGGGACAAGCAGGACCAGCCTGTTATCCCTGGGGATGAGCGAGAAGGCAAGTGTCAACAGCTTGGACACCCTCCCCTGAGATCCGGGGAAAAACAAAACCACACCAAGCCGGGAGATGTGTCAGCCTCAAGGGCGCAGCAAAACTCAGCTTTATTCCATCAGAGGCTTAGTTATATAGGGGAAGATAAGGAAGTAACAGAAACCAATGGGAATTGATTATCTCATCTGTCACTAGGGTCTTAGGCAGATTCAGGTTAGATGGGGAGGCGGAGTTTGGGCCAAGAGCGCGTGCATGGGAACTCAGTTGGGCCACGAATGCGGAAGTAATGAGGGACGGTGGAAACCTCCAGCCTGTGGCCGCCAACTGGTCACAAGCCCAAAAGAGGCAAAAGGTCCCAACAGGGATGGATGCCATATTTTTAGCACTTTACCACCCAGTAGGAAGAAAGTGGCTTACACCTTTCATCTCCCCATTACAGTTCAGCCAATGAAAGACTGTCACAATTCAGCCAATGAGAAACCATAATACATGGGGCTCACGGTTTACTCCAATGGGCTTTTTGCTTAGAAACAGCCCACCCCCACCAATTTCTGCCCTTTCCTCTGTAAATGTGTTCCTCTCCTTTGTTCTCTGGACTTGGAGATGGTTCTGCTGTAGTTTTCATGTCCCAGATTGTATTTCTTTGCTACTCCCCAATAAACCTGTTTCTGCTAGTAAGATAACTGACTTTTAATTTTAAGGTGAATACCATGAACCACTGAAATATGGCAGAGATAAAACTACTTAAAAAATACTGACAGGCATGCATTGTCTTCACATGCTTGGGATTGCACTCCAAAGAAAAGATAAAAAATGAATAATTTTTACAGTCCTCCCTTTGAGCAACCTGGGGTGGGTGGAGAAGCAAGGTTTCATATCAGCTGAGACTATTTGTTATATCTGTAAATGACACTGACCTTTGGTGCATGTCCTTCTCACATGTTCACTATTATTAAGTAACTTAATAGCCCAACGTTCAAAGTATTTTGCTCACTATATATTGAAAGCAAGATTTAAAACTTTTTAAAAACCCAAATGTTAGACAAAAAAGACAAATACATAAACGGTTATAACAGGCAGAAAAACAATAAATATTTATTTGTTAATTACACCATAGTAAAACTGGAAAAAAATAAATTATATGGTACAAAAATTATATATTTTACATAAATGTATATTTTTAAGTATAAGTGTTTTTGTTCTATTACCCATATTTTAAAAAATCTGGAAAAAAGCCTATTAAAGGATGTTTTAAAAAGTAACTCTCATACACATGACATAGAGTTTATCAAATGCTATTAATGAGGAAACTGGTAAGATGTTAACACATTCAAAGGAGAATTGAAAGAAAACACACATTTATAGATAAAGTATATACAAATCAATATACAAATGGATACAAAACTGGTTTCTTCTACGTTGGGAGAGGGAAGTAAATTGAATCTCTACAGGACAGAATTAGCATATCTATAAACAAGATTTTGCATTGTTATCAATTATGTACAATTTAGAGTTCTAAAATAGTTCAAAGGCAATATAATGCTGGAATTGAATAAGATGTGCATTCTCCAACAATGCATAATTATCCCTGAAGCACAAATTTCCCCCACAAAACAAGTGGAAAAATAATTTTATTACACAAACCAGTTAAATCTTTCTCCACTAAATTCTAATAGGTTATCTATAATAATAATTAGAAATGTTCCCTTATGTTTCATAACTTTTTATCTTAAATATCTCACACACATTCATGCACACATGTATATTCTTTTCAAGAAGTGACATACAGAACATGTAACATGTACAGCATTCTTGTTACTGCTACATGCTCTTAGTTGAACAAAGCAAGCTGCCTAGAGACTTCCAACAGAGAACCTATGATTCTAAGTTCCTGGATCTGGAATTCACCTTTACCATAAAATGCTACCATTTTCTTCTACTCCTGAATATTTTAAATTTAGGGCTGGTATGGAAGTAGGTGACAGTAGAGGCTTCCTAGATTGGTGATCACTGAGATCTGATCTGAAAGTCCTCTACATTGTCCTTTGTAAGTTTCATGCCTGCAAAAATGGTCAAATGTATTAAAGAAAAGAAAGTAGGAAATAAAATGAATATGACCATGTCAAGAATATCTCACCTGTCTCAGATGACATTTTCACTCCTAACTGGGAACATTGACCTTAATCCAGAGCTTCTTTCAGCTTACTTGCTAGATCTACTATCTAAATATAACCCAAGCCTAGCCATTTTTCCAGAATCTGCAGGATTTGCCTTCTGCCACATCTAACTTTGAAACGATAATCCTTTGACAGCCATTATGTTAGTGGTTTAGTCTTTACATTCTGATGCACCCAGATTTGCAGTCATCCAGGTGGAACCAAAATCTGGAAGTGATTTATCACTTTGAAGAAACTAGACACATTCTTACATAGACCTTTCTTCTTTTTTTCTCCTCACCCCTAATTTCTACCTCTAGAGACAAAAGAATGATTAAATTTGAGAAACAACAAATAATCAGCATCTCAGACAAGAAGAGTTTGGACTCAAAGACAGAAAAAAGTTCAGAAAATAAACCACCTGCTTAGTTTCATTAGAATTTCAATAGATTTTGGGCCTTCTGAGGAGGGTGGAGTAAGATTCCACCAAGTGTCATTGAAAATGAACACTCTGGAACTCTTGACAAGCTAGGGAAGAAGGTGATCATTTTATTTAATTTGTTTTCAGGTTCACTCATTTAAAAGAACTAACAGTTCCATTGCTCTTGGCATAATACAACTGTGATTGCAGCTTTTCTATTCAGTGCTCTGGAAATATCAGTGACTGTATTCAACTGAGAGTGAGATATTGGCAGTATTTTCACATATAAGCTTATACATACATATTATTTTTCTCTTCTGTCCTTTGATAGTCCAATTTTGATAAACTTCAAAAAAATCCTAAATAATACAGTCCTTCAGATAATAGTCTCATAAGAGTATAGATACAAGTGAATACATAAATTCAACAACCCAGAGTCTGATGAGTGGCAATAATGACTCCACGGTATGTGTAAGGTGGTTAATTTCACACAGCAGGATTTAACCATGTATAGACTCTAAAGCTACACAATTCTAAGGAGGTGTCTGAAAATAACAAATTATACTTTTTCTGTATCATATATAGTGCCTTTTCTCCGAACAGCTCCCCTGTTCATCCATGAATGTTAAATAAAGACTCTAGTAATTGTTTACATATAAGAGTTTGAGAACCGAGTTTCATTGACACTATGTCATAGGCCCATGAATGCTATAAATGGCATCTATACAGGATATCTTCTAATAGATTTAGAATTGATGGTGCCTTTTTAGAAATTTCAAATGTTTTAGGTTTTTATTTGTTTTGCTGAAAAGCAGGGTAAGTGTTGTCACTTTACCAGAACTGCATATTTCTTCTCTTGAGAGTTGGGGGAATAATTTAAAAGGACAATGATGGAGTCATGGAATCAGTTAGAGTCAGCAAATATATATTCTCATTCTTGTTTCTCAATTTTTAGCCATTTGATTAAGGAACAAGAATAATAGAAGACAAAAAAAATCTGTAATGAAATAGTATTGATATCATATAAACTTATATTGAAAGGGTTATCTGATTTTTAAATGTCCTGTTTAGAGTCTGTACATGATATTTTAGAAAGTAAGTAGAAATGTTTATGTCTATGTACAAAAACTGAAAGATCAAAGATAAAAATTGATCGATGAGAGAATAAGTTATGAGTATTTTAAGCATTTTAATTTGTTTTACAATGAAAATAATATCATTTTAGATCTAATGAATCCCCTTCCATCCTCCTTAGGACATGGATGTCAGTTGTGATAAAATTTTAAACTCAGCAATTATTGGTACATATCTACTGTGCCTCTGTTATTTTGCTTGGTCTTGTAGAGACACAAAGTAATAGTGAAGAGGTCCAGAGCAAGTCTCCCAAAATGTGCCACCTTGTCATGTAGACTATTTTCACCAGAGAAATTTTGTCTTTCCCTTAACTACCGAGAAGAATCTAAATTAGGATTTTCCTTCCCCAGAATAAAATTATTACCAGAGATAAATTTTACCTGAAAGACACATCTATAAGGCAGGGCAAATATCTAATTACCTAACATCTGCACTCATTGTCCTGTGAATTGACCTCCTCCCCTTTGAAGCCCCAGGCCCCTATTCCTTAGCTAAGGATGGCACGTATGCCTCATTTTGAATTTTTCTGTCTTAAAATTTCTCATGTTTGTGGGGTTCCTGTACATACAAAGTTAAACTTGATTTTTTTCCTGTTAACTGTCTGCTGTCAGTTTGATTCTTAGACCAGCCAGAAGAACCTTTGAAGGGTTAAGGAAAACTGTTCCTCTCCAGCTGTAGTATAAAATGCCTGCCATACAAGTTATTCCAATTTAGCTCAGAGAATGCAGCCCTCACGTTGGGTTATAACTAAGAGTGCTACAAGAGTTATTCATTTTGCAGTTTTCCCCAGTCAATTCTCAGTGATGGAAAGTGGCTGATGAACACACAGCTACAGATGCATTTGTACTACCAAAATAAGCAAAACCATGATACGGCTACTATTTTGGGATACTTGCTATGTGCCAGGTACTAAGTTAAGCATTTCATATTTGTTATTTAACACCCTCAGTAAACATGTGACTTTTTTTGTATCCCTTTTAAGAAATAAGAAAAATGAAACTTGGAGAGTTTGAGCACATTTTCCAAAGTTTCATGGGTATTAAATATTAGAAGTTGAGAATACCATACTATTAGAGTCCACTCCCTTTCCCACTCCATATTACTGCTTCAACAGAACATGCATGACCCTGGGGTAGAGGGGGACTTTGGAGAAGGCAGAAGGGAAGAAACGACTCAAAAGGAACTGGGATGGGGCGAGGGAGAGGATGACAGAAAAGGGCAGGAGACTGAGGAGCCACAGAACTTTTGTGCAAATGAGGCAAATTATATTCAGAAAGAAAGATAACTTGATGGGAAAAATAAATAAGTAATTGACATTATCTTCAAAATGCTGGCATGCTCCAAGTTGACTAATACTAAAAATGCGTTCTTTCTGGCAGTGCTGTTTATATTGGGGGCTGTCAGATGGGGAAATATCTGACTGAAGACATGGGAAACTGGGGGAAAAATTCAGGGGGGACCAAGGAAAGGTCAGAGTGGGCCTGCAGGCTCCATCCTGAACTTTCTGGTCCTGATTTCCACCAAATAGAGTCATTTTAAAGGTAGAATATTTTCTCACTTCCTAGGCCATGGTATGACGATAAACTTAATTAAAAAATCAAGGTTTTCAATAATAACTGATTACATGATTCTTATCACAAGTTCAGGCAGGTCTAGGCTTGCCAACTTTCACCTTTACCAGAGACCTATTCATCAATAGAGTACAGAGACTAAAATACTTGTTAACAAATCCAAGTGAAAGTCAGAATTTTCTATAAAATACTCAAGAGGAAAAAAAAAGTGGCAGACTAGATAAAACAAAAATGGCAAATTATTAATCATTATTGAAGTTGTGTAATGAGTAAGGGAAAGCTCTTTATTCTTAGAAGTTGAGAATACCATTTTTTTATTCTTCTCCATAATTAAATTAAGATAAAAATGTATAGGAGAAAATATGAAAGTCTGATGAGATATATACACACACACACACATATATATATATCCATTCTGAATAGACCATAGTTATTTCTTAACTGTTTTGTAGGAATAATGTCATGTTTAATCACTCTGTCAAAAAGCAGAATTCTGCTCTCATGGTACTTAAACTTATATCCCCTCTTGTGTGCTCACTTTTGTAGAAATGATATTCTCTGCTTTATTTGACGTTTTCAAACTAAAATTTCACTTTATGAATAAAGCAATGCATCAGGGAGAATTGAGCTGTGTTTCAGAAACAAGACTGTAAGTCCTCTGTAAGCTGTTTTCTCAACAGTCTTAAGTTGAGGAGGATTTAAGGATTTATTCTGCCTTTCAGCATTAGCTTCATAAATACTTTCCTGTTCCTTTTATGGGAAAATAAAAGAATCCTTTCCATGGAACTGCAGCACCTGGAGTACCTAGATTCTGCAATTTTTGAGGAATTGTCACAATTCTGTCCCTTTAGATTGTCATTTTAAGTTTAGACATTTCAAGCTATTCAGATGCAGTTCTCTTCAATTAATAAAGTGGGGAACTTTCCGACCATTTCTAGATATGGAACTAATTACTTTAAAGTTAAAAATAAAAGGAACTGAAAAGTTTAGGAGGAGAAATAGTGACAGGAATATGCATGCAAAGTGAAAGCTATATATATATGAAAAACATATGACAACTAGGACAGAATGAAAGGTATCTGGCAAGAAGCGAAGTGACTAAGACCTGGCAGCTATACCAGGTATTTATTGGGTCATTTCCCCGAGCACTCGGCTCCCACCGCGGGGAAGAAGAAACAGGGTGGTGTGAGGAAGCACCAACTCCATGTCCTTCTCCAGCTCATCACGTACTGCATGTTAAGATGTCTCAATGTCAGTAATGGTTATCTTTAAAGAGAAATTTGTTTTAAAAATGGAATTTTTAAAATGAAATTTAGCAATTCTGTATATGTGTATGTGGGTGTGTGAACATGTTTCTCAATTAACATGAATGAGACATGATTTATAAATACCTCAGTAAAAACCAGGGCTTAAAAGTAAGTATCAATGGCAATTTTTATAACAATTCATTTATATCAATAATAATGTAAATTATTGCCAAACTTCTATTAAAACCCTTTGGTGTCAACCTTATATAGAAGACATAAATTTCTGTGAACCTATTTTCTGTGGATGGGAATTTAACAATAAGTTGCTATTTAAGAGCGAATGGATATTTGTTATTGTCTAAACAGAGCATCAGGTACAATAAAAGCAATTCAATATTTTATTTCTTATCCAAATATTTTGTTTCATCTATACAGAGTCTTATATTTCTGCAAATTGGTCATTAAAATAGTAAGTGATAAAAGAAAATTAATGTAAAGGTTTCTATAAAAAAATCTTTTAGACATGCCTCAGTAATTAATACCAGTTGTTCTGAGATTCTCTGAGAAGCCAAATTGTTAAAATATGTGTGCCTTGAAACAAAGGAGGTTAACATGCAATTAATTCAAAATAATTCTTCAGTAATAATTATGGATTCAAAAAAAAGTCCTAGACAGATCTTTGATTTCATATGTTTAATGAGGGGCTGGACTTTTTTTTAAATGAACTCCAGTGATTGCTTGGCAAGATGTAACAAAAGACTAGAAATGATTCCAATTATCAGTGTAGAATGCAAGTCACATATCACTTTTAATCTACTACACTAAGAAATATAACATACTAGCATGACATCTGAAGATAAATTTCTATTTATATTTATTGAATTATGTCTCCGTCTCAGAGTAATTAAAAGTTTTGAACTGTGATGGGTTTTATTTGAGCACTTTTTAAATTTTAATGTAGGTCCCTATCTTTCAAATATCATCTGGGTTACTGCCCAGTATTTTCTGGTCTAACCTTTCTAGAAGAGGATTAGTATGAAGTTAATAATATAATCATGTAACCCTAATTGGTGTGGATAAATTATACATTAGTTGTGCAACCTCTTAGTATCTAAAGCTCATTTGACATAATTAGAATTCAATTATTTAATTGTTAATTTGAATTAAATCAAGTTATTCTGGTCTCAAGATAATATGCAGAATTTGTATACTTTACAGAATACAAAGTTGGTATTCTTTCCATGCTTCTATATAGAAATAGGTGCATTATATAAGAATTAATTATGAGTTAGGATTATGAAGAGAAAGGACAGATTGTTAAAGACCCCTCTCAATGGTTAGCTTACACATCCAAAGGCTTGATGTCCCTTTCCTATCATTTGCTTATAAAGCATAGCACATTTTTCATAAGCCTATCATTTTTCAAAACCATTTAGAATTGCTTTACCTACTTTCCCAGCCACAAAAATAAAATCAGATCATTTCTTTAAAGTGATATCTTGTTTCTGACCCAAACTAGTATCAGCCAGTTTGATCAGGCACATTATTCACTCAGGTGGCATCCAAATTGTTTTTTTCTTCTTTTGTTTTTGGTATTTCAAAAAGAAATTCACCCTCAAAGAATGAAGATTTGCCAACCTCAGTGGTACTATATTGATCGTGTCTCACTTTTTAGAAGAATTTAATGTAAAAAGTAAGAATATGTTTGGTTAAGGGAATGAAGTTCTATAAAAATTCCTGCCTAGCCATTTCAACCAGTATCACATTCAAAGAAAAATAAACAGCTATTTTGTTCCACTTTCAAAAAAATAAGAATAAATACAACGTCCTTTTAACTACATAATTACCAGATACTTAATTTGATCTCAAGTATATTAGAGAGTTTTTGGAAATTTTAGATACTATTTTGTCCTCTTTGATGTCATAAAACAGTACCCCACAGAGAGTAGAAGCTTGAAAAAACCCAGTCCTTGTCATAGTCAAACTGATACTTGGTGTGTCATTTGATATTTGGACCTCTAAAGTGATGAGCATTTACGATTCCTACTTCTTCACAGTCATTTAAAGCTGTGACTACCCTGCTCTCTCTCCTTCTGCAAATATGCACCTGGACACACATACACACATACAAATAAGGTCGTTGCAAGAGTCACTGTTACCTTTGGTGAAAATCTGACATTAATGGCTTTGAACAAAATGTATGATCAGAATTGTTATCTAGTCACCTAAAGTTGCTTTAGAGAGATGTGACTAAAATACTTACTTCTTCTCAAACCTATATCCTTTACACTGTCTTTCAAGGCTTGTAAGAACTTTCCTGGCTCTATGCTTCTAAGATAATTATTACCATGGAATTAACTTCTTTTTGGCATAGTGTTTGTAAGTCATTAAATATGCTTTTCTTGATATAATATGTTGTGGGTGTATGTTGTCACTTTTGATGGATTAGATGTATTTTGATTGGATGTAATGTATTTATTGTAGCAGAGTGATGGTTTGTTTGTATACACATAATATATTAGAATTTGATCCAAAGTACAAAGGAGAGTACATACATTACCAGGATAACTAAATAAAAGGTAGAGATCATAATTCACTTAAAATCTAATGTATGGTGCCAAAACAAATTTGATTTTTGTTATCAATTATTTGTCATACTGTAATAAAATTGTTTTACACTTTTTAAAACAAAACCTAATGTTTTAAAACTCAAAGTAGTCAGTTTTTCCCTAACCATAACTTTCTGTGGCTAAATTATTGTGTGAAAATTTTCAGAGGCTTTTCTCTGAAACAAATAAAAATCTTCCCATATAGAAAAGCAAAAGAGTGTCGCTGTGACTATAGCCTGCAGTACATATCACTGTGAAGACTGTTCACATTAAGTCAGGTTACCTAATGTTTTAGTTTATCTAATGCTGCCATAAAACACAAGCTGTACTTCTTTAAAGTGCAAATGTATACATTCAATGTGTACATTTCAGTTAAAGGTGCACATTTTATAATATTCATTCATTCACTCCAAAGCTATAGCAGGTAGGATAGTCTCTATCCTCCAGGAATTCAGAGGTAAACTTAAAAAAAAAAGATAGATATAAGTTTAACAAGGTATTATCTTTCTCTAAATGCTCTATCAGAAGAAGAAGCATCTATCCATGTACTCAAATCGTAATCCCCAAGTTGTCTCTGTCCCTTTATTCTATATGTCTCCAGTCCTACAGATCCACTTCAGAAGCAGAAGCCTAATCTTTAGGGGCCCTCATGTGCTAGGTCTCTTCCATGGCTTTGGAACAGGCTGCAGAAATACAGGTAAGAAAGCGCTGCAGATGTGTGTTAGGCAGTTAATATAAAAAAATTGCACTCTTTCACTAAAATGTTGTGATATTTGTGGTATGTATCACTCTATAAAATGATTAGCTTATCTGATTTGTTTCTCATTCTAAATATTTATTTACCTTTCCCTTGCTTTTGCATTTGTAATTTTGTATTTTTTTTCACAGATTTACAGTTATATAAGCTTCAGAGATCATAAAACCTGATTCTATCACTTAATAGCTCCCCTAGCTAACTCTCTTCACCTCCATTCTAGACTCTGAGAACTTTCCCCATCTGATTTCCATCATTTTCAGTGTTGCTCATCTGTGATACAACTTTTCTTCATTTCAACTATGAAATTGTCTCTAAGTTGTATACCTGATAACAAGATTCCTTTCTTAAAATCTTAATAATTTTCCACTGACCATAGGACAGAGTATACATCCACTATATATTTGTAAGTGTTGCAGTTTCCTGTTGCTGCTGTAACAAATCACCACAAACTTAGTGGCTTAGAACAACACAAGTTTAAAATTTTACAGTTCTAGGGGTCAAAAGCACTAAAATCAAGATGTCAGCAGGGTCCTGGTGGAGGCTCTGGGGGACAGGCTGCTTCCTTCCTTATTGCATGTGCCTTCCTCCATCCTCACGGCCAGCCATGCAGCATCTTCCAGCGCATCTCCTCCTTTCTGACTTCTGCTCCCCCCGTCACATCTCCTCTGATTCTGACTCTCCTTCCTCCTCTTCCCTTTATAATCCATTGCAATTATACTGAGCCCACCCAGATAATCCAGTATAATCTTCCATCTGCAGATTCTTAATCACCTCTGCAAAGTCCCTTTGCCACTTAAACTAACATATTCACAGGTTCTGGGGATTAGGACACAAACACCCCCAGGAGGTTATTCTTTCATCTACCATATATATGCCATATCAGACTTTTCCATTAGCACCTCTTTACTTTTCTTATTCTGTCTCTCACCACATCCCACCCCTCACTCCATAAAATAGCCTCTACAATAACAAAACAGTAATATTTTTGAGCTATAATGTGTTCAAATTAAGTGCATTATATGCTCCCAATTGATTTTATGACACTGTAGAAGATGCCTCTCTCCCTTTTATAGATGAAGAAACCCAGAGATTTGAGCATATACAGGAGAGACATGCCGCCACAGAGTCTGAATCCAGGCTAAGATGTTAGACTCCAGACCTACCTTATTAACCGTTAACCACTATTCCATTATATCTATAGTTCCTCCAAGTACTTTTCCTAACACACAAGGAAGTTTCACCACTCTACCTTTTTCTTCTACAGCTCTCTCTGCCTTCTAACCTTCATTTAAGACTCAGTTCAATTATTGGCATCTCTCTGAATCTGTTTCCAAGTAATGTTCACCTCTTTGGAATTTGCCATGCTCTCCACTCTATGCAAGATGCACTCTGAGTGCACCCACATACCTGTATTTATCTACAGGTCTTCCTCTATAAGATCTCACACTTTCTGAGGGAAGAGGTCAATGCCTTTAGTGTTGCATTTCCTAAGTATTGTCTGCTATAACTGGGACATAGAAGGCACTTAATAAGTGTTTTTTGAATAAATAAATTGAAGTGTAAAGTATGGTAGGTGTGAGTGATAAACTTTGCCTAGGAAGCACAGATCACACAAGAACAAAACAGCACACTTTAGCTGAAAATCCTGAGTATTTCAGCATGGCTGGAATGTAGTATAAAATGCAGATGAACCTCCAGAAGGAGGTGGAGAGACAGGAAATAGGCAATTCACAGGAAGTTGTATCAAACCTTGGAGGAGGGACTTTTTCCATAGGCTCTGGGAATATAATGGCAGAATATAATCTTAAAATGGATATTATATCTGTATTCTAAAGAAACTTTTTTCATTTAATAACTTATCAGTATATTTATGTTTTTCTTCTTCAATTCCATAGAGTAGGATTAAAAAACCAGACAAATCACATCTTTCCTCATCAATTATCAATGAAATAACTCAGTATCAACACTTCCTTTCTGTTAACCCCATGCATCATCAACTTTTGAAGCAATATGAGACATTGAGATGCTGATGCTCTACAGACCTTTGTTCCCTCAATTTATTAAACAGAGAGAGGACATGTTTTATTTTTATGCTTATGAGCAAATTTTGTCAAAGAAAATTTCCTATTTTGAAGACAAGTTTAAACTAAATGTTTTGGTGATGGAGTTAGGCTCAGAAATTAATAACCAGGAATCCCGTAAATGTGGCATAACATACCATAGCTATGAAAGTAGAGAGCAACTTGGATTATTCTCATCAGTGAGGATCCTGAAGATTTTATTTTTTTAATTGGCATCAGGGCCCTTCTAGGTCCATAGAAATTGTCATTCAAGAAACCAGTTGACTCCTTCCATCCAGAGAATTGGAAATCCTAACTAAACACACTTAACATTTTTAAAAGAACAACTTGGATTATTATTTTGCCTGACCAGGACCCAGGTGAAAATGCACACACATACACAAAAGTGGGCACATGCATGCTCACACATACACACACACACACATACACACACATAAATATAAAATCATCAAAGACACGAGTAAGTATTATCATGCTCATTTTTGTATTTTAGGAAACAGACGCTTCAAAAGGTTTTTGCAAGATCCTAAGGTTGGCAAGCAGCAGAGCCAACACTCTTCCTTGGTTGTGCCAGCCTTTATAACCCATGGTATTTTCCATCACATTTTCTCCCTCACTCAAGGGAAACTAATTAAATATTCTCCATGTGTGCTTGGTTCTGTGAAGTAGCCCAGTATCTTGCTTTTGGGTGCTTGCAATTCAAATATCTAATTTATCATTTCCTCTCTCACATGTCATGGTCCTACTTTACATCACCCAGGAAATAGGAAGGAACACCATTTCAAAGTTGATTCTTAAAAACAAATAATTTTCATAAATAATATTCATCTGTGTGGCACAATCAAGGCTCTTGAACATCAAAAATGGGGAGGAGTTATAATTTTTTAATTAGCTAAATTAAAATGTGACTGTCATTGATGATTTCAACAGATTTAAGTACTTCATTAGACTAACCTATATTCATAAATGCCTGCAGTGTGTTAAGTACTATGTTAGGCACTTGAGAACCCTGACAAGCCATAAACCTTGTCCTCAAAGAAAACAAATAATTTAATAAAGAATTAGAGTAAGGGTTTGTTAAGTTCTATGAAAATGTATTTTAGGAGCTTTTAACCTAATCTGGAGTGGTCATGGAGAATTTCCAGGGAGAAGAGATTTTTAAGTTGACAAGAAAAAGAATGAGTAAGAATTCATGAGATGAAAAGGGTTGGGTGATGCCAAAATGTAAGCCGTTGGCAGACGGCCCCGTCTCATCAAGAAACACGACTTCTAGGAATGAAACATAACGAGCAGGGAAGGTAACGATCGGTTACACTGAGGGTCCCCTCTCTCACAGTTTACTATTCAATACCAAGGAATAAAAGGCACCAGAAGTGTTGTAACAGGTATGATATTTCACAGATACAACAGTCCATATAACAGAGGTGTAAAAAATGGAATTTTTTAAGACTAATTTCTGACCCTCTGTCAGAGGACTTACTGTATAGGCTTTCAGGTAAATTCAGTCCTGCTGCACAATTTTTCAGGTCACTTCAAAAAAGCTTAGACATTTCAGCAGCACTTCCATAATGCTCAGAAATTCATCTCCATGTCATTGTTTTCTGTTTAAAAGGTTGGCTGCCTTTTCTCCCTCCTTAATTGTACACTCACAGGATGTGGTCCCTGCACTCCAATTCCCAGTAGTTCCACATCCCAGTGCTTTGCTCAGAGCATCGCATGGTGTTGGTGAGGAAAGGGGGAAGCTCATTCCTTTAGGGCCTCAGCTGAACCGTGTCATGGTAGAAATTACACAGCCCATCTTATTACACCCCAGAGCTGGTCTAGGCTGGCCTCTGTGCTGACATCTTGGTATCTTGATGGAACCAGATGCTGGCCTTGGTAAAATTCAGCCTCCACTGAGTGCCCTCAGGCAGTGCCTGGCACTCATCTGAGGTGAGCCCTCTGCTCCTTGGAGTCATTGCTTGGCTCACATGCCCAGCCAGCTCCCAAAGTTCACTCTGGGCTTAAGGGAGACTTACAGATGTCCTCCTACCATCATCAAATGTGTGGGAAACTAAGAGGGCTATCTGAGCAACTCTCTTGCCTAGCTCTCACCATCTTTTTCCCAGGGCTCATTTATGAGTTGCTTTTCTTGTGCTGCAGTTGGAAAGTACCAGTTTCTTCTTTGCTTAGATTTGTCCTGATTTTGCAAAGACCTTTTTTGCTCCTTCTTCTTTCTCTTGATTTGCACTGGAAGAGGGGACGCAAACAGTAAATCATTGACTCTGCCTTCTTTCACCTCTTCTCTCAGTGCCTACTGTGAGCCTAACTCAGGGTTTCTCAACTTCAGCACTGCTGACATTTGAGAACCAACAATTCTTTTTTGGTGGGGGGATGCTTCTCCTGTGCACTGTAGAATGTATAACAGCTTTCCTCAACTTTACACACTAGACAGCAGCATCGCCTTTCCAATTGTAGCAATCAGAAATGTCTCCAGACCTTGCTGAATGTCCCATGGCAGGCAAATATGACACCGACTACCCACCCCACAGAGTAGCAATTTTGTCTACTCTACAGCAAAGCAGATAAACTGATTCTATCAAAATAAGTACATTTGAAAATATTTCTAGTCTCATGTGGGAAATTTAGGTTTTATATTTCCTCTCTCATCTCAGAGAGACTATAGAGTTGATTGGCATCATTTATTTGCTGAGCCTTGGTAAACCTTCTGTTCATCCCCCAGGGGTAATTGTAACCCCAGATCCCTCAAATTGACAGTCAGAGTCCAGCAGAACAAACTGGCTGGTGCTTCCATGCTACAAATTAGGATTTTATATATCTACCACAATGGTTTTACCAAACATCTGAAAAAGGATTCATAGTACAAAGTTAAAGAATTACATTTCTAAGATTTTGACCAATGTAATTATTTACTTAAAAAAAATTATGTATAGAGGCGGAGCCAACATGGCGGCATGAGTAGGACAGTGGGAATCTCTCCCAAAAACATATATATTTTTGAAAATACAACAAATACAACTAATCCTAAAAGAGAGACCAGAAGACACAGGACAACAGCCAGACTACATCCACACGTGCGAGAGCCCAACGCCTGGTGAAAGGGGTAAGATACAAGCCCCGGCCCAGTGGGACCCAAGTGCCCCTCACCCCAGCTCCCCACGGGAGGAGAGGAGTCAGAGCGGGAGGGAGAGGGAGCCCAGGACTGCTAAACACCCAGCCCCAGTCATCCACAGCAGAGCGCAGACACAGTGCATGCATTGAGGGCTGGAAACTAGGGAAACAGGGCAGCAAGACCTCTGAGCAGGTTCTGAAGATGATGCCCCTGTGACAAAGAACAGCGAGTGATTTTTGAAAGTCTTAAAGGGACAGGGATGCAACAGCTGGAAAGGAACAACAAAGGTCACAGTCCAGAAGCTGGAAATTCCAGGGAAAACCGGGTGCACTAACACCCTGGGCAACAGCTCTGAGACCCCTCACAGAGGTAAACAGCCAAACAGCCCCCCGTCCATTACCCCTACGGGGCAAGGCGATAACAGAGAAGCAGCCTAAGGCTGACCACACCCTCAGCAAGGGAGCTTCCAACATACCGGTTGGGCAAGACACAAAGACCCAGTCTACATGCAATTACCCAACACAAGCCACTAGGGGTCGCAGTTGTCCCAGTAAAGAAAGGCCAGTAGCAAGTGGAAAGTTTGGCCCTCCCAGCTGACAGTCAATAGCACCTATTAACATGAAAAGGCAAAAAAATTTGATCCAGACAAGACTAACCCAGACAGCTTCCCCTGAGAAGGAAGCTGGGGAGATAGATTTAACCAGTCTTCCTGAAAAAGAATTCAAAAGAAAAGTCATAACCATTCTGATGGACTTGCAGAGAAATATACAAGAACTAAGGAAGGAGAATACAGAAATAAAACAAGCTCTGGAAGGACTTCAAAACAGAATCGACGAGATGCAAGAGACCATTAATGGACTAGAAAACAGAGAACAGGAACGCAGAGAAGCTGATGCAGAGAGAGATAAAAGGATCTCCAGGAATGAAAGAATTCTAAGAGAGCTGAGTGACCAATCAAAATGGAACAATATCCGCATTATAGGGGTACCAGAAGAAGAAGAGAGAGAAAAAGGGATAGAAAGTGTCTTTGAAGAAATAATTGCTGAAAATTTCCCAAAACCAGGGGAGGAAATGGCCTCTCAGACCACAGAGATACACAGAACTCCCATGACAAGGGATCCAAGGAGGGCAACACCAAGACACATAATAATTAAAATGGCAAAGATCAAAGACAAGGACAAAGTATTACAAGCAGCCAGAGAGGAAAAAAAAGGTCACCTACAAAGGAAAACCCATCAGGCTATCATCAGACTTCTGAACAGAAACCCTACAGGCCAGAAGAGAATGGCATGATATACTTAATGCAATGAAACAGAAGGGCCTCGAACCAAGAATACTGTATCCACCACGATTATCATTTAAATATGAAGGAGGGATTAAACAATTCCCAGACAAGCAAAAGTTGAGGGAATTTCCCTCCCACAAACCACCTCTACAGGGCATCCTACAGGGACTGCTCTAGATGGGACCACTCCTAAAAAGAGCACAGTAAAAAACACCCAACATATGAAGAAGGGAGGAGGAGGAATAAGAAGGGAGAGAAATAAAGAATCATCAGACCATGTTTATAATAGCTCAACAAGCGAGTTAAGTTAGACAGTAAGATAGTAAAGAAGGTAACCCTGAACCTTTGGTAACCAGAAACTTAAAGCCTGCAATGGCAATAAGTACATACCTTTCAATAAACACCCTAAATGTAAATGGACTGAATGCACCAATCAAAAGACACAGAGTAATAGAATGGATAAAAAAGCAAGATCCATCCATATGCTGCTTACAAGAGACACACCTCAAACCCAAAGATGGGCACAGACCTAAAGTCAAGGGATGGAAAAAGATATTTCATGCAAACAACAGAGAGAAGAAAGCAGGTGTTGCAATTCTGGTATCAGACAAAACAGACTTCAAAATAAAGAAAGTAGCAAAAGATAAAGAAGGACATTACATAATGATAAAGGGCTCAGTCCAACAAGAAGATATAACCATTATAAATATATATGCACCCAATACAGGAGCACCAACATATGTGAAACAAATACTAACAGAATTAAAGGAGGAAATAGAATGCACTGCATGCATTCTGGGAGACTTCAACACACCACTCACTCCAAAGGACAGATCCACCAGACAGAAAATAAGTAAGGAAACAGAGGCACTGAACAACACACTAGAACAGATGGACCTAATTGACGTCTACAGAACTCTACATCCAAAAGCAACAGGATAAACATTCTTCTCAAGTGCACATGGAACATTCTCCAGAATAGACCACATACTAGGCCACAAAAAGAGCCTCAGTAAATTCCAAAAGATTGAAATCCTACCAACCAACTTTTGAGACCACAAAGGTATAAAACTAGAAATAAATTGAACAAAGAAAGCAAAAAGCCCATCAAACAGATGGAGGCTTAACAACATGCTCCTAAATAATCAATGGATCAATGACCAAATCAAAATGGAGATCCAGCAATATATGGAAACAAATGACAACAACAACACAAAGCCCCAACTACTGTGGGACACAGCAAAAGCAGTCTTAAGAGGAAAGTATATAGCAACCCAGGCATATTTACGGAAGGAAGAACAATCCCAAATGAATGGTCTAATGTCACAATTATCAAAATTGGAAAAAGAAGAACAAGTGAGGCCTAAGGTTACCAGAAGGAGGGACATAATAAAGATCAGAGAAGAAATAAATAAAATTGAGAAGCATAAAACAATAGCAAAAATCAACGAAACCAAGAGCTGGTTCTTCGGGAAAATAAACAAAATAGATAAGCCTCTAGCCAGACTTATTAAGAGGAAAAGAGAGTCAACACAAATCAACAGTATCAGAAACGAGAAAGGAAAAATCACGACGGACCCCACAGAAATACAAAGAATTATTACAGAATACTATGAAAACCTATATGCTAACAAGCTGGGAAACCTAGAAGAAATGGACAACTTCCTAGAAAAATGCAACCTTCCAAGACTGACCCAGAAAGAAACAGAAAATCTAAACAGACCAATTACCAGCAACAAAATTGAAGCAGTAATAAAAAAACTACCAAAGAACAACACCCCAGGGCCGGATGGGTTTACCTCAGAATTTTATCAGACATACAGGGAAGACATAATACACATTCTCCTTAAAGTTTTCCAAACAATAGAAGAGGACGGAATACTCCCAAACTCATTCTATGAAGCCAACATCACCCTAATACCAAAACCAGGCTAAGACCGCACCAAAAAAGAAAACTACAGACAAATATCCCTGATGAACGTAGATGCAAAAATACTCAACAAATATAAGCAAACTGAATTCAAAAATACATCAAAAGGATCGTACACCATGACCAAGTGGGATTCATCCCAGGGATGCAAGGATGGTACAACATTCAAAAATCCATCAACATCATCTACCACATCAACAAAAAGAAAGACAAAAACCACATGATCATCTCCATAGATGTTGAAAAAGCATTTGACAAAATTCAACTTCCATTCATGATAAAAACTCTCAGCAAAATGGGAATAGAGGGCAAGTACCTCAACATAATAAAGGCCATCTATGATAAACCCACAGGGAACATCATACTGAACAGCGAGAAGCTGAAAGCTATTCCTCTGAGATCGGGAACTAGACAGGGATGCCCACTCTCCCCACTGCTATTTAACATAGTACCTGTGGTCCTAGCCACAGCAATCAGACAAAACAAAGAAATACAAGGAATCCAGATTGGTAAAGAAGAAGTTAAACTGTCACTATTTGCAGATGACATGATATTGTACATAAAAAACCCTAAAGACTCCACCCCAAAACTACTAGAACTGATATCGGAATACAGCAAAGTTGCAGGATACAAAATTAACACACAGAAATCTGTGGCTTTCCTATACACTAACAATGAACCAACAGAAAGAGAAATCAGGAAAACAATTCCATTCACAATTGCATCAAAAAGAATAAAATACCTAGGAATAAACCTAACCAAAGAAGTGAAAGACTTATACTCTGAAAACTACAAGTCACTCTTAAGAGAAATTAAAGGGGACATTAACAAATGGAAACTCATCCCATGCTCGTGGCTAGGAAGAATTAATATTGTTAAAATGGCCATCCTGCCCAAAGCAATATACAGATTTGATGCAATCTCTATCAAACTACCAGCAACATTCTTCAATGAACTGGAACAAATAATTCAAAAATTCATATGGAAACACCAAAGACCCCGAATATCCAAAGCAATCCTGAGAAAGAAGAATAAAGTAGGGGGGATCTCACTCCCCAACTTCAAGCTCTACTATAAAGCCATAGTAATCAAGACAATTTGGTACTGGCAAAGAACAGAGCCACAGACCAGTGGAACAGACTAGAGATTCCAGACATTAACCCAAACATATATGGTCAATTAATATTTGATAAAGGAGCCATGGACATACAATGGGGAAATGACAGTCTCTTCAACAGATGGTGCTGGCAAAACTGGACAGCTACATGCAGGAGAATGAAACTGGACCACTGTCTAACCCCATATACAAAAGTAAACTCAAAATGGATCAAAGACCTGAATGTAAGTCATGAAACCATTAAACTCTTGGAAGAAAACATAGGCAAAAACCTCTTAGACATAAACATGAGTGACCTCTTCATGAACATATCTCCCCGGGCAAGGAAAACAACAGCAAAAATGAACAAGTGGGACTATATTGAGCTGAAAATCTTCTGTACAGCAAAAGACACCATCAATAGAACAAAAAAGAACCCTACAGTATGGGAGAATATAATTGAAAATGACACATCCGATAAAGGCTTGACGTCCAGAATATATAAAGAGCTCACAAGCCTCAACAAACAAAAAACAAATAACCCAATTAAAAAATGGGCAGAGGAACTGAACAGACAGTTCTCCAAAAAAGAAATACAGATGGCCAACAGACACATGAAAGGATGCTCCACATGGCTAATTATCAGAGAAATGCAAATTAAAACCACAATGAGGTATCACCTCACACCAGTAAGGATGGCTGCCATCCAAAAGACAGAGAACAACAAATGTTGGTGAGGCTGTGGAGAAAGGGGAACCCTCCTACACTGCTGGTGGGAATGTATATTAGTTCAACCATTGTGGAAACAGTATGGAGGTTCATCAAAATGCTCAAAACAGACTTACCATTTGACCCAGGAATTGCACTCCTAGGAATTTACCCTAAGAACGCAGCCATCAAGTTTGAGAAAGACAGATGCACCCCTATGTTTATCACAGCACTATTTACAATAGCCAAGAATTGGAAGCAACCTAAATGTCCATCGATAGATGAATGGATAAAGAAGATGTGGTACATATACACAATGGAATACTACTCAGCCATAAGAAGAGGGCAAATCCTACCATTTGCAGCAACATGGATGGAGCTGGAGGGTATTATGCTCAGTGAAATGAGCCAAGCAGAGAAAGAGAAATACCAAATGATTTCACTCATCTGTGGAGTATAAGAACAAATGAAAAAGTGAAGGAACAAAACAGCAGCGGAATCACAGAACCCAAGAATTGACTAACAGGTACCAAAGGGAAAGGGACTGGGGAGGATGGGTGGGTAGGGAGGGATAAGGGGGGGCGAGAAGAAGGGGGGTATTAAGATTAGCATGCATAAATGGGGGGGTGGGAGAAAGGGGAGGACTGTACAACACAGAGAGGACAAGTGGTGATTCTACAACATTTCGCTATGCTGATGGACAGTGACTGTACAAGGGTTTATAGGGGGAACCTGGTATAGGGGAGAGCCTAGTAAACATAATATTCTTCATGTAAGTGTAGATTAATGATAACAAAAAAAAAAAAAGGAAGAAAGAAAAGGGGGATTACTCCCTGATAGGATAAAACTAACTGTAAATCAACGATTAATGCATGCTTTAAATATCCTTAATTTTGATCTTTTATCTTTTGATCACTTAAAGGGTGTCAGATGATCGGCTATGGAGGTACATTTTTCTGATAATATTCCTTTCTCTTAAAAAAAATAAAAGTAAAAATAAAATTAAAGAAAAGCAGTTCCTGTGTGGTGACCTCCAATGTGTTCTACACAATGGTATAAAGGGCATATCAAAGTGTTGGCAAAGGGTCTGTTTGTGTTTATACAGAGGATCAAAGCCTAATTTGGCCACCCAGAAAATCAACTAAGATACGATATGAAGAAGAACTTCCAAAATCAGCACTCTCTGGAAGACTCATACCAGAAGATGATCATCAAAAAACCTCAACAAAGATCCAGGCACTGCTACAGCTGTAGCTGCATTCATCCCACCGGTTCCTGGACTTGCCATGGGAATGAAGAAGGAGATATCTAAGCTGGCCTGTGCATGCAGTAAAACAACAAATTTGACTGGATCTATACTGTTGGAACTCAACCAAGAATTAGGAGAAGTGCACGTTGTAACGCTCCAAAATCTTACTACTACAGACTATCTACTGTTAAAAGATCATATGGGATGTGAACAGTTCCCAGGAATATATTGTTTTAATTTGTCTGATTTCTCTCAGACTGTTCAAGTACAGTTGGACAATATCCATCATATCATAGATAAATTTTCACAAATGTCTAGGGTGCCTAACTGGTTTTCTTGGTTTCAGTGGAGATGGCTGGTAATTATAGATCTGCTTTGGTTATGTAACTGTATTCCTATTATGTTAATGTGTGTGCACAATTTAACTACTAGTTTAAATCCTATACATGCTGAAGTTACTCTACAAGAAGATATGTCAAAGAAATAATCAATCTTCCCATGTTTTCTTCCGCCTGCTACTTCTATAGCTTTTCTTCTTCCTTCCTAATTACAACCCTTAAATAGAATTCGTGCCTCATATCGAATTTACCGAGTATCATAATTCCTCCAAGTGGTAAAAATCCCTCAAGACAAATGCTGGGCATAGAAGCCACAGGGCATAAATCTGCAAAGAAGTAAAAAGCTAACCTTTTCAAACAATAAGGCTTCTCTCTCATTTACCAAATTTACATTTCCCTGTATGACCCTGGAAGATGACTGGTTAGCCAGAGATGGGTAAGATTCCTCAAGGGAGGAACTACCTAAGACAGGCACAGTCGCAGGGGGGCCATCAGGTGAGAAACTGGGGATCAACAGAGGTGAGGCTTGGAAACTCACCCCCCCTGTTTTGAGAGAAATCTTCTGCATCCGTGGATGTTTTATTGCCCTTGTCTAGCTTGGATTAACACATAGTCTACAGGCACACACTTGATCATCTACATTTGCTCTCTTACAACACTAAACTATGTTTTCTACCTTTATCTTGTATCTACCTACCACTTCAGTATTTTATTAAAAAAAAAAATAATAATAATAATAAAGGGAGAAATGTGGTATCCACATATAAATCAAGTATAAAAATCAAACAAATATTCATATTTGACCTGATTGTTTATAGTTCATAATGCATGATCAAAACCGAAAGTTTCTCTGATGACTGCCCTTGTACTGTTCACCATGTAAGAACTTATTCACTATGTAAGAACTTGTTCACCATGTAAGAACTTGTTCATTATCCTTCAGAAGATTGGAGACTGACGAGAATTAGGCTTGGGGTGGATTAATGATTGTGCATTGAGCATTGACTCCCCTATACAGAATTTTATTGTTGTTAACAACCATTTGATCAATAAATATGAGAGTTGCCCTCTCAAAAAAAAAAATTATGTATATATGTGTAGAACCCACTTTCAAAAAAATAGCCAAACAACATCTATATAGCTGTCCTTGGATAAATTTCATAGTAGCTCATTATATTTTCCTATACTTTTGGACTCAGTGATCATCAGACTGTTTATATTTAGAATCCCAACTATCATTATTGCTTCATGTTACTGATATATCATGTTTTATCTCTTCCTCTCTACCCCTCTGCTTTCTCTACTGTGATAGAGGCGGAATAATTCTAAGAACCAGCTCCTATAACTCTTGTTCAAACCAAGCTGTATTTGGTGTAATGTGATACACAATCCAGTAGATAGACTTCTAGGAAGCACATGTATCATTTGAGTCTTTCTAAAAACAGTTGTTTTCCATCCTATGGCTATGCACTTAGTAGTTTTACAATTAATTTATGATATATTTTGGAGTAAAGTAGAAAAGCAATTTGCAAAGGGAATACAACTTTAAGTTTAATGCAAACTAATATACAATCAATCAGTAGTATTAAAAAACTGAGAGAAAGGGAACTGCAACTGTTGTGAATATATACTAGCCTAGTTCATTTTAATGTTCCTACAATAAATGTCTGGGTTCACACATTATTATAAACAGGAATCTAAATCACTGTAGCCAGTTTATTGGCATAAACAAAACATTAATAGGAACAACAAAATTAGGAGCAATAATGCCTTTTCAAACAAGGATATTTATCCTGCCATGTTCTAAAATCTTGAACACATAACTAACCTGATAGCATAATTCTGAAGTATACATTATACCAAAGACTAGTTATTTTTCTATAATAATATTGCTACAGGATTAAGTTTTAAAAGGTCAGTTCTATTGTAAAATGAAGCTAATTAAAATGATACATAAAAATTTCGTGGAGGCTAAAAATTTGTTTCTGAGTCCTTATTCATTTTGGAAATGTCAATACCTAGTACAATGTCAGGGACATAGTAATTGCTTGAAAATACACCTTGATAAGTAAAAACAATTAAAGTTTTATAGATAATATGTGTCCTAAATAGATTGAGAAAGGAAAATATATGGTATAGTTTGAAGCGTTTCTGTACAAACTGAGTGTTCAATAAATGCTTGTGATCTAAGCTGAAAAAGTTATTATGGAAGAGTTGAAGAGAGAAACCATAGTGTGCTGACAGTTCACCATGTGAGTGAGGCTCCCGATGACTTTCTGGTATTCACACTGTGGTGCAACCACATCCCTTGAGTGGGGACTGGACCTAATGACTCACTTCAAATGCACCCAGTGTGGTGTGAGGGGATGTCACTTCTGAGATTAGCTCACAAAAGGCAGTGGCTTTCTTCCCATTTGCTCCCCTTCTGGCTCTTCACACTTGCTCAGATGGCATCAGTTGACATGTTTTGGGCTGCTTTATTAGAGAGACCCATGTAACTGTGAACTGAGGGTAGCCTCCAGCAAGAGCCAGTGAGGAACTGAGGTCCTCTGTTCAACAGCCCATACAGAACTGAATCTTGACAACAGCTACACGCATGATGTTGAAAGTGTTTTCTCCTCCAGGAGGTCCTTGGATGACCGTCAGCCCAGCCAACACCTTGGCTGCCTTCCGTGAAGGAGCTGGAGTCAGAGGACTCAGGTAGGTGATGCCCAGACTCCTGACCCATAGAGATCATGAGACAATCAATGTTCTTGTAAGTGGCTAAAGTTTGGGGTAATTTGTTCTGCAGCAATATGTGTCAGAAGAATGATTTCCCCCAACCCTGGAAATAACTCTTGCTTTTGTCTGTCAGACCACTACAACTCTGAAGTCAGTAAGCTAGCTAACTCACTTGACCTAGAGGTTAGACATTATAACAAAATAAACTAATAAAACCAGACATTGTTTCTCTTATTAAATTATGAATTCCACCTAAAATCTTGCATAGATCAGTAGCCAAAAGTCTGGGATTTAGAACAGGGGTGGTTGTAATAAGTGAAAGTACAGTTGAGAGGGGGATGTGTCAGTAGCTGATAAAAGCATAGAGAAGAAAATGTGGTGTAAGTGGCTGGCAAATCAGCAGTTTTGTCACTCAAGCCACTGCCAAGCATGTGCAGTATTCCATGTCACTGTGCAAAGCTCTGTGGATACAAAAATCAATAAAACTTGCCCTTTGCTCTCCAGAACATTGTGGTATAATGGGAGAGACAGAGGGTCATAACAGACACACGTACACACTTCTCACTATGATAGTGTTTACATGATGCATAACAGTAGAGAAGTATTGACTTCTCAGTGGATATTGGTATGTCCTCTGGGGAGCAGATAATGAGATGGAATTAGGAAGTTATGAGCTTTCTGGGCAGCCAACGCCTGTGAAAGGCCACAGGCAAAAGAAGCAGGAATGACAAGGGGAGCCTCGGACCAAGGTGTAGAGCTAAAAACATCTTATCCAACAAGGAGCTCCTGAGTATAGATTATTATTTTGAGAAGTCCTGTTTTGGGGAATAGGATAGGTTCTTGTAATTCTGCCATGTTCGGTCACTGGCTGGGGCTACCGAGGTCCTAAGAGCATGACAATAGCTCTAAAGCTGAGGAGATTAATAGCCAAATGTGGTTAGTTTGCACGGTTCGAGCTGAGTGTGGTCATCACTCTAGAGGAGATCCGGAACTTCGCAGTGGAAAATCAAGGAAGACTCTCTGAAACATGGTGCTCTTGAGCTGAGCTTGGAAGGATGGAAGACTAGGAGCCATCAAGGCAACAGTGCAAAGAACTGCATGTTCAGAGGCACAGAGGGTTTGAGACAGCTCCCTGGAAGGCTCAGGAAGGCCGGAGAGAAAAATACCCATGGAGAAACAACTAGATTTGAGGATAGAGGTGGGTAGATGCTGGATAATGAAAGCCTATGTGCCTCCTATAGTTAAAACTTTATCTTAAAAGCTCTAATGATATTGAAGGATTAAAGCACTCTTTCTGCAGCCACTCACTAAAATATCCTTCACTTTTTGACACAGTTGTCTTTCTAAAACACAGATATGACTCCACCATACTCCCATCTCCACCTGCACCCTACCATTAACAATGGAATAAAATCTAAGTTATTCAGTGTGACATACAGGACTTGCCCTATCCTGCTGTCTTCCAAATTCCCTGCTCTCATGTCTTGCCACTCCTGGTTTTCCCATTGCCTTCTAGCCTTACACAGTTGGTTACAAATCCTCATGAATCCCATATATCCTGTGTCCCCTCAGGCCTCTGCTTATTTGCTTATGCAGTTCTCTTCCCCAGGAAAAATGTCTCTCATTTCTGAATGTGAATGCTTGAGTAAATGTCAGTTATCCTTCAAGATTTAGCCTAAATACAACCTAATCCAGGCAACTTTCCCATGTTAGCTGCTTTTCTCTTCTATATTTCCGTTCTATACTCACTCTATTATTTTGAAGACAATTTTTGTGCTTACATGTATGTCTCCTCAGTGATTTGTGAACACTTCAAGAGCAAGATCTGTATCTCATATTTAGATGTCTAATGGCAATCATAGTGATTGGCACATGGTAGACATTCAAAAAGCAATTATCAAAGAGCATTAAGAGGGGATGGGTAGGAAGCAGAGAGAAAACAAATCTCTATTGATTTAAAGCAAATGCTAGCAGACATTTCAAACTTGTCATTTCATCCAGTACTTGTAAAAATATAATCTATCTGGTGTTAGCAGTTTGTAGGTAAGGACCCAAATATTCACTGAAGTTAAATAGCTTGTCCAAGTTTTCATTATCAGTGGAATTCAAATGTAGTTTTGTCTCCATAGTTCGAGCACATTCCAGGGATAGTATGCACTATCTATCTTTCCTGGAAAAAAATTATCTTTATGCCAATAGTTACTATTTTTGGAGTAGTTATCATGTCCAATGTATTCTTCTGAGAACATTTCTTTAATTCATTTGTGTTCAATCAAACAAGTGCTTAATAAGCTTCTGCTATAACCAGGTAATAGTCTAGTGATTGGGGATGTTCACAGTAAATAAGGAAAAAGTCCCTGCCACTATGGAATCTACGCTCAAAAGGAAAAGGAGAGAGAGATAATAAATTAATAAATTTATGAAACACCTCAGCTAGTTAACAAGTGCTACAGAGAAAAATGGTGTGTGAATGAGTATAGGGTGTGCTGGGAAAGTGAAGTGTTGCATTTGTAAATAGGGTGACAAGGAAGGTTTCAATCTTGTGATATTTAAATGTGGTCTGCCAAGAGATATCCTGTGTCACCTGGCATGTCTACTGCTAGGAGGCTAATGTAGCATGAATGGGAGAAAAAAATGTTAGTGGGATGTGAGGTCAAAAAAAGGGACTGGGCCTTCGGATAGGACAGGGTAGGGCCTGAATGGTACTCAAAGACTTTGACTTGTATGGGTTGGAAAATGATTGAGCTGAGAAGTCACATGATCTGAAATGTTTTGAAAAGATCACTGGCTCTTTTGTTCAAAAAAATACTACACGGGGACAAAACCCAAAGCAGGGAGACCAGTTAGGAAGATATTCCCATAATTTATATTTGAGATTGAATTGGCTGAAACCAGGTGATTATAGAAGTAGTGAGAGTGGAGGAATTCCAAACATATTTCAAACAGAAAACAGGAAGTACTTGCTATAGATTAGATTATTGTGAGAGTAAAAGGAGTCAAGTGTAAAATATCATTGTGGTTCTTGATTTAATATACAGAATGGACACGTTAAAAAGTCCATTAAGATTCAATAAAATGTGAAAACATTTGATGTACTTTGGTCATTATTTCTTTATAATAATATATAATTTGATATCTGTCTATTTGGAGAACTCTAAATCCTAATATATTGGGATTTAATTATGTAAGTGGTCAAAATTGCTATTTCAAAAAAATCCTATTTCAAATCATTTAAAATGATTATCACATTTTTCCTTCTCTCTTTAATTTATTTTATGACTTGTACTGGTATTTACTGCACTCAGTGAAAATTCAGCCTGTCTCGAGGAAATTTGCAATCAGGAAGATTTTTTTAACTTTCTAATCCAGCGCCGGTGAGACATCCGATGACTAGCAGTAGCAAGCAATCGTAATGACACTTTCATGGCCTCTGAAAGACAGGACTCATCGTGTTTATTGCCTGAGAAGACCTTGAGCTCTTTTCATCCACTGCACATATATAAAATTAGAGTTTTAACTGAAGCTATTCAGCAGTGATATAAAAATAATCATCAAGGGCACTACCATTTTTTGAAATGGGTCTTTGTGTGACTGTAAAAGTGATGCAATAAAGCAATCCAATGTGAAACCAGAGACGAAAAAAGATGGGGAGCACAGTGTGTGCAGTGGTAACGAGGTGCCATGAAGTGCATAGAGGTAAAGGAAATAACATTTTTTATTTCGGGTGTTATGAACACCTAGAAAACAAAAAACAAAAAACCCTCCATTAGACCTACAGTCAGTGCCATGCTTTCTTGGTCATGATTATTCGGTGATTCTAGTTTAGATCCTGACTGAGCTGGAGGCACCACAAGGGAAGAAATGTCAGCAAAATATAATACTATTGATCTGACATTTACTCATGAAATTATCTTCCAACAATCTTTGCTGCGGCATCGTATTACTACCTTTATTTTCTCCACAATGCACGGAGAAGTTAACTCAGTTCATCTCTAACGTTAGAAATGCTATAGGAATCTGTCGTTGCTGCTTCAACCCTCCTTAAAGTGTTAGCTGGGTAAGGCAACAGGAGAGATGATGACTATAAATGGAATTGCTTATTTCTCAGGAGAGAAAAGAAGAGAGAAAGGTTAGATAATAAATCCAATTCTCTCAGCTTGGTAGTCACCATCTGGCAGTACGTAAAATGCATTTGAAAGTCCAATGACAGTTGTCAGTACTGGGGAGTCATTTGTCAAGCAAAGTGAAAGATTCAGTGTTTAATGTAACAAGTATAAGATGGGAAAAATAATAAGACACTTAAAAACAGAAAATATGTATTCAATTTCAGTTTGAATGAAACCTGCCTTGTCAAATAGTAACTTCAGAAGGAAGTACAATAATAGAATGCATATATCATTGATAAAAATTTGGGAAACTGCTACTTTGAAATTGTTTTTAAACTACCTAAGAAAATGAAGATGTATAGAGAATCACAACTGAAGGATTACCAAAGGAAATGAAGCAGACTAATGAAAGCAAATATCCTAAAGTAAGGTCTTGGGGTAAAGTATGAATTACCAGCATTACTCTTTACCCCATTCTTCTCTCATCCCCTACAATCCAGTAGACACAAGGAATAATAAATTCTTGCTAAAATGAGATAATTACCAAAGGCGTATTTACAAAAACATGGACGACCTATTGAAATTGAAAAACCTAGATTGTTCAGATTGACCAAATCTTAACAAAACCTCCTATCTACTCAGCTTTACTATACTGGCACTCAATGAATTTCACCTACAAAATCACCAGTAACTTGAATATTTCTCTTTTAAATGAAGCCATATAAAAATGATTTTAAAATTAGATTATAACACTGTAGATAGAACTACTACAGACTGACAAATACAGTTTAGAAGTTTGAGTTACTTTCTGATATATCAAATCATCAACACAACATAGCATCTTGAAAGAGGATTTTCCAAATCCTCCTTGGTCTCTATGTTGCCAGTACCAGACTTTCCACTTTCATTTCATAAACTTTGGAGGTAGATGGAGGAGGCCAATTAACACATACCAATAAACGTGTAAGCAAACACGTGTGCACATACACACACAGGCACACAGGCACACATGCACAGTAAAAGAATATGTCTTAGAAAGTTTATATTCCAAAGGTGAGAAGAATTGAAACATTTGCTTTACCTTGGTTCATAAGCAGTTCAGAGTAGAAGAGGTGACAGCCTGAGGGTTATGCCAGTTTGTAACGTTCTGAGTAGGCACTGATGTATTTTTAACTGTATTGGGGATAGCGGGCTGATTTACTTCATTTGGAACCAGAAACTAGCCCTGGCAGGTGTTTTACTGCATTAAGCATATGGGCCTCAAAATGTCGATGACACCCCTACTGCTTTCATTTCTTAAGTCAGTCTATTAATAACACCTGACAGCTGGGTCAAAAGCATATGCTATTTAGCCTTATTGTGACGTTTTGGCTCTTGAGGACACCACCAGTGATCGTTCAACCTTGAAAGTTGCGATCTTGTGTCTTTTGAAATTATAACTGCTCAACAGAGGAAAACAACCTATAAATTCCAGCCAGAGAACTTTATAAGGTTGTCTAAATACTGTAACTGGATTTACTGGCCCAAGTAGTCAAATCTGTTTATGTGTGAAGCAAAATCAGTCTTTGGAATAGATGGAGTGGATGCATCTATAACATTATGATTTGAGGGGTCTTGGCATGGAATGCTTCTCAACATGAATACCCCCAAAGAGGGTGACACCCTATGTATTCTCATCTGCTATTACATAATCAGAAAATCACAGCTAGGTTAGGTATACGGGGGAGAAGGTTAAAAGCATAAGGAGTGGTTGTTGAAGATGAGGGACACAAGAGGAGGAGTAGGGAATTGATAATGAAAGTTAGTGGGTACTGCGAACTGCACAGTCTAATATTTTTCTGGGGCTCACGGTGTGAACTCTTATGCACTGTACATTCATGGATCCATTATTCTTCACACCAAAGGATACTAAATAGTAGGTATTAAATGCATAACACACAATTGCTGAGAATCAAGCTGGCACAAGAAGTGAACACCTGGTTAGAAAACCAAGAAAAATATCCAGAGTTAATATCCATCCCTAAGAAGAGACATTGGAGCAGGAAGCTCAGAAAAAGACAAAGAGGAGTGAGCTGCGTGTGAGTATGAATACATTTCTCTGTTTACGGATGAATAACCAGAGCTCTGTTCTTTGGACTCCACAAACACAAAATATTATCAAAATCTCACTCAAAGAAAACAAAATAAAAACACTTGTCTATCATCTATCTAACCATCACCTATCTATATAATCTCTCTATTTATTTATTGTTGTCCATGTTTTCTCTGGATCTTCACTAAATGAATGTTGCTTATTTGATAGTGAAACCTGAGTGGGCAAAATGTAGGACTAGAGAAATCTGACGAAGAGGCCAGTTCTTATTTTGAGCATGTCGTTAAAAGCTGCAAGCCTGATTCTGTCAAACATTCTTCGAACATTTCCCACCTAGTAGGATACAGAGTGAGCACCTGACTGCTTCCTATTACTCCTGTAATAGCGATAAGAGCAATAAAATATGGATTCTGGGACAACATTTTGATGTTCAGGCTAGACTCCCTGCCAGGCTATCTCCTGAAGGGGCTTTCGGAAATGAGTTTTGAGGACTACAAAACCTTGGAACAACACCTTGACCATCAAGGAGTAGGAATAAAGCCAGTACTAA
Source organism: Manis pentadactyla (assembly GCF_030020395.1). Lineage (NCBI taxonomy): Eukaryota > Metazoa > Chordata > Mammalia > Pholidota > Manidae > Manis > Manis pentadactyla. Next base: position 30,102,976 of record NC_080026.1, on the reverse strand, counting down.
AATTACTGAAATCTGAGAAGAAAAGCAGCAACAGTGTCTCCTTTCTTGAAAGTTGGAGGCTGTACCAGAGTCTACGGTGACTACAGTTGAGACTGTGGCTGTCCCTTCACAGAAGTGTGTGCGTTTCACCTGTGCAGCACCATGCCAGGGCTGCTGACCATTTCTGAAGCAGGACTCCTCACTGAAACCTGAAGTTGTGTTTGTATGAATATGTATGTGTTTATGAGGGTATATTTTCTGTAAATCTTTAGTGAGTCAGAAATAGTTAAATGATGGTGTCCACAGCAGAAATTTACATTTTATCACCATACAAGCCAGAGAAACTTTAGCTAAATTTGTGTCCATTTGTGTGTGGAGGTAAGTGTTAAAATGTATCATTTACTTTAATAATTGTATCATACACATACTGGTTTAACATACAAAATGGTTTAACTTTTAATTTATACATTGGATCCATAAGTAAAAGAAAGTAATCTGGAAATCATAAAAATCCACATTGTTATATGGCAAATGTTTTAACACTGGTTTTCAGAGGTATGCATTAGAATTTTGTTTTTTGGTTTTATTTTTTAGAATGCTCAGTAGTGTAATTTTTCAGTCGTCCAGCTTTTCTGTCCTCAGTAGCATCTGCTTTCTGTGCAGTGAAACTGACTTCCATTGAACCTGAGGGAATAATGGGCTCTTGTTGAAGGTCTTGCCTATGCAGGGAAAAAAGTGTGTTCTACACTGTACTTGGAGTAATCCTTGGGAGTTGCAGAATTTGAAGCACCAATGTAACCTTAGCAGCACCAGTCTTTTCTATCTCTTCGTTGATTGAAAGAGAAAACATACTCCCTAGCCCCACTCCAGATCCAAAGATGCTGCACAGTAATTAGTTCTTATTTCACTTTTTGATTTGTTTTTACCTGATGACATTTATTCAAGTTGAATAACCATGCACTTACAATTTTAACCAAGGTGGTATTTGAAATGGTTTTAATCACTTAAATTTTTTTCTGTAACCTTTAAAAGCCATCGATGTTTCTGTACTCTTCATCGGGAAATGACTGAGGTTATGTAGCAGTGATCATTTGCTCTTATAAATATTTTTAAACAAACTGCTGGTGTGAAATGCAAGTGTTTTACTTAGCTACTGCTTCCATAAAGAAAATGTACAGTGAGGAAAGGCAAGATCCACGAGAGGCATGCATGCCAGCTTCTGGTGAAATGGAACACCCTTAAAAAAAGGATCATATACAATTCAGAGAAATACGTTCTCTGACTGCAGCCTACAAGTCCTCACAGTAGTTCTATGTGATGAGCACATCATCACTGGGTGTCGGATGTCCAGTGTGGTACAAGCTTATGAGCTGCGACATGGGCTAGTCATAGCCACTGTCACTTTAGGTAGGCATAGCACCTCTCAGGATTTTAGAAGCCATACATAAACCCTCCTTTCTCCCTATTCTGTTATAAACACCAGCCATAATGAATTTTGTTACTGTATTTGGAGAGAATAGTAGATCCCGTTTCTTCAGTATATTCATTAAAGATAACATAAAAATGTCTTATATCCCAGATAAATTGAAGCCAAGATCCATTTCCTCCAAACTAAATTCATGAAGGCGAGGCATTGTTATCTAGCAGCAATGCTCCCAGCTGACTGTGATGGGACATGTAGAAACCTGAAGCTACCACACCTTCCTACTCCTTGTACCCTCTCAACCTCTCCAACTCCTGCCTCAATTATCGTTTCAGAGGACAGGAATTGGCTGTTTTAGGAAAGCAGAGGGAGAAATGCTCTGAGGAAAAATTAGTGAGCAGGATGCAGGCGATGTCTCTGTTCACATCACCGAAATCCACAGAAACTGGAGAAACATCACAAAATGCATCCAGTACTTTACGTATTGTCCCTGACCACCAACAGTCCTTTGGTAAGAAGATGGAGACCATACTCTGAATGGTATGCCAGAAGTTCCCTACATTTTATCCATTCAGTTTCACCTTTTGTAAGAGACAGGACACAAATCTCAGGTAGAAAAATTTCTCTCAAGTGTATACATAATACTATGTAGAATTTTATTTAAGCAACAACCCAGTTCCTGGAGCCCCAGAAGTGAATGGGCACAGGACTGCCTGACATTCCAGCCACCTGTCCATGCTGCAGTACTGATTCTAAACACATGGTCTATAGTTCCTAACTGGGGCTTTGATACTCACTAGCTGAGACTACAGGAACTTTCTTAATGTTCCATTTAGTTTCACAATACGAAAAATAGGAAAAATAATTATACTTCCTCATAGTTTGTTGGTCATTATTAAATGAAAAATAATGTAAAGCAATTAGCACCATATCTGACACATAATAAGGTGTTGACAAGCCCATAAAGTTAGCTGTTACTGTCATTTTTCACAAGTCCCTATCTCGCTCTGCCCTCTGGGGACATACTGATATTCTACTTCCTTTTATTCTTTTCTGTTGTGTTCATACACCCCTGTGCTTGTACTTTTTCCCCTCTACTTAGTTTTCTTCTCTAATTCCAATCTCAATCCAGTTAACTATTAGCATCTTTTAGTTCATGGATCAATTATCACTTCTCAGTTGTGTCTTCCTTGACTCTTTAAACTAGGTTAGATATTTAGATTATTTGTTCTCAAAAGACCATATTGTTTTTATTCACAGTCTAGATGTCAGTGTGTTTGTTCATTCTATGTCTGTTTCACTCATATGACATTAAATTCCATGAAAGCAAGAACAACATATTTCCTTACTCACCATTATATTCCTAATGCCTGGAGAAGAGTTCACAAATGTATTTGAAACAAAAAGAATCAATCAACAAATGAATGCTTTCCCTTGCAAGACATATACATTATCTTTCAAGAAACTCTCCTGACTAAAAACCTGTGATGATTACTTAACACTATCGTCTGCATCATCCAGATCATTTTCATGAGTATCTTCAGGATGTTATATCAACTTCCTCCATGCTATCAACATCTAACTCAATTATTTTTCTCATTTCACCTCTTCTATTATCCTTAATAATGCATAGTTTCCCATTGGTGAACTTAATCATTCATTCATGTGATTTAAGATGTGTAAGAAAACTGGGGATAAAAATCTCATTGTTTTATTTTTGTTGCCTGCCTGCTTGTTTGTTTCTTTAGTTTGTTTTTTTTTAGTTTCTTTAGTGGGATGGGAGCAGACACATGCTTACACTAAAGATAATGAAGATGAACATCAGGTAAATAGGTAAGTTTCATGATAATTGTCAGTACAAAGAATTCTAATAGAATGTTATAGGGCTTCTCCATGCAGGCTGAGAGAAGAGTGTCTGGGAAATCTCCAGAAGGTGGTAGAGGAGGAACGGGAAGCAATGCAGGACTCACTCAAGGCCATGGGAGCCACATGAAGAGCACAGGACTCCAAAATGATGCTTGTAACTATAGCCTAAAGCAAGAGAAAGGAAGACTCAGAGACCTGAGTTGGAATATTGGCTCAAGAGAGATAATGGAGAACTTTGACTGTCACGCTGATGAGTCTTTGCTCTCTCCTGAGTTGTGGAGGATACTAGAGGATTTCACGAAGAGGAGTGGTGCTGACTGACTTTCTTCTTCTTTTTAGCAATGAAGGCCATGTGGGCGATTTGGGGCGAGTGAGGCTTTGGGTCTGGGAGGCCTTGCAGCAGCCAAGGCAGATTATAGCCCTGGGAACGAGGTCCAGTGTGTGCTATGGGAGAACATGGGTTCGGGGAATCTAAGGCTCTAGGCAATCACAGAGGTGATGAATGAACAGGTCGAGTCTAGAACCTGAATAGAGAGGTGAGGAAGTCGCATTTGGGCTGCAGGCTTTGAGAGGATGTTGGAAAGCCTGTAAGTAAAGGTGAAGAGCTATGGGTGAGCCACGCCCTCTAGCTGTTCAGTTCTGATAATTTAGAATTTCTTGAGAAGAAGCAGTTCTGTTTTTTTCTGGCAAGAATCTCATCCTTTCAATCCTCCCTACTATTTGGCAGGGGACTGATGGGACTAATGTATTTATGCTCTTTCTCCCATATTATGATGCTTTTCCACCCAGAATTAAATCTGGCTGACTCCATCACAACCTTCAGCTTTGTTCTAGGGACCACAACTTAAGGGAAACTTCCTGAATTACCCTATTTAAAACAACATCCTCCACAGGCCCACCCTACCTCTCTCCACCTTTAACAGTCATTTTTTTCACAAACTGATTACCATCTAACACATATAGGTATTAATTCAATTGATTTCCACGTGCCCACTTCTATCATATTTTAAGCTCCATGAGAATATAGATCCTTTTCTAGTTTGCTTATTGCTGTACCTTCAGTTCCTAGAACAATATTTGATACCTAGCAGTGTTACTGAGTGGTGGATTGTAGAATTTTACAGTTTTTTTCTTCTTGAAGGAATGAATTCAGTCAAAAGACCCGATAGAGAGTTAAAGCCATAGGAGGCTTTTATTTAGCACACCTTAATGGCAGGAGTGATAGTCTGAGTCACGCACCAAATATGTTGTAGATTACATTTGTCCTCCTCTGTTCTTGTCCCTGGCTAAACCAAGAATTGAAAAGCAGGGACACGATACCAGCAGAGTGAAAGTTTTATTTGAATATACTCCAAGGGAGGAGCAGGCAAGAGTCAAGGTAGACAAAGGCCCCGCTCTTTAGGGAAGGATCTCTTTATCCCATCCTACCAGCCAGGAGGCACCTCATTGATTGACAGGGTGAGGTTATTTGAAAGTTCCAGTTACACACCATTCACCTTGCTGTGCATGTCTTTTCCCAAAACACACACAAAGAAGCCCACGGGGGGAGCAAAGCCACAATATAAATTTTATTTTAATGAGATTATGATTAGGTGTGGTTACGTGTGGTCATAGTTTTGTTGGACTGCACCTGTGTTGGGACCTGGTTGGGACTGCTTTGGCCTGGTCCTTATATGCAAGGCAGCTGTCTCCCTGCAAAGCTTTTGTTGTCTTCAAGTGGGATCTCCCACTTGGGCAGAGTTTGGGTGGTTCTTTCCTTGAAACTTATTTTCCCTTTTCTCGGCTGCTCATATCTTTCTTTCTACCTAACAGTAGGTACTCAAAAATACTCATTTAGGGAAAATATATACTGATGACCCTTGGTGCCAAAGGATTGCAGATTTCTGAAAAATGGTTAAAAATAAAACAAGAACCTCCTTGGAGAAGCAACCACCAGGCTTACAGAAGGCTGTGAAGGGTTGTGTCTTGCACAGGGACTGCTTAGCAGTGTTTAAATGGAAATGGAGGTGCAAAGGCAAGGGATTCTATGACTTAGGGGAACAGCAAAAGGTTTGATCTGGTCCAGGATATCAAGGTGTGGGTAAAATTGCAGTATTTCCAGATTCTCTTACCTAGCCTTAGTGTATACCATATCAGTACATGTTGCCAAGGTGTGGAGAGAAGTAGTCCATCTCTATATCAATAGGTAGTTACATGGGCAAGAGAGGGCTTATCTGGACCAGAGAGGTTTGGTGGGGCCTCTTCTTCGGCAGCCGGGTTGTGAGAGACACGGGACAGCAGATGTGGATGACTGCTTGTAAGCACTAAATGAGTTTCTCCAACTTTATTTCTCCCTTTGACTGATTTCGGTTTCAAAGGTATTTTGCCCTGGGATATTCCCCCCGGAGTTACACAAGGTATCTGCAAGGCTTCACTGAGTAAGCAAAGCCAGCCATGACAGCCAGGAACATCCTGTTCCTATTTGTGTATTACCCTTCCTGATCAGATCTACTCCAACAGGGAAAGCATATTGCACTGGCCAGGCACTCACCAATGGATTTCAAACACCTGTTATAACCAAAACATATGTTGCTTTGAGATTAAAATTCATATTTAAAACTTTGAAAATTGTAAGGTATTGAAAGGAATCCTTTCCTTGTTCTAATTTGACCTTTCTGATCCAGAAAGGAAATGTACATTCTTCTCCTTTGACTACCAGTGAGCATAGTGGTGAAGAAATCTCCGTGGGATGGAGTCTTTCCTCACCTCCCTGAGTTGCCTCTGGCTCAGCTCCCAGATGCCCTCCAGCCATACATTGGTTTCCCCAGCCAGAAGGTACATAAAAAGCTTTGAATATAATAGAGTTGTTAATTGGTGAAGCAGGATGTAAAAACTTGTCTTCTTAGTGGTCCTTTTGTGGGCATTTAAGCTTAATTACAACTTTGATTTTCTTTGTTAATTAAATTTGTGTTTGTTCAATTATTCAACTAAATTCTTGACTTTGGTTTTCCTGAAATTCTAATTCAACTAGTTGATATACTAAAAACATCTCAGCTATTTTCATCTATAAACTCAGTAAGAAGTACATCCTCTTGTTCCATAATGAGTACTTTCTGAATTCCAAATTCTCTATATTTATTAACTCTTATTAGAAATTGAGAGGGTGGGTCCTGTTTTATTTAGCAGTATGCTACATAGAAACCCTGTGAGTAACTGATGTGTTTTTGCTGCAAATTACAAACCTCTCCTTTTAGTTTTAGTGCCAAAGTTCACTGAATAATTTTAATCATATCTTCAGCATCTTTTATGTGTTCTTCCTAATTGCAAATTTACAAGGGCAGGAATCAAAGTCTTCCTTAAGTCAATGTGTGTAAAACACCATCACCTTATGCCATACCTCTTGACACTGAATAAATATTGATTTATGAAAAGCAAAAACTGGTAGATAATGATCTCCATTAATCAAAAGGGAATAAGATGGGAAGTTTATAGCTGCAGTTCAGGGGCAGTAAAGCACTAAATGATATATTTTGATGATTTTAATAACATTATGATTCAGCAACATCACCAAATCAGTTTGTGTGTATCATACATGAGGGTAGACAGGTATGAGATCAATCCTAGGCAAAACAAGGGGGTGAGAGAGAGCTTGTTTAGTTTTGAATGTCAGGATGTGTGCTGCTAGAAAGATTTGGTAATTTACTCTTACTAACTTATTTCTTTTTATGTCACTGCTTCTGTATATCATACCTTTTGCTGTCATGCAGCAGCTGTCATACCCTTCCTTCACTAGCAGGAAGGAGACAAAATCTAAGTTCAAAATTTTTTTTAAAAGTTGTAATTTCTCTCCTATTCAACAAATAATTATTCACATTTTGTAGCTTTCACTCTCATTTATAACAAAATATGTCTTGATATCAGTCCTTAGTCTTTGAGAAAGTTTTAGATACTATGTCCATCTTGTTTCTGCTGAAGAGTAGTCCCTTGAGATATTTCTTTAAAAAATATTTTTTCATTATCAAATATATCTGAGAAAAGCCAGAGTCTAACCCTCTTTAGAGATTAATAGTGCTATAAAAGATTTTTCCATCATCAAAACCAGTATTTTCCCATATTATTTGAATATGAAAAGTTTTTTTGTTTGTTTTGTTTTGTTTAACATTTAAGCTGTATTAGCACAATTGGGGAACATTCTTAATTTACTTTATTGAACAGGAAAGTGCTTCCCTGCAGGAAAAGCAGTGAAAGTAGTGAGCTTGATCGTGAGGCCCAGCCTGGGTTCCTCAGGTCTGGTTTGGCTACACTACACCATGGTATTATTTATCCCTAATACAACTTGATTCTGCAGCAGACAGACAAGTTGTTTTTCAACAAGTAATAATGCCTGGATCATTTTCAACATCAGGATATGAATCAGGCATAAGAAAAACCACAGATATATAAAGGTAAAAAAATAAATCAATATTACTCTTCTTATCATAGTTCCAAGACAGTAACTTTAAAGGCACAAGAGGAAAGAGAAACTACGTTTTTAAGAGGTCAAATATTTGAACCCTAAAAACATTTCAGTTATTGCTGGTATTTTTATTCTGTGGCATCTCAATGCCAGCCTAATCTTCAATACTAAAAATAACAGAAATCAGAAAACAGGAGGAAATTAAAACCTTCTAGACATTTAAGAAACTTTTCTGAGGCACAATAGTGAGTGATTAGCACTCAATGAAAATTAGCCAATACAATAACTGTTATGTACTGATGGGATGGTAGAAGAGATCATATTTGATGTCTATGTGATGTCCCTAAAAAAAATATAGATGAGAACATTTGTGTGGGTTGAAGGAGAATCACCTTGATAGGCTGGCTGTGTTTGAGGAACTATAGTCTTGGTAATCCCTTGTTATTAAGTTCATCAACAGGTACATATTTATCTCAGGGTATTTTTTTTAAGTAAGACACATTGAGTTTTAAATGGATGAATTAATAAAAAAAATAGTGGCATACACATACAATGGGATATTATGGATCCAAAAAACAGAATGAAGTGCTCATACATGATAGAGCATGGATGAACACCCAAAACATTATGGTAGATGAAAGAAGCCAGACACAAAAGGGAACAGACTGCATCCCTTCACATCAAATATCCAGAATAAATAAATCAGACAGAATGCAGATCAATGTTGGCCAGGGACAGGGGAGAAACAGTTTAATGGACACATGTTTCCTTTTGGGTTATGAAAATATTTTGGAATTTGATAGAAGTGATAGTTACATAACATTGTAAATGTAGTAAGTGTCACTGGATTGTTCACTTTAAAATGGTTAATTTTATGTTCTGTGCATTTCGTTTCAATTAAAGAGGACTAAGTTAAGCATCTGGCATCTTGGAGTTCTGCTCCAAATATAGCCTCCAACTTTAGGCTGCAAATAACCCCATGCCTCTTTTGTGTTGTTTGATGTCAAAATAACATGTTTTTCTTGGCATCTCTCTCTTTCTCTTTTCTGCTTCCTAATCAATATGTCCAACTTCCACAGAAAAGTCTCCTTTCTGTTGAGAAAATATTAACAATGTATATTATTTTAAGAACATTGCAAAAACCAAGTTGAAATCTAAATTACATGTATTCTGTGCTCTATCCCATTGCTTTCTTACATATACTCCTAAAATAAAATGGGTAACAACGTGCAGTCAGGAACTTCAGAAAGAGAATACATGTGTTAGAGGGGGCTCTGACCTTGAAAACTTCAGAAATGTGAGAGGAGGGTGTAAGGCATCAGCCTTATGGGGTCTACTGCAGATTCTCCTCTCTGGGGAGAGAAGAAGGAACAGGGATTTAGAGAATCTCAGGAGGTAAGTAAATAGATTTTCCAACACAGCCTTTCTAAAAGAGTAGAAAACAAGTATTTCTTAGGAGAAATGCATTTCATCTTTCAAAGTTGTATATCAACCATTGCTGCAGGTGGTGCTGTGGTTGTTTTGAATCTCAGAAACAGACTATGCAGTTCATGGCATCATTGTCATTTGTCCATGTAAGGAATTTACTTGTTTTTATAATTTATGTATGTAGTTATTCCCTTGTTCCTTTTTATCCCATTGCATCCCATCCGCCACCCAATGACAACCCAATCTGGCAGACTCGCTGTATGTCCTTTGCTCTTGTAGAGCACAACCTTTCCACAGACAGATTGAAGGAGATCATTCCTGTGCTGTTCCCTTTTCATTTTTGTTCCTTCAGAACCTGCTCCTTTATTATACTTTCTCTTCTGACATAACCCCCAAAGAGATTTTCTAGAAACTGGAAGGTGGAGGGAGAAGGCCCAGGTTTAGAAACAGAAGACTGTATATGGGATATCAGACTTTACAGAGAACTAGGTGCTTCTTAATGATTAGCAAATCTAATACCAGTCTTCTATAAAGCAGTTCCTTCTAACATTATTGTTTTACTAAGATTTCAATCACAGAAATTGGTAAATCTTATGTAAGAAAGCCCTCCTCCCATCTTAGTGTAGGGAACCAATTCCTCCCATGCTGGGAAGTTCTAACATGGGGTCCTTCCCATGCAATAAAAATTAATGTGCTAGGGAGGTTCAAGTGAGCTGAATATATGCAGTTTCTAAGTCTACACACAGATTATTCTTACAAAGTTTGTTTTTAAGTCAGCCTTTTAGAATGCAGCATGGATTTCTCCATAGAGGGAATTTTTAATAGCTGAGAGTATATTCCTAGGTCAATCCCTGGGACATAGTAAAACCTTAGGTAACTGAGAAATACTATTAGTATTGCTAATATCAGTGGGACTAAGGAAGATAATGCTTTGGTGATACTTGTTGAGAATGGAATGTGAGGGTAAATAGATTACTTCCCTGCCTTTTCCATCTTTTCTCTTCCTTCCCTGCCACTGTCTGGTCCTTGGTGAGAAGAAACACCATAATCCTGAAATTACTTTATTTTTCCTAATTACCCAGCTTCACCCTCCTGCAGCCATCATGCTTACTTCAGAAACAGAACTCAGTGCCACTGAAATGTTCCTCACTATTGTCTCATGTTTGAAAATCATGTTTTCCTCCACTGGAAATCATGTTTGCAAGTCAACACATGCTTCTGAAAATTTTTGTTATTGGAAGAGCATCTTCTCTAATGACAAATCAGTACTTACTCTTTGGGTGGCTGTATGACAGCGCAATTGGGCTGTGGCATCTTCTCTAATTCCTACATGGCCCATCCCATTGGATAGGAAGCCATGTCAGCTCTTCCGTAAAATACATATTTCAAATCCAGCTTCTTTTCATCTCCTCTACCATTCCCTATGGATATTCTTGCTCCCCAGTAGCTCATTTTTTGCATGTAATAGCCAGCACAATCCTTTCAAAGAGTTAGTGGGCTCTTATCACTGCACTGTTCAAAGCCTTCCATATTCTTCCCATGGCACTCAACAAAATCCAAAGCCTTCCACTATCTGCCCATGTCTTCTCCTACCTCATGTCTGCCACTCTTCCCTTTGTACCCCACCAGCGTCACAGTGTTCTTCTGGGCTCATTCCCTCCTCAGGCTCTTTGCATTTGCTGTTCCCACTTCTAGAATGTTTTCCTCTTGATATTTGTGCCACTCTATCCTTCACTTAATTTGTGCATCTGCTCATGTTTCATTTTGGCAGACTTCCCTTATCACCAAACAGCCTCCTCTTCCTTTATCACTCTCTATCACCCCACCTTACTTAGGTTTCATTTATAACATGTGTCATTAACTAACAATACAATTGTACTTGTTTATTATTAGTTTATTGGCTAGAACTAGTCAGAGAGCTTGTTCTCTTACCTGCTCTAGCAACATCTAGAACCATAAAGACAACAGAGGATGCCTGCCAAAGAAATCAATGTGGTAATTTAGATATAATTACTTAATTAGCATCCAATGAGAATAGCATGTTGCAAAGGAATATTCCAGTGGTGTAAATAAGTTTACTACTTAAGATGGAAAGATGCAACAATAAAATGTAAAACAGTTAACATGATGAAGGCTAGGAAAAAATGTGTCAAATGAAAAGTAAAATCAAACAAAATATTTGGTACGGAGAATGAAAAACAAATAAAATCAGAAAAATTCAAAACAGAATTTACTATACTTTAAAGTTGAACACATGCATGGAGTTATTTAAATGTGGGTAATAAAGAAAGTTTATGATTAATATATAAAAATTTCAGCAATCAGCAAGTTTTTAATGCTAATGAGGCATTGTTTTCGCAAAGTGTTATCAACCTATAGGGAGAAATTATAGTTTACAAGGATATTTTGTCCATAGTAACTAAAGAATTTTCCTCTCAAGTCCAAGGACTTTTAATTCACTCTGTTTTGATTACTATCAAGGCCTTTCATAAAATGAATTACGTGAGAAAACCAAAAAGGTTTGTGTTTTATTATGTATGTTTTTAATCAGTTTGTAACAATATTAGAAGAAAATTGAAATGATTTTATAAATTCTGTTATCTTGAATTTGTTGGTAGTGACATATACTTGTCTCTTTTACTGAATCTACAAAATGTATTTAAATATATTACATAAAACAGTGACTGTGTGCTTAATGATTGTAATAGATAATAGTGAAAAGATGTTTGTATGGCAAACCTTTAGGGTTTAGTAAGTAGTAATAATTCAAATAAAATTCAGAGGCAAATAACAATAGGAATGCAGAGTCTATTATATAATTGTAACTATTAAGCTACCAAATGTATAGCCACTTTTTTATCTGATGGCATGGAGTGAATATATACATGATTTATATGTTTTGCATGTATTTATTGAATACCTACAAGCCATTGCAAGGCATTATGGGAGACACATATGCCTAACATAGAATTGCTGCCCTGAAGAAATAGAAATTCTAATAAACTATGAGACATAGCTATAAATTATTTTGTTTGTTACAAAAATTAAGTAACTGTGGGTAAAATTGCAGTATTTCCAGAAACTCTCGATTGCCTTACTGCATCTCCATATCAATAGGTGCTCTCAAGGAGTGGAGAGGGGTAGACCCTCTCTATATCAATAGGTGATTACAAGGGGGAGTGGGGGCACATTTGGTCCAGAGAGGTTGGGTGGGACCCCTTTTTCTGCAGCCAGGTCATGAGAGACATGGACAAGCAGAAGTGGACAATTGCTTGTAAGCAATGAATGATTTCTCCCACTTTATTTCTCCTATTGATTGATTTTGGTTCATAGGTATTTTGCCCCAGGCTGGGAGAATATTTTCCACCGTTGAGTTATATCTGGTGGTAGTCGGCAGGACCTCTGAACCTGAAATCTGTCTACATGGGTGAGACCCTTGGGTAGGCTGCCCCTAGAGATGGTGAGGAGAAGCCTGGAACCCCCCTGCCCATGGATGGTGGAGAGGCCCCAGTGGCTGCAGTGGTAGAGGCTACAGCTTCACCTGGGGGCCCCGTTTATGTGGGGCTTCCACTTGGGAAACCCCTAGTGGGTAATTGGTCTAGGGTAAAGCACCTCATAGAGGGGTGGGGCCTTTTCCAGAATTGGGGGAGGGTGGAGACACTGGAAACTGCAGAATTAGCCCTCAGTGAGATAGAAGAATGCTTAGAGGACCTGAGGGGCTGGATAGCAGCTGGGATTGTGGGATGCCTTTTTCTTGAGATAGTGGAAAGTGTTACCGAGGAGACAGAGAGATTTTGGCAAGAGAGAGGCACACTTCAGCATCACTTGGAGGAGCTGGTCAATGACCTGTGAGATGCCCTTAAGAAAGAGAGACAGTTATTGAGAAGACAGATCACATTCCTGGAATATATGTTAGCAATGAGAGAAGAGGTAGCCAGAGAATCCGTGCTGCAGGAGGCAATGGGTGGGGTGGGGTGGAGGGGAGGAAAGAGTGGAGGCTTCAGTCCAGGAAATGGTAAAGGACATGTTGGGAGAGGATGACGGGGTGGGGCCTAAGGCTGATCTGTTGCCAAGACCACGGCCAGAGGCACCAGCCTCTCCTTTGTTAAAGGCTCACCTGGTTGTAATTAAGAAAATAAAAACAACTGCGGGCTCCCTCAGGGAAAGGAGCCACACCCTCCCCAGGTCATGGAGTACTTCAAACTCTATCCCTATAACCAGGATAAGCTGGTGGATATCAGTATCCAGTTTCAGCAGAAGCCATCAAAACCTCCACCTAAATGGCTTTTGCTTCTCTGGAATATGGGGGTGGAAAACATTGTTAGTCAGGTTCTGAAATGAGTAGACCGACTTCCCTGATGACTCACCCTTCCCTCTGGCAGCGGTTGCAAAGTGCCCGTCACATTTCAGGGAATCTGGTGCTGCATACAGCTCCCACATCTCTCTTTGGGTCCCTTGTGACTATTCTTGCCTCCCACATAGGACAACCCATAAGTGAGGATACTCATACATTAGCATATCTGGGGGAGGTTGAAACAATAAAAGCCTTGAAGAAAGTAGAGGCTACAACTGAAAGGAGAAGTGCAAAGGGCCCCGTAAAGGTCTTGAGGCCCCAGATGTGGGTTGATTTGATAAAGGTGGAGATAGGGAAAGAAAATCTTGATGGGCAGCCCAATAGGATCTTGTTAGAATTGTGGCACCAGTTAAAACCAGAGCAGCAGTTCCATCCACTGAGGTCCAGGACACGGAAGCAGGAGGCAAAGCCCCCTGTTCAGGATCTTGTCCCTGCATAATGTCTTGTGCGACAGTACTCAGGATCCACCCGAGCCCTCACTCCTACAGGAGGATGATTGGGTGTTGTGGTTTGACTGAGCGGGAGTCAAGGCCCCAGCTTTAGGGGGTGTGGTGGGGACATGAGGGCACATATAGACTTAGCAATTAATTAGTCCTCCATGAATGTAAAATGTGTCCTGGCGCTGGTGGACACAGGAGCTGAATATTCTCTGATTTATTGCAATACTGAGCCTTTTCCTGGGACCCCTGCTGTGATAGACGGCTATGGGGTCAGGCAATTAGAGTGAAGAAAGCCCAAGTCCCTTTGGGGATAGGGCATTTACCCCCAAAGGAGTCTATTGTGGACATTTCTCCCATCCCAGAATATATTTTGGGGGTAGATACCCTCCAGGGCCTTGGTTATAGGTCACAGCAGGTGAGGTATGTGTGGTAAAGGCAGCTTTGAGGGGACATGCTAAGCACCCACCTGTATCTCTGCCTGTACTTCAGTGAGTGACAAATACTAGGCAGTACAAATCTCCTGGGAGGCACAGGATTGAAGAAACTCTATAGGAGATGGAGAAGGTGGGCATCATAAAGCCCACTCATAGGCCTTTTAATTTCCCAGTGTGGCCAATGAAAAAGCCAGATGGCTCCTGGCATATGACCATGGACTACAGGGAATTGAATAAAGTCACACCCCATTTGCATGCTGCTGTCCCCTCTATAGCAGTCCTCATGGACACCCTCAGTCAGGAACTAGGGATGTATCATTATGTTGTGGACCTTGCTAATGCTTTCTTCTCTATTAACAGTACAGGAAAGTCAGGAACAATTTGCCTTCACATGGAAGGCTGGCAGTGGACATTCACTGTCCTTCCACAGGGATACTTCTACAGTCCCACCATTTGTAACAGGATTGTAGCCCAGCACTTAGTCACATGGAAGAAACTGCAAATAGTGCAGCTGTATCACTACATTGATGATATTTTGGTCACATCTAATTCTCTTGCAGATTTAGAAGGGGCAGTTCCTAGACTGCTGTAACACCTACAGGAGAAAGGGGTGGGCTGTGAACAGCACCAAGGTTCAGGGACCTGGTTTGTCAGTTCAGGTTAAACTAAAGTTATCCCAGAAGCAGTCATAGACAAGGTCCAGGCTTTCCCTATCCCTACCATTGTGGCAGTATCACAAGAGTTTTGGGGTCTTTTGGGCTACTGGAGAGTGTTTATCGTACACATGGCACAAATTCTGAAACTCTTATACCAGTTTGTATGAAAGGGCATCAGGTGAGACTGGGATGAAACATTTGCAGCTGCTTTTATTGCTGCTGAGAGGGCAGTTAAGGCCTTAAAGGCCTTGAGTGTAAGGGACTCATCAAGGCCCTATGAACTAGATGTTCATGTATCGAAGATAGTTATGATGGATGGGGCCCTTGGCAGCTTAAACAGACATGACAACCTATTGGATTCTGGTCACAACTATGGAAAGAAGCAGAGGTCCTGTATACCTTGACAGAGAAGCAACTGGCTGCTGTGTACCATGCTTGCTGGCTATGAAGCCCATCACCAGAACAGCTACAATCAAGGTAATAACCCCACCTATCCTACTGCAGGGTGGGTGTGAGACTGGATCCACAGGCCACGGAGTGGTATGGCACAGATGCCTATGCTGGCCAAATGGAGTGGGCATTTACAGCAATATAGTGCCCTCTCTACTAGAGCCTTAAGTGGAAAACTCCAGTGCTTATTGGAGCCAGTGACATATACCAGTGGAAAGCAGGAAGAACTTGCTTTTGAGCCATTGGTAGCTGAGAGTCTTTATCAGGAGTGAAAAGCCCCTATACCTGAAGATTCTTGGTATACAGACAGCTCCGGTTCTGGGCAGCCCCCACATTGGAGGACTGTGGCTTTCCATCCAAAGACTGAGATAATATGGATGGAGGATGGAGAGGGGAATAGTAGCCAATGGGCTGAATTGCAGGAAGTATGCCTCATGATCACCCAGGAGCCCTCCCCTATTGTTGTCTGCACTGATGGCTGGGCTGTCTTTTGAGGCTTGACCCTGTGGATACTGAAATTGTACCATGCCAGCTGGATTGTTGGTCATCAGCCCCATTGGCGGCAAGAGTTGTAGCAAGACCTATGGAACACTAGTCAGACTAAGACTGTTACCGTATATCATGTGACTGGCCATTTGCCTTTGGCATCCCCAGGGAATGATGAAGCAGACACATTGCCCCAGGGGTGCTGGCTGGAAGGAAAGCCTGCCTCTGATGTGGCCTAATGGTTACATCAACATTTGTTGCACGTGGGGCAAAAGACAATGTGGGCTGTAGCTCTTCAGTGAGGCTTGCCATTGACCTTTGAAGAAGTCAACAGAGCCTGGAAGGAGAGCCTTATGTGCTCTAAGAGGAACTTACACCAAGTCCCACAGCAACACAGGACAATAGCTAAGGGGATGATACCCCTTGTCAGGTGGCAGATAGACTATATTGGGCCTCTGCCCATATCGGAAGGGTATCGGTATGCCATGACTTGTGTGGACACAGCTACTGGCCTGTTGGTTGCTTTTCCTGCATGTCACGCAGATCAACAAAGCACCAAGAGGGGCCTAGAGTGTCTTTTTGCAGCCTATGGCCAGCTGCAGGTGATTGAGAGCAATCAAGGCACCTACTGTACTGGACATGTGTTACAAGAATGGATGGAGCAATTAGGAATAAAGTGGAAGTTGCATGTACCATATAAACTTACCAGGGCAGGTATAATAGAGAGGTACAATGGTTTGTTGAAATTTGGCCTGAAGTTGGACACCAATTGTCCATGGGGCTGGTTGGTTCATTTATGGACAGTGCTATGGCATTTGAATGAGTAGCTCCAAAAGGAGCCTTGAGCCCTGTGGATATGCTAACACACCTTGCTGCCTCTCCTATATAATTGTTTGTGCAAACCCAAGAGGAGTTACTGAAGCCAGGATATGGCCAGTCGAGCAACACCCTGCTGCCAGCTCCAACTGCATTAAACCCTGGAGACTCTATTGAGTAGAGGTGGCCCTGGACATTTTGGCACATGGTCCAGCAATGCCTGGCCCTTCTGCACCTTGGGAAAAAGGGCTGGAAGATGGCCTCATGTGTATTCCTGGATTAACAGCAGAGTGGCCCCCAAAGAGCATGGTAGTGTACCCAGAACATCTGGGAGGTAAGAGCATCTTACAGGGAAGTTTTGTTTTATCTTTATGGTCAGTGCATATATCTCCCATAGTCCTATATATTGACCCATCTGTAGCTCCACAGGGATCGGGGTGAAAGTCTAGTATATTAGACCAGGACAAGATGCCATTCTTGCCACTGTTCTCTCACAGGATCTCTCTCTTGCATGCATCCTACCTGATAGACAAGGTATGCCTAGGCTCATGTCATTACAACGTGTATCTTATCGCCCTTAAGGTTATTTTATTCTGCAGTCCCTAAGTCCTGGACCTGCCTCCTGGCTGCTGCTGCTGCTACATGATTACTCTGAACTCCCTACCCATTCAGCTACTGACTGCCTGTGGAATGGGTGAGCTATGGACTAAATCTGCATAGGAATTTGAACCTAGCTGAATCCTATGGCTTCAGGATTATCATGATTGTATTGCTGCTATTATTGTGTTATTAGCCTGGGTACAATGCTCCAGTTTTCTTGCACAGAGGGGCCATTGCAAAAAAATGGGAAGTGAGTAGATTGTAAAGACACGTGGACTGTGGGTAAAATTGTAATATTTCCAGACTCTCTTGTCTAACCTTAGTGCATCCCACATCAATAGGTGTTACCAAGTGATGGAGAAAAGTAGTCCATCTCCACATCACTAGGTAATTACATGGGGGAGCAAGGGCATATCTTGACCAGAGAGGTTGTGTGGGGTCCTTTTCTCAGCAGCTGAGTTGTGAGAGATACTAAGTGAGCAGAAGTGGACAATTGTGTGTAAGCAATATATGGATTTCTCACACTTTATTTCTCCCTTTCACTAATTTCAGTTCAAAGGTATTTTGCCTTGGCCTGGGAGATTATTTTCCCCCAGAGTTACAGTAACATATGAATGTTTAGCATGGGAAATGTTTAAATAAATGCTGTTGTCATATATTTACAGTTATATTTATATTTTTGGAGAAGAAGCATAGATTCAGGGTTACAATGACTGGGTTCGAATCATAGCTCTGTGCTGTGAAACACTAACCTCACTTCTCTAAGCTCTGGGGTTCTCTTCTACAAATAGATATTTGAGTCTGATAATCAGTATAAATAACCTAACAAAGCACCTGGCATATAGGTAGTGGTTCCTAAATACTGTCCTCTGATGTGAGCATCCTGTAATATTAATTCAACCTTCCAATTGCTTTTTCAGTGGAAACTTGCTCTTGGTTTGTGCATATTGGAAAGTACTGTTTCCCTGAGCAGCTCAGGTTTTGTACATCAGGAATATTAAAAACTCAGATCTAGTCATACCAGGTTTTTTTTCCTCTCTCTCTCTCTCTCTGTTCTGATGAACTGATGGCAACATAATCAAAGGAAATATTCTATACAAAGACCATTTTACTACCTGTCATTAGGCACAACTACCCAGGTTTTATGGATTCAAGTACTCATTGCTAAGACTGTCTTTTTTCCTTCAGACTATCATTATCTTCTAATCACAGAATTTACAAGATATTTTAAGAGACCAATAAAAAGCATGTTCCTAAGGGGAAATTCATGAATTTCCTTTTTTAAAAACATCACTAACTAGGAGAAGCCTACTCCTGACCGTGATGTTGATGGTGACCATTCAGCTCATCAACATGTCCATAATTCACATACCAACTAATGGTTCTAAAGCATCGGGTGATGACAAGCATTTATAATAATTACGGACTTTCTTTTATGTGTAGAACAGCACTTGCACTATGTAACAATAAAACAGGGATGTAATTTGAAGTAATATTTTACATTTTTATGCAGTTGAGAACTACCCTTCTGATATGAAAAAATACAAGAAAGACTCATTTCTATTGGGTTGACTTTAAATATTATGATGATATGTGATCAGTGATTATGACTTCACTAAAAGCTCAGATGATGGTTAGCAATGAATTTTTTAATTAAGGTATATGCACTGTATTTTGGTTTTTTTTAGACATAATACTATTTCACACTTTATATAATAGACTATAGTATGGTAAACATAACTTTTATATGCACTAGGAAACCAAAAAATTCATTTGACTCACTTCATTGTGATATTCCTTGTGGTGGTTTGGAACTGAAACCACAGTAATTCTGAGGCGTGCCTGTACTCAGATCTGAAATGGAAGGAGAGCCCAATAGCAGTGTTTACATAGATAACTAGAATGTCCTGTCCAGATCACATTTAGGCATTTTTACATTAACCTAATTAGAGATGTTTCAAAGAGAATTTATAAATTAGGGCATTTATGGAGAAAACACAGGGAAATTGTACACACATAAACCCATAGTACATTTGGTTATGTATGTACAATAGAAGCATTTTTTTTGGTTATTTACTTATGCTTTCCTTTTTAACCACAAATCTCTCCTCATAGCTACTGAATAATATCTTTCTGGACAGGTGGCTAACTCTGCCCAAAAGGGCGACATTCTAAATTCTTCTGTTTTCTTTTCCTTTGTTTCTGACTTGAGATGCCCTACTTTTTATTCCAAGTGCTTTTCACTTTAGAAAAGACTCTAGAATTCCTTCTGCACTTTTTTAATGTCCAGAGAGTAGGATAAAACCTTTGGCAGCAGATGTTAAAAAACAGAAGTCTCCTCTTTAGGCTTTAAAGCCTTGAAGTAACCCTGTAAGTCTCAGACCGCTTTTCTTGACATTTTGTGTCCACTCTGACTTCTCTTCCTTGATCCTCCAAATTAAATATTGTCACTTGTAGCACTGAAATCTATCATATCTAGAACTGTACCAATTATAATCGCTTCATGTAGCAAGTTTCCAATGAGAAGATTTCCAAGGAAAGCTCCTGGTGACAGTTAGCTAAGGAGCTGCACTGGAGAAAGAGGGAAAGGGGAGAGAGAAGCTGGCTGTGGCAGCTGCTGAGGAGGCAGCGATGCAGGTCTTGTATCTTCACTGTAGCCATTTATAACAGCAGGGATAATATCTATATTTTTGGTGGAAATCATGTGCATGAAATCTGCAGGTTAGAATTTAAATTCTTCCTTATGTACGGCTGGCATTTAGCACGTACCCCATCCAGAGTAAGGTATCATCAAAGACGACAAGAAAAGTCATTTTTCTGTGGGACATTTAATTAGTGGAGCTATTTTTCTCTAAACTCTAGAGTTGACATCCCCTTGTATTGGACTAGGCAAGGCGAGAGTATTGATTTTAGATGACTTATGCAGTCTTTCAGTAACCCCAAAGCCTGATATTTCTTAGTTAATATAACTTGGGGAAAAAACAGCATATAGCTTGGGAGCAGATCCATATTTATTTTATGTTTCTGTGGAACCAAGATATTTACCTGTATGTACAGAGTTTGTATGCCAGACTATTTAAGGTGGAGGAAAAGTTGTACTAAAAAAAAGAAAAGGCAAAATGTCCACCATCTAATGGGCTGAATGCATTTAATTTCACATGTCTCTTCATTCCTCAACCTCTTTCAGTTCCCTGAAGGTTAATGCCCACTAAAAACACAAACACAAATATTTATTTTTTGTTTCCTTTGGATTAAAAAGGCAATCTCTAAAGGGCATTTCAAATACATTTCCTTTTCAAAAATAATGCTGGACGTGACCTTAAGAAATGCCTCAATATAGGAGCTTTCTTTGTGTTTATTCATTCACATTCACTGATGAACTGGTTGCTGGCTTTCCCGGTTTAAATACACCCAACAAGTTCAGTACAGAACAATGTTCATGCTATTTACAATATATATAAAATCATGTCATTATCTAGAAGTGATTACAAATAGAGAAACTAATTTCAGTGTTTAAGCATAACACTTCACTTAGGCATATACCTGAACTGTTAATTCTATAATCATAACATATTTGCTTTTCATATTTGTGACATATCATTTGTTAGTGTTAAGATAAGGTTAAACCCTTCATAGTGCCTGTAGGCTCTACATGACATGGTCACAGACCTCCTCCCTCTCACTTCTCATACCTCTTTCACTCCAGCCCAGCCACACTGGCCTTCTGTGCTTGCCAAACAGACAATCACACTCGTGGCCTCGTTTTTGCACTTTCTGTTAGGAAGACTGGAGTTTCCTCCCACTCAGACCCTCCTCCAAGTATGTTCACATGACTCATAGCCCCACTGGATTCAAATCTCTTCTCAAATTCCATTTCCCCATAGAGGCCTTCCCTGGCCACCTTATTTAATATAACACACCCATCAATATTTACATACATGGCTTTCCCTTTCTTCCTAGTTTATTGCCTTTCTTCTTCACGGCAACTTCAAGAGAACATAAAGGATGAAAATGAGTTTTGCTTGGTGCTGTACCCACAGCAATGGGAGCAGTACTGACACATGTATATGCTTGATAAATATTTGCTGAATAAAAGATAGACTGGTTGCTCAGGGGCTGAGCACTCTGATGTTAGCTCCCGGAAGGCTCACAGGATCCTCATGGTTGGTAAAAACCCATGAGGGAGAAGCAGAGAGCAGTAGGGTACAACCTGCCAATGACTCAGGTTATTGGGTGACCACTAGGTATCTCATCCTTCTGTAGAAGTTTCTTCTTGAGGTCACAGAAAAACAAAGAGAGGACAGGGATAGAAGGAGGTCTCCCAGCATTGCCGGAGTAGAAGGAGCAGCTCAAAAGGATTCAGTCTGCCAGGTTATACATATAAGCCTAAAATTACCTTTCCGACTGTTGGAACATACAGCATCCACTCAAGATCACTGAAATGTTTCCAGAAGTGCTAACATTTGACATCAGAGATATTTCTTGGGTCCTTCTCCATATTCAGTACTTACATATTTATCAACCAAATAACATATTTACATACACTTCATGTTATCCTCTGTAGGAAAAGTGAAGGTGTGATGTCCTAAAACAAAAAGGACTAGAAATGTAACAGCAGAAGGTGTTGTTTATACACAAGGATTTTGGAGAGGTGTAACAATACATAATTCTGGAAAACAAAGGGGAAGACCCTCAGCCAAAATTTCTACACCAGGTGCAGAAAACACTCTTGCATTCTGATTGTCCATTCTCATTTTGAAAGCCTGTTGGGAGCAAACCTGTGGGCCTTTAGGCAGGCTTGGTTACGAAAGCCCCACCCTTAAAATCTCCCTCCCAAGGGCCCCCACCCACAAGATAGCAAACTCCCTGCTTCTCTTCCGGGTCTTTTGTTCCCGCCGGCGCCAGCCGAGGCTCAGTCACCCCTCTACACCTTCCTGCCGGCGCCACCTAAGGCCCAATCACCTTCTGACCCACCCCTTCCTCGCAACCTGTATAAATTGAGCCTGCAAACAATAAACTGTGTCAGCTTGATCAGATATCCTGTCTTGCTGTCCGTTCTTTGTGTCCCTTGCCCCTTCATTCTCTCCTCCAGGTCGTCGACCCCCGTTGATAGTCCTGCGGGTCGGGACAAAAGCCCACAGCTGTTTCAACATTACCTGAACAAAGGCGGTACCTGAAAATGCATTTTGATGAAAAAAAAAATTAGAAAAGTATCTAAACATTTACCTTAATATCCCCTCAAACTAGAGATCTTTTCTATTTTACTTTCAAAATGCCTGAGCAGCTGTCAGAGGGATGCTAAAATTTCCACCTTGACCAATGCCACTCCCCAGGACAGCTCTGTATTTACTTTGATCTTTTAGTACCTAGACTTTTCCTGTTTACCTACACATTCACCATTTCCCCCATATAAAAAAGAATGAGTTCTTTAAGATTTTTACCAGTAAGAGGAACTTCCAAAGAAATTTATAATGTACTGCTCAAGACTGGGAAGAAGCAATGGAAGTTTGTTGGAGCTACAGGCAAAAATAATTAATTGTATGTGAAAGCGAGTTCATGTTGATAGAAGGTCTGGAGAAGCAGTCTTTGGAAAATAGGTCACAAACAGGTGACGAATGGTTTGCAAATGAGGTTGAGAGGCTAGAACTACAGTAAAACGGTGTGATGGGCAGAGGCTGGTTAAAATGCTGCAGGCACATACATCCTGGACCCTGGTGGTGCTCCATGTAACACTGACTCTCTCTCCACCATTGGGAGTGAATTCTAATGTGTTTGCTACCTCTGGGAAGAAACAGTCTCTCATGGGAACAACTAATTAGCCCTGTTTCTGCATTCTGGTCACTAGGAATCAGGCAGAGAAAGTATCTGGGAAGTTTTGCTTTAATATTAGAAGGGTGGATTCTTCCTCTCAGCAAGACGCACACATAGCAAGGAGTTCAGCTGTTTATTAGTCAGAACACTGACAAATGTCTTGTATGGATATCATCAAGGAGAAATGCACTATCCTATAAGGGAAGGAGAGGATCCTGGAAGAACACGGGTGGTAGCAGGTAGGTGCATCTCCCTTCTGAGCCCATATACCTCCTGCAGCCCTGTCAGTGGTCTTTGACTTGCAAAGTACACTAGGGAGAACTGTAAGCCCCCAGGGTCACTTGAAGCTGAGTCATAAGGTCATGGCAGGGATCCATACCATTTGATAGAGCATGGAAGAAATTATATGTAATTCTGGACTAATGAATTGTTCCAGAAAATTAATCAAAACAGAAAACAGTGAGAGAGAGAGAGAATGAGAGACCAAGAAAGTAAGACCAAAAGACACAAAAAGACAAATACAGAGAGAAAGAAAATTGGAAGAATTATACCATACCATCCCAAACCAAAGGCAGATTTGAACTAAAAGCAGAGTGGTAGTATT
Source organism: Manis pentadactyla (assembly GCF_030020395.1). Classification (NCBI taxonomy): domain Eukaryota; kingdom Metazoa; phylum Chordata; class Mammalia; order Pholidota; family Manidae; genus Manis; species Manis pentadactyla. Next base: position 30,079,194 of record NC_080026.1, on the reverse strand, counting down.
TGTGATGAGTTCATATGACATCTGGTATAGGATGTGTCTATGGCTAGCATCTATCCCTGAGTAAGCTCAGAAAATGTCCATGAGGTTTAAACCAATACTGTGGCTGAGATTCCAAACTCTTTCTCTAATTACAAATGCAAAAAAGGAATATGCTAACCCATATGCCACTAAAATTATCCTCTGGATTCATTTATATCTTGAGGTATGTATCCAACTCAGAAGATAGAATGAGGGTATTAAGCTTTGAAACTCATTTCCATAGTTTTGTGTTTTCAATCCCTAATGCTAATGATCTTTTGATGCAGATTTTATCTGTGAATTCTACTCATTGTGAGTGGTCATTAACATTTGCTAGCTAATGTATTTATTTATTCATGTTAGGAAATAGAAGTGCAGACTATATATTGGGTTCTCTGATTATCAGCAGATAGCTCTATCACATTCTTAGAATAATGTTGCCAACAAACTTTTAAATTGATAATAGACTGATGTGTACACAAAATATGTATTCTTTACAAAGGCTGCACTGTTTTCTGAATAAAGCTGTAGGTCTAGATCAGTAATAAGCTTACATAAATTAATAAATGCCAAATTCTTTGGATTTAATAACTCTTCCTAAGGTGTGGTAGCTACATATAAATCATCAATCTTCAAAGCTGGGGCAAATCTTGTTTATTTCCAAAAAAACATGTAATTTTTGACCGTCTGACTCTCTAGAATAACCCTTGGACCTGTCAGGTTTAATTAAACATATATGATGGGCCCAACAGATGAAAACTATGATCCATTGTGCTACTGATTACGATTACAAAATATCTATGTCAAAGGCCATCATAAATCATGCAAAATTATACAAACATCAGTTTTTTGCAGTTTTCATGACTCATCATTCAAATGTTCCTGCAGTTCCACCTGTTAAATTTCCAGAGCTTTTCTAATTCTTGGCCTGAATCTCCCCTCTTTCTCTATCACGTCCCATCTCCTGGCCACTGCCCTAAACTATGTTCCCTTGAGACACTGCTGCTACTGATACTGTCAGGACCTACTCTTTTCTGTACTGGAAGTTTCACCCAAGAGATAGTCAGCTTCGCAAATACCCAGAATTAAAGTACCACCAAAACTTAGAAGGTTTCCTGCTTTTTAATTCATTTGTGTCACAGTAGTGGATGAGTTACCTTGAACAGGTTCTTGTCAAGTAGCATGTATAACTATTGCTTTAATTTGGCCACATGTGCATTTAGGTCAAAATTTTTAAAAATTTACAGTTTCTAGTAAAAATGGGCTCCAGGACAGTTCTTCTTTGTCTTTTTTCTTTTGTTCTTTCTTAAATTTATTTTTTATTCAAGTACAGTTGATATACAATATTATATTGGTTTCAAGTATACAGCATCATAATTCAAGTTATATGCATTATTAAATCCTTACCACAACTAGTGTACAGAGAAAGATGTTACAGAACTATTGACTATATTCTTTGTGCTGTACTTTCATCCCTGTGACTAATTTATATTATGATTGAGATTTTTGTGCCTCTTTATCCCCTTCATCTATTTCATCCACTCACCCCAACCCAACCCCATATTAACCGCAAGTCATTTCTCAGTGTCTATGAGTCTTCTGCTATTTTGTTTTATTTTGTTTTTAGAGTCCAAAGGTAAGTGAAATCATATGTCATTTGTCTTACTCTGCCTGGCTTATTTCATTAGCATAATACCCTCTAGATCCATCTATGTTGTCACAAATGGCAGGATTTCTTTCATTTTTATGGCTGAATAATATTCCATTATGTATATGTACCACATCTTTATCCATCTATTGATAGACACTTTGGTTGCTTCCATATCTTGGCTGTTATAAATAATGCAACAATAAACACAGAGGTACATATCTCTTTTTGAATCAGAGATTTTGTTTTCTTCATGTAAATTCTAGAAGTGGAGTTACTGAGTTGTATGGTATTTCTATTTTCAGTTTTTTGTGGAACCTCTAAAACTATTTTCATTTTTTTGTGGAACATCTAATAAGTTCCACCAATACCATGTCGAAGGAGTTCTCCTGTAAGCCTGGGGCCTGGGTCCCTTTACAATTTGCTCATCTCAGACAATCTTCATGGGAAATTTAAGATGCAAAAAACTTTCATTATACTTTGAGGAACTCTTTGAATACACTATGTTCCTGTGCAACATTTGTGCTACTGTTACTGTCAGGACCTACTCTTTTCTGTACTGGAAGTTTCACCCAGTAAGCCTCATTTAATAGAATACAGTAACATCACTTCTTTTCATCCATGAAACTCCTCAGTTAGAAACCTAAGAATTCTAATCTGTATTGTATTCAAATTCTAATCTTGTATCAATAGCTCCATCCTACTCAAAATTACTCAGGTTTCTCCTTTCTCTGTTTTTATAGTTGTCAGAATTATAAGTTTTATAGGCTAAATATAGCCCATGTTATTTGCCTGACACTGACCAGAACACTATATATATTTACTCAACCTAACACTAATGGCATGGACCTAAACTGTGATTGAATCATAGGATAGAATCAACACTGAACTCAGGACATAACCTTTGAAATTTCTTAATAGAGTAATGAAGAAGTAGAAGAAAGGACAGAGAGGAAAAGGAAGGAATGTTTGGCAGAAGGAAAACAATGAGATGAAATCATGTTAGATATATGTTACTTACGTTATGTAATTGTTGTACTCCAGTGGCTACTGAACTTTTTGCTTTGCTCATGCCTGATGATATCTATGTAGATGACTGACACTTCAAATGTGAGCTGTCAATCAGCCATTGATAGCCATTTCCCTATACTATAAAGGCCTCAGTAATTTTCCCACTGGTGAGGAGACTACAAAAATTAATGCTACTGATATGTTTCATTATCTTTTATCCCCCAGTTTTGAATGTCTTCAACTATAGCATGAGTTCCTACCATGTATAAGGCAACATGTTATTTATACATTGCAATAGTGTGAGACATGGTCCTCACTCTTTGCAATGTATCCTTGAAGATCCTCTCACCAAAGTTCCTCTTCTCCATCTGACTTGCTCTGGCCAAGGTGAGGACCATCATTCTGTAAGCAAAGGCTTCCAGTGTGCTTACACAATGGGATTCCTTCTTGTGCCATGAGAAGACTATGTTCCGGAAAGACACAGGAGAAGATCACCACCCACTGCCAGCCTGAAGCAGATATACCTCAGTTAAACTAATATTTATCAGAAACAAATGCTTGTTATTTATTGCCACCACAATTTCTGAGGCTATTAGTTACACAGGAATAGTAGTAGACTGTTGACTAATAGAGAGAGTGGATCTCTCTGAGCTTATTTTAGACCTCCTTATAAGTCTCAACATTCCAGACACTTTGACCTTCCATGTCCTCAAACACACTACATTTATTCTTGCTTCATATCCCTTGGGCAAACTGTCCACTCTACCTGGGCTTTTCTTTCCCATGGATTGCCTTGTAGCTCTTTCCCAGCTTTCAGCTTTCAGCTTAAACATTACCTACACAAATATTTGTCTCTAAATCTCTATCACATACATTGATTATATTATTCATAGAGTTGATCACAATTCATAACTGTTTCCTTGTCCACTGTCTTTGCAGCTAGTTCCTTGAAATCAGAGAATATATCAGTATTTTACTCCAATATAACTACAATGAACTTGTGAATTACTGTTCAATGAATAATAGATGAATGAATTAGCTCTAAGGAGCGTTTTTATCCCATTTACCATACCCAAGCCCCCCACAGAAGCCACATGAACACCCCTCACAGCTAACAAACTCACGAAAAATAAAATATGTCCTTTTTAAATAGATACCTTTTTTTTTTCTTTTTTTCCTACCTTGAACATGCTAATATTATTTTTGAGGACACAACCTCTGAAATAACCATCTCTGATATGCTGGTAATTCCAAGTTGGAACTCTGAAGGGTGGTCAATTTTTTTTTTACCACTGCACTCTGTCTGGAACCTGTCATTTTAGTGTTTCATAGGTCACTGAGTAAGAAAATAAGGATTTAATAGTAGGAATATATTCATATTCATCAAATTCTGGTTACAATTGGTACATTTAAATAAGAATTTCATTTTTTTTCAGCTTGACACTTCACTTTATGGTTTTCTGATGTAACTGGATAGCATACATCATCCTATGATTTGTTTTTTCCAAACCATTTGGCTTTAAAAGTATATTCAAAAAGTGCAGAAAAGGCTGTGATTTTTTTCCCTCCCATTTTTATTCCATTTTCCTTTCAGTCAATATAAACTTATTTTCTAAATAATTTGCTAGACATGAGCATTAATTTGCACAAAGTATGTAGCTGTATAAATACATATAATATCTATAATTATTTTATAGCATGACAAAGAATTCTATGTAAAGATCAGCCAATTTCTGTGTATTTAGCATTAGTCCCTTCCCTTCTACCCAAAGCACTGAGTTTGCTTTTCATATTTGATATTTCTTTTTTATAGGAGTTATTTTCCTTTTTGAATCAGCTTCTGTAAGGAAGAGAAGTTAATAAGCTCCAAGACTCAAATTATAAGATGACACAAACTACACAATAACAAGTGTGCATTAGCTATTGTGTAATTTATATTCGAAATTGGAGATAAAATTTGCAAACACCTCATAATAACTCCTGAGCTAAAAGAAACGTTTGTCAAATTTTTCTCTCATGTTCCTTTCTGTGGTATGCAGATGTTCAGTTTTAAATTTGTCACATTTTCGTACCTCCTTCTATATTGCTTTCCTTCTTTGATTTCCTTCCAAAAAATAAAACAAAAAGCAAGTAAATTAAAATTCATAGCTATGAAATGAAATTGCAAAAGCATTATTCTCTCTCTTAAACTTTTCCTGAAGTTCTGCTTCCCAATTAATACGTTTTCATGTAAGTTTAGTCTATCTTGAAATAACTAAACACTGGGAACATTATTTATAAGCATCAACTTTTTCTAGTATCACCATTCTTGACATTATTTGACATTGTTTTTAGACTTAGACTATCATCATATTCCAAACTGAGCTAAGAATTACCCTCCAAACACCTCTTTATCACAGTTTTGTATTTCTGTGTGATATATACCAATGGTTCAGGAACCAGAATTTGAAATTTCCAGTTCCTTTCACTCTATACCCCATCAGTCACAGTCCTCTGGATTCTCTTCATCACACAGATTGTTATCATTGACACTTCCATCCCCAACCCTGAAAATCTATTCTACATCCACCACATTGCCCTGCTTCGTGAGACCATCTTTGCTCTTTACCTGTTCAAAAACTTCTAAGAGCCCCTGATTCTGCATGTCAGGTATACAATCAGCCCAGCACTCGAGCCATGCCATTCCCAGGCTCCTAACCTGTTGTTTTTGAACCACCCCTCTTCATCCCTTGTCCCTCCACCATATCTCAATGTATGTTGTAGGTTTAAAGAATTCCTTCGTCTTGAATATTTTTCCTCTCATTTTTCCTCCTGCAGAGATTCTGTCCATGTTTTCAGTATCACCTCATATTCCTTTTATTTGTATGAAGTAATCACTGGTTATGCTAGTCATTAACTCTTTGAACCATAATGTTCTGATTTCTTTCTTGATACTTTGACTTCTTTCATGATAGATTTCAGATCTATGTCATGGCCAGTGGAGAGGGGAAAATGTTAGTAGATGGCCCTGAGCTAAATGGAAATTGAGAATTCGATATTGCATGTGTTTGTGTATGTAGTTTAACATATCAACATATGCTGATTGAATTGTATACCCAGGACACCAATACATGAGCAGGGAAACATCTCTACTTATTAATATAATGGACAGAAAATGAAATGAACCAAATTTTCTGTCCTCAATACTGTCCCATCACTAGTGCCAGAGCAAGACAGTCATGGACCAGACATCCTATTTGGAATCAGTAATTATACAGCTAGTGACATTTATTTTTTTAGATCATGCTGGATATCACTGGATGTATCAGTGAGCTTTTCTTCATATTAAGCCACCTTAATACTTTGTGCCTCAATATAACAACCATTTACTGATTTCATGGTTCTGTGACAGAACAATTTGAACTTTACCTATACCTGGGTAGTTCTGATCAGTTATAGGTAGACCAATCTCATCACCCACCATGTGGCTGGGATCCTGCTGGTCTAGGGAGCCTCAGCTAGGGACTTATTTCTTGTCCACATGGGCTCCCACCTTTCATCAGGTTCACCCAGGTGATCGCAAAGCAGGTGAGTTGGACGCCAAGAAAGTAAGCAGAAATGTGCAATGCCTTTGAAGGCCTAGACTCAGGATGGTACACCATGGCTTCTACTTCATTATATTCACAAAAGAAACAATAAAGTCGTACCACAAGGGGTGAGGGCTACCACACAGGGTTCTCAGATTCAATTTTTTTTTTCCAACAGCTCCAAACAAACAAGATGGGCCTCGCCACATTTCTTTTTCCCTGACTGGACTAAGATTTCTCGAGCTTCCCTGGCTCAGCCGCGACTATCAGAAGCGGAGCCTGCTTTCCTTGATGCATCTCTTCCACGGTTTTTATATCAGTGTTGAGGGAATTAGTTTAATTAGCTCATTTATGCCTTAGACTTGTTCAGAGAAATGGGAGCTTAATTATTAATGAACCAACTGCTTTATCTTGTTTAGGGGAATTTTTTTTAAATGACAGAAAACAAAACATTTGATGATGAGTTTAAAATGACCTGTACCTCATCTAATCAATTAACAGCCAACACATATTTAATTTAATTGTCCCCACCCCTAGATACACATAATCCTTGAAATCTATATATTTTTTTAGTTAACTACTATATCAAAGTGCACAGAAAATAAAAGGTGCTGCAGAAGAAGGTTCCAGTCCTGGGCTGGGGAGACGAGATGTCCTGAGAAAAACAGGATAATTAGGGCCCTTGCATCACAGAATGTGGACAGCTATTCCTAAAGGAAAAGGAAGATTCCTGGAGTAGTACAGTAGTAACTGGTCAAGATTAGGCAGGAAGAACATGGAAGCGCATTCCTGTGGTATGAGACAAACCAGACACCAAGTGAAACCAGAGCTAATCCGTTGAGTACACAATGATGGTTCTGACTGGCGGCAGCACCTGTACATGGAGATTTTCAGTGGAAAAGACTGAAGCCAAAGAAAACTGCTGGAGAATTATTTTAGTTATTGTGGATATGTCCTATTTTAATAATTATAAATCCTTAAGTGTATTGAGATTGTTTCAGCAAATTTTGTTTCATTAACAAATTGCAGATACTGTTTTGCCTATCAAATGTCCAGTAAATTCTTGTAAATACCAAGAAGTGTTACTGTGCCAGAAATGGAGGTGTGCCATCCAGATCCTGTTCAAGAAGGGACTCACTGCCCAGCTTGGAGAAGTATGGTTAGACAAGAGCTCCAGCTGTCAGTCTGCCTCAGCTCTTGAGTCACGGTCAAGCTTTCCTAGAGAAGCCAGCAATGACCGAGCAAGGCAGTGATACCAGGCTGTGTTTCTGCCCAGTGTGGGACTCACCTAACTGATGATCTTTGTTTAGAGATTCTGTTGAAGACGTCGTATTACTTCAGGAATCATGATGTACATCATCGCTAAATATCTGAGTGGTTATGGCATTTGGGCAGTATGTGATGGTATGGGTTCTTTATGGTACCAGGAGGCTCATTTGGTCTAATGTTATGGGAGGATTGAAACAAAGGCAAAGGCACGAGGACACTTGAAACACTGTGTGTGAGTGTTAAATTTTATGGGTACTTGATTAATAATAATAACAAGAAAGTATAACTGTTGAAGCTCAAATATAATCCAAATCGTTGTTCTTATTATTAAATCCCACCTTCATCTCCAAATCATGTTTCCTAGCATGTAACTGAAATGTCTCTCCTCCATTCCTTTTTCAGTATATGAACACATTACTACCCTGATAGAATAAGTGAAAGAAAACACATAATGGAGGCCTAATGAATGAGTACTAAATAGCTAAAAAAATACTACCAAAAAGTATTGGTATAATCCCTGAATAAAAATAAATAGAGCGGGTGTGAGTATTCATCGTAGTGATAACGGTAGTGTGCTGGAAGCCCAGAGAGGAGACGTAGTGAAATTGAAAAATGTAGGCATCAAGTACAGAGCTTCCTTGGCTTAACAGTAGGGTTCGGTCCTGATAAACCCATCATTAGTTGAATATATGATAAGTTGAAAATGCATTTAATACACCTAACCTGCTGAATGTTGTAGTTTAGCTTAGCCTACCTTATACTTGCTCAAAACACTTACATTAGCCTACAGTTGGGCACAATCATCTAACACTAAGCCTATTTTATAATAAAGTTTTGAATATCTTAGGTAATTTATGGAATACTGTCCTGAAAGTGAAAAACAAAATGGTTGTTAAGTGTTTTAGCTGTTAACCACATGATCACGCAGTGGACAGGGAACTGCCGCTCACTGCCACTGTCCAGCATCACCAGAGTATTTTACCTCAAATAGCTAGCCTGGGGAAAGATCAAATTTAACAAGTCCAAGGACGGTTTCTACTAAATGCATATTGCTTTCACACCATAAAGTCAAAAACTATTAAGTCAAGCCATTAAAAGTTGGGTACCACACATATGCAGATTAAGTTTTGAAATTCACAAGAACTGCTAGGAATCAGAGTTATATTTTTTTGCATTCCTTAAGAAGTGAATTTTCACTAGAAATAATGCTGTCAGTATGGGTCTTTATTTAACTTGATAGACACTGACACATTTTAACCATGTACTCCTCTAATATTTATATGTATTTTGCATGAGGCAGGAATAAAATTCTGGCTTTTATGATTTTAATAAATAAAATATACATGATCATGTATATGATATTTAAATATAATCTATGGAATCTTAAGCATGCTCAAATAACTAAGATTTTACTTATCCATGCTGTATATCTAGAAAGACTATTTCTTCATCTATCCAATCACATTTGCACATATTTGTCAATCATTATTGAGTTCCAGCATGTCTCAGTTTTTATGTTTACAGGTTTTCTTAATGTAAATGCTAAGAAATCAGATATTTTCAATGATACATCCAAGTTTTAATTTGCTTAAAAGAACTGGCCATATCTGTCATTTTAATATAAACATGGAATTATTCTGGCATTTACTAAGCATCTTGAAAACCAAAGTGATGTTGTACTCCACTTTGGATATCATCTAAGAAAACATGAAAATCTGAAAAGATTTATAATTAATGAAGAAATTCATAAACTTCTTCTGAAGTATAATTTAAGAAATCTTAGATGAGCCTATAATAGAAAGACAAATTTTCAACATAGACCTTTCTTGAAAAGAGTGGGGAAAAGGTGTCCTATCACATACAGCTTCCTGGATAAGATCCTAAGGAATTACAAATCTCCTTTTGAACCCATCATTAAGTTAGGCCTCATTTCAATGCAAAGAGATGGGTTAGGTATATTAGGGATGTGTTTTGAAGTTTGGAACATCATGCCTAGAATGTATTCCTGAATACATGGAAGTACTGAATTCATGGAATAGTTAGCTTTCTGGATCATTGAAAATAACCAAGCTAGCTAACACATAGTTCACACATATGTAGCTCTGGAAGGAGGGGGTTCTCAGCTCTGGGCAAGTTCACTATGAATTCAGTAAGACTGAGTAATGAGCACAGAACATTGGTGATGAAAGGGGCTCATACCAAGCTTTGTTCTCACAGAAGTAGGAAAAGCATGAGACTCCTGTCCTCAAGTGGCAGTCTCTGGCTTAGCTCCAGCCTCTGCTCCTGGCTCTGTATCCTTGGTGCTGCTCCCCTCTTCCCAGGATCCCTTCTCTCTTCCTAGCACAGGGCTCTGCTGCTTTCCTGTCTCCTCTCTATTCTCTCTGCTTCTGTTTCTGGTTCCACTCTAGCACTGGGATGAGTTCTTCTTAATGAAATACCAGCTGTAAAATAGCTATTGCCAATGGGTACGCAAGTAGGTACCTGTGCAGCAGGCTAAGTATTACCTCATTGCACATATACAGTAGGTGAGATTAGGATCAGCTGAGAATCCTGGCCATGGAGTTTCCATTTACCCTACAATATTGTAACACATACCTAATACATATGTTGCTTCATACAGTGAAAGGAAACCAATAAATGAGTTATTTGGGAGTTTTTAATAGATAAAAGAATACTCCAAAAAAGGCTAAAAATCACTATCAGATGCATTGTGTTGTGCTATTTGAACACAGCTCTGATAGGTTGGAGTTGATTTGAAGCCAAGCATCTATCATGTTAGTCCATTAGGTGATTTGGTGCCACCTTCAGAGACTAAACTAGGATTTCAAAGAATTATTGTATTGACAATCTATGATTTTTTGTCCATGATTTTATCCCCAAATTCAGGTGAAAGAAAACAATTTTAAATTCATTACATGTATCATGAATACACTTTAATATTGATACAAAATGCAAAAATATATGTAAATGTAGATTTAAAATTCATTCCATATTAATAGTACTTTGGAAATAAAAGTTCTATTAATCACAGATTATCTTTATTAATTATAGTTACTTGAATGGGTATTTCAAAGTTATAGAGAAAGCAAGGCCTGTACATAATGGTCAATATATTATATTAGCTTAATTAAGAAACTATTCAATTACAAGGGTCTAAATTCAGAAATTTCTTCATGTTTTTGTGCAAATAATGTATCTTTTTAAATATTAATATGATTTGCTAAGTACTTGTGTTGTTTTATTTATGCAAAACTGAATGTTCTTTTGTTGAAATCTACACTGAAAATGAATTGAATTTGGCACTTCTCTCTTGCCACACAGTGAACTTGACATAGCAATAACTATATACCATCTCAGCCAAAAGGTCTGTAATGAGAAAGTGGCTTATCATAAATCTAGTTGCATGAAAGTGATATTTATAAAGAAGAAACACATTTAACCAATCTTGTTAAAATCTTCAAGCTGTCATCTCTGTCTCAGATATAACCATCAAAGGGAGCAGGGTGGCCCTGTTGTTCTTTATCCCTGCCGTAATGATATCACTGAAATATGTAGGATATTTAGCATTTTAGTTGTAGAACTTTTTAGCAAAGTCTTTTAAGTATATAACTTAATGAATCAACACCTTTTTAATATTCAACTAGTGATGCTAAATAAAATTTTCCTACAACAGAAACTAAGTAAAAAGGCTGTGTTTTAAATATATATGCATTTAAATACTATAAAATACTATATGTATATATATATTAAATACTGTATATACACGGTAGAGCTTTCTTCTTACGCTCAATAAACTTTTACTCACTGGTTAATATAAGGAAACAATTGAGCTTAGAATTCATGAAAACAATGGCCTCTTAGGAGAAAAAAATGCATTCTGGATTAAGAAGGAAATAATTGAAGTAAAAATGAAGTAATTATTTTAATAGCCTACTGAAGAATTCAGTCAAAAAGGGAGGATACAATTTGGGCACCTTATTAATCATTCTCTTTTAGAATTCTATGAGTTGTAAGCTGCTCTGTTCAGCTAACTCAATTAGAAGTACTTACAGAATCCATAAATCTCTTCATTTTAAGTGCATCATTAATTTTATGACAAAATTAACCCAATACCATTAGAGCAACAGGCAAATCTTGACAGCGATTTTTTTCTTAGACTACTCTAGTTGACATTTGGTGGGGTCCACAAACGATTTTAACAGTTCACTAGGTTTTAACCTTGAGCCCAGCACAGTTGATGGGATCTTAGGATGAGCAGCGATATCATCACTGCTGCTACCTGGGGTACGCCCAATGAACAACACAGCTAGCTGTGGAACATGAAACCTTTACCACGGAGAGCCATCGTTGGTGTGTTCACTCTAACAGGGGAAGATTACTTTCAGGTTTCTGCTCGCAGTGTTCTGATAACCTTGCATATTTAATTGTAATTGGGAGTCAAGTGACTTCTACAGAGTATGCATTTTAATTAGCTATCAAATGAATAGGGAGGCTGTTTGTTGAGATTTTCTTTCTTTGTACTAATTAATTGGGAGTCAAGGGTTGGGATCTTGTCTTGCAGAGTCCATTGAAGACATTAATTTCAAATATTTATATACAACCACTTACAAGTACGGGATTCAGAGTTCATTTTATATTCTAATGCAAGCCAAAGAGAAGCATTTATATGAATGTGCAGGCATTGTGCTGCAAGTCATAACGATGGGAAGGTAAATATTTGAAAAGATTAATGTTTTCTGTTGCAGTTTTTAAGGTGAATAAAAGTTTTTTTTTTAATTATTAAGCAGGCAAAAGGGAACTCTATAGGCAAAATCATTAAATCTTAATTTAATTAGAATAGAAATTATATTTTAAAAAAGGGCAAATAATTCAAGATTTGAGGATTTCACAGAAAATAAATGGAATATAAAAGTAAGGATTCTGAATAACCCAACACTTTTTGTCCAGTTATTTACAATGAAAACATTTGGGCAAAAACTATTTCAGTTCTAAACCTTGCCTTGTGCCTAGAGTTGTAACACTACCAAAATAGCTAGTTACAATAACATGAATCCTACAAATAGTTTTAACATTCATACAACAGTAAATATTTTATTAGTCTATTAGGTTGTATTTGCCATACCTATATTTATCCTCCCCATGGTCTGTGTGGTTCTGCAATATGTTGAGAGGATCAAGGTTCTTGAAAAACGGTAAACATAATTCTGAGGTCAGTGGTGAATGTATATTGTTATTTTTCAAGTACAAAAAAACAAACAAACTTTGGACACTTCCTGTGATGGGGATTGAAAGAATGCATTTGCCTGATCAGTAACTGATCAGTGCCATAGACTATTTTGGTATATTCCTGGTAAAGGTATCATCTCTGGCAAAGTATTGCATTTGGGGCTACACCTTAGTTAAGTTTATTAAGGCCATGGTCATCTGCCACAGTAAATTTATTTGTTTATTCAGATGGGAACCACTGCCACCACATTTTGAAAATCTTTGATTGTGACACTAATCTCTGCGGTTCTTCTGGGAATGTGTTCTTGCTTCTGATATACTCTTTTGGCCAGAAAGTGTAGGGCAGTTTGGGAGCTTCCACTTATCCCTTATTTTAATCACTTTTCCTCTATAATGCATGTCAAAGCTAGCTGCTCTGTATGTGCATCCCAGTTGTGTATTGCAGGGTCAGGGATAACAACTGGGTTGATCCTTGGATACACTAGATGCACTGTAAGATAAACTTGGGCCAGGATTTTATTAATCATTTGGCCACCATAGTCACCCCACTAAATGAGGGTGATTTTAGTATATTATTATCTTTATCAATATGGATACTATATACAAAAACATTAAAAACTTCTGAGTACTTCCATTTTTTCATTTCAAGGTTAAGTCTGGTGATTGGCACAGAGCCCTCTGGAGACAAATTGGAGGAATATTTACCCTTCATGAGCTTCACTTCACTTTTCAAGGGATTTGCTTTCAATTACTTGGTTCATAGTCTGTGAACTAGCTTAGATTTTAAAACTGGGTAAGGAATTAGGATTTTTTCCATTGTTGTGGAGAATGTAAATATTCTATTTATTTGCCACCTCTACATTTCTTTCAGTTGAAAGGTCAGGTGACACACTTGTTGGCTTCCCATCTCTCCTGCTACCAGAAACTCCATCGTCTATCAGCCATTGCCAGAGACCCAGGGCACCCTCATCACACTTAAACCTTGCTGTCCATAACAGGAAATATTTCTACTTCCCTCTATTAGGTAAGTGCTGTCACTTGAAGCCTGCCATTCTGAAATCCTATTATCCCCACTCACACTAGAAAGCCCAATTTCAGAAAACATGTCCTACTATCAAACCCAGCCTGCAGAAGCTGTCAGTCTGCTTCTACCAATGAATCATTTATTTGTGAAGAGTAACCTCTTGGACTTCCTGTAAAACATGGTTAGTCCATGCGCTAGATCCTAATATGCAGTCGATCCAATCTCATCCTCACCCACCTTGTTGAGCCTTCTGACTCCCAACATTCTGCTTAGGCAGGTCTAGCTTCTCAACCAAGCTATTGAAGGCCCTTATTTTTTCATAAGTATCAATCCCAGCAGTACAAATAACAAGCTCCACATGCTCTCACTGTGATGTTAAACAAATTCTCTCCTTATATTCTTCCCTGCTTTTCCAACATCTTCATGATCTACTCTTGAATATCCTCCCTCTCACATTAACCAGGGCTTCCAATTCTTCCTGGAGCAGGGACTGCATTTCCCTACTTGAGCTGGTTGGACCTGGTTATTACTCTAAAAACAATGAGATGGGAACAAACTGTAGTGAGAAAAAGAATCACCTTGCAAGGCATCTGCCACAGGTGAGGTCTTTATAGAGGGTCAAGACAGGTTGTTTCCTTTAGCAGGTGGGGAGGTGCTCCTTGTCAGTCAGGATGATTCAGAGAAATTAGGAGGTTTGAAACAGTCACACCTGTCTGTCTAAATATCCCCTTCCTAATTCTCTTTCTGTTAGAGCATTTAGCTGTGAGATAAGCCTAGGCTATGTCCAAGTAGCTCTTTTGTAGCTCTGTTCATATAAAATGAAATCCAGACCTACTTCATACTATAGTCTGCTGTATGAGGCCAGGGCTGTTTAACTGCTACCAGTCAGGCCTACTGACCTACATGGTGCACCTTGATGATTGGTATGGATAAAATGAGAGTTCCTGTGGCCGGAATTCTCACCTGGCCATGGTTGACTAACTCACTGCACACCTGTGGGCAATACATGGCTGTTGACTCTATAAAAAGAGCTCCGCTCAGCACTCTGGGCACGACACCGTGGCAGGGCTGCAAGGCTGCAGGAGAGCAGAGCCTGGAGTGGTGGCAGGGCTGAGGACAGAGACCCAGAGGATGGCTGTGCGGGATGGCTGTGCAGACAGAGGGTCCCAGAGGCAGAGCCCGGCTTGCTGCATGCAGACTCGCTCTGACTGAATGGGATTTTAGTGACTGACCTGCCACCTGGAAATAAAGTTAGGTATAACCCTTTCACCCCAAGTACGTTTTGCCGTTATTTTCTTTGGTCACACTGAATCCATAGCAAACTTGCCTGGGGCTGAAACCCATTGGCAAGACAATTGGCTAACCTGAGTCTATCACTTCCTTTCCTAAGGCTTAAATAAACTATCCAACAATACAGTCTTTTAACTACTATTGTCCCATATTGTTCAAGGCCCATATCTCACAGTTAAGCTAATGCTTGATCTACCTGTAACTCATCCCAGTTACCACTAGTGAGATGGTTAGAAATTGTATAGTTACTGCATATCTGGATAATCATCACCCCATTTATCATCAACAATGGGGTCCAATTTGGTCCTTATTATAACTGACAGGTATGTGAATACATTACTTTGAAAAGCTATTTCTTTTTCTCAAAGCAGAGCCTGAGTCAAGAGCTTTATGCAAGCATCTTATATTGGATGTAATCTGGTATGGAGAAAGTGAAGGTTCCTATGGGCAGGATTCTTACTTGGCCCTGATCAGTTTGCTCACTGCACAAGTGTGGTCGATATATTATTATTGATTCTATATAAAGAGCTCCACTCAGTGCTCTTGACTGCTGAATAGCTTCAGGGCTGCAAGGCTGCAGGAGAGCAGAGACTGGAGTGGTGGCAGCACCAAGTACAGAGACTGATACGGCTGTCGGGGCCAAGGCCCAGAGGCAGAGACCAGCTTGCTGTGTGCAGACTTGCTCTGAGTGGAAGGGATTCTAGTGATTGACCTGCCACCATGGGAATAAAGTTGGGTATAAACCCTTTCAACTAAAGGATGTTCCATTGTCATTCTTCGGTCTCAATGAATCCATGGTAAACTTGCCCAGTGCTGAAACCCATTGGCAAGACATCTGGAGAATAGATGTGGGAAACTGGGAATAGCATAAAAACCATACAAGTGGGTGTTTTCAAAATGATCACTACTATGGGAAACAGACTTGTTTCTCAGAGACCTTCAAGAGATGGGAAGAATGAAGCACAGAATTAGCTGCCTAAGAGAAAGAATGGGGCATTTTTTATTGGTTAATGGTTGCTCCATGGTGAAACAACACCTTTCCATCCCCAAGTCACATATGCCAGAGTGCTAAGTGGGTTCCTGTAGATGTCCCTGTCCTCTGTGTTGCCTGTCCTGTATCATTTGCCTTCAGATAAATAATTCAGGTCACCTAATAGTGCATCTTGAGTAAGGAAGAATTGCAAGACCTGGCTGATAAGAGGGGGAGCACATTCAAGAGTGGATCACTGAAATGTTGGACCAGAAAGGAAGAAGGCAAGATCATTTAATATCACAGCAAGGACATTTAGAGCTAGTCCTTTTTACTGGCTCAGAGCTCAGAGATGTCCCAGGGCAGAAAGCAAGAGTGTGTCATAACTAACTAATGCCCATCTCCCCCCAAATATGTATGTGCCCCAATTGCTGTGTAGGGAAAATGGAAGTTCCCATGGCCACTGAGCATGTGCAATGATATAATTGCCCTACTGCATAGACACATGCATAGGCCAACACCTGTTGGCAATGAGCCATTATTGTCAGTGTTGCTATATGAAGAGTTCCATCCAGCTCTGCCCAGAGCCAGAGGCAGACTAGATGCACTGTGAATGTCCCAGAGGCAGACATGATTTTAGCACTTGACCTGCCTCCATGAGAATAAAGCTTAGTATAAACCCTTTTAACCCCAGTGTTCTGTTGTTGTTATCAAACTTTCCTGGGCTGAAACCCTCCAGTGAGACACCATAGAATCTGTGAATATGGTACCTTACATGGAAAAGTAGATATAAAGGATATGGTCCTTAAAATAAAGAGATTATCCAGTTGATCCTATCTAATCATGAGAACCCTTAAGTGCAAAGAACTTTCTCTGGATGAAGGCAGAAGGAATCAGCAGAATGGTAAATCAGAGAGATTGACAGCATGAGGGAAACATGGACCATATACTGGGATGTAGGGGGTCTGCATACTAGAACCAGAGAAATAACTTCTAGGAGCTAAGGATGGACCTCAGCTGATGGCCAGTGAGGAAACTAGAACCTGAGTCCTGCATGTGCAAGGAAATGGCTTCCACCATCAACCTGAATAAGCAGATCCCTCCCAGAACCTCCTGATTAGAGCTGAGGTGGCCTAATCCTTGATTTCAGCTTTGTGAAACCTAGAGGAAAGAATGTAGTCAAGCCAAACTGAACTTCCAAACTACACAACTGTGAGATAATACGTATGAGTTGTTCAAAGTGACTAAATTTGTAAAATTTATTATGGTAGCAATAGGAAGCTAATCCAGATGGAGATTAAAAACGGCTGAGGCCAAGCACTCTCAGGTTGCACTCCTGCCTTTATTAAACCTGGAGAGGTGGGAAGTGAGGATGCACAGTTGGAAACAAGAGGAGTCTAATGTACCTTCCAAGGATAACATCTGGGGGAGAGGGCTGCTAATCTCTGTGGATGAGTTCTAAGGATGAAAACATGGCTGTGGATAGGAGCGAATAAACAATACTCCAGGGTACTGCACCTAGGGTATTACTAACAGTAAGGAGAAAACTAGCAGTTTTAAAAGGCATTTGACAGTAGGCCTTTGACTCATTCATTTCTAGTTTTCTCTACCTGTAGGAGAGTCAAAAAATATTAACAAATCAGTATGACACATGAGCCATTGAGAATTTTTAGGTGAATGAAACTAATTGAAAAAACAGCAAACAAAATTTTGGGTGACCTACCAATATTTTCCTGATGAAACTGAGTCTCTGCATCTAAAAAAAAGTCAACAGCAACAAAAAAGGAATTTGTGTTTTACTCTGTTTCAAGATGCGAAGTCCTGGGATTTGTATTAGGAAATGAAGTGGAAAGTCATCCTTCTATGAACAGTCAGTACTTTCTGAGGTGGGCAGAATCATTGTCCCCATTGCAAGCCTCTGCATTCTTTTGGAGTATCGCTGCCAGGAAATAGGACACACATCCAGAATTGTGTTCAAGAAGGGAAGGGGTGCTGGAGCACAGAAGAAGTTGGGTGCTTGCCTAAGGCATTCATGGAAGGTCATGGCACAACATAAGCCTAGGTATTTGGGGGTGCAGCTAGGTATTACAGGAAGAACCCCAGTACTATGGCATGTAGGAGAATTAACATTCTTAGGCACTTTGCTTCATTGTTATTGATATGAGAATGAGAATAACCATTCTGGGTTCTAAGAGAGATCCACTAAGATATATGAGGGAGGAATGGACCAGGAGTTGCACACCTAAGAATGATAATTAAGAGGTGTGAACTTGATAAGAAGAGGGAACAACTTAATATTGCATATCCTATCTGCAGGGCAGCATAGAAGTCTAGTGTCTTCTTTGTTATTAAGCATTAGTAAATGAAAAGGAAAAAAAAGTACTCTGGATCATGTCTTTTTTAATGTCATAGGATAAGGACATGAAGACAACTTTCTCTAGACTTACAGAATTGTTACAAAGAGAACTTTAGAAAATTAATTAGTATTGTAAATAGGAAACAGGAAATGGATATCATGACACCTGGGTAGAAAACAATGAGAAGAAAGTACACTAAACAGAAAAATTAAAAACTGAGTTAAAAAGGAAGCTAAGCTAAGGAAGGTCTCATCCCTGGGACACGTACATGTGTGCCACACACACTCCCACATGCTCAAATCAATTAGCCTGCAGACAAAAAGTAAAATCAGGAATGCAGGCCAGAAACTTGAAAATCTCTTAAGGAATAAAAAAAAAGAGAGAGAAAAAATATTAAGATGGTTAAGGAAAAAGGAAGATTTAACCTAAGAACTGTAGGTGTGCCTGTGTATTAAAAGAAAACAATTTGGACAGAAGTAATAAAGGCATCTTGCAGAAAACAAATCTTATCCGAAAACAGATTGTAGTAAGTAAACAAAACTAACAAAAAGATGTGTGCATATACGGCAAAATACTTTAATTGTAATGGTTTTTTTTTTTTTTAAGGTCTGGGGAAAAATATTACAAAGAAAGAAAACTGTTTGGTCTCAGACTCATCCTTAATGACACTGAATATCAGAAGGCAGTGAGGAGGGTCTGACCTAATTTTGGAGGAAAAGGAAAAGCCTCAGAAATATATATTCAGGTCAGTTAACATTTGTATTTAAAGGTCTTTGAGAAATAGTTGCGTAAATGCAAAAGCTCAGCTAATACAACATAGATAAAGCATACTTGTTGAAATATACTAATAAAATAAGACTTCATTCAAAATAAAGGAATTAAGAATGAAAAAAATCATACCATAAAGGGGATGATGAGTTTTAAAAAGAGAAATATTAAATTTAAAAGTATTTCAAATAATTAAGACAAAGGATATAGAAATAATGCTTCAGTTAAAATATTGTCAAGTTGAAATCACAAACTGTTAATAAAGACTATGAAAGTGAGTTGGATTAGGGGACTTTAAGAATGTTAAATTCCCCATCTTAGGGAAAAAAAAGACTTGTCTTTAAATTCTGGGTTTATATTAGAGTACTTTTTAAAGTTCAAAATATTTACCAGTAGAACAAATAATAAAATAAATAACTTTCAAATCAAAAGAGAAAACTAAAACCAATCAAAATACAGCCTATATAGAATAAACAAGGAGCTGAACAAAAATAAATAGATTTATATAGATGTCCACAAACATACCATTGACACTTGTAGACTGTAAGGATGGAGGTTCCCATGTCTGAAATTCTACTGTCCAGTCACTTACTTACTTTTGACACTACTCATTCAGAAATGTATCTCATCATTCATCTCACTCTAAACTTAAACTCCATATCTATTTTTTAAGTATCTCCATGAACAGCCATATATTTCAAACTCCTAAATTTTATTCTATGAAATAAACTATATTTCTCAATTTATTCTGTGTGTGAAAAATATTTTCTCACTTATAAATTTTTATATTACTGACCTGAGTAACATTGCATATGGTTTTCATGATGGACATTATTTTTCAAAAGGCTAGGAACAGTTTTATTATTGGTTCTCTGAGCCACTACAGTATAAGTAAGCTGGAACTCAAGTTGCAGCAGGATGCTGTTAGTTTATGTATTAAAACTGCAGGAGAAACTACAGCTGAAAAATTATCTTGGAGTGAACAAATGACTAAGGTATGCATATTGCATTGCTTAAGTTCACCAGTATCTTACAAACTCCAGCTAAAAGTGGCAGACTATCCATCAGAGAGAATGAATACATTCTAAGCATAGAATTTATCAAATAGGCCATCTTTGGTACCAATTTTTCTTTTGATTTTTGATCACTTTAGATCCAAAAAATGATGGGATTCACTGGAAACTATTTTTTAGAATTCATTGCAGCCCTTAAGTATATCTACTAGAGAAAAGTTAAACAAGATAACTCATTTAACTTCTTCCTGCTTTAGACTAGATATATGCTTAGCTTTGTATGAAGTATATGTTCATGGGCCTTTGAAATGATAACATCAAAAATTACATGTTTTTTATATAAACTAGTTAGGGAAATGAAAGCACAGCATAGAGAATATAATCAGCAGTCCTTCAGCATCATTCTATGTTCACAAATGTTAACTATACTAGTTGGGGTGAGGATTTAATAATGCAGATTACTGTCAAATCACTATGCTGCATACTAGAAACCAATATAATATTGTATACCAACTGTACTTCAATTAAAATAAAAACTAAATGAAAAAAAGTAAAACTGCTTGTTTTTATTTTTAATTGTTTTTAATTTTTTTCTGGATGGATTAACTTCCTGTATTTGTTAAATTAGCAATGGAATTGTTATCAGAATTGAAAAATAAACCATTTTTTGACTCTCTTATCTTTCTCACATTGAAAATGCAAAGAACACATCATCTTTTTGCTTTATTACTGGTAGTCATGTTCACAAGGAAGTATTTGAGTCTCTCCTTTTCTTGTAAGTTACTATTCAATCATTCCTATTAAATAATGACCATGTTAAATTTAAGTATATCATCTAATATTGAGAAAGTCATTGTTAAATGAATTGACAACCTGAATGGGACGTAAGGTGGAAAAACTGCTTTCAAAGTGCCTAGCTGTATTTTGCTCAACTCTGCCAGAGTCTTATTCTCACATATTTTAATCATTTAAGTAATACTACATGAAAAAGTTTAATTTGTAAATAGTAGTAGTATTCTACAGGGAAATACAATTTTAAAGTCAGATTATCTTTTTGAAGACATAGAGATGTGAGAGGATAAGGGAAAATAAACAGTACATTTTTAATTTCCTTCATTACATATACCAAGTTTGCCTGTTAGGGAGTTGGAAATTGTGGGCATTTTATGAACTAGAGTTCAGACAGTCATACCATGCATGGGGTATGACTCCTTCATATCTGAGTCATCAGAAAAATGAAAAGCAACATTCTAGAAGAAATGTGCAATCTTAAATCTCAAGAACCAACAAGCATAGGATCAAATGCAAAACTAAATAAACCATAATCGTCAATGACATCAATATGGCCACAAAAAAGACACATTCACATAAATGAAATTATATAATGCAAATGGCCCAATCTATGCAAAACTGCAAGTTTCTAAATGAAACTTTTCCTCTTAGTTATGGCTTTTCTTTTTTTCCAACATAGGCATTTCACCAATACCAAATATCTGTAACTATAACTCATGCATCATCAGCATTAAAGAATTAAAATCAAACTTCAGAAAGCCATGATTTTGATGATGAGGGGTCTTTTTTTGACTCAGCTGTTCCAACTGACAGTTATTTAATACTGAAGATAGAACATGTATATTTGAATCATCAGTTGAGATCAGTTCTTAACAAGGGAAACTTTGGTCTCCACAAGATACTTGGCAATCTCTGTAGACATTTTGGTTTTTGCAACTTTGGGTGGTTCTAGTAGCATCTAATGGATAGAGGGCAGGGTTCCTGCTTGCTACGTATCTGACCATTGAAGGATAACAAATTACCTGGCCCAAAATGTCAAGAGGTTGAAAAACCCTACCCAAAATGAAGAGGCAGTTGGGCAGGGAGGAGAGTTTACCAGGAAGCATTAATTTTTTTGAAGATATGTCTCATCAAAGCTTGGAGGAATACTTCAGGAAGTATTTTGTGTAATGGCATTTATAAAAGAGGGTCACTGTAGAGAACTGTACATCTGAATTTCTAGCATTTATATGAGATTTTGCAAAACAAAATTGAAATGGAGCTACAGCTATAGAAATAGACTAATTTAAGTTTGAGTAGTTGAAAAGCTATCTTTGTCCTGCAAAGACTGAAAGCAAAGTAACTTCACATTGAAAGACTATGGATGCTGAGGTGGATTTGAATGAACCAGCATGGGATAGGGAAACACCGTGGGGATACAAGGGCTGTGAAAATACAGATAGGGCCGAAGGGTTAAAAAGTCCATCCTGCACACTTGACTACGGCTCTCGCCAGTGTCCTAGTGAGAAAACAGGTCACTGATGCTCAACCCCGAGTGTTAGTTGGTTGATTGTATATCATATATGATTTGTTAGATATTTATAATTAATGTTAGGTGAATCATGATCATCCTAAATGGTGGGTTCTGTTTTTTTCAAATAATAATTTCAGTTACCTTTGTAAAGCTCTGATATAAAAGGGCTCCTTCAGACACTGTACCTCAATGATAGCTCCAATAAATCAGACCCTCATACATCTGTGCCTCTAGTCTGATATCCAAGTAAGTATATGAATAACCATTCCACTTACAAAATAGCATCCCAAGAGCAGCTAATGGAATTTCAGCTTTCCATAAAGCACTTTTTTTTTTTTTTTTTGCCTTTTGGAACCTAACCTATTTTTTTTTTTTTTTTTTCATAAAGCACTTTTTTGAGACTGGGAATGGCTAGGAAGAGCTTTGGCTTATTTCAGTAACAACTGTCATACTACTGTGTGCACAAACTATCTTCCTTTTCTGTTTTTTTTGCAATATAGAGTCCAACACAAGAAATTATGCCAGGAGGAAATGAAAAGTTAAGGCGACATTTCTGCTTCAAGGAGAGAGAAAATCTCTTCTCAATTGTGCTTTTCAAAATGATGCAATGAAATCATTCCTACCCCAGAGAGTACGTTCTACGGATAAAACAAAAATTATGTCTCAGGTTTACTAAAATAGTTTTCTAGGAATATTTAACTCCACCAAGAAGGGAATTTTCTGATTTTTAAAAACTACCCAACACAAGCTCTTAAATATGTAGAATTTCATTTAAATAAGTCAGTCAACAATTTCTTATAAAGTATTTAACACTTCATTGTAGAAACATAGGCAAAATGACTATTATAACCAAAATGAAAAATACTGTTCAATTTAAAAAATGTACTTAAACAAGAACCTGAAAAAGTTTATGATATGCGTAACATTGTTCAAGCAAAATTGCACTAGTATTACATAAATCAATCATTTATAAAGGCCTCAATATGGCAAATAGGTTTAGAAATAGGTAGTATGCATGCACATAGTACAACAAAAAGTCTCCTTATAAAACAGGTTTTTTTTTAATGCTTGTACAAAGGGATAAAGAGCAACCACAAACATATTTCATCTGTTAGGTTAATACATTATGACAGCTAAAAGTCAGTCATGTCTATCAGAGGAACAAAAAGCCCTCCATACCTTGTGACTAAATCTTTTGTGCCTTTAAAGTTTATATTTGTATAAAAATGTTATCTTTTTTATACAACTTAAATAAATCGTCCTTGGGTGGATCGAACTTTGAAAACAAATAAAGAGAAAGCGAATGGGGTCCATATGTTTTGCATAATCAAAAGAAACCAGAGTAACTGGTCAGCATTTATATTCTCCACCTTTGATTATGGGCAGACAATTGTCATTCAGTAACTTGCAAAGTCCTTAAGGAATAAATTTTGGACAGGGAAAATATGGATCAGTCATATTGTATATTGAAAATAGGTATTTCCTCTATACTATACTGGCTATTTTGCTTATTCCTTTTGACCTGGCAAAGAGAGTGCATTCACGTAATTAAAATTCTGTCATCAATTTGTGTGCTTATATATTATTGTTCAGGAGTCTGTGTGGGCAGGGGTTGGGTTAATCTTCCACAAAATGCACGTGACTGGGAAGAAATTCCTCAGACATGAGTGCCCAATGCCTTGTTGGGCTCTAGGCTGGCTATTTACCTCAGGACTGAGGAAGAACAAAAGTTTTGAGTCCATCGAAAGTATGGTCTTTCCACTTTCAGTTATATTTTTGCTATGTTCTATTGCCTAAATATATCTATTGTTTACAGGGTGTATATGTTTAGTATATCACAGAGTCCATTAAATTTTGGAAAATGTTGTAGTCATATGTGTTCATGCAAATTATTCATTTTATATATATTTTTAAGTTTTTTTTCCTCAAAATTCTTGTCTATCACTTGGCAGTCTAAGGCTAATTTCAAAGCAGGCAATGCTGAGCTTGTGAGGGCTATCTATTTTCAGCAGCTGACTCAACCTTAATGGGCACAAAGAAGAGGGTTGACCATTCAATCATTCTTCTATCAATTTGAATGGAAAAATAAAATGACATTGTATTATAGCTTTCAGCCCATATAATGAAAAAGTGCAGAGATTCTCTTGTTGTTAAGTAGAACCAAAAAAGTTCATATAAAATAGATTGCTCATACTCACACTACAAAGGAATATGTTGTTTGTTATTTTAATAAATTCAAAGGTGTGTCATATCAGCAGCATCGTTGTAAATTGTACTGTAGTGCAGTTCTTTTTCATAAAAATACCATACAAATAAATGGTCAGTCAAGAGTCATCAGCAAAAAATAAAACCCAGAAAACTCAGAAAACAATTAATCAGGAAAAAGATAAAGAAAAAGTGTAATGCTGATGTCAAAACAAGTATAATACTGTTGGAACATACAAAAGTAATCCTTATATTTTATACATTTATACAGTATATAAAAGGTATCACTCATTATGCCACTGTCTCTCTTATCCCAATTTCAATTTTCTTTGGAAGTAGTTCTTTCCTTTCATCAACACTTCCTAAGGAGTTTCGACAGTTTTGCCCATCCGTATATAATTTTGCGTACACTGGATTGGAGTAATTTGTTGGCTGAAGGAGAGAAAAATAAATAAATACAATTTTATCATTTTTGACCACATTATCTTCCACTTAGATATTTATGCATACATTTATATGCAATACATTTAATGTACTAAATAGTAATTATTTAAATTACTATTAAGCCTGTTTATAGGCTTTAGTTGATTTGAGCATAGTATTAGACACAAACATAATTTTATTTTTCAGGTAACTTGTGAACCTAAGGGGAGCTTTGACATAATATTAAAAGCCCCAAAAAATATTTGTGGAATCTATATTCACAGATACTTTATTTAAAAGCATAAAATATTAAACCAAATTGTCTTATTTCCGGTCCATGTTTTCCCTCTGTTGCTATTACAGTGTCAGGAAAGATATCTTTACAGGAAGTCATCTAATTGCTGGGTGCTTATACTTTTTCACTATGAAGTTCAAAACAAGAAAACAAAGAAAAATGAAAGTAAAATATATCAGTAGAGTAGACTTTAAAATAAAGACAATATTTTTGCTTCAAACAACCTATACGTATTTATCATTGGAAATATTTGGTGACTTTTCCAAGGAATTGCGAAGTAAGCTGTCAACGTAAGTTTCGTAGATACTTAGACCCTTTGAAGCTGACCTGAGGCATGCAGAAGTGATCTCTTTCAGTTGAAAAACACATACAATATTCATTATTTTACCAGTTACAACTTAACCCAAGGAATTTAGTTTGGGTTTATCTTTCCACTGGAAGAACATTAAGTCTTGGTTACAAACAAGAAACACTATTATCTCTGAGCCATGCGAACGAGACAAACATGATAAAAAATGAGAATGAGGAACAGTTGACGGGAGCACTGCAAGGGAGAAATACTCATTCCCAGGACCCTTGATTACCTCTATTTTGTCCCTCTTCTAACAGGAACCATGTAATTTTAGACAGAGCATCTTTCTCTAGAAACCAGTTACTTAATTTAAAAATCTTAGATGGTTTCATTAAACCATTTCTGATTTCTCAATATGGTGCCATTTTTGTAATACATTTTTATATGACTGGACACTAATTTTCATATACTAAATAAAACATCTTAGTAGGAAGTGAATAAAACCAAACATAGATTGAAGTATAAATTATTGTTTAAATTTCTAACTAGCGATTTATTTCTGAGAATATCAAATACTCGTTTATTGTTGAAGCAGAATCACATTTTCAAATCCAGCAGAAGAGATATTTCTACTTTTAAGAGCTTGCATTTAAAAAGAGTTTATCATTTTAAAATGATAACATGTCTTATATGTAATCTTGCATAGGCAGGACATATAACATAAGCCCCCAATTTGACTGTTCTTTTGAAATCTCTTATTAATTAAAAACTCAATTAAAGACAAGTCTCTATCTTAGACCAGCAATCACCTTTGATCGTGAGGGTTCTGTGATGGAATGGATATGAAATAATGAACTTTCTTCTCTCACCCCGGCAGTTAGTGGTCCTTTCAAATCAGAGTTTAGGTAGATGGGCGGCGCTGTGTGTGGAAGCTTGAAAGCACTGGACCCTCCCCCTATATACCTGGCCTGTATGTAAACAGAGAATTTTAGTTTCTGATCTAATATCATCGAACTATTTTCATTGACATAAATTCATGTTAAGCCATACAAATAACATAAAAAGTACTCTCTAGCCCTGGGCATGAAACAGTGTATTCAAGATGGCTTTAATAACTTAAGAAAGAACTATTAAAATTGAATCTGTAGACATTCTTATGATGTACAGCTTACTGATAGACATGCCATGCTTCCAGAAACTTCCATTCATTTCTCTTTATTTAACTTTATCCTCCCCCCAAAAATTATCTTTGTTAATAACTCTGTGAAAAATATACCAACCTCCCCAAATTAAAGTTTTGTCACTTTGAAAAGTTTTGACAGTAGAGAGACCATTCTGGATGCTTAAATATCTGACTGCGTCTAATTAATGATTCATCACCACTCTATATTTTTAGAAAAGAAAATTAATTTGACATATCAAACAAACGTCTTTATTTTGGGAAATCTGACTCTCTGGTATAAAACACATTAATTAGTAACTAAATTGGTTCACTAAATCTCTAGGCAAGAACATTGACTAGACTTTCTTGGGTCTAAGGGCAGATAAGCCAATTTGGTATGCTCATGTACATGATAAAATATTGATTAGTGACCCAAAAAGAAAAAAAAAACCTAGATGAAAAATTGAAAAGTATAAAAATATTAATTAATATGCAAATTTTAAAAAACATTTGGAACTATCACCTCTTAAAAATTAATGGTCACAAAGTTTGAGACAAGGGCAGGGGTCTCAGGAAAAAAATAATAAACATAAGATCAATTTGTCTCTTTATTTTCCCCCACAGAGGTCTGATTTAAAATATATTGAAATCAGCCCAAGTAAGAATTGAGATGAATTTGGGGATAAAATAAGTAAATACTAATTTCCCTCCTTTGAACTTTTCAAGCTATTCTGTGATTGTCTCCATAATCAAATATTTTTCATTAACTTTACTATATCAATTATTTTAATTATAAGGTATTATTGAAGTATAAATTTTATCCATTTTGAAAATAACAAAAATGACTGTTATACAGATTATTTTTTATGTGTAATGCAATTTACATTTAATCACATCAGGAATCCATCAAACCATTGAGACACAGTGAATAATCTATGAAAAACATTTAATCATTAAGGTGGCATCAGTGTGACCCTCTGCTTTTCAAAATTGTGTGTACCTATTAGGATGAATTATGTTCTCTGAAGTTACTTCTTAGGCAACAATTCCTATTTTCATTTCAAACATCAGGAACCAGATAAATTTAGACATCTAAGTCACACTTAATATAATTTTGGTCAATCAGTCAGCAAATTGGTAAGTAAATATTGAGTGTTATGTGCCAAGTACATTAAAAATATATTTGAAGGGCACTGAAGCATAGTTTTATCTTCCTATAGTAAATGTGGAAAAAAATTTAAATGGAGTACTAAAAAGCTATTTAAGTAACCAAAATTGGCTTAATTCTATCACTAGAAATAAAAATGATGGGAAAAATGAGAATTTTCCTTATGAAAACTATATAAAGTATATCCTCATCATTCCATTTTGTACTTAGAGCCACTGTACTTTTTCCTAAGAAAAATTCAAACAATATGAGAAATCTATTATTTAAGATGTCTGTCTCCTTCATAGATAAATTATCAAAAAACAATATGCACTATATTGTTCTTTAATTTCAAGTAGAATACACTGAAACTTAGGTTTCCAGGATTTATTTCATGAACAGTTTCAAATGTAGGAGCTAGTTAATGAGTTAATGATTAACAGTAGCTATAAAATTATTTCTCATTAGGAAAAAAATCACAATATTTTCTGATAGTATAAAAATTTATACATGCAAAAAATGATTTTTTTGAGAAAGATGAATACTTGGCCATCAATTTCAGTATTGGAAAGTCTGACCATGGATTCAGAATTAGATTAAATGTATGGGAACCTATTCAACTTCTTTGGGAACAACTGTTGCTATAAGTGTAAAAAATCTGGACATACATTGGTCACCATGATTATTTACAATATAAAGGTGTATTTTTGACAAAGTACCTTTCATGTATAAGAAAATAAATAACTTCAATAAATGAATGAACAAGCTGAGAAAAATCATTCTATAATAGCAAACTGATGTTCTTAATTCACAGTAAAATAGTTTGCAATTATCATGCAAAATATCATGCAGATAATACAGTGAAGAAAATATTTGCAAATTTATCTGGATAATTGTATCATTTATTAATTTCTCTTAATCTGAGTATACAGTAAAACAAACTAATAGAGTCTTTTTAAAAAGAAATAACTTTTTAGGCTATATATATCAATAACATGTCTGAAATCAAAAGGAAGGATATTAGAGCAGATAGAAAAAAATTTTTTTAAGTGATTTGATTACAAGCAAATCTAAGGGCACACAGCGTAGTTGACTCTTTAGTGAACCACTTTGGAATAAAATACTTATTTTGACAGTGATAAACTATATGTTATTGAAAAATAAATCAGTATTTTTATACAAGGCTGTATATTTAGATATGCTAACATGTTGGCATAGATATTTTCAGTAAACTATACATGTTTATAAATTAAGTAAATAAATAAATATGTAATTTCCAAAACATGTTATATTAATTTCATGCTTGAGGTGAATACAGTCTAGAATTTTATTATTTCTTTAGAAGAGAGTATCACATTCAACTCATCCTAAATTCTTTACTGTAACTCTAGATAAAACAAAGGCTGATGAAATTAAGAATGATATTATAGAGTTATGACTCAAGAATGTTAGTGCTTACTGTCCATCATCTTAAAACATTACCTTTGTTGGATCTACCATAAAACCAGCATCTAAAAGACTTCCATCGCTGTGATCATGATCCACCTCATACATGTTATACGATGGATTGCCAATTTCTACATTTATTCCTCCATTGATAATAGGTTGTCTTCTAATAGTTTTTGTCCTAGAATATGTGAGCATTAATATAGGTGTGAGTTGTCTAAACATGACAGTCATGGTGTATGAAAACTACCATACTTGTAGATTTGCTGATTATTTTAATACAACTGATGGAAAGTTCAAGTCTTGATGTCATCTTATTTTTTCCCAATTATTTAGATTTAACAATAAAAAATACACTTGGAACATGTTCCCCATAAATAGCTAATAACACATTAGTTAGAAGCAAATAATAGTCAATACATCAATTATCTTTTAAATTCACTTATCCTCTTTAATTCTTTTCCTATTTAATTAAAAAAAAATAGTGGTAGAGAAACTTTGAAATAGATTGTTTCAGTTCCCAAGTCACATGGCTATAATCCTCATTTATAGAATTCAAAAACTGACCAACGCTTAGTTCTGGATGATAACCTGACAAACAATCCACTCCTTTTAGAGCTTTGTAACTGCATATTCAGATAAATTGAAATAATTATATTTCCAGCACTGTATACAATAAATAAATGTACAATTTGTGAATGAAATATACAATTTGTGATATACAGTGCATACTGAGTATGACTGTATTGACATTACCAAACTTACACATTAATACATAAAAAAGGTTTAATTTTTAAAAGAAAAAAACAGACTCTGGCTGTTTCAAGGAAACTACCACAAATGTAAGAGTCTATTAAAATTTTAATTAATATACCCCCTGTTAGTTTTGTTAGAATATATAAATGGAAACATTCTATCAACATAACATAGGGAAGGACTGTCTGAATATCATCACTTAAGATGAAATAGAGGGAAAGAACGTTTTGAAAAATAAGTTTTGCAGCTGGAATAACTAAACCACATTTTAAGAATAAAAATCACTATGTTTCTGAAACTTTGTAATGTATTTACTGTTAGACTCGATTATCACATCTTTCTTACCTTCTTTTCCTTTTACAAAGCACTAAGCCAATTACTAAGGTGGTTATTAAAGTCACCAAGAGGACAAGAGGCACAATGATGGCGATGCTTCCTGAAAAGGAAATGAATGATAAACATAAATAAAATGAAGTAAACATTGATATAAGTGAACACTTTGTTCCGCCGACCCATTTGACAACTGGTATCATAAAAATAAGGCTTTTTTAGGCCAAATGTCTATACTCCTAGGTCACAACCATGTTTCTGAAACATCACTCTCCTATCAAATACTTTAATCTGCTGGAAATGTTTCTTAAGTATTTTTCATTTATATGCTGCAGTGAAATACCTTGACGTTAGAAATGCTGACTGCTTTGTCCATCTGAGTCTGAAGTCTCACTGCACACTTGCTGCAGTGATGTGGGTACATGCTAGGAACTCCTTGTGAATCAACTATGACTGAACACACATTCACACGATTTTACTAGTCACATTCCCACCCTTAGTTTTGTTCCTTTCTCTGTAAATGCTCTGTGGCCTTGAGTACATGTGTTAAGGTAGATGGCAGCCTGGCCAAACACAAGGTCATCAGTGTTCGGTTTGGATGGACAAGGGCCTGAATATCAGTTTCACAACTTACTTAGAAACTTTGGGTTTGTTATTTAAATTTTGAGACTTATAAAGCAGAGACAAGAAGACCTACCACACAAGTCTATGAGCTTTATTCAACAAAACAGAGAGCAAATGTCTCTTTCCCAAGTTTCAGCTGCGGAATAGTTCCAGCAAAGCATATCTGGGGTTTTGGTCAATGTTGGCTTATTTCTGATTTATTTTTCCTTTCTTACATGCCTTTCTAAGAACGATCATAGGTTGTACAACGTATCTTCAAAATGGAAATAAAAAAGATCTATGGGATCTTCAAAAGTGGTTAGAGAAACTGAATCTTAGTTTTATGCATGTGAGCAAGGGCAGAAGCAAAACTGAGGAGAATCTTGGTCCTGCATTTCTAGGTTGTCAATAAGAACAACCTTTTCTCATTCCTAAGAAGGAAATAATAACCCTTTATTGGTAATGCGATCCACAGGAGGATACAGCCAGGGTTATTTGTCACTAGTGTAGGAAGAAAACTGAATTTAAACATTGTCTAATAATAGAAGAGTATTAAGTAGTATTATCAAGTACCTAATGTTAACTTTTCCACCAGACAAATGTCTAGTGTCCCTGAGACAAAGGCTTTGTCTATTTTGCATAAGCATCTGGTTAATGCAGTCAATTCAGCTTAATCACTGGTTGAACTAAAACACAAATCGATCCAAAAACTAATTGAAATTTAATCTGGAGATTTCGAATGGTTTAGGAATGAAATATTAAGGATTATTAAACATATGAATTTTTCTTGATAAATACATGTTGCATATATAAATGTGATAAAAATGATGGGTAATATTAAGTATAATAAGCAGCTGCTCAGGGACATTAAAATAAAAATATACATCTGTTTTAATAGCTCTAGCCCGAAGATATTTGTGGTAGATAGTCCATACTGAAGATCTCTTACCAAAAAGTATTTGTTAAGATTATATGAGTATCTTCCAATTTAGACTTTTCAAATACAGCTTGTCTGAAATAACCAAATAACTGCCTCTTCCAGCATGAAAAAAAAATGACTTGCCCTCTTTATCAGTTTCTAAAATATAAAACATTTTATTTTTTCATGTGGTTACCAGAACTATATAACTTAGTGAGTTTGATATCGTTTTATGTCCTGAGTTTTGGAAAAGTTAACTTTATATGAATGTGTGGTTTATTAGTAATTAATGAAAGTAAAGAATTTGGCACCTTGGGTAGTAATTAACATTTATTCACAAATTTTAAATACCAGTAAACAGCTTGGTTTCTTGAAAACTATGAACCAACTGATTGATCACAACTTTATAAATATTCTCACTTCATTATTTATCCTTTTTCTGCTAAAATGTGTGCTAAGTTGGCAGGTATGCAATACCAATATTGGTTTTAAGATATATAAAATTACTTTGCCCTCAATGCAAATGTACGTTACTCAGAAAGTTAGATTTTATTTGTTCTACATATTATCTTTTATTCTTATAAGGTAAAATGCTGTTGAGTATTCCTGCTAGAAGACAAAGGAAATTTTTTCTTTTTCTTTTCCCTGTCACACTCAGCACTTCAGATTCCTTACATTTCAGCACTTTGTTTCAGAGTCTAGACTTCTAATATGCTCAGGTAACAAGTCAAGGTAATTGCAATAATGTTTAGTGTAGCCAATAAACAATTCAGGGCAGCAGTTTGGCAAGTTTAAAACATTTTTAAAAATAGTTTATATTGATGCAAAAAATTGGCAAACATGTTTCTTTTCAGAATCATAAGATAGGTATTTATCAAAATAAGTATTTTTTTTTCCCAAGTCAAATATACAGCAATAGATATATTTTAAAATATGAAGCTCAAGGTCTATGCAGGTGACTTAACAGTTCAATATTGTTGGCTTGTTCCAAATTGATAAGTACATTCTATGCTTATTAAGGGTGGAGTGGATATCTCAACAACCTTCTCATAGAAAACAGAGCAAGTTTTTCATTCTTTGAAACACCATTCTGAAGCCTCATTATACTTTTCCAGTAGAAAGGAGAATTGTATTACCAAATTATTATGTTAGAGACCTCTTCCATGGGAGAGGCAGTAGAGCATAATGGGCTCTAGAGTAGAGGCAGGTTGAGATAATGGGCTCTAGACTCAAGCTGCTTCTGTTCAAAACTCAGCTTACTAGCAACATATCCTTTGGCAAATTATTTATCTTTGTCTCAGTATACACTCTATGAAATGAGTGTCATTAATATCTACCTCATAGTAATGGAAACAGAATTATGCCTGTTATACAGAAAGTGCTGTATACATGTGTATTGAAATGTATATACCATGGAACCCTGTGCATGCCTCTGTTTTTTACTTTGCACTTGTCATAACATATTGCAGAAATCAGTTCATTTGTAACCTGAGGGCATCAACTGTTTATCTCTCTTTATTTTGCAGATAGCACAGTTCTTAGGCTATCATAGGGACTATACATTCAATTCTTAATTAGCAAATATATTTTAAGTGTTGCTATGTTCCACAGACTCAGCATGTACTCTACTTTGCACTGGGAATACAAGTGTTCTCCTTCTCATGTTGTCTAATGTATATTAGAAGGTGACAAGTAATCTGAATATAGGAGGACAGGTATATATCTGAAATCTAAAGGAGTTCACCAGTCTTGTGAAGCTCAGGTGGAAGGAGGAGCTTCTGAATCAATCTAGGAAGAAAACTTGAAGGCCTAGAGGAGGAACAAATGGTCTGGCTGAAGTGCAGAATAGAGAGTGGTGGAAAGATGCAACTGTAGGGGAAACCAAAGGTGATGTTTTGGAAGGCTATGTGAGCCATGGAACGAACAGGGCTTTGGTACTTTTTTTTTTTTTTAAATGGTGAGCTTGAATAAAACTTAGGAAATAATATCCATTGGATGTATTATTTGATTCGACTTGAAAGAAAGAAGGTGAAGGGTGACACTTAAGTGTTGCTTGGGTAACCAGGTAGATTTTTTAGCCACCTGTATAGAAAGGAATTCAAGGTGCAGGAATGAAAATGGCCGGTAGAGTTGGAGAAATAATGAGATGGTAATTTTGGGACACACTGAGCTTGAGATTCTATATTGTGGAATATATATACATATAGATATAGATGATACAGAGATAGAGATAGCAGTTGCGTAGCAGGGTTGTTTATTGGTTGAATTTATAGTAGAAAAATGTAAATGTAAGTTATACTATCACAATTGACCTCTTTTGGCATGTTGCTATATATTCTGTATGTTTATATATATATGTAGAAATGTGACTATATATATATTTATTTGTGATTAGAACAGTTTTTATTAAGTGTTTTAATAAACTTTAATATTAAAAATCATAAAGAAAATACCATGTTCTAGATTTAGTAAAGTTGATATTCCCAGTTACCTTCAAAGGGCTGCTTCTCAGCTTGGTCCTCTAAATTCATGCTCACTGTGTAACACTTTCCCTCTTGTCTGCTTGATACCACCAAGCTGGTCTTCTTTCAGTCCCTTAAACAAGTCTCTGTACTGTTCCATTGTTTGAAATATCCAGCCTTTCCTTCCCTTTTGAATTCTTTAAGTCTCAGCTGAAGTATCACCACCCAGAGAAATCGCTCTTGACCTCAGTTCCCCCCTGCCATTCTCTATTTTTGCCTTTTTGCTTTCTCCACAGAACCAATCAAAATTCACTACTATTACATGCATTTTAGTGTTTACTTATTTGTTTACTTCTTTGTTTTATTGCTGTTTACCCTTCTAAAACTTCAGCTTCATGAGAAGAGGCACTGTCTGTCTTTTTGGCTTGTCACTGGAACCACATACAGTGCCTAGTAGAGGCTCAATAAATATTTCCTTGTGAAAATTAGGATGGATGCATTATTTTGTTGCATTTTTCAGTTATCTCTCTGTATTTGAAAATGTATGATTCCTTGGTGTCACATATTTTTTGTTGTTGCTTTAAAACATGATGGTATAAAAGAGATAAGGAGAAAATAAGGAAAGGGACACAATAAGCCCCCTAAGAGATACTATTTCTGTTGTCACTAGGGTAAAATATAATATCTCGACATTGCTGCACCACAGATGCTGAATATCTTTTTATCTTCCTTAATTTTAGCAGATACAAATAGCGTAATTCAAACAGTGAGTATACGCTCCCTTAAAACTTCAGTTAAAATCAAAATAGAATCATGGAATGAATATTTTATCATCCTTAGTTTAAAATTCTTCAAAATAACTTTGTAAGAGTCAGACTAGTGTTTTCAAGTCAAACCTAAGCAGAAAATCCCAGGAAAATAGATCTGCTTAATTTCACAGGCTGATTTTAGGTACTTTAAGCAGCAAAGGCAGAAAACATCAATATGACTACTCAGAGATGATTAAGAAAGCTATGCTTCAATTAGAAGGGTAAATCTCCCTGCCAGTTGAGAGTAGTTAAGCAGACAAAACAATGTATTCCGGATTATTCCAGGGTCCAATGATTATGGAATGCTTCAGTGTTAAGTGGAAATGCAGATTTGAAAACACATTCCTAAGTACACATTCCTAAACACATTCCTTTATATCAGGCAGATGACTCCTGCCCAAGTTTGAGGAACATCTGAAAACCATTCAAAACCACTGGACTTTACCAAAGAATAAAAATAATCCTTCTATTTTTGGAAGCATTTAACTACCTTTCTTCTCCTTTCCGAGTTATTGAGACAAAGTTCTCTAAGTATAAATGTCTGATGCTAAGTACCTTTTAGAAGAGTTAGTGTTGGTCAACTTTGCTCAATTCTGAGATAATTTGACATTAACATAGTTAATAGTCCTTTCAACATGCATTGATACTTCCATTAAATTGAATGACTATAAATCAGTGATGGAAGGAAGAACATCAGAATCTTTGAAAAAGTGTTCCAATTACTTGCAGCTCCTCTTCTGATTTGAGAATCACTATTTAGAACTGCAGCATGTGATTAGCACATTTTCCTTATAAGGAAGCTTGGTGTCATGCAAATGATAGGAGATACCATCCTCCAATAAAAATATCTGGCGTACCCTCGTCCAAACCATTTTCCAAACACCAAACTTTCCTTTGTCGGTGAACCTTTTTAAAAATGTGAAAATTCAATTGACATATTACCCATAAATCCTTCTTTCTTTTCAGAGAGTTTTTTCACTTCTCAAAATTGTTTTTGGTTTTCTAAAATGTTATGTATCTCATTTATGTTAGATAATTGAGAAGTTGCCATAAAAGAAAGGCTAAAGTACCTTGTCTTCACAATTTCCAACTTATAAATTCAGTACCTTCTCTAGGTTGGCAACTCAAAATTTATTTTTCATTAAAAAATAGTCCTTAATGATGGTTGACTTTTATAACTATTTCACAGAATCATGTATAAATTAGTATGCCTCCAGAATTATTATTAATAATATTAGTATGAGCCTTAGAAGGGAAGAGAGAAGAACTATTTTTTTCATATTCTCTCCTTTTACAATATCAAATTAGGCAATGTATATTTTCTCATGTCTCCTACTTTTTATGAATCAATTTCTCTAATCCTAGTGCCCTATTCCTATAGTTCTGTACTCAGAGCTTTCCTAAGGCCTCTCCCTTCCCTTGCCTAAGGACATCACACAAATTCTAGTGTAAACACAAAACATAGCATGGCCAAAGATCACTCCCTCACTTTCTGAATTCAAATATTCATGTACAGGATATTTATTCCAGACCTATTTGCCATTTTGTAAATATGTTCATGCTTACTAGCCCAAATCAATCCCTAAATGGTGAAATATTGGAAAATGTTGCTTGAAGAATTTCAAGCAATGATATAAAAAGTACTTGGGGGAGGACCAACAAAAAAACAGATACAATCACAAATATGCTAATTATATTGCCACAGTTCTAAATAGGGAGTCTGTGACTAGGGTACACAAATCATATACTTTTGACTTTGGTAGTGTCTTTCCTCTTTCACAAACTCCATAGTATGTTTTTTGTTTGTTTCCATGAAAGCTTTCTCACCAGCAGTTAAGGAATAGAGAAAAATTGCCAAAGTAAGCATTTGTCAATCAGGGATATAATTTTCCTCTTCAAATTATATTTACCCATTTATTTATCATATATTTCAAAAGTTCTGCACTCATGGTCAAAATAGTGACAATATGTGTAGATCAGGAAACTTTATTTCAGACTTTTACTTTGAAAATCTTTATAAAATCATTTAAAGTAGTTGAAAATATGCACACAGACATGCAGTGATGATGCAGGTAAACTGTCTTATCAGGGACCTGTCCTAAGACTACAGTGGCACAAAAAGGACTTGCAAAATGTTGAGCTATATTTTAATACACTTCAAAACTATCACTTAAAAGGCATAGTAGCAACAAATCTACTATGATCCTTATGATCAATTACTTATTAACATACTTCTCTTTACAATTTACTAGTCAAATCTTTTTCTCTACAACACAGTGACATGCATTTCAAAAAACCACACTTTGCTCTAATTAAAACGTGGGATTATTTTTCTTCCTGGAGGCTTCTCACTTCCATTGTGGTATTTGCAGTCTCTGTAGCTGATGAACAGTTCCTAAAAGCTTATGCTAGGTTTCCATGTGTGCATCTTGAAAACTGCCAAGGTTTGAGATGAAATTTCATTGCCTTGAAGAGTCAATAATGCTAGATCTTGTCACCAGGTGACAGCTCAGTGTTTCATCTTCCAAAAAGCACCTGGACTGAAGTGGATCTTTTACAAAATTCCATGAAGGAGATTTTCCAAGACTCAGTTCCCTCAACAATATCATAAAAAGAAAATGTGATTTCTATACCATGTAGAACACCCAAGATGTTAATCTGAGGAACTTACTTGTGCTGATATGTTCAGACTTGCTGCTCTTTGGGGCTGGCCTTTCACACTGTGTGCCTGACCAATTGGTGGAGCATCTGGAAAGATGAGAAAAAAAAAATTAGTGAAAAATAACATCCATAAGTCTGCTAATGTTATGTCAATCAAATGAAATGAACAAGGAATTTGACATCAAAGAATTCATGAAAATTAGGAGACATTTCTAGTAATTTCCTGCATATTGTCAGTATGCTGAGGGTAACTCCAATTGGCCTTCACTTGTTGAAATACTTTTTAAAATTTAGCTTTGTAGTCATTTTTCTTTATTCTGTGTTAAATCTAAAGTTGGCATTCTTGCATCCAGCAAAACTGAAATCTTAAGAATTGGGAAATAATTTGAGAAGTACTTTAAAATGATAAGTAGCTACTATAGAAGTTCAATTAGCCTGTCAAGCACATCCTTCTTTATTAAGTTTCTGGGAATTGATTTTTTTCCCCTGGTGGTACTAAGTTCAAAGTGGAACTAAATACCAAACAACAAATGGTCATCTGTCTCATAGCTCAAGCTGCAGGATTTGTCCTCTTATAATCAGAGACAGGGGAATACAGCATTTTCCCATTTAAAATCATACTTCGCAAGAGAATGTACCCAAGTTTTTATTGGTAAAAGTTGTCGTCCTCATATAGGAACCATGACACCATGATGAGGAATCTAGCGGAGAATTAAAATAACTGATTTGATTAAAATACTTTATTTAAACAAAAATCACAACTGTATGATTAGCTGGTTGCATCAAAATAAATTCTGGAACGTTTTTAGCTATCTTTGGAAAATGTTTATTGGCTGATACAAGATGCCTCTGTGCATCTGTCAGAGGAAACCCACAGAGAAACCATTGAATTGGCTTCAATTCTTATTTAAAATGACAGAGAAATACCACCACATCAAGAATAGCTGTACACAATAAAAGAACAGCTTCCAGAATCATTCCAAGTAGATCTCTCTGAGCATGGTGGCCAAACTAAATAACTGCAATTTCAAGGTCTCTGCCAATTCTGTCATAGCCAGTTCAGAGAGCTGAAGCTGGTTTTGGAACCAGGCTTCTATGCTGCTCTGTGAATTATTTGGGATATTCATGAAGACAGTACTGGCTGTCCTAAAACATGGGCAGAATCTCATAAAATCATCGTCGCTGACAAACTCATCTGATGGAAACAAAAATTTGCTTCTTAAAAGCATGTATTAAGTATAATTGACAATAACGTTAATATTCAAAATATAGTTATTTGAT
This sequence comes from Manis pentadactyla, assembly GCF_030020395.1. Lineage (NCBI taxonomy): Eukaryota > Metazoa > Chordata > Mammalia > Pholidota > Manidae > Manis > Manis pentadactyla. The sequence continues at coordinate 30,039,938 of NC_080026.1, read as the reverse complement.
TAATAGTGATATTGTAAAACTATGATTATGAAGTATGATTTAAATGAAAATTAAAATCATTATAGTATTATTAGGTCATCACTCACACATTATCCTGACTTTTTGTTCAGTATCTTAATAAACAGCTTTCATATATATTTCTATGCATCACATTTATTATACACCATGTTACAAGTAAATCATTAAAATAAGTAAATTTTAAGGCCAAGTCTATGATTCTGTCTATATTACTGAAGTGAGGTAATGGAATGAGCACATTTTCAAATAAATATAATAAAGTGAACTAGTAAAATTATTGATTTTTAGAAATCACTTTTTTTTCTTCCTCAGTTGTGGTTTTTCAGATAAGTAATCCAGAAAATTGTTTAAATTCTTTACAGTCTCTAGTTCTAACAGTCCACACATAATTTAAAATGTGATGTTTAGGAAGATTTTGCAAACATGTCATTAGAGTGAATTCTGATCATTTTGCAAAATTCTTTTTGCTCTTTGTAGCTTTATGTTTGTCAACTCTTCCTCATTGACTACTGAGGATTTTTTATATGCTCCAATGGAAAAATTAATACTGCTTGCTTAGCAATCTTATCATATAGCTAATGTGTACAATGCTATTTTTGTGCAATTATATTGAATTATTTACTAAAATATCAAAATTTGCTCTTTGCATTACCTCTTTTGGTTAAAAACAACAAAATGACCAAAATCAGGGCACAGAGTAAATAAGGAGAATGCCCTTTAATTTATGTATGATACTAGAGATAAGAACCTCTGGGGCTCATCATTACACAGCGATGCTTGATGCTTGGAAGTCAGAAAATGGAATTGCTCAGGAATAGGAGGATTAAATGCTAATTGACCAGATTATGTTCTGATATGAGCATCATAAATTTTAAGTACTTCATGAAGTTATGCAAATTATGCCTTGTGAACTCTAAAAGATCAGAGAGATATTTTTTAAACAATGAAGATAAGGAGATAGTGTGATTCTTTATCCAAACTCTGGATTTTTTAAGTAAAACAGGTGGTATTTGTTAACAATTTCCTATGTTATGCTTGCTTGGAACCCAGGATTTATGATAGATATAAGAAATCATCTGCTAGTGGTCATAAAGCTCTTTTTTTTAAAGTGGTGGATATACAATTAGATTCCTAATCTTTAGGGAATACTTTAGTTATTACATATTGGAAATAACCCTCAAAGATTGTGGTGGAGAAATAATTAATTTTAATAGTTATACATCTTAATCATCTGATAATCACCTCACAATTTTCCCTGTACTCCTTATAAAATAATGTTTTATGGCCAAAGATAAAATATGTTCCACTGTTCTACATTTGCTCCAATATAAAAAAAAAAACCTCTTTGTGATATTAAATCAAATAGAAATCATTACTCTTGTTGCCTACCTTACAAAATTACTACTTAAGGCATTTGCTGCTCCACAAGTTCTTCTTCCAATGACTGATTTAAGACCAAGTATTTTTACCATCTTTATAAAAATTAATAAATCTTCATACTCTGAGTAGACTACAATGATCAGAACCATTAATGGCAGGGCATTTAAGAATCAGAATGTGTGCAGATCATCAAAATTTCCCGTCCAATTCACCATATAATCATGCTGACTATAATATCTCTGGCAACTCTTTCATTATTCCTCAAGCAAAATCTATAGCCCATGGCCTGGTCATCTTTAACCTGTACTGTTGCAATCCACTGCTCCCTGACAGTCATCCTCAGACAGTCATCTCCCAGGTGGCCCTGCATGGCCATCTCAAGAAATCTTTTTTTTCTCCACATCACAATCACCTGTATGTCATTCCTTTTAAACATATTTTACAGTTATTTCCTGTTGTCCGTAACTGTAAGAAAATGAAAATCACCTTTCCTTTTTTTATGTGCTGATCTTCATGCCACTCTAAATTATTTAACCTTTTAAAACACCTTCATGAATTTTAACAAACTATTATTAGATCATGGATGATAGACGGAGAAAGAAAGAGATTAGGAGGATAGATAGATTCTTATTTAACTAATTAAACAGTTGCTTATCCTTCTTTCTTCACATCATCATATGAAGATATTGCTCCCAGAAGTTTCTTGAAGTCAGTAGCTTCCTGGTAAGACGTTACTGATTTAACATTCTTTTTTGACTCCTCCCTTTCTTCCTGAGGCCATTGGCATTAAAAAGAAAGACTACTTACTATTGTTTTTTTAATCTCATCCTTCCATTTCTGTTTTATCTAGATGTATAAAATGTTCCTAACTGTAACATATTTTATGACATTTCTTTCATGTTCTAGATTAGACTAATTATCAAACTGAAAATTTTTTTAAAATTGAAGTTCTGGAGTCCATATGCTAGATATTTCCATTAAGCAGTTTGGAGTTGTGGCCAAATATACCCATTTTAACAAAGTAACACTGAAACAAGTAATTCACAAAGCACACATCAAGAACTGTTTGAGATTAATTCTTCTTATATTCCCATAGATTTTATTTTTATACTAAATATTAGTCAATCATTTAAAAAAATGTTTAGGCTGGGCATAATATGAATACCCAGCATAATTGTTCAAAAGATTGAATAACATTGGTAGAAGTTCTTTACATAGTGCCTGTAAATCTGAGTGGGTTTTTGTTTTTAGAAACTAATTCTCATCTGAATGTTAGTAGATGAAATGATTGGTTAGTTAATTTATTGTATCCTTTAACAGTTTGTTCAATTACTGCATAGTTACAATGTTTTCTGTTTTAAGGTAATTTTCTGAAGCGGTTAGGGGTGGAGGTTTGGAAGGAGGATATCTGTTTAAAGACAATAATGTAGCAGATATTACTACCAAGCATAATAAACATCTTCAGAATATCAAAATAAGTTTGCCATATAGAAGGAGATAAACTATAATCTATGAATAGGAGCAGTTTTAACACTTAATAGCATAAATATGGCATATAATTAAACTGTCCAAAATAACGATAGCTCTGAAGTAGTAGGGTGATTATTATAAAGAGAGCTGAAATCAGATACAAAGTATTGACGGTATATTAAAGTTTTAGGGATCGTCTTTCACTATACAATGATCAATTTGTATTATTATTTGCATTATTTTGCAGAAATGTGGTCTACAGTCGTCTGCTTTGGAAGTACTTAAAAATAAAATAATGAGATTAATATCTGTGCCCTCTTTTCACCAAATTTAAAGGTCATAAGAGTCTTTTGACCAAAGAGAAATTCAAAAGTGAAGCTTACAGCAATTTGAAATTGAATTTCTCCCCTTTTATTTATATATGTGTGTGTGTGTGTGTGTGTGTGGTAGGTTGCCCTTATTAACCATGACAATGGAGACACCAGAAAGCAAAATCTTTGATATACTCATTTCGTTTTTCTACACACAGGGGTAAAAAATAGTACAAAGGGATTAAAGAAACCTCAGAAAATTTGTGTATAGTGTCATGCATATTTTGGTGCTCCAAAAATCTCATTGAATAAAAATGAAAAATATGATTCATTTTGTGCACCAGATTTATTCAAAACTATTTTCATATACTATGTGAGAAAACTAGAAAATCAAAAATTACTTGCAAAACACTTGTTTAGATTAATTCTGCAAGTTTCTCTTTCGGTGTTGAGAACATGACTACATTTGTATGGCATTCCTAACTTTGAATCTCTGCACTTTATGTAGCCCCCAGCACCTCTTATGCCTTCTCCTTATAGACAGTGGTACTGCAAAATGCAAAAAAAAAATTGTGTTTGAGACAGATATTTAGTTTTTTATTCATCTTTTAATTTTACTTTAAGACATTTTTTCATGTTATTGTTTCACAACCTTCTCAGTTATTTCATATATACATGATTCATAATTTTTTATACCATGCTTCAAAAATTTTCTGTCCTAGCTTTGATGTGAAATTTTACATAGGTTCAATTAACATTTGCCGAACTTTGTCCCAGGTCCTAGGATAAGCATTTTCATATGAAAAAGATAATTTTATCCAACTTATGTAACTTATGAGCTAGAATTATTCATCATGTAAAATGAGGAAGTGCAAGTTCAACTGATGTGCCTGAAAACAACACAGCTAATAATTGGTAGTAATAAAATGTGGGGTTATTATTATTTCAACATGGCTTTCTATGACAATGCCATAATCTTCTAATTCAGTGTAGGAGTGGGAAGGAATGCTTTCCCTTTCTCCCTCATGCCCAAGAGAGTACCAGTCCCTTAGTAAGAAAGTCAAAATACTGTCTGAACAAAATGAACTAATATAGTTTTTTGAGTAGTAAAATCATAAATATTACCACATTGGCTCAGACCTGTCTTCAGTAATGTCTAATACTCTGTCTCTGGAAGTTACAGTGAGGGACATGTTATTAAAGAGTGTTAATATCCTCTTTGAGATCAACTTCACATTTTGGGGTTTGTTCCAAAATACTGTAGCTATGTCTAATATGTCTTAAAGATCTACCATTTATAAATTCATCTATATTACTACTCAGTATAATTTTGAACTTCCACAACAACTCATTGTATATTTACTCATTTGATACTGTTTTTTATACAGCTTGGTACCACAATTTCTATTTATTCAGTACTATTCTTTATCCAAATTTCGCTGTTACTTCTTACATGGCAACAGCTAGGTATGCTTCCTTTTCTTCAAAAGGCTTGAGGCAGTATCTTAAATTTATGTTTGTGGTAGTAAGTATACTTGATACAACTCTATTACTATATATTATAATGCCTAGTTTAAAAATTACATTACATTAAGTCCTTATGTTATGTAGTACTGATAAGATAAGAATGCCAAAACTAGTCTTACATTAGTATTAAAAAAATGTGATCAGGAAGAATTCTTGATTTCTGAAAAGTGTTAATGTAATGAAGTAAAAATGTAATGAATGTTTGATAAACTCTGGCCAGAAATCATTTTAGGAAAAGTAAAACTTAATGAGTAATTTCAGAAGAAGAGGTGGCCATGAAAGAAGTAAAATAAATAAAATGGATTATTTAAGGTGATTTATTTTAAGAAGTAGGGGGAAATATAAAAGTAAATATGCAATCTAGTTTGCCAAGAAATTATCCATAAAAGGAAATTTGTTAAGATTGGGTGGTTTAAGTTAGACATGTTTAAACATAAAATTCTGTGCAGGCCACTTGAGCAGAAAAGGCTACTGAAGTGTGAAATGATGACTGAATAAATATAAAAAAAATGAAATCACCAGTAATGGAAAACTTTTACTATCTAGATATTCTCCAGGGAATTTTATTGAAAGCAGATCTAAAAGGCATAAGGTGCTTTTCAGAGTGAGAAGACAATTTCTACTTAACTGAATATATTACATGCATCAATTGAAAGAGGAAAGGAACAATCATAAAATTAGTATTAAGTAATCTGACAGATGTAACAGAAGACATAAAAGTAGGCTATTACATTGGACACAGTGATTACAGTTCTATAGCTAAATGTGGGAGAAGAACTGAATGTGCGTTACAATATCAGTAGAAAGCTTTATCTGCATGATACCAAGATGAACTGCCAATTCCCGAACTGGCTTAAAAACATACCAGACCATGGAGGTTGAAAATCTCTATGCTTGGTGTCATGCAGACAACGTAACTAGTTTGCTACCTGAATATTTTATGTTTTAGCACAGAAAAAGAGTAAACAATGGAATGCTGGGATTCAAGAAGATGGCATGAGAGGAGAGACAGAGAACTCCTCCCAAAACCACATATAATATGAAAATATAGTTAATACAACCAATCCTAAAAGAGCAACAGGAAAGAAGGGTGCGCCAGACTGCATACACCTGGAGAACAGAGCAGACCTCACAAAACAGGGTAATGTACCAAAGCCTTGATCCGGTGGGACCCAAGCCCTTCCACCACCCCAGCTCACTGGTAGGAGGAAAAGAAAAAGAGTGGGGAAGGGGTGGAAGCCTAGGACTGCTGAACACCCAGGCCTGGAGATCTGCTTTGGGAGCACAAACCTACATTGTATGGTGCTGTGGAGATTACTGGGGTTGGAAAGCTAAGACAGGTAGATTACTTGGAGAGACTGAGATTCCAGCTGTTTGTGGAGGATGGGGATCCGCATCTGGCCGCTCTGGGGCAAAGGAAAGGTGGTTGATCTGAGAAGCTTCCTATCAGCAAGAGGGCTGCTGAAGGGGCGGGGTTTGCACGGAGCTTTCTATGCAGGAGGAGGGATAGGTGGATAAGGTTGTGTGGGTGCACTCTAGCCAGCAGGTTGGGAACTTTCAGGAGCTCCATTTGCTCCATCCCCCTGGCTGGCTAATCAGCTTCAAGGGCCCCATCTGTGATACACAGAGTGCTGAGCCTTCCTCCTGGTCAGCCAGCACCAGCTGGCAAACTGGCAGTCCCTGCCCTGGTGTCAAGTCAGCCAGAGGGAGGCCCTGCCTATGGCAGCTACAGACGCAAAGGACAGAGGCTTACACCTGTATGCTTGGCCCACTGGTTCAGACAGTGGGGACAGGCACTGCAGCCAGGAAGCAGGAAACAGCTCTTTCCTCCCCCCAGGAACCAGCGCCTCTTCCCAGCAATCTCCAACATCACTCCAGGGGCTGAGCAGCTCCAGAGACTAGAGTTTCTGGGCACTAGAGGGCGCCACATACAAATATGAAACATCAAAGGAACCTGGTTCAAAAAAATCTCACAAACACTAGAAAAAGGGCCAAATTAAATTGAACTCACAAATCTTCCTGAAAGAGATTTCAAAATAAAAATCATAAACATGCTCATGGAGGTACAGAAAAATATTCAAGGGACAAATTTAGAACATAGATTCAATCATTAAGAAATTCCATATTTGAAATGAAACGTACAATGGAGGAATTTAAAAGCAAATTAGATGCAGTAGAAGACTGTAAATGGCATAGAAATTAGAGAAGAGGAATACAAAGAAGCTGAGGCACAGAGAGAAGAAAGGATCTCTAAGAATGAAAGAATATTGACAGAACTGTGTGACCAATCCAAATGGAATAATATTCTCATTATAGGGATGCCAGAAGAAGAAGAAGAGAGAGAAAGGGATAGAAAGTGTCTTTGAGGAGGTAACTGCTGAAAACTTCCCCAATTTGGGGAAGGAGATAGTCTCTCAGGTCATGGAGGTACACAGATGTCCCAACACAAGGGACCCAAAGAAGACAACACCAAAACATGTAATAATTAAAATGGCAAAAATCAAGGATAAGGAAAGACTTTCAAAAGCAGCTAGAGAGAGTAAAAAGATCACATACAAAGGAAAACCCATTAGGCTGTCATCAGATTTCTCAACAGAAACCTTATAGGCCAGAAGGGAGTGGCATGATGTATTTAATACAATGAAGCAGAAGGGCTAGGAACCAAGAATACTCTACCCACCAAGATTATTATTGACGTTTGAAGGAGGGATTAAACAATTTTCAGGTAAGCTAAAGATGAGAGAATTTACCTCCCACAAACCACCTCTACAGTGCATTTTAGAAGGACCAGTATAGATGGAAGTATTCCTAAGGCTATATAGCTGTCACCAGGGGAAATAAAACCACAGCAAAGAAAGCAGAACAGTTAATTACTAAGCAGATGCAAAAATCAAATCAGCTACCCCCAAAGTCAATCAATGGATAGACAAAGAGTACAAAATATGATACCTAACATATAAATAATGGAGAAGGAAGAAAAAGAAAGGAGAAAAAAAGGACCTTTAGGTTGTGCGTGTAATAGCATACTAAGAGAGTTAAATTAGACTGTTAGATAGTAAGGGAATTACCCTTGAACCTTTGGTAACCACAAATCTAAAGCCTGCAATGGCAATAAGTACATACCTACCGATAATCACCCTAAATGTAAGTGAACTGAATGCAACCAATCAAAAGACATAGAGTCAGAGGCTCTCAATATGGTGGTGTGAGTAGAAAGAATTAATATTGTCAAAATGGCCATCCTGCCTAAAGCAATCTACAGAATCAATGCAATCCCTATCAAAATACCTACAGCATTCTTCAACGAACTAGAGCAAATAGTTCTATAATTCATATGGAACCACAAAAGACCCTGAATAGCCTAAGCAATACTGAGAAGGAAGAATAAAGCAGGGGTGATCTTTCTTCCAAACTTTAAGCTCTACTACAAAGCCACAGTAATCAAGACAATTTGGTACTGGTACAAGAAGGGACTAGAGAGCCCAGATATAAAGCCAAGCATAAATGGTCAATTAACATATGATAAAGGATCCATGGGTATACAATTGGGAAATGACAGCCTCTTCAACAGCTGGTGTTGGCAAAACTGGACAGCTACAAGCAAGAGAATCAAACTGGATTATTGTCTAACCCCATACAAAAAAGTAAACTCAAAATAGATCAAACACCTGAATGTAAGTCATGAAAACTATGAAACTCTTAGAAGAAAACATAGGCAAAAATCTCTTGAATATAAACATGAGCAACTTTTTCCTGAATGCATCTCCTCAGGCAAGAAAAAAAAAAAGAACAAATGGGAGTACATTATGCTAAAAAGCTTCTGTACAGCACCATCAGTAAAACAAAAAGGCATCCTACAGTGTGGGAGAATACATTTGTAAATGACATATCTGACAAGGGGTGAATATCCAAAATATATAAATAACTCCATGCCCCAACACCCAAAAAGCAAATAACCCTATTAAAAAATGGGCAGAGGATATGAACAGACACTTCTCCAAAGAAGAAATTCAGATGGTCAACAGGCACATGAAAAGATGCTCCACATTGCTAATTATCAGGGAAATGCAAATAAAAACAACAATGAGATATCACCTCACCCCAGTTAGGATGGCCAACATAGAAAAGACTAGGTACAACAAATGCTAGCAAGGATGTGGATAAAGGGGAACCCTCCTACACTACCGGAGGGAATGTAAACTAGTTCAACCACTGTGGAAAGCAATATGGAGGTTCCTCAAAAAACTAAAAATAGTAATACCATTTGACTTGGGTACTCCACTCCTAGGAATTTTTCCCAAAGAAAACAACTTTTCAGATAAAAAGACATATGCACAACTTACAACTTTATCACAGTACTATTTACAATAGCCAAGATATGGAAGCAACCTAAGTGTCCATAAGTAGATGAATGAATGGATAAAGAAGAGGCAGTACATATACACAATGGAATACTACTCAGCCAAAAGAAAAAAACAAATCCTACCATTTGCAACAACATGGACAGATTTAGAGGGTATTATGCTCAGTGAAATAAGTCAGGCAGAGAAAGACAAATACCAAATGATTTCCCTCATTTGTGGAGTATAACAATGAAGCAAAACTGAAGGAACAAAATAGTAACAGACTCACAGACTCCAAGAAGGGACTAGTGTTTACCAAATGGGAGGGGTGTGGAGGGCGGATGGGGAGGGAAGGAGAAGGGGATTGTGGGGTATCATGATTGGAGCACACGGTGTGTGTGGGGTCACTGGGAAGACAGTGTAGCTCAGAGAAGACAAATAGGGACTCTGGGACTCTGTGGCATCTTGCTACACTGATGGACAGTGACTGCAATGGAGTATGGGGGGGAATCAATAATAAGGTTGAATGTAATAACCACATTGTTTTTCTTGTGAAACCTTCATAAGAGTGTATCAATGATACCTTAATAAGAAAAAAAGAGTAAACAACAAAAACATTTTTCTATAAAATCCCAATGAAGGCCTTTCCTAAAGTGCCAAGGATCCATGGTACTGGCTGTTAAAATCTGAAATGGGATGTTTGGCATATACAACTGCAGTTACGAAGTGTTGCTCAAGGTCAGTTAATCCCACACATTTGTAATGGCAGGGATATCAGGAAAGGTTGTTAAAAGGTTTGGAGTTTCTGAATGTCTTTATAAGTGTAATATATATTTATTCTAAATCTCTAAAAAATACATAATTTATTGTCATTTGTAGTGCTCAGTTGCTAATATATTGGTGTTAGCCACTTGAGGTTATAACCTAAATCATTGAAAAGTGATTCTGATATACTAATAGCCATCTCCTTTCTGGTACCTCAGCATAACCTTTGTTTTGGTTACAATATTGGCACATATCCACTGAAAGTTAACACACAAATTTTCCAGAACACAACATTTATGACTGATAAAGGGATCTTGTATTTGTATCAGTATCAACTCTGCAATTACTACTATTTCAATTGCTATTATTCAACTTCCCTCAAAATCTAGGATTTGCAGTTTCTAGAAATTTCCAAACATTTTAATTGTTTTAAAATAAAACAAGCAATCCAAAAAAGTGTAAAGGAGATAGACTGAGGACGATTAGCTAAAGTCAAGCTTCATCATTAACAAATTTATCTACCCTGAATAAGTATTAATTAGTCATAAAACACTCATCTGATTTGTTCAACATTTATAAGAATATGTTGCAGGCAAAAACATCTAAAGCCTTATGAAAAAACATGCCTGTCAACACACATTTCATTCCTAATCCAAGCATTAGATTGCTTTTCTGACTCAAGGTCAGAAAGGTTGTGCAGGCAATGGTAAAAAAATTGATTCAGGATGTAGAGACAAATGTCTTGAATAAATATAAAATATTACAAAATATTACAGTATATTTTGCAATATGGAACAAACAGCAATTTGGAGCAATTATAAATATTTCATATATTTGATCAACATACAATCATAAATGTGGTACAATCTATTTTTTTTCTAGTAGAAAGGACTTTATTCACTAGTGCTTCTCAAACTTTAATGTACTTATAAATACACGAGTTTCTTTTTTCTTTTCGAATTGAGGTGTAATTGACATACAACATTGTAATAGTTTTGGGTGTACAACATAATGACTTGTTATTTGTATATATTGTGAGCAACCATAAAAAAGAATAAAATCTTGCCAATTACGGCAACATAGAGGGATACTCAGAGCATTAAGCTAATTGAAATAAGCCAGATAGAGACAAATACTGTATGATCACACTTATACACAGAATCTGGTACAATCTATTTTTTGTAATTCTCTGTATATACACTCTAACTAAATATGCATTTGCCTATGAGTATCTAGGCTGTGATGATTTAATTAAAGGCAGAGATTATCTACTATTCATTTTTATAGTCCCTCATTTCTTGAACAGCATTTGCACATGGTCAATATGTATGCTTGGTCAATCAGTATGTTGGCTGTTTGACAAAATGAATGAATTCATGAAGGCATGAGGATGCATGGCTGAACACATATAAGTGCACATACATATATAGAAGTGTTGTACACATGTGCCACATCCTATTTTATGAAAAATATAGCACCATTCATAAGAACATGCTTTCAGCTAGTTACCAATCAATAATTTCTCACTGAAAGGAATATTGATTCACTAAGGGAAACATTTTACAGGTAAGAACCATAATAACAGGCAAGTATTTTCTTCCTTTCATAAAATCAGCTGATCATATTTTAGCAACTTGGGCATATAAAATTTTACTGATTCAGTGATGTAAATTGTGTGACCCATTAGTTCTGGTCCCAGGATGCAGCCAGCTAAGAAATGTTTATTTGCTTTTCCATGACAAAAATTCTAAAGGTGATTGCTCGATGGGTACTTTGACACAGGAACCAGGTTTGTATAAAAAACAAACAAATATGCAAGTAAATGTAATTTAACTCAATCAGTTAATTTAAATAATTATCTGAAATTAAAATATTGGTATGGTGAGACACAATATCATGCTTTGGGAAAAAAAAAGACTTGTGTTTTAATCTAGGCTCTTTTCTTCTCAAAGAATGTATCTTCGGCAAGTCACTCATTTCAGATTTTTAATTTATAACAGCAGGGGAAACCAGTACTCCCTGCTTTGTCACACATTGTCCACAGATCTAGACTCTTTTAACCTTTGTTTCTCTCTTAAATCCCTCTTATTATTTTACCTTTCTATTTTGTGTGTTTTTCTTTTACTACCTCAAATAATTTTTTCCTTCTTTCTTCTTTGTTTCTTTTTTCTTTTTTTCTTCCTTCCTTTCTTTACTTTTTGCAAGGCAGATGGATAATTTAAAATGTAAAAAATAATCTCTTAGTTTTCCTAGAGATTAAATGACATAATGTGTATAAAATGTATATACCATCTAAGTCAAGTAGTAATATTATGAAGATTAAATTTTAAAAATTAATATGGCACACAAATATTAATATAATTATAATATCTGATTTGTATATACAGTGGAAGAAGTGTTAATTTTCCATTGAACATGGCTTTTTTTGCTACTCTCAGTAAAAAAGGAAAAAGAATACATTTCTCTAAATGATGATAACATAAGGACTTTCTAACTTATTTTTTGCTCTTAAACTAACGTTGCTATTTAAACCATATGCAATTCATCCTTTCCTTAGAATTGTATAAACTTAGCTTGGGATCAAGTCTAGGTTGAGGGTTGGCTGATCTAATTTTCTTGACTTATTCTAGCATTGAATATGGGCAAGAAATACACCTCCATTGTTAAAAGCATCTGAAATTTGTAGTTTTTTGTAGTACTAAAATCTGGGGAAAACAGTCCAATGGAGAGGAAACTAATTTAAGTTATTAATGATGTAATAATTACACAAATGAAAATAATATGTAGTTATATTGTATTTGCTTTCTTTGGTTATTCTGATTTACTGATTATATTAAAGTACAAGAACAGGTCTCAAAATCAAGGGAAAATAATGACTGCATCAAAGCTTCCTAACAATAGATGCCCTGTGTAAAGATGCGGTAATTGCTTTTTGTTATGCAGCGACACTTGCACCCTCAAGGCACAAACAGGACTTTAAGCTCGTACAGAAAACGGTGATATCTGGATTCTGCTTTTTCCCCACGGCATGACTAGCATGGCGAAAGCTAGAACAAGCTACAACTTGTTACCTGGGATCATAATGGGTAGATATTGATGTGACAGCTTCTTTTGGCCTTTCCTGCTCCAAAAGACATGTACATTTCACATTTTCTGCTTTGAAAATATGCTAAGGGACAGACAACAAATAAGAGACATGCAATGACCTGACTCTTGGAATGTGTACAACACAGACTGCTAAAGTTGAATCGCTCGATACCCCTGCTGCAAAGTTTGATCTGTTTGAAATCACTAATGACAACTTCCTGGGCTCCATGTAAATACTCTCCAGGGGGCTGCAAGGTCGCTGATCCACACGGAGGAGTGCGGCTCAGCCTGACAGCAGAACCAGGGAAGGCCAAATTACGTAGTCTCCTTTCCGAAAGGCCACTCTTTTGAGAAACCAAGACCTTAATTAGCTGCTGTAATATAGAATGATTCCTACCTTTTTCAAATTTGTGACAGAAACGGAATTCATTATCGTCTTCCCAAAAGCCTCAACAAAGGCTTCTCCACTACCTGTACATTTCCTTATGTGTTTCTCATGCGAAGGACTCAGAAAATAATGCTGAACTTTTGATGAAATAATTAGACTGAAACAATCGCAAAACCGAAGAAAATGATGATATGCCTAATTCAGATCACTCTCTTAATGAATGTCCCTTTGCTGCTTACAAATTCACTTTGCGTCCTTCTGCATTTTTAACATTTACTTCAAAAACTTCGTCAAACCAATTCCTGGGTGTGTTTGCTAAGGTATTTGAAGGTGTGCCCACTGTGCCTTCTTTCTCTTTTTTCCCTCAATAAATAGGACTGAGCTGGGCTTTACTTACTGCAGCTCCCTTCCCGGTCACTACTTTGATCACTAAACTTTTATTTATGGCGTATTTTGCTTTAGTTTCAACCACAAGCATTTGTTAAAAAATCCACACTTTATTTTTCTTCTTCAGTCTTCCAGATGTCCAAATCATACCAGATTCTGATCATTTTATGTCTGGGGTGTAACAAGGGCTTTAAGATTTGACTTTTTAAAAATGTCTGCTCTGTTGAAGACAATATTTTATATCTTTACATATATTACATTTCTTAATCCTCAAAACCTTAGGAAGTAGATGCCATTAGCATTTCCATAGTAATGACAAAAGAGGCAGAGAGAAGAAAAAAATAAATAAAACAAACTGCAATCTGAGATATAATATATCCTCTACCACTTGCCACTTTTGTCTTCCCTGTTTATCAACAAACTACTTTAAAAAGCCTATTTTTAATTGAAAAAAATCTTTGTCCTCCTTTGCACTGCAAACTGGAATTCATTTTAAAATCTATTTTTCAAATCTATGCCTTCTTGTTCCAGCAAAGCACCATGTCATCGAGACCTTTCTAAAACATTGGCATGTTTTCAGTGTTCCCCTACTGCTCATACAATGAATTTCAAATTCCTAGCTAAGCATTCTATATTCTTCAGAATTATTTCACTGTCTAATATTATTGTCCAAAACTCCTCCACAAGCACCATTTAGCTTGCACCACTCACCTTCCCAAAGCCCCTGTCATATTGCTTCTTACTTCATCTCTCCCTCCAATGGACTCAGAGACCCTCAAGGGCAGGAACTCTACCTTACTGTCCTTTTAGTCCCTATCTGCTTTTGAGAGATAATCTCAGAGTAAACACAACAAAGAAACAAAAGGCAAGGAGAAGTGAGAACAAAAATGAATAAAATTAAGTTTTCCTAATCAGTTCAGATGGTAAACTAAACCTCTTAGTTTTTTATTTGGAGAGATATTTAACCTTTGTTCCAGAATACTCAGGAAACACCCCACAGTAGTTTTAGAAGGCAGCATAAAGGTAAGAAAGAGAACCCAAAATCATGATAAAGTAAATCCCTTTTCTATTTTTCTGACTTGCAGTTTTTGAAAATTTATTAATAAAGATGTCATATTATAATGATAAAAAGATGATCACATCATAGACCGTCACATCACAACACAACACAGCGGCCAAAACATTATGCTTTAGTAGCGTTAGTTAAGAATATTACATGCAAAAGGCAGGCTAGCTCTCTGCGCAAAACAGATAAACAAGGCATAACCTCTTACTTGAAGAAATTTACAATCTTCCAGAGAGAAATAGACATATAAATTTAAAGGGGCCATGGAGAAGAACGAGCAGCATTCCCAGGCCATTTTCACAGAAATATGTTCCATGTCCAAAGGCCACATACAGATGAGAGATCAATTTCAGTCATAAAATATAGAATATTATAAAGTAGTGTGAAAAAAGGTAAACACACACACACGGATGATAGGAGGAGATGATTTTGTGGAAAACCAATTTTACCAAAAAAGGTAAACAAAAACAAATGCTCATATAAATCAAACCAGAAAAAAAAAGGAAAAATAATAGATTGGAAAAAAATACTCACAAGTTAGTTATAGGTTTTGCTTGAAATGAAGAAGTAAAACATAAAAACTAACATTGCTAAGTTGTTTTTGACCAAATGGAGAATTGTTCTTGCTATGTGCAAGAAGCAATAATATGTAAGAAATGTCTTGAAATTTTAAAAACATATTGCCATTAAAAAAAAACTCAATTTGGAATACTTGATATGATTTCACAGAAGTGATGTAATATCAGAGTTAGTCTTTTTAAATTTTTTCTTTCCTGGTAATACAAATAATTATATAAAATTGCCTTTTTTCTTCTGCTTTTGAAAGAAGTTTGAAATAATACAGAAAAATATTTTTGAGAAGTAAATATTATCCAAATTCCACCAGTAATAGATAACCATTAACCTTTAAGCTACACAAATCAAATATTTTTGTCTTTTTTGTTCACTGATACATTCTTCACTCTCTAGGATGTTGTCTGTTATATTCTAGATGCTCAGTAAGTATTTGTTGTAGATGGACATGGGAAGAGAAGACTGGCAGTATTTTTGTTACATAAAAGGGCAAAGTATGAACAAATCAAGGGATATATACAAGATTCTAGTTCTTATAGTCTTTGGATATACTAGCCTAGGGGTTATAATATGAAATATCCGAAAAGGACTACTATCTCTCTTGAACATAGAGATAAATAGGCTACATAGATACCTAGATATATATAATTTTAAAGTACAGGAATATAAATTCTATTATGTTATTTTAAAGTATCAGGAAAATAAATAATAAAACCAAAGATAAATAAATATTTAATCATGACCCAAGAATTTTATGAAGAGCTCCTCAGTTACTGCACAGTATTAACAACAGATTTCCTGTTACTCTTAATTTTGCTGCAAATGGGAATCTTTGTCTTCTCAATGTTGTTACAGCTATTTTAGAGGGACATGGGGAGAATTTCTATCTGGGGTTGTGACTGATTCGATTTTAAAGAATTTCTGAACAGAAATTCAGATGGGACTCAGAATAATATACATATACATTGTGACTTAAAGGCTTATATTAGTGAACAAGCAGTCCCACGTCATCACTTCACAGATAAGAGAAAGGTGACACAGAAAGATCATGTAACTTGCCCCAAATTGTTGTCAGTTTGATGTACTCTATACTTTGGGCCCAATAGCTCTATGTCTGGGTGTTAATCCTAGAAAACTAATGAAAAAAACTACAAAGATATTTACATACATAAGTTTTTACCTTTGAGAAAATATTTAACAAAAGAACAAACTGCAAAAACCAAAAACACACACCAAACTATTGAATGATACATGGTTGATTAACTAAAGAAGGGAAAATCCAGACAGAGGAACACTGAGCGACCACTAAGAGTAAAAGCATCTAATTATATATGGAATGGTGTTCATAATGTATAGCTTAGTAAAAAGACATAAGAGTGTCTATTGTTATGACCTTACTTTAGCCTATAATGCTCTCTCTCTCTCTCTCTCTATATATATATGCATAAAGAAACTGAATGAATAGAAACTGATTATAACAGTGGTTATTATTAGGAAATGTCTTATTTTCAAAAAATTATCAGAATTATTCATTTTATTCTAAGATAAATATCCATGGTATAATGAAAAAAACAACATGAAGAAAATGTACTTAATATTGCATTGAAGAGTTCTCTTATTCTAATCCAAGAAGGAATGTTTTAGATCATTCTGTATCAGTCTGTCCAAATGTAGAAAGAATTGACCTTATTGTCTTTAGGCATATAGAGAACCCGGAGTGATTTCTCAAAAAAATATCATAGCATGAAGGAAAGTCAGATTAAAAAATGCAGTTTGTATGAAAACAACTATGGCATTTTCAAATCTTTGCTACTGTCACTACAATGCTAAGATCTCAGTCAAGAGTCATTCGCCAAAGACATAAGCTAGAGTTTGTGATGCCCAAGAAAACATCAGCAAATTACCTAAAATAAAGCCATATGGACAATGTTACACCACCCAGATTTAAAAATAAAAGGTATTTCTAAGTCTAGAGCCATAGTCAAGGTCAAACACAAGCAGAAATAAAGGACCTAGTAGCTCTAAACACAGGTTTCCACACTAATCCTATGTTGTGCACCTACCACTTCTTTCCTATGGAGGCTTTTTAAGTACATACTGGAATCACCTTCCTAAAGAAAATACCTTAAGGCTCAAGAGGCCAAGAGGCTACACCAAAAGTAACTGGAGGAATGAGTACATGAGGTCAGGTAAGAATGACTCTAGAACCTGTGCTCTTTCCACTCACTAAGTCTTGTTGTAGAATCAACAGAATATCCTTTCTGTTTGTCTCACTTTGATAGTGATGATAACAGCCAGTGAGTGGATCCCTCTGGTACTGTCCGTACAGGAGACCCAAGTAGCTGAAAAAGGATTTGAATATGCATGCAAATTCCATACAGCAGAAGAAAGAGTTCTAAAGGGAGGAAACCCTGATCTCATTGTCCTCTACTATATTCTCTCATGAGCCACTAAGCACTGGTCATTGATGCCCAGGGAAAGTTTATTAGCACATTTCAGGATCTCCCTAATCTTCAGAGGGATGGGTCTGCATGGGAGGGATTGCTGTGCCTCTGAGTATTTATAACCAAAGGGGCTGCAGGAAGGCGGGAAGCTGCGTGAAAATATTATGTTCTTAACAGAGTGATCAGTGGAGTCTGCAGCCCAAATGCACATGGTAATTGTTTTCATTTGCTAGGGCTTCCATAACAACATACCAAAGACTGAGTGACTTAACAGAAATTTATTTTCTCACAGTTCTGGAGGCTCGAAGTCTGAGATCAAGGTGTGAGCAGGTTTGGCTTCTTCCGAGGCCTCTCCCTGGCTTTCAGATGACCATCTTCTTGTCTTTCATACAGACCCCTCTCTGTGTGCCTGCACCCTAATCTCCTCTACTTATAAAGAAGCCAGTCATACTGGATTAGGGCCCATCCTAAAGACCCATTTTAGCTTAATTACTTCCATAAAGGCCAAATAAATTCACAGTCTGAGGTACTGAGGGTTAGGTTTTCAACATATGAACTTGAGGGTACACAATTAAGTCCATAACACCTGCCCCAAAGTCATGATCTCCCCAAAGTCATGTCATTCTCACATGAAAAATACATTCCTCCCATCACAACAGCCCTCAAACTCTTAACCCATTACAAAGAGGAGTTTGAAAAGAAGAAAAGGTCACAGTTCCCAAAAGTGTTCTGGAACCTAGCTAACAAGGCAAATTCTGTTAGATTTAAGGCTCAAGAGTAATCACCTTTGATCTGATGCTCTGCTCCCTGGGCCCTGGAGGTGACAGCCAGCCCTGAGGAGCTGGTCCACCCTAGGCAACTAAGGATAGGATAGCCCTGCCCCAGGGGCCTGTGCCCTCTGGAACCAGGGTGGCAGTGGAGCCCTCGAGACTTCTGAATTCCATTAGGGTCATTCTTCCTTCTTCTTGGGAGATAATACATGTTCACAGCAGACAGCTCAATGGGACTGTCTTATAGATTCTCAAATCTGACAACCTTCCTACCTTTTTTCCTGTTTCTATTGCTTTCAGTCCAGACTTGCAGCATTTATGGTGGCAGGGTTGACTGCATCTGTGTCGCATATCTGTAATTTCTTGATAGCAAACAACTGTTCAGCCACAGCCTTGATGCTCTTTCCAGAGTGCACTGTCTCATTTTTTGCAATATAGATAGGCTGAGAATCTTCCAACTTCATGTTTTGGTTCCTTTTTGCTTAATGATTCCTTCAATTTATTTCTTTCCTCTCAAATTTTACTATAAGCTGCAAGGAAACTGGCCATGCCTTCAATATTTTGCTTAGAAATCTTCTCAGCTTACATCCAAATTAATCATTAGCAAGTTCCACCTTCCACAAACATTAGACTGCAATCCAGCTCACTCTGTGCCACTTAATAATGAGAACAGCCTTCCCTCCAATTTTCAATATCATGTTCCTCATTTCCATCTGAGATGTTATCAGATGTGCTATTAATGCCCACATCTCTACCAACAATCTCTTCAGGCCAATCTAGGCTTTTCTGAACATGTATCTCAAAACTCTTCCAGTCTCTGCCCATTATCCAGTTCCAAAGTCACTTCCACATTTGTATTTGTTACAGCAGCATCCCATTCAGTACTGAGGTAGGGCAGGGACATGAGACAAGCATCATGATCAACTTTTCCTGCCTATGATGAAAAATACTGAGATAAAAAAAAGCATAGTATGAACAGGAGGGACCCCAACTTTAGGTTAAGATTCCATTTTAAAACACAGAGAATTGAAAGGTAAGATTCCTAACACATTCTTTAGTAATCAGACAATAATCCATCCTATTTTAAGGCAGGGAAAGCAGTCTTAACTGATATGTTCCTAGTGCTGAGGGTAACCATTATCTTGGTGAGGAACAAGATTAATACATTCCTTGTGTTAAGTTTATCTTACAGAATTATCCAGAGGGACTGACTGTGAATAAGGACATAGTGACCTTCACTGGAAAGAGACATCATGAAAACACAAATCAATCCTATTCCCAAGAACCCCCACCCCTGCGCTTTGCCCTATACTTGGAAAACTAAAAGAATCCTAAGCCCTTCGGTGAGCCTCCTCTCTGAGGACATCTGCACTGTCCTTTCTTTAAATGCATGCTTTTAAATAAAGCTTTCTCACTACTCAAATTATTGCATTTTTGTCTCTTTGCTATTGCATTATATTTCCAAGTCTTCACTTAGTCTCTGCTTTATTCCTGCTAAGTAGGGAGGGGCTGCTGAGAGCTCAGATTAGGGCCTGCAAGTTCCTGTCGCCTGGGTGACGTGGACAGAACTGCAGCTGTGCCATCTGCTTTTAGGAGCCTGTCTGAAAATCTTTGGGAAGTTCTCACAACATAATCTCACTCCATCCCATGCTCCATGGCTCCTCCAAATCCTGGGGTGGTAGGGGCTAGTCTCCATGCCATGCAGTGCAGATTGAAGTAGACACAGGATGCCAGGTGACCCTGGCTTTAAGAGTTGGCAAGGGAATCTGACTTAAGATTCTGGGTGGCTGAAAACTTTTCCTCTTTCCCTCTTCGCTTTCCTGTTTTCTGTTTCCTGCATGGCAGCTGCCATTCCCTTCTGCTGTTGCTTTAATGAATTCCTTACCTATACTCGTCTGACCTGCTCGAGAATTCTTTCTAGTTCAGAGCAAGAAAATGCCATGGTCTGGGTGGCTTAAAGAACAACCATTTATTTTCTCACAGTTCTAGAGGGTACAAGTCTGAGATCAAGGTGTCAACAGACTTGGTTTCTTCCGAGGTCTCTGTCCTTGGCTTGCAGGGGCCACCTCCTAGCTGGATGCTCACATGTTCATCTCTCTGTGGGTGTGTCTGATATCTCTGTCTGTGTCCCAATCCCCTCTTCTCAAAAAGATGCCGGTCGTCATAATGGATTAGGGTTCGCCCTAAGAGCCTCATTTTAACTTAATAACATCTTTAAGGACCCTATCTAAAAATACAATCCCATTCTGAGGTACTGGGGGTTAGAACTTCAACATATAAATGTGGAAGGGACAGAGTTCATCTCATAACAATAACAAAAAGCAAACAAAACAGCAATAAACTCATAGACACTGAGAAGTGACTGGTGGTTACCATGGGGGAGGGGCTGGGATAGCTGTCATTCTCCTGTCTCGCACCGATACTCCTGGTTTTGGGGCCCCTGGACTTGTACTGAGCCTTACACAATCAGGTCATTTACTTCTCAGGCCTTCGGATTCAGAATGAATTATACACTGATTTTCTTAGCTATCCAGCTTGCAGAATGCAGACTGTGGGTCTTCTAGTCCTCCTTAATTGCATGAGCCATTCTTATAATAAATCTCTTTCTCCATCTCTCTCTTTCTCTCTCTCTCTCTCTCTCTATATATATATGTATATATACACACAAATATTTAAAGGTATAGATATCACAATATAAAACAATATATACATATCACTGTATACCTTGTTATATCTACTATATGAATATATATTACATATTACATATTATAAAATATATTTTTTCTCACTAAAATTTGATTCTTCTTCTTGAAAAACTTCAGTTAAGTCCGAGTCAGTTAATATTTACCAGTCCCTTGCCATATGCCACATACAAAGGGACCATCCTTGAGGTGAGACTAGCGGGCTAATAAAAGCAGTTAGGAGAGCCAGCTGTTCCGTCAAAGACACCCGAGAGTGGAATGGTCCCACGGTTGTGCAGGAAGGCTGTGCGTGTGCCCGTGTCTGTGTAATGTCGCAATAGTGGTGGGAGGGTACTAGCTACAAACATTTCTTCGTGATTGGAAGATGAATGCACTGTTGATATTGCTGGGAGGTAATGCTGTGGAGGTATGTCTATGCTTGAAAGAAAGTTAAATCCAAGAGAAATGAAAGTCTGACTGTAGGGAGAAATCTTAGAAGCAGGAAGACACAGTTAACTTGCTATCTAGTTCAGTGGTTCTTCATAGTATAATAATTCCTATAGCTCAAAACAAAAATTATTTAACATACAAATATTATCAAAATAACATATGTTAGATTTTTTTTTTTTTTTTGGTTTTAACATTAGTCAATATACTTACTTTCCAAACTCTCTCTAAATTCACATGAAAAAAAAAAGACTCTAGATTTTCTTTTTCTCTAGGCTTTTCTTTGGAGTTTTCTTTTTCCTCCACACACAATACTAAGTGAAAATGGCCATCAGGAGACAAAAGTGAGGGATCTCAGAGAACAAAGCTATTCCTCAAATTGGAGGAGACAGAAGTAAAATTTCTATGTGGAAAAAAATTTGTCACCTTCATAGATCTGAATGCTTTACAGACTTCTCAAATGTGTGTAATTCTGTATAATTCAAATAGTTTTTCACTCAACAAAAAAAAGAAAAATGTGCTACCAAAAAACTCTAAAGCAAGCACTGTGTCTTATCTGTTAAAGTAATTTTTGTTTCCTGTAAAGGCTTTTAGATGAAATAGTGCGTACTAGCTTTCCATTAAGGATACATGACCACCATCAACAGAAATCTAAGGCTGAAATCTATGTTTCCAAAATATCTCCCCTTATAAGGAGAATCGACCACTAGAAAGATATCCTGAGGGCATAATATTCTCTTAGCTGGATGATTCTGTATCTCACAGGATTGTGGAATCTTTATATTCACTTTTATTTTATTTATTACCCATTAGTACTACATGGATTATAAATATCTTAGGTAAAACTAGGAAATTTTCTATAGTCTAGAAATTCCCGCTCTAAAACACATGAGCATAAAATGTGTCTGAACCACGTTTCTGATCTTCCTACTCCCTGAACAGGGGGCCCATAATCAATAGTGAAAAAACAGTCCTCTTGAATCTTAGGTCTTTCTTCTTGTAAAAGGGTTTCCCTGTTGTTCCCACTCTCCTTTGAAGATACTTTATGTATTCCACAGCCAAACATTCATAAAGAAATTTAAATTCCTCTCCATATTCTCACCTTTTATTTACCCAACTACAGTCTGGTTTCTCTCCCATAGGGCTTTCAAAACCTCCGTCACAACAGCCATCAAATCACAAAATCCAATAAACCATGAATACTTCTTATTTCCTCCAACTGTCTGGAGGTGACAATCTTTGACACTCTGCCCTCTTTTGACTTGGAGGAATCTACTCTTTGACAAATCTTCTCCAACTTATGTCTTCTCATTTATTTTTGCTCATTCTTCCGTAACACAGTATCAAACATTGGTATTTCTTAGGATTCCATCCTTAATCCTCAACTGTTCTTCCTCTAAACCCACTCTTGTGTCATGGCATGAGATGTACCTCACAAACTGGCCCCAACATATCTAATTTTTCTCCCATTTTGCAGCATAGCCTATGTTCTTTACCTTGGACTTCAGACCTATTCTCTGACTGCTATTCCTCTTCCAAAAAAGGTTTTCTGCCACTTCTCCCCTGTAAAAACTACTGCCACATGTTGTCCAAAATACTGTGAAAATATCACTTTATAAAGAATTTCTCTTTTCTGCTAGAAATCATTCACTGATCTCTATTGAGCTGTTTTCTGACAACGCTGTGGTCAGATTTCTACTATGACATTTTTTTTTTAGTTTTATTTTGGTATCATTAATCTACAATTACATGAAGGACATTATGTTTACTATGCTCCCCCCTTCACCAAGTCCCCCCCACATACCTGTTCACAGTCATTGTCCATCAACATAGTATGATGCCTCTGTGTTGCACAGCCCTCCTCGTGCCCCCCCGACACTATACATGTTAATTGTAATGCCCCCTTTCTTTTTTCCCGCCCTTATCCCTCCCTACCCACGCATCCTCCCCAGTCCCTTTCCCTTTGGTAATTGTTAGTCCATTCTCGGGTTCTGTGCTTCTGCTGCTGTTTTATTCCTTCAGTTTTCTTTTGTTCTTATACTCCATGTATGAGTGAAATCATTTGGTACTTGTCTTTCTCCGCCTGGCTTATTTCACTGAGCATAATACCCTCTAGCTCCATCCATGTTGTTGCAAATGGTAGGATCTGTTTTTTTCTTATAGCTGAGTAATATTCCATTGTACATACGTACCACATCTTCTTTATCCATTCATCTACTGATGGACATTTAGGTTGCTTCCATATCTTAGCTATTGTAAATAGTGCAGCGATAAACATAGAGGTGCACCTGTCTTTTCAAACTGTAGTGCTGCATTCTTGGGGTAAATTCCTAGAAGTGGAATTCCTGGGTCAAATGGTGTTTCTAGTTTGAGCATTTTGAGGAACCTTCATACTGCTTTCCACAATGGTTGAACTAATTTACATTCCCACCAGCAGTGTAGGAGGGTTCCCTTTTCTACAACCTTGCCAACATTTGTTGTTTGTCTTTTTGATGATGGCAATCCTTCCTGGTGTGAGATGATATCTCATTGTGGTTTTAATTTGCATTTCTCTGATGACAAGCGATGTGGAGCATCTTTTCATGTGTCTGTTGGCCATCTGAATTTCTTCTTTAGAGAACTGTCTGTTCAGCTCCTCTCCCCTTTTTTTAATTGGATTATTTGCTTTTTGTTTGTTGAGGTGTGTGAGCTCTTTATATATTTTGGATGTCAAGCCTTTATCGGATCTGTCATTTTTGAATATATTCTCCCATACTGTAGGATACCTTTTTGTTCTATTGATCGTGTCCTTTGCTGTACAGAAGGTTTTTAGCTTGATATAGTCCCATTTGTTCATTTTTGCCTTTGTTTCCCTTTCCCAGGGAGGTATGTTCAAGAAAAGGTCACTCATGTTTATGTCTAAGAGATTTTTGCCTATGTTTTTTTCTAAGAGTTTTATGGTTTCATGACTTACGTTCAAGTCTTTGATCCATTTTGAATTTACTTCTGTGTATGGGGTTAGACAATGATCCAGTTTCATTCTCTTACACGTAGCTGTCCAGTTTTGCCAGCACCATCTGTTGAAGAGACTGTCATTTCCCCATTGTATGTCCATGGATCCTTTATCGAATATTAGTTGACCATATATGTTCGGGTTAATGTTTGGAGTCTCTATTCTGTTCCATTGTTCTGTGGCTCTGTTCTTGTGCTAGTACTAAATTGTCTTGATTACTGTGGCTTTGTAGTAGAGCTTGAAGTTGGGGAGTGAGATCCCCCCCACTTTATTCTTCCTTCTCAGGATTGTTTTGGCTATTCGGGGTCTTTGGTGTTTCCATATGAATTTTTGAACTATTTGTTCCAGTTCATTGAAGAATGCTGTTGGTAGTTTGATAGGGATTGCATCGAATCTGTTTATTGCTTTGGGCAGGATGGCCATTTTGACGATATTAATTCTTCCTAGCCAGGAGCATGGGATGAGTTTCCATTTGTTAGTGACCTCTTTAATTTCTCTTAAGAGTGTCTTATAGTTTTCAGGGTATAGGTCTTTCACTTCATTGGTTAGGTTTATTCCAAGGTATTTTATTCTTTTTGATGCTATTGTGAATGGAATTGTTTTCCTGATTTCTCTTTCTATTAGTTCATTGTTAGTGTATAGGAAAGCTACAGATTTCTGTGTGTTAATTTTCTATCCTGCAACTTTGCTGAATTCCGATTATTGGCTCTAGTAGTTTCAGAGTGGAGTCTTTAGGGTTTTTTATGTACAATATCATGTCATCTGCAAATAGTGACAGTTTAACTTCTTCTTTACCAATCTGGATTCCTTATATTTCTTTGTTTTGTCTAATTGTCATGGCTAGGACCTCTAGTACTATGTTGAATAACAGTGGGGAGGGTGGGCATCCCTGCCTTGTTCCCAATTGCAGAGGAAAAGCTTTCAGCTTCTTGCTGTTCAGTATGATGTTGGTTGTGGGTTTATCATATATGGCCTTTATTGTTTAGGTACTTGCCCTCTATAACCATTTTGTTGAGAGTTTTTATCATGAATGGATGTTGAATTTTGTCAAATGCTTTTTTAGCATCTATGGAGATGATCATGTGGTTTTTGTCTTTCTTTTTGTTGATATGGTGAATGATGTTGATGGATTTTTGAATGTTGTACCATCCTCTCATCCCTGGGATGAATTCCACTTGGTCATGGTGTACGATCCTTTTGATGTATTTTTGAAATTGGTTTGCTTATATTTGTTGAGTATTTTTGCATCTACGTTCATCAGGGATATTGTTCTGTAGTTTTCTTTTTTGGTGCTGTCTTAGCCTGGTTTTGGTATTAGGGTGATGTTGGCTTCATAGAATGAGTTTGGGAGTATTCCGTCCTCTTCTATTGTTTGGAAAACTTTAAGGAGAATGTGTATTATGTCTTCCCTGTATGTCTGATAAAATTCTGAGGTAAACCCATCCGGCCCTGGGGTGTTGTTCTTTGGTAGTTTTTTTATTACTGCTTCAATTTTGTTGCTGGTAATTGGTCTGTTTAGATTTTCTGTTTCTTTCTGGGTCAGTCTTGGAAGGTTGCATTTTTCTAGGAAGTTGTCCATTTCTTCTAGGTTTCCCAGCTTGTTAGCATATAGGTTTTCATAGTAGTCTATAATAATTCTTTGTATTTCTGTGGGGTCCGTCGTGATTTTTCCTTTCTCGTTTATGATTCTGTTGATTTGTGTTGACTCTCTTTTCCACTTAATAAGTCTGGCTAGAGGCTTATCTATTTTGTTTATTTTCCCGAAGAACCAGCTCTTGGTTTCATTGATTTTTGCTATTGTTTTATTCTTCTCAATTTTATTTATTTCTCCTCTGATCTTTATTATGTCCCTCCTTCTGGTAACCTTAGGCCTCATTTGTTCTTCTTTTTCCAATTTTGATAATTGTGACATTAGACCATTCATTTGGGATTGTTCTTCCTTCTGTAAATATGCCTGGGTTGCTATATACTTTCCTCTTAAGACTGCTTTTGCTGTATCCCACAGTAGTTGGGGCTTTGTGTTGTTGTTGTCATTTGTTTCCATATATTGCTGGATCTCCATTTTAATTTGGTCATTGATCCATTGATTATTTAGGAGCATGTTGTTAAGCCTCCATGTGTTTGTGAGCCTTTTTGCTTTCTTTGTACAATTTATTTCTAGTTTTATGCCTTTGTGGTTGGACAAGTTGGTTGGTAGGATTTCAATCTTTTGGAATTTACTGAGGCTCTTTTTGTGGCCTAGTATGTGGTCTATTCTGGAGAATGTTCCATGTGCACTTGAGAAGAATGTGTATCCTATTGCTTTTGGATGTAGAGTTCTATAGATGTCTGTTAGGTCCATCTGTTGTAGTGTGTTGTTCAGTGCCTCTGTGTCCTTACTTATTTTCTGTCTGGTGGATCTGTCCTTTGGAGTGAGTGGTGTGTTGAAGTCTCCCAAAATGAATGCACTGCATTCCATTTCCTCCTTTAATTCTATTTGTATTTGTTTCACATATGTTGGTGCTCCTGTATTGGGTGCATATATATTTATAATGGTTATATCCACTTGATGGACTGAGCCCTTTATCATTATGCAATGTCCTTCTTTATCTTTTGTTACTTTCTTTATTTTGAAATCTATTTTGTCTGATACTAGTATTGCAACACCTGCTTTTTTCTGCCTGTTGTTCGCATGAAATATCTTTTTCCATCCCTTGACTTTAAGTTTGTGCATGTCTTTGGGTTTGAAGTGAGTCTTTTGTAAGCAGAATATGGATGAGTCTTGCCTTTTAATCCATTCTATTATTCTGTGTCTTTTGATTGGTGCATTAATTCTATTTACATTTAGGGTGATTATTGAAAGGTATGTACTTATTGCCATTGCAGGCTCTAAATTTGTGGTTACCAAAGGTTCAAGGTTAGCTTCTTTACTATCTTACTGTCTGAACTCATTCGCTTATTGAGCTATTATAAACATGGTCTGATGATTCTTTATTTCTTTCCCTTCTTATTCCTCCTCCTCCCTTCTTCATATGTTGGGTGTTTTGTTCTGTGCTCTTTTTAGGAGTGCTCCCATCTAGAGCAGTCCCTGTAGGATGCCCTGTAGAGGTGGTTTGTGGGAGGGAAATTCCCTCAACTTTTGCTTGTCTGGGAATTGTTTAATCCCTCCTTCATATTTAAATGATAATCGTGGTGGATACAGTAGTCTTGGTTCGAGGCCCATCTGTTTCATTGCATTATTCATGCCATTCTCTTCTGGCCTGTAGGGTTTCTGTTGAGAAGTCTGATGATAGCCTGATGGGTTTTCCTTTGTAGGTGACCTTTTTCTTCTCTCTGGCTGCCTTTAATACTTTGTCCTTGTCTTTGATATTTGCCATTTTAATTATTATGTGTCTTGGTGTTGCCCTCCTTGGATCCCTTGTCATGGGAGTTCTGTGTTCCTCTGTGGTCTGAGAGGCCATTTCTTCCCCTAGTTTGGGGAAGTTTTCAGCAATTAAGCAATTATTTCTTCAAAGACACTTTCTATCCCTTTTTCTCTCTCTTCTTCTTCTGGTACCCCTCTAATGCGGATATTGTTCCATTTCAATTGGTCACACAGTTCTCTTAAAATTTTTTCATTCCTGGAGATCCTTTTATCTCCCTGCATCAGCTTTTCTGTATTCCTGTTCTCTGTTTTCTAGTCCATTAATGGTCTCTTGCATCTCGTCCATTCTACTTTGAAGTCCTTCCAGAGATTGTTTTATTTCTGTATTCTCCCTCCTTAGTTCTTGCATATTTGTCTGCAAGTCCATCAGCATGGTTATGACTTTTGTTTTGAATTCTTTTTCAGGAAGATTGGTTCAATCTATCTCCTCAGGTTCCTTCTCAGTGGAAGATGTAGAAGATGTCCAAGCTGTCTGGGTTAGTCTTGTCTGGATCAAATTTTTTTGCCTTTTCATGTTGATAAGTGCAGTGGTGTGCTATTGGCTTGTCTGTCAGATGGGAGAGTCAAGACCCTTTCCACTTGCTCCTGGCCTTTCTTTACTGGGACAACTGCGACCCCTAGTGACTTGTGTTGGGCAATTGCATGTAGATTGGGTCTCTATCTTGCCCGGCTGAAAGCTCCCTTGCTGTGGGCGTGGCCAGCCTTAGGCCGCTGCTCTGCTATGGCGGGGCCCCAGAGGGGTAATGGACGGGGCGCTCTTTGGCTGTTTACCTCCATGAGGGGTCTCAGAGCTGTTGCCCAGGGGGTTAGTGCGCCCAGAGTTCCCTGGAATTTCCAGCTGCTGGACCGTGACCCGGGGTGCTTCCGTCCAGTGGTGGGGTCCCTGTACCTTTAAGACTTTCAAAAAGCACTCGCTTTTCTTTGTCCCAGGGGTGCCAGCTGTGTGACCCTCTCACAGGTCTTACTGTCCTGCTTTCCTAGTATCCATCACCCCACGCATGCACTGTGTGACTGCGCTGTAGTGTGGATGGCTAAGGCTGGGTGTTTAGCAGTCCTGCGTTCCATCTCCATCCCCCCTCCGACTCCTCTCCTCCCGCCGGGAGCTGGGGTGAGGGGCCTCGGGTCCCGCCGTGCTGTGGCTTGTATCTTACCCCTTCACCAGGCGCTGGGTTCTCGCAGGTGTGGATGTAGTCTGGCTGTTGTCCTGTGTCTTCTCTTCTCACTTTTAGGGATAGTTGTATTTGTTGTATTTTCAAAAATATATATGTTTTTGGGAGGAGATTCCCACTGTCCTACTCATGCTGCCATCTTGGCTCTGCCCCTCTCTACTATAATATTTATCAAATAATATATTAATTTTTAAAACCTATCCATTACTCAAAATGAATTGTAATTTCTTCAAAAGCAAAAAACTATATTTAGTATAGCATAAGGAAAGCAGTATAGTATAAGAGTTATAAATCAGGGCGTGGACTTTAGGATCAAAGAAGTGCAATTTGAATCTCAGGTATACACCACTTCCTAGTATACGACCTCAGTGTTATCATCTGTGAAATGGGGATAACAATTAAATAATAATAATAATAGCAATATTCTAAATTATACATAACGTGTGTAAAGTGCTTAACACAATTCTTGGCACAAAGTATTTGCTAAGTCAGTTTTAGTTGTTATTAATTCTCTTCTAATTTAAACAGGGTCTCACTCATCATAGATTATCAATAAATATTTGGTAAATGAGTTAATCAATAAGCGATAACAGAATGTAACTTTCTCTCTATGTTTCTTTAATGACTGAAGTGATGAGGAATTCAGCAAGCATTGCTCCTACCATCAGAATAAATTTTAGGGCATAGAAAACTAAGACATAGACAAAATTTCCACAAAGCCAAATGAAGGTAGAGGTAAAGAAAAGGTACACAAAAGTAAAAGGTGCTTTCTTTAAACCCCTCCAATTAGTAGCACATTTTTCCTGAGTTTATTAGAAAGGCTGATTATCCTCTTAAAGGTCAGGTGCCTCTGGTGATACTTCGTAAGAGTAAAATGTGGAAGTGAACACTATTGTAGGCTGCTATGTCTACAAGAGATTTATTCTTCTGATACAGGGATGTTCTCTGGATAATCCATGTTCCTGGTACCTATTTGTGGGGAGGAGGAAGGATGGGACACATACTTTGCCTGGAAATAGTAAGAGAGGGACAAGATAGATCAACACTGGGCCTCAGAGTAGGGAATATCAGCATCCTGAATTTGAAGTAGTGGAAGTACCTAGATTACTATTTGGTCAAGGATCATTCTGGATTTATTAACTCTAAAATACCCACAGATCTATTGGCCTCACTATTCTGCCCTGCAGTTGCTCTGCTCAGGTTTAAGTCCTCAAGACTTTTTACCTAAAGTGTTGCCAAACTTCTTGATGTGCAGTCCCTGCAGCTGATCCCTACGGCTGCCTTCCACGTGCCAGCAAGGGTCATCTTCAAAAGCACATTCCTTCAGCTCCAGCCTCTGCCTCAAAACCCTCTGGCTATGCATTGTTTTCATGATCCTGTGGAATCCCCTAACTTTAGCACAGACTGGTTTCTATTGATCTTTCCAGCTGTACCTCCTCACACCCTTCGCCCCACTCCACAGGCACCCTCATTCTAGCTGAAGGAAAGTCCCCAAGTTTCCCACATAGGTCATTTACCTCTCACATCTACGTCTTTGCTTATGTTATCCTTTCTTTTCAGGATGCTCTCTGTGATACAGGACCACACAAACTACAGGAACACCAAAAGGCTGCCTTTTCTGTGAAGTCTTCCACATGTTCCCATTTCCCATTCTGAATAAATTACTTGCCTTGTTAAGACTCCACTGCCCAGGGTTTTTGTCTGAGTTCACACTTACACTTCTATAGGTTAATTAGCTGCTCATAAATTTATAACCCTACTAATCAGTGAACTCCTTGATGTTGGGTGTTAAATTTCATTCATTTTTGTAAGATTAAAATGTGGAAGTGAACACTATTGTAGGCTGCTATGCCTTACATAGCATTTAGCACACTTTCAGGGTCTTATAATACTTGCTGAGTGGCTGGAGGAACTTAGGGCAGAAGTAGGACTGAAGAAAGTTCTCCTCTATTTTCAATTGCACAAGGTATTAAACTTGTATATTAATTGAGAAGTGAATCAATTAAGAAATCAGTATATATGTATTTTATGGATGTTTAAAGTGGTATCTCTGGATGTATTTTATGTGGGAATATTGGTTTAACATATTCAATGTATTTGAGAAAAAAATGAAGATTAATTTTGCCTACATGATTATTTTAATCACTTCCCATATTTTCTCAACTGTTGTCTGAAGAATAAGATTTTCTTGGAAAACAAAATAGATCATTATGGACAAAATTGTAGAGTTTTGATAATAAGACACCTGAATTTTAATACAGTTGTGCTTTAAAACCATTACTAAATAGTCTGAGATGCACCTCCATGGGGCTATGATCAGGTCCTAGTCAGGGCTTCTGTTTATGGTATTGGATATTAAGGAAGATACCAGACATAATCCATCTCTAAAGCTCAATGCAAAATGCAAAAATAACTTCCATTATGATGAATGTTTATAGTTACCCCAAAGGTGGTCTCTAAAATCTCTCAGAGGAAATGCATTTATTTGTGATGGACAAATTGAATCAATAAAGAATGATTTAAATTATTAAGAAATAAAGTTTCTGGACTTATTTATCATGTACCTGATTCCTTTGCAAAGAAGTCCTACTGATTATGGTAAGACAGGTAAGACAGTTCCCAGTAAAATCTTAGGAAACAAAACAATGCATCATTTAATCAGTACTTGAAATGAGAAGTCGGTTTCCCTACATAAAAACCACCATTCTAATCATAGTACAGGGTATAGTAACGGAGTCTCAAAATGCCTGCTTCTGTACTCTGATTAAAAGCTACTATTCTAGCAAATGTATTTTTATTAGACAGCTCCATGAGCTTTTGCACTCCTTCCCTTATACGGCTAGACACTCTAGCTGACTGCGGTGCATGCATTTATCAGTGAGTGAAGCAAAGGTTAAGTGTGTATGACACAGATGGGCCCCACGATTAAGTATACACTGTGAAATGCATGTGGATGTTCATGATTTAAGCCAATGAACTGCGGCCTGAAATGACGTCACCCGAAGCGCAGCGGTAAGTGGAAGGTCAAACCTACTTGCATCTCGGCTCATTAAGCGCAGTTAAAGTGCAAATCCCCTCATTCTGACAGTAGTGATCACAAGGGTTCTCTTTCTGGTCACAGCGCTGACTTTTAAACCCCACAGAGCATCTGCAGAATTTCAGTAAAATACAGCTAAATAAAGCATCTGACTTTTTTTTTTTGCTAAATACTTTTCAAATTTATTTCATACAGAGATAGTAACATGAATAAAACTTATAAAACTTTTCTCAGGTTGTTCACTTTTCTCTCAGTCACAGTCACCACATGCTATCCTGACAAGTGGGGGGAGAGAGGAGAATGCAGATGTGGATCACAATCGTATGTGGGCATCATCCTCCTGGTCAAGCAGTGATAACAGAAAACTCAAAACAGAGAATAAGGGAGCGGAATGGTTTTATTCAAGATGTGTTAGAGATGGAAAATTATTAAATTCCAGATTTTCCTGGAGCAGAGAATCTCTAATACTCTCAAAAAGTTTAGAAACCCAGATTCAAGTTATGTATTCCAAAGGATAGAGGGGTTCAGTAGGTTGACATAGTACAACACTCTAAACCTGATGAAAACATCAAATAGCATTATACATTTGAAAAGATGTCTCAAGTCCTTTTGAAGAGTGGCTACAAGTACTAACGTATTTGTAAATATGATTATGTCTGGGTTTCACATATCTGAGTAAAGTCAATGGAATAAAACAATTTTCCCCAGCATTTCCAAGTTCAAAGATCTATGAATGTCTGAAATGGGTATGATTCTAAACACCGAATGAGCTCTTCCTTATGAAATCACTAGCCAGGTGATGAAGGAGGAGATTCTGTAGCACACGGGCCAATAAGGGACACTACTTTATCAGAGATGTCTTTGAAACAGTCATTTAAAATGTCTTACCCCAGGAAAGAAACACACTAGAGCACGGATTCCATGTACATGCAAAGTCATATCATAAAATGTCCACAACATTATAAAATACTCACAGACACACAGGTACATTTGTCTCAGGGTCCAGCTGGCATGTGCCACCATTGTAACAGTAGCCATCACATAACTGACAGCTGGAGGCAATCTTTCCGTTAGTGCAGCTGCAGCAACAAAGAAAAAAATATCTCATTGTTATTGGCATCATGATTATTGAAAGCTGACACAGACTCTCTATAGATGAGACTCTTCAACATAGGGGAGGAATGGAATGACTGGCTAAAAGTAAGCTTTCAGAAAGACAGACTTGCTGGAGGCAAAGATTTTCTTTTGAAGAGTGAAGACATAAAACTTTTTCTTTTGGAAACTTTCAAATTTTCAACCCATTTGCTTACTACAGAAATTTAATATAGCTAGAAATATGTGTGGAAAAATATACTTTAATGTCTGTCACTTACACTTGAGGAAGACATTAGCATCAGTATCTTACTCCCTTTTCTGATAATCAGGGTTTTGTGACATCAGTGTAAGTTGTAAACCACAGAATCAAGTACTCTGGGACATTTTTAAATGTTTCAGCTATTCCTTCAAAACCTGGAAAATCTGGTCCAAAAGTTGTTATGAGTTTTAGACTCCACGTTTTGTAAGGAAGTACAGGATTATCTTGCAGTCACTTTCATCCCACTGTTTTCTCTCTTGGGACATGTAGTGTAATTAATATCAAACTCTTTATTCCAACAGAAAAAAACAATGAGCAATAATTGCAAAAATAAACAATAATGTTATAGGAACAATATGCAATATAGTAACAAAGTATTGAGGCTTTCCTGGAAGAAGTATGGAAAGAATCTAATTTACAGTACACAGAGTGTCTGGGATAAGAATAAACATTATGGCTACTGCTATACACACAAAAAAACTAAACATAACAATAATAGTAAAAATGCAGAAACTTCTTACCTGCCTCATTCTATTTTTAATAAATATTAATTTTAATAAATTAATAAATTGATTTTAATAATTAATAATAAACTATTACACTGACACTGAAAATTGGGGGAACAGAGAAAAGTTCATCATCAACATTCTGGGTTATCAAAGAATCTCTTCTATGAAAAGTATTTTAATAGAATCATATAAGGGCTTGGCCCAAATCAGAATTAAAACAGATCATACCGATGTTCTGATTATGAGATCATGTTAGTACTAGGTGCTATGAAACAATCAATGATATTGCAATAAATCTGGACACAGCGTTGACAAGGAACTCAAGCTACAATACTATTGACTGATCACTTTGATCCTCTCTGTGATGGATATCTATTGCAGTTCATCCATCAAAGGGTAATTTGCAATGACAGGTTAGAGGCCTGAAATAATTTGTAGACAATCCTGGTATTTATTCTGCATCTATTTATTTGACCTCATGTGGGTGTTTGGCCTGCTGGACATGCACTAGAATGCTTATAACTTCCCCAAGTGTTTAATTTAAAGGATTTTTAAATCACATTACTTGTCAGGATGAACAGAAGCAATGGGTCAAGTATGTATTAGATAAGATAGTGGAACCAAATGGGGAAGGAGATGTGGTTTCAAGCTTCCAATATTTAACAGAGAATACCACATCCTTTATCATCTGTAGAGGCATCAGAATACAGATGCAAAGTGAGCCAAGTATTTAGTGGTACTGGTGTCTGATATGTTAAATGGATCTGAATCTGGAAGACTTTTCCTTGCCCTCCATGCCAAGCCTCCTTGAAAAATCAAAGAGCAGAAAGTAATAGTTTCTTTTCTTATGAAAGGGACAACGTCAAAGAGAAAAACTAGCTCATTATACATGAAAGGATTTCCCACAACAAAAGCTAACTACACTCCAAATACCACCTCTTAAAAGAAAAAATATTCTAATTATTGATTGCTTTCAAGAGTTATAAAAGATGTTGCCTTTTTCTCCTTCTAAAGGTTTTGTTTGAATCCTCAACTGAAGAAAGAAATCTGTGGATATTTCAAATGTGAAATACAAATTATCCAAATCATTATAATGTATCTAAGAGTGCAGTTTATATTTTAATATGTTTTCATAATTTCACTTCTTAGAGGCATATGTGACAAACACACACACATGTACACACTTTGTGATATCACTTTCCAAAAGTTAATTACCAGTTGTCCAGAGCATACAAAGAAATGCCTATGATAGTTGACACCACAGAGGTATTATTTAGGCTATTAAAAATTATGATCAAGTCTTTCTTCATCAGTATTTACTTAGATTTATAGAAAAGAAAAACATGCAATTAGCTTCATTTAAAGATTTTACTCATTGTACTTGACAGGGTATCTTTTCTAGCTGACAGCTCACAGGCAGCCCATTAGAAACACACCTGACCATTTGAAGTCAGAAGTATATATGGAGGCTTGAATTTTTCTATTTAAGTAAAAAATAATTGACTTCCAATTGTGATTTTGTTTTAGTACCAGTTCTTTACTTATGAAACAGAAATTCCAACATCACTATAAACATTTAATACTAAGATGAAAATGATCATAGGTATGAAAACAAACTCATTGACTAAGTTTCAGAAAAGCCCTGTTTATATGGACATGCTCACATGTTACACAGCCTATCTGATAAATCAAGTCTTAGCCTCCTATTTTTAAACTTCCCCTATCTACTCATTGTCAGCAAATGTTACTTAACATTCTTAACATACACTTTTCTGAAAAGGTCTTTTAAGAGTCAAGAATTATAATGCTGGACCTCAAGAGCCTACTCAGAGCCTAGTCAGACGCCAGTTTTCTCTGTGTAGGTCTGAGAGTCCTGCCCCTCCTTCCTCGCATGGAACTTCCCCACGATGTAGAAACAGGGTGTGTGTCTCCGCATGGGCTTTTCCCAAGTAAATTGGGAGGACAGTGAGGCTCATAACCTTTCATAAATGAGGGCCAATCATTCCCAGCATGCATGGAATGGAGCTGTAAAGAAGATTCCACAGTGCATTCTTGAAAACGGTGCACTGGACATGAAGAAAAATGTATAGCCACTAATTGAGATGAAGTTCTGTCATGCTAATGTCTCATCACAAAGAAGTGGTGAGCTTAATGAGCAAACATGATTTTGATAGTTTATATGAAAATGTATTTTCCTTTTACGTACTTATCAAAGGCACAGAATGCAATTAGTCAAATTTTCAATTACTTTACTTAAAAAATAATGTACTTTCAAATGGCCCCATTTGAGGGTTTGAGTAATGTTATACATAATGATAACACAAATCATCTTTAGAGTAAATTCTAAAAGGAGAGTAAATAAAAGAGAAAAAAAGTTGTGCTGTCTGTAATAAAATTTTATTGGGCCTTGTTTGGCAGAGCAACATAACTCAGGGCTGGCACCTTCACTGAGCTGTCTCAGAGGAAGCTGAGGCATGATCATTATGGCATATTTCTCTCTCTCATTCATCATACTGCAAAGCAAGGTAACTGATGGAATCAGTCTTTATAAGTCCTTTTTTTAAAGGTTGTTAAAGAAGTTGGGAGTGAGGATTGATCTCTAACCTCAGGGGCATAAGCTTGTTTCATGATGGAACCTGAATGGCATGACCTTTCAGCTGTGGTGTCTCCATTCACTTGATCTTAAAACCAAAGGATCATTTTGTAACAACAGAAAAGCAAACATTCACTGAGTGAGTAATGATGAAATAATTAAATGCCAAAGCTACTCTAATTTAGGATTATTACACAGCGTTTTTTGAATGCATGTTGCATTTCACTGTTTCTTGCTTACTGTTAGGAACATTCTATATGGGGAATGATCTGATCATATCCTTCCATGAATTTTCATGTTCCCTAGAAGGACATAACACCATCATAAGTGTTGCATAAATGTGGACTTAATTGAAATGAATTGAATTTCACCTCTAGCAGAAAAAAGAAAAAAAAAGGATGCCATACTCACCATAGAGAATTTGAGAATA
Organism: Manis pentadactyla; assembly: GCF_030020395.1. Lineage (NCBI taxonomy): Eukaryota > Metazoa > Chordata > Mammalia > Pholidota > Manidae > Manis > Manis pentadactyla. The sequence goes on along the minus strand of NC_080026.1, from coordinate 30,002,794 downwards.
AAAAATTATTTACATTGTTTTCAAAGTTTATTACTGGACTGCCATGTGCCTCTGTCCTTTTGGGTTCAAAAGCTTTTATAAATTAAACTGAACATCCACTTACTTGCAAAATATATCTTCACTGTCTTTATTTATAATGCAGTGCCCCCCATGGCACCTCATACATTTGTCGACCTCACACTTTGGCCCTTCATAACGTGTTGGACAGACACATGCAACACTTCCATCATCCCCAATGGTGCAGGATTCAGAATTCACACAGTAGTGGTGACACACATCTAGGAGGAATGCACACAACAGAAAAATGAAATTCTAGTAGACAACCCTTTTTCTTTAGTAAAGATAAATATTATCATTTCATCTAATATTTAAGAATGAGTAGATTAATTTGCAAAAGCAGCTTGCGATTATACAAAACTTGAGTTCTCTAATGATGCCATTGATTCCCCTTTTTGCTTGAGTGAAGCATCATTTCATCTGGCTAAAAGGAAATGAGTTATATTGATGTAATGCTAGCTGAAAAATTCTTCTGGTTCTGAATTTTAAAGTTTAAGTCAGCAAGGTTCCTGAGCTTTCTAATGAGCAATATTACTATTATTCTTAAATTAGCAGAAGTGCTCAAGATGTCATTGTTTAGATATCATTAATTATTGCCTCTCCTCATACCTCTTTTCATCCAGAGAACCACTTCACTGCATACCTTGGAACCAGTCCTTGGTGTGGTGGAAAGAAGCCTCACTCTACATGCACCATCACCAGCCCCTGTATTTCTAGATGCCAGGGTATGTGAGCAGACAAGAGGTGTGCCTGTCATGGAATTCCAGAAGAAAAGCAGACTGCCTGATCCATCATGGGTAGGATGTGACAATGGCTACTGTCCCCCTTCTAGGTGAGAACCCAGCCTCCCCATCAGTCAGAGGGAAAACTTCCCTGTAGTCCAAGACCTGTTTTGAAAGATGCATCCTGTTGAGCATTAGTGACAATTTTCCCAACTGCAGAGGCATACTTCCTCAAATATTTCTATACCTCTTAAATATGAGTGATAAAACAAAGACCATTTACATTTAATAACTGAATGATCCCACTAACTTTGTAATTAGATATTCTCCCTGTCTTATGAAAAGCAGACAAGTCTATATGTGTGTTTATATAGGACTATGTTATAATTTACTACCATCAAAATATTGAAATTCATAATACAATAATCTTAAGCAAAAGAATTGATTAAATCAATCCCAGACTCTGTATATAAAAACTACAATTTCCTTTCAGCTATCTAATTGTGAAGCCATGTTAAATGAGATTAGCTGAGATGAAAATCACAATTAATAAACTTTAACCTGTTATAAGACAATTATAGTGGATGAAAAAAATTAAAACATAACTTATAATTCTGTTTATCTATTTATCTAGCCCTTTATTAAATAAGACAAAAATTAAATTTGACAGGCTTGCTTCATATTTATGGATATTATTTCAAGCATTCTTATGCTTGCTTTTGCATTATGCCAGCACCCTCAGTGAGATTCAATGCTGAAGTATATTACTATGTGCTTTGACTATATTTAAGAAAAGTAGCACTTGCGAAAGATGAGAGACTTGGAGACCTGAAAACTAAGCCAATGTTAGTATTAGTCCACTATGGTATCTGTTTGCATTCCATTTTTTTTTTATGAAGAATGTACTAGCAGCAGCCTATCTGATCATCTACTACCCTCTCTCTCCTATTTGATGCAGAAATCTCTACAGAACAAGTTTCATGATCAGGTTGCTAGATACTTCTTAGTGACAAAGAGCTGTTTTAATGGTGCCCCCAGTTGTGCTGAATTTCATCTTTGGTTCGGGTTCAGTTGCCTGATGAGACATGGAAGTCAGCTGATTTCCAAGATCTTCATATTATGTTCTTATTCAGAGGTTTCCGTAGTAGAGAATTCATCAGAATCACGTAGGTGACTTGCAAATGCAAATTCTAGTGCCATTCCCTGTGGCCCACCACATACCTCTAGATTCAAATTCATTAATCTGAAATGGGGTCCAGGTGATTTCAGGGACCTGACTGATGAACCAGAATTAGGGATCTACCAAATGTAAGAAATGATGATCTGGAGATAATTTTACTGATCAGCAAAGGCAATACATTGTTTAATAGTTGTAAATGGATTTAATTTGACTGAACTAGTTCATTTCTTGACTTTGTGAACCTTAATTAAAATGTAATTTTAATCTAAAATTTGAACCACTTTATTCCTATAACTACATCACTGAGCAGACCTAAGAAACTAGAAAAAAAGCAGACTAACATTCTAAGGGTTGATGACTATCCTTATGCCACACTATATAGCAAGGTATAGTTTGCACTTAGAATGCTAAGGACAGAGTTAAAAATGTATCTGTAATTTAATAATTATAAGTAATTTTGACGTATACATTAAATCTATTTAGACAGATTAAAAGCCATAAGAATGTACAGAACTTATTAGTAATCAGGAAATGCAAATTAATACCTCAAAAAATGCCACTGCAAACCCTCCATACTGACAACAAAGAGCAGAAACTCTCATACACGACCAGGTGGAATATGAGTTGGTTCCACCTATTTGAAAAACACCTGACAGTACCTGGTAAGTTCGATCCTTATGACCTAGCATTTCCACTTTTAATATACAGCCATGAGAAAAGTATGCACATATGTACAAAACATGTATATAATACTGCTCAGAAATTGATTTAGAAATAGCCCCAAACTGAAAATAATCCACATGTCCATTGTAAGAAGAATAAAATGTTGTTTACTTATACAGTAGGATACACACACACACACGTGTGTGTATATATACAAATAAATGAAAAATGAAATTATGCTTAGAAGCAATAACATGGATGAATCTCACAAAAATAGTATTGAGGGAAAAAGACTGGACACAAAAATATATGAACTGTATGCTTGTGATTTAAAATTTTTCTAGACATATACTTCAATAGAAAAGGTTTTTTTAAACTGAGTGGCACATAAACTACAATTAGAATATTTTAATAATTCTGGTTAATTTCCTAACTAAATAATTTTTCTCCTTACAGATGTTATTTCTAAAAGGAATTCATAGTACACTTTTTTATGCTTTGTGGGAAATTCTCTACCTTTCTACACCTTCCATTTTTTTTATAGCATGTCAGATGCACATTATTCTATGCAGTTGTTTGGTCTGATGGCATACAAATGGAATCCAAAGAATGTAAAATAAATGTTTGCTTAAGATAAAATATTGAAATAAGCAGATACTAGAATTTACATTTTAATAAATAGTTCTAAATTGCATGCTGTTAAGCTATGCTACTTTTTCCCTATAAAAACAGGAAGAAATCATTTTAGGCTCAGAACCCTTTCTCTACAGATATTCAAATGGAAAACATTTCATTTTTCCTAGTTTACATGCTTAGCACTCTATGCTAAATTGAAGTTCAGGGACAGAGAGTTGCTCACTCTACTCCAGCCCTTCCAGTTGCTTTGCAATGCCTTACTGTGAGCATTTGTTGACTGTCTCCCACTGTTAGCCTTCAGATGTGAAACATTTAGAACCTGCGGAGTTACATCTTTGGCTGGATTATTTTCTGCACCACTATTAGGATTCTAAGGCCCACCCCTTTGAATATATATTCCCTCTTCTCTTGACATCCTTCCTTCTTCTTTCTCTGCCTGTTTCTCTCCTTCTTTCTTTGTTTCAGTCTTCCCAATTTACTCAATTCCTACTCCAAGATTCCTGAACATAGAAGAAAGTGGACTTTATTTCATAGGAGACTTCAGCATCTTGATACTTAAACTACTACATAAACACCAGATGCTTACAAACTGGGAAACAAAATTATTCCTTCAAATGCTTTCTGTTACCTTGAGTTTAATCATGACACATACTATGTGTAAGTCAAGGAGTTTGAAACATCTAATGATGCTGTTTTTAAATTGGGGGATTCAGCCAAAGTCCACATTCTCTGCCATTGTTTTAATATAATGACATCAATGTACAATAAGTCATAGGAATGCTACCTAATTTCTCTCTCAATCTCTTCTCAGCTCTAATCCACTTTGAATTACAAGCACTTACATAAAACCTGCATAAATATATGCTCTATTTTCACCATTATCACCTCTCTAAATATTTTTTTAATAATTACCAAATACTCACATTTAAATTCTAAGTATCTCTTCAGCTATTTATCTTCATTATCACTTGCCAATCCAGCAGAATTTAACAATGAAGAAGAAGGGTCGATGAGAAGGTTCCTTTGGTACGTGATCGCTCACTTTGGTTCTAAGGATTCTGCCCTGACCGAACAAACTCTGAATGAACACTTATCTTATCCCAGAGCACTGAAAAGCAGCGACCCTATTTTACCACTTACAGCATCAAAAATGTTTTAAAACTATTTTGAAAGTAATCCTATCTTTCTGTAAGAGAGATACATGCTTTCTTAAAATACATTGATACTTTTATTCATGACTTTTATTAAAGATTTTCAGAATGATATTTATCATTATGACTATCAATTATTTGTACGAATTTCCCTTTCCAGACGTTTTGTAGCCTTCTGTTTTTTTTTTCATATTTGAGCTTCAACTAAGTGAAATCAGTATTGTGAAGCAGTAAATAAATCTCAATAAAAACTAAATAATTCTGCCTTAATAAAAAAGAGTTAGGGATGTTGTTGTTGGTTGGTAAATACTAAGGTGTAAAGCAAATTTCTTTTGTTTTCTGACACACGGACAGACACACCCCTACCCTCACACAACTATCTTCTTTTTTTCTTCAAATTTAAAATTTAACTTGATAGTTATTGGTACTGAAAGATGGCAAAAAAAAAAGTCAACTAAAAGAAGAGTGGTTAGAAGAAAATATAGGTACAGGAGAATTTTTGTTGGAAGGTATGGATTAGGGATGGGATTGAAGATGGAAAAGAGGGATTAAAGATTGAAGATAAAAGAGTCTAGCCATATCAATCAGGAAGTATTCTGCAGGAAGAGTCTGAATTTGTGGAAAGGAAAGCTGGTGGAACATCACAGTTGATCTTGTTTTGCACAATGTGAGTAATTTAACCATGACAATACAGGTAAGTGGTGGATCCATTTGCTGAGGATGTGCATGTGCCTAATTGTATATTGTGAGCTGTGGGAAGAGTTCAGAAATACAAGACAAGACACCAGCTCTTGGAGAACTGATAACCAGTAGAAAGGCTAAGACAAAAAGAAAGAAGGAACCAAATTTGATCTGAATAGTGTCTACTGTAGCAAGGGCCTACATATACTGCCACCAACAAAATCTTCCTTCCTGTGGGAAGTCCATATCAAAAGTTTTGAGCACTTTACTGACCTGAATGTCCTAACAACTGAGATGTTCTACATATGATAAGAATGAGCAATAATGAAATGTAATTAATCTGTGCTAAGTAGAGATTACCATGAAATTACATAATAACATTTTATATTCACAATATAAAAATTGTTATAACCTCTGTAGAATAATTACAATAAGAACTGCATAGTAGCACTAAACACAATCATGAAATCTAAAGGACAAGGATGGATATATAATTACAGAGAATTCATATGGTAATTAGGTAGATAATAACTGGAGAATAAGTGAATGGCTATTTGATGCAGCAGAAGTGAAGTAATTTTCAAGGGAGATCATTATGGCATTCTGTTTCTCTTTCTGTCTCTCTCATAGTCTATCTTTCCTTTGTTAGCAACCATAAATACACGGAGATGTTTTTTTTAATCTTTTCAGTGTCTTAATGGACTGTATAAAAATATGTGCATGTATGGGTATATGTACAAGTTTATGAATATTCATGGAGAGCTAGATGTCTATAAAACCTCTAACTGCATTTAACTTCTTTCCCAAATATTTCTTTCTATTGAAAAGTAAGTGTCAAGACTATTTAGCGATTAGCTGATATTTGCGAATGGGCTATCCTCATTGTAATAGTCAGTGAAGTGTGGTATTTATTTAAAAAGAAGAACACAAACTAAAATAACACCACCTGAACAGGAGCTGAAGATACTCAGTAAGAATACTGGAGAAACTGGAGAGTATTTAATTGGTAATACAGGATGGCTATCTAGGAGATATTACATTACATAATTACGTGAATGCACATCAGTTGTTCTACTTCACTGAATTTTGACCTGGCCTTAAAAAAATTAATTATGTGAATTGGCTTTAAGACTCACAATTTAGGTAAACATCTGATAATTTAGAACTGTGTACATACACACAAATAACAATAAATTAATAGGATTGGATGACTTTCACAAGGAAGTCTAGGTAAAACCACAGTGCATAGCCCCAGGCATTCTATAATTGGGCTCCAATTTCAGTGAAATTTGCACTCCACCTTCACTGTTACTTCATTGTGTTCCAGGAGTAGTAGGTTCTATAAATTTTACTAATATTCTTCTAGCAGGGAGGTTTATGACTGCTTCCATGTATGTATGAAATATAGAATTTCCAGGACCTCCACCAATGGCTTTTTATAAACTTTTGATGAATACTTATTCTAGAGTGACATAATAAGAAAAAGAAAAAAACAAAATCATTGACCAGAATATGAGGAACTTGGAGGTTAAATTTAGTCTTTTCGCTGGCTAACCAGTGTGACCTAATCTTAGTTACTTGACTAATTTTTTTGACATCATTTGGTCATCTTTGAACAGAGGCAGTATTACTAAACATGCCTCAGGTCATGTCATGATTTCCTCCTCACCCAGCCATCCTCAACAGTGCCCTTTCTATCAAGGCAGCCAGAACCTGTTTCAAGTAAAATGACAGAAACAAGAAATATGATGATGATAATCACTTGTGTTTAGCTGTCTGCTACATGCTAGGCACATGTGTTTGTTATAATCTTGCACATTACAAGGTATTATCCTCATTTTATAGGTGAACAGACTGAAACAGAGGTTTAGTAATTTGTCAAAGATCACACAAGAACAAGTAGGAGAACTGAAATTCAACCCAAATAAGCCTAACTCTAGAGAGAAAACTCTTATTTTTCTTATTCAATAATTCATGCATTTGTTCAGGAAAAAAAAATTAGAGAATAATTTTGAATATTGTTAGTGTTCTCTTTCCTTTATGTTCATCGAAAACTGAACATGCCCATCTACACAGATAACTGAGGCTCTACCACCAGTCGGAATGCTAAAGGCTCTAATAGCAGCAGAGCAGCTGGCCTAGGAGAGCTGACTGATGCCACCAAGACCTGCAATATCAGCGCTCAGGGACCACGCCAGACTCCCACGCCCCACCCAAGGGTCCACATTTCTTGTTCCATCTCAGCCTTCTTTCCCAACCCATTTCTGGATATTTGCCTCTCTAGCCACTGATGATTCGTTTACAGTACTAGATTCTCTTACTTGGAAGATTCTGGAAATGTTCCAGGACTCTTAAATGTGTTAATAAGAGTGATTGTCTAAAGTCAGTTTTTCATCTAGCACATTTTAGGAGGCAAAAGAGATAAGGTTACTTGCATACATTTTCTTAGAACTTTGTGATTGTTGTCTTTGAAGTATTATATAAGGAAACAGAAAAACAGACTTAAGAAATATTAGAATTGATTCTTTTTACATTCCTTAAATATCACAGCCAAAGATATTTTAATCATTAAGCTTATTAAGTAGTCCTAATATATCACCCAATTTCAGAACTAAGTTTAATAAAGTAGGCAAACATTGAATCTAGGTATGCCAATTAAATATTCACCAGGGGAAAAAAATGTGTGCAGAACTCTTATTAGAGATGATAAATTTTCATCAGGAAAGCATGTCTAGAAAAATTAGTTTTATTTAATTTATTACTAAAAATAGAAATATATCCCAAATATTTCTATAGGGAAAACTGAAAAACTTAAAAGAATTAAATCCATCCCATGCACACAGTGCTATCTCTGAGTAACCAGGTAGAAGTACAATATGAAATTCACAAACACAAAGTTATGAAAACTTTGATTTGAGTGAGACATATGGAGTGAGATTTTAAAAGTACCAGAATTTAAATTTTCAACAGACCACTCCTTCAAATAGTATACTAATAGTGGCAGCAGTAATTCTAGTAATACTTAAAAACTAACTCATAAAACTATTATGGTGCTGTTTTTTCAAATATCAAAGAAACCTATACAACTCTTATTTATAAACAATGCTCTGCATTGTGTGTTCCTCTGCTTTTAAAGAAATCCAGCTATAAAAAGTTTCAGCAAGTAACTGTTTATAAAGTGGGAAAGAGACATTTGAGACTTATATGCAAGCTGACTTGCAGATGAGAGCTAGATGTGGTCTACCAATGAGTCTCAGTGGGAACCAAGTAAGTGAATAAGCATATGATAGCTTAAAAATAGAATGAGGAAAGCCTGCACATAGATCATCAGTCATACGTAGGTCTAATGACCCTATCTGGACACCAAGTGTGTATTAAGGTTCAGTTAATTTCAGCCTTGTAGAATTTAATAACATCTAGTGTGTTAAAAGTTATCTATTGTATTAATACTGCCCATGCCATTAGAGAGCATTTATTTGATAAACCCTCAAGGTTGATGTGGTTAAAAGAAATCAAGGTCAAGAAAAGATTTTAGTTAATCAGTCCATGGAACTTTTTTATTTTAAAGACAGTTCAGAGCACAAAGTAGTAACTCATTTTTAGAAAACTGAAAAGAGTTTCATGTAGAAATGGAAGGTGGGGAATGCTGGATAGGAGGTACTCATGGAAAGGATCCTCCCAGATGGGAACATCATGAGGCGAGTTACCGTCATCATATTGTGGCCCAAACAGAGGGCAGACGATATCCCACCTCATCATACTAGGAGAAGATGAGGCCATCTTAGACAAACTCATGTAGTTCCTACATGCATAACTTTCTTTCTCTCCCTTTTTCTTTTCTCTTACATCCTTTCTTTCTTCCAAGCTACTTACTTTAAATCTAAATGTCAAAGCAATCATTTCTGATATGCTTAGCTATACCTTCCTTCTCGTTTTCCTTCAGTATGTTACCTTGCAAAATACATAATATATATATATATATTTCTCTATGTCAATATGTTGATACAGTTATATAGAGGCAGCTTCCACCCTTGTCTGATAGCAAAAAGAAAAATAGCAGATTATATAGAAGTGATTACTATTTAATCAGAATTCACTAAGATATTGAGAAAATCACCTTTGAAAGATCACCTTTTCAAGTAAAATATGGCAAACTATAAAAGATTTCTCTACAGGATCTGCAAATAACCGTCGGTCAGATGTGTAGGGATAAACTGATGACTGATATATAATAATCAGCTTTCCACTTTACTAAGACTTTTAAATTCCAAGGTTGCAGAAAAATCACTTAAATTCTTTTAAGTAGTAGCATTTAACCTTTGTCATGATTAGAAGTATGCATTGAATTACTGTAATTAATCCATAAAATAATTTGATCCATCATATTTTTTTATTTAGAAAGATTATTATTCTTTCAAAATATCCTGGTAAATTGCTTCAGCCTTAATGCAATGATATTGTCATTACTCTTTCTTGCACACAATATCTGAAAAGGATACAGTAGCAAGAACCTTTGATACAATATGCAATCCTGCTTGTGTCTGTGTGTGTGTGTGTGTGTGTCTGTGTGTGTGTTTCTGTATCCCCCTACCCTTCTCTTCATTCAGACAGTAGATTCTTAATTTACTTTGCTTTATTTTTCATCATCTAGTTTCTCTGACCGCCTGACATCTTACATGTTCACATATTATTTATAAATACTCAAGTGTACCATGAGACCAGTTTCCTGTTTTATTCTTAAATAAATTCCAAGCCTCGGTGGATGGCACATATTAGATGCTCAATTAATATTGTAGAATTAATGAATAAGACTGCACCTTGGAGATCAGGCACTTCAGAAGGCAGAGAACAAGAGTCATACTGCTTATGTGTTTAGTTATAAAACCCCAAAGGAACTTATACATTTATGTAAATATGGGACCAGTCAAGGCTAGTTTTACCCACTTTTGAAACTAAAGTTTGCCAGGATGCCTATGTTTGTGTTCAGACCATATCCATGGATGTGGTACAATTAATAAATCTCTTTTTATTATCCAAACTATACATTACCTAAATACATATATCATATAAACACATATCATAAAATATATTGATTATGCATTATAAATGATAAGCATTGAAAATCTATAAAATTGGAATCTATCTATAAAAATGAAATCTAAAAAATAAATATTTACATCTGATTTTAAAATTTATACAGCACTTTTCTTGTAGATTACCTCACTTGAAACTCCCAAATCTGAGAAGCAGATAATTATAATTATTATCATTGTTTTGTCAACAAATCATATAACTGAGTTTATCCAGTGAAGATGAAAATAATTTGGAAATCCGAAGTTGTAGAATACCTTTTGTTAGTCTACAAACTTCTACTTTATATAGTTTTAAATGATTCTGAAAGAATGTTTTGATTTCCTATTACCATCTCTAAAACTCAATATTTCTTCCTCAAATCTGAATTCCAGCTTGACAGATTCCAGAGCAGTAAACTTAGAGTATATATGCAATGAAGTTTCAGAAACCTACGACAATTATATGTGAAATGTTTTGTGTATTTGCATTATTTGGATAGGAGATTCTTAAAAGAATCAGAAACCTATACTACCTTCCAATTTAAGGAGCACTGAAATACAGAGTTGGAAAATTCTACCTTAAATTCCAGTTATTCAAGGTCTGGAAGGTACCATGGAAATGACCTGAACTCTTGGCCTAAAATGATAACTGAGTAGTTAGTATTGCATTACATGGTCCCATCCAGCTCAATTTCTTTGTTTCTGTCACAGTGTTATTTGTATCAATGGATATTCAAGAAAAGCTTGCCCTCATATCATTACAATATAGATTTTTCTCAGTTCTCGAAACTGATAAACTGCAATTATTTCATCAAATTGAAAGTTAGATTGATCATATCATTACCACAGATTTAGTCATGGATCTTCAAGTGGCAATGAAGATCTAAAAATTCCAATTTAGCTATTAACCTTTGGATTAATAGTCCAGTGATAGTCTGAACCAAGGAACTTGCCTTCTTTAGAGTGTCTTATATTTAAAATGTGTCTGATTCTTCAAAGGCAACCCTCAATAATTTTTTTCTCCTAATAGCTCATTTTCACATAACTAAGTACATAGATTGTGAAAAATTGTTGGTTATCTTCTTTTCACTTAACATTTGCTCCTTTTAGTGTTACTCTATTTGTTGGAAAACATCAGATTTTAAAATATATTCTTTTATTTAAATCAAACACGATAATTAGATTTGTACTCTGAGAATGAAACTGAGTAAATAAATACAATTATGAATGAACTGTTTTGAATTAAGTAAAGGTCTGCTCTTATTAGGTTACCAAATTGGTAAATTAGAAATCATTCCTCCTGTCTTTGGCCTTATTCAGTCTGGGACACAGAAGTCATGAGTTTCAGAGTTTGGAAATTTTTTTGTTTTTTAAATTTGGGAACTGAATGACGATGACATATTAACTCTCTTGCCATTTTTATCAACAGGATAAATACAAAAGTTTTTCTAACAGAGTATTAACTACCAAAAGAGATTCTATCTTTTGCAGAAAACAGAATAGCAATACTAGTTTATCGTTATGAAATCTTTAATAACATGAAGATTATCATACTAGTAAAGATAGGAATCTTATTTTATTTTTCTCTAAAGCATTTAAAGATTCCTGATTCATGACATTTTTTCAAAACATGTCAGATGACATCCCAAATCAGATATAAAGCACTGTTTTAAAATTACTCATAAATTAGCATTTGATTTAATTATTTTAAAAATGATGTTAGCAGATGCATTTAACTTGAAACAATTTGCTTGGTTTGAGATAAACCTCAAGTAAATATTTTTGCTTAATCTGTGTTTCTGTCTGTGCACAATTTATGTACTATGTTGTTTTCAAATACACAGTTCTGTTTACAGAAAATTATATATGAAGCCTTTCAGTTTACTTAATACCAAGTACAGCAGAATCACAATCATGGATGGATTCTATTCATGCAAAGCGTTTTTTTTTTTAGGCCACCCAAGTGGGCATATTCAGTTTACTTCAATAAAAATCCCTCTTTAGACAGTTACTAACCATTACTTACATGGCAGGTTATTTTCAAACTTCAATTAACCAGTTTTAAGGTTGTGTTTCATTGTCTTTTATGTTACTTTGTATATTTATTCTTACTTGAGTTGGAAAAAGATGGGTAAACATTTGTCAGTAATGCGAATGTGGCATAAAAGTAGAAGATTAAATCATTTAAACTTGTTTTGATTAAAAGGTTAAGCACTGCTTCAAGAATATGTGAGATGAACAAACCTAACCAAGGAAGTGAAAAACCTATACCCTGAAAACTATAAGACACTCTTAAGAGAAATTAAAGAGGACACTAATAAGTGGAAATTCATCCCATGCTCTTGGCTAGGAAGAATTAATATTAACAAAATGGCTATCCTACCTAAAGCAATCTACAGATTTGATGCAATCCCTATCAAAATACCTACAGCATTCTTCAATGAACTAGAGCAAATAGTTCTAAAATTCATATTGAACCACAAAAGACCCCGAATAGCCAAAGCAATCCTGAGAAAGAAGAATAAAGCAGGGGGAATTATGCTCCCTGACTTCAAGCTCTACTACAAAGCCGTGATAATCAAGACAATTCAGTAGTGGCACAAGAACAGACCCATAGACCAGAGGAACAGAATAGAGAGCCAAGACATAAACCCAAGCATATATGGTCAATTAATATATAATAAAGGAACCATGGATATACAATGGGGAAATGACAGCCTCTTCAACAGCTGGTGTTGGCAAAACTGGACAGCTACATGTAAGAGGATAAAACTGGATCATTGTCCAATTCCATACACAAAAGTATACTAAAAATGGATCAAAGACCTGAATGTAAGTCATGAAACCATAAAACTCTTAGAAGAAAACACAGGCAAAAATCTCTTGGACATAAACATGAGCAACTTCTGCATGAACATATATCCCCAGGCAAGGGAAACAAAAGCAGAAATGAACAAGTGAGGCTACATAAAAAAAAAAAAAAGCTTCTGTACAGCAAAGGACACCATCAGTAGACCAAAAAGACATCTTACAGTGTGGAAGAATATATTCATAAATGACATATCCAATAAGGGGTTGACATCCAAATTATATAAAGTGCTCATGCACCTCAACAAACAAAAGCAAATAAGCCAATTAAAAAATGGGCAAAGGAGCTCAAGGACACTTTTCCAAAGAAGAAATTCAGATGGCCAACAAGCACATGAAAAGATGCTCCACATCTCTAGTCATCAGAGAAATGCAAATTAAAACCACAGTGAGATATCACCTCACACCAGTAAGGATTGCCAACATCCAAAAGACAAACAACAACAAATGTTGGTGAGGATGTGGAGAAAGGGGAACCTTATTACACTGCTGGTGGGAATGTAAACTAGATCAACCATGGTGGAAAGCAGTATGGAGGTGCCTCAAAAAACTAAAAATAGAAATACCATTTGACCCAGAAATTCCACTCCTAGAAATTTACCCTAAGAATGGAGCAGCCCAGTTTGAAAAAGACTTATGTACCCCTATGTTTATCACAGCACTATTTACAATAGTCAAGAGATGGAAGCAACCTAAGTGTCTATCAGTAGATGAATGGATAAAGAAGATGTGATACATATACACAATGGAATATTATGCAGCCATAAGAAGAAAACAAATCTTACCCTTTGCAACAACATGGATGGAGCTAGAGGGTATTATGCACAGTGAAATAAGCCAGGTGGAAAAAGACAAGTAACAAATTATTTCACTCATCTGTGGAGTATAAGAACAAAGAAAAAACTGAAGGAACAAAACAGCAGCAGACTCACAGAACCCAAAGATGGACTAACAGTTACCACAGGGAAAGGGACAGGGGAGGATGGGTGGGAAGGGAGGGATAAGGGGGAAAAAGGGGCATTACAATCAGCACACATAATGTAGGGGGGTGGCGACACAGGACAGGCAGTATATACAGAGAAGACAAGTAATGATTCTATAGCATCTTACTATGATGATGGACAGTGACTGTAATGGGGTATGTGGGAGGGACTTGATAATAGGGGGAGTCTAGTAACCAGAAGGTTGTTCAAGTAGTTGTACATCAAGAATATCAAAATAGAGAGGGGGCAGAAGATGGCGGCGTGAGTAGAGCAGCGGAAATCTCCTCCCAAAACCACATATATCTATGAAAATATAAGAAAGACAACCCTTCCTAGAATAAAGACCAGAGGACACAGGACAACATCCAGACCACATCCGCACCTGAGAGAACCCAGCGCCTCACGAAGGGGGTAAGATACAAGCCCCGGCCCCGCGGGAGCCGAGCGCCCCTCCCCCCAGCTCCCGGAGGGAGAAGAGCAGGCAGAGTGGGAGGGAGACGGAGCCCAGGGCTGCCGAACACCCAGCCCCAGCCATCCGGGCCAGAGTGCAGGGCCCTCGATACTGGGAAAACAGGGCAGCAAGAACAGTGAGCAGGCACTGGAGGCTGGGCGACAGAGGACATAAGAAAAGCGCGCGACCATTTTTTTTTTTCCCTGTTTTGTTTTGGCGAGCGCTTTTTGGAAGTCTTAAAGGGATAGGGACCCCAATACTAGGGAAACAGGGCAGCAAGATCGGTGAGCAGATGCCTGAGGCTGACGCCAGAGAATAAAGAAAAACGAGCGGCCACATTTTATTTTTTTTTAATTGAAAAAAAATTTTTTTCTTTAATTAAAATTTTTTTTTTTTTTTTTCTGTGGTCGTTGTTTTGTTTTGGCTGGTGCTTTTTGGAAGTCTTAAAGGGGCAGGGTGGGACATGTAATCCAGTGGTAGGGAATCTGGGGATCTCTGGGCACCTTAACCACTGGGCTGCAGGGAGCAGGGAGGCCTCTTATGGAGATAAATAGCCTCCAGGCCGCTCCTCCTCCAACGCGACTCCACCACTTTGGAGCAGCTGCCCGAACCAGGCCACGCCCACAGCAACAGCGGAGATTAACTCCATAGCAGCCAGGCAGGAAGCAGAAGCCCTGTCTGCGCGCAGCTGCTCAGCACAAGCCACTAGAGGCCGCTGTTCTCCCAGGAGAGGAGGGCCACAAACCAACAAGAAGGGAAGTCCTTCCAGTCATCACTCGTCCCAGCTCTGCAAACTATTCCTATCACCATGAAAAGGCAAAGCTACAGGCAGACAAAGATCACAGAGAACACCAGAGAAGGAGACAGACCTAACCAGTCTTCCTGACAAAGAAGTCAAAATAAGAATCATAAACATGCTGACAGAGATGCAGAGAAATACGCAAGAGAAATGGGATGAAGTCCAGAGGGAGATCACAGATGCCAGAAAGGAGATCGCAGAAATGAAACAAAACTCTGGAAGGGTTTATAAGCAGAATGGATAGGATGCAAGAGGCCATTGATGGAATTGAAACCAGAGAACAGGAACGCATAGAAGCTGACATAGAGAGAGATAAAAGGATCTCCAGGAATGAAACAATGTTAAGAGAACTGTGTGACCAATCCAAAAGGAACAATATCCGTATTATAGGGGTTCCAGAAGAAGAAAAGAGAGGAAAAGAGATGGAAAGTATCTTAGAAGAAATAATTGATGAAAACTTCCCCAAACTGGGGGAGGAAATAATCGAACAGACCACGGAAATACACAGAACCCCCAACAGAAAGGATCCAAGGAGGATAACACCAAGACACATAATAATTAAAATGGCAAAGATCAAGGACAAAGAAAGAGTTTTAAAGGCAGCTAGAGAGAAAAATGTCACCTATAAAGGAAAACCCATCAGGCTAACATCAGATTTCTCGACAGAAACCCTACAGGCCAGAAGAGAATGGCATGATATATTTAATACAATGAAACAGAAGGGCCTTGAACCAAGGATACTGTATCCAGCACGACTATCAGTCAAATATGACGGTGGGATTAAACAATTCCTGGACAAACAAAAGCAGAGGGAATTTGCTTCCCACAAACCACCTCTACAGAACATCTTACAGGGACTGCTCTACATGGGAGCACTCCTAGAAAGAGCACAGAAGAAAACACCCAATAGATGAAGAATCAAGGAGGAGGAATAAGAAGGGAGAGAAGAAAAGAATCTCCAGACAGTGTATGTAACAGCTCAATAAGCGAGCTAAGTTAGGCAGTAAGATACTAAAGAGGCTAAACTTGAACCTTTGGTAACCATGAATTTAGAGCCTGCAATGGCAATAAGTACATATCTTTCAATAGTCACCCTAAATGTAAATGGGCTGAATGCACCAATCAAAAGACACAGAGTAATAGAATGGATAAAAAGGCAAGACCCATCTATATGCTGCTTACAAGAGACTCACCTCAAACCCAAAGACATGTACAGACTAAAAGTCAAGGGATGGAAAAACATATTTCAAGCAAACAACAGTGAGAAGTAAGCAGGGGTTGTAGTACAAATATCAAACAAAATGGACTTCAAAACAAAGAAAGTAACAAAAGATAAAGAAGGACACTACATAATGATAAAGGTCTCAGTCCAACAAGAGGATAAAAACATTCTAAATATATATGCACCCAACACAGGAGCACCAGCATATGTGAAACAAATAATAACAGAACTAAAGGGGGAAATAGACTGTAATGCATTCATTCTAGGAGACTTCAAAACACCACTCACCCCAAAGGATAGATCCACCGGGCAGAAAATAAGTAAGGACACGGAAGCACTGAACAACACAGTAGAGCAGATGGACCTAATAGACATCTATAGAGCTGTACATCCAAAAGCAACAGGATATACATTCTTCTCAAGTGCACATGGAACATTCTCCAGAATAGACCACATACTAGGCCACAAAAAGAGCCTCAGAAAATTCCAAAAGATTGAAATCCTACCAACCAACTTTTCAGACCACAAAGGCATAAAACTAGAAATAAACTGTACAAAGAAAGCAAAGAGGTGCACAAACACATGGAGGCTTAACAACACGCTCCTAAATAATCAATGGATCAATGACCAAATCAAAATGGAGATCCAGCAATATATGGAAACAAATGACAACAACAACACTAAGCCCCAACTTCTGTGGGATGCAGCAAAAGCAGTCTTAAGAGGAAAGTAGATAGCAATTCAAGCATATTTTAAAAAGGAAGAACAATCTCAAATGAATGATCTAATGTCACAATTATCGAAACTGGAAAAAGAAGAACAGATGAGGCCTTAGGTCAGCAGAAGGAGGGACATAATAAAGATGAGAGAAGAAATAAATAAAATTGAGAAGAATAAAACAATAGCAAAAAATCAATGAAACCAAGAGCTGGTTCTTCGAGAAAATAAACAAAATAGATAAGCCTCTAGCCAGACTTATTAAGAGGAAAAGAGAGTCAACACAAATCAACAGTATCAGAAACAAGAAAGGAAAAATCACGACGGACCCCACAGAAATACAAAGAATTATTAGAGAATACTATGAAAACCTATATGCTAACAAGCTGGGAAACCTAGGAGAAATGGACAACTGCTTAGAAAAATACAACCTTCCAAGACTGACCCAGAAAGAAACAGAAAATCTAAACAGACCAATTACCAGCAACGAAATTGAAGCAGTAATCAAAAAACTACCAAAGAACAAAACCCCCGGGCCAGATGGATTTAACTCGGAATTTTATCAGACATACAGGGAAGACATAATACCCATTCTCCTTAGAGTTTTCCAAAAAATAGAGGAGGAGGGGATACTCCCAAACTCATTCTATGAAGCTAACATCACCCTAATACCAAAACCAGGCAAAGACCCCACCAAAAAAGAAAACTACAGACCAATATCCCTGATGAACGTAGATGCAAAAATACTCAACAAAATATTAGCAAACTGAATTCAAAAATACATCAAAAGGATCATACAACATGACCAAGTGGGATTCATCCCAGGGATGCAAGGATGGTACAACATTCGAAAGTCCATCAACATCTTCCACCACATCGACAAAAAGAAAGACAAAAACCTCAAGATCATCTCCATAGATGCTGAAAAAGCATTTGACAAAGTTCAACATCCATTCATGATAAAAACTCTCAGCAAAATGGGAATAGAGGGCAAGTACCTCAACAAAATAAAGGCCATCTATGATAAACCCACAGCCAACATTATATTGAACAGCGAGAAGCTGAAAGCATTTCCTCTGAGATCGGTAACTAGACAGGGATGCCCACTCTCCCCACTGTTATTTAACATAGTACTGGAGGTCCTAGCCACGGCTATCAGACAAAACATAGAAATACACGGAATCCATATTGGTAAAGAAGAAGTTAAACTGTCACTATTTGCAGATAACATGATACTGTACATAAAAAACCCTAAAGACTCCACCCCAAAACTACTAGAACTGATATCGGAATACAGCAAAGTTGCAGGATACGAAATCAACACACAGAAATCTGTAGCTTTCCTATACACTAACAATGAACCAACAGAAAGAGAAATCAGGAAAACAACTCCATTCACAATTGCATCAAAAAAAATAAAATACCAAGGAATAAACCTAACCAAGGAAGTGAAATACTTATACTCTGAAAACTACAAGTCACTCTTAAGAGAAATTAAAGGAGACACTAACAGATGGAAACTCATCCCATGCTTGTGGCTAGGAAGAATTAATATCGTCAAAATGGCCATCCTGCCCAAAGCAATATACAGATTTGATGCAATCCCTATGAAACTACCAGCAACATTCTTCAATGAACTGGAACAAATAATTCAACAATTCATATGGAAACACCAAAGACCCCGAATAGCCAAAGCAATCCTGAGAAAGAAGAATAAAGTAGGGGGGATCTCACTCCCCAACTTCAAGCTCTACTATAAAACCATAGTAATCAAGACAATTTGATACTAGCACAAGAGCAGAGCCACAGACCAATGCAACAGACTAGAGAATCCAGACATTAACCCAGACATATATGGTCAATTAATATTTGATAAAGTAGCCATGGACATACAATGGCGAAATGACAGTCTCTTCAACAGATGGTGCTGGCAAAACTGGACAGCTACATGTAGGAGAATGAACCTGGACCATTGTCTAACCCCATATACAAAAGTAAACTCCAAATGGATCAAAGACCTGAATGTAAGTCATGAAACCATTAAACTCTTGGAAGAAAACATAGGCAAAAACCTTTTAGACATAAACATGAGTGACCTCTTCTTGAACATATCTCCCCGGGCTAGGAAAACAACAGCAAAAATGAATAAGTGGGACTATATTAAGCTGAAAAGCTTCTGTACAGCAAAAGACACCATCAATAGAACAAAAAGGAACCCTACAATATGGGAGAATATAATTGAAAATGACACATCCGATAAAGGCTTGATGTCCAGAATATATAAAGAGCTCACATGCCTCAACAAACAAAAAACAAATAAACCAATTAAAAAATGGGCAGAGGAACTGAACAGACAGTTCTCCAAAAAAGAAATACAGATGGCCAACAGACATATGAAAAGATGCTCCACATCGCTAATTATCAGAGAAATGCAAATTAAAACTACAATGAGGTATCACCTCACACAAGTGAGGATGGCTGCCATCCAAAAGACAGAGAACAACAAATGTTGGTGAGGCTGTGGAGAAAGGGGAACCCTCCTACACTGCTGGTGGGAATGTAAGTTAGTTCAACCATTGTGGAAAGCAGTATGGAGGTACATCAAAATGATCAAAACAGACCTACCATTTGACCCAGGAATTGTACTCCTAGGAATTTACCCTAAGAATGCAGCAATCAAGTATGAGAAAGATCAGTGCACCCCTATGTTTATCGCAGCACTATTTACAATAGCCAAGAATTGGAAGCAACCTAAATGTCCATCGATAGATGAATGGATAAAGAAGATGTGGTACATATACACAATGGAATACTACTCAGCCATAAGAAAAGGGCAAATCCAACCATTTGCAGCAACATGGATGGAGCTGGAGGGTATTATGCTCAGTGAAACAAGCCAAGCAGAGAAAGAGAAATACCAAATGATTTCACTTATCTGTGGAATAAAAGAACAAAGGAAAAACTGAAGGAACAAAACAGCAGCAGAATCACAGAACTCAAGAATGGACTAACAGGTACCAAAGGGAAAGGGACTGGGGAGGATGGGTGGGTAGGGAGGGATAAAGGGGGGGAGAAGTAAGGGGGTATTAAGATTAGCATGCATGGGGGGGTAGGAGAAAAGGGAGGGCTGTACATCAGAGAGAAGGCAAGTAGTGATTCTACAACATTTTGCTATGCTGATGGACAGTGACTGTAAAGGGGTTTATAGGGGGGACCTGGTATAGGGGAGAGCCTAGTAAACATAATATTTGTCATGTAAGTGTAGATTAGTGATACCAAAAAAAAAAAAAAAGGCAGTTTCTGTGTGGTAACCTCCAATGATTTCTACACAAGAGTATAGAGGGCATATAAAAGTGTAGGCTAAGGGTCTGTTTGTGTTTATACAGAGGATCAAAGCCTAATTGGGCTATCCCGAAAATGAACTAAGATACGATATGAAAAAGAACTTCCAACATCAGCACTCTCTGGAAGACTCATGCCAGAAGATGATCATCAAAAAACCCCAAGAAAGATCCATGCACTGCTACAGCTGTAGATGCACTCATCCCACCAGTTCCTGGACTTGCCATGGGAATGAGGAAGGAGATGTCTAAGCTGGCCTGTGCATACAGCAAAACAACAAATTTGACTGGATCTATACTGTTAGAACTCAATCAAGGATTAGGAGAAGTGCAAATTGTAGCACTCCAAAATCTTACAACTACAGACTATTTACTGTTAAAGGAACATAAGGGATGTGAACATTCCCCAGGAATGGGTTGTTTTAATTTGTCTGATTTCTCTCAGCCTGTTCAAGTTCAGTTGGACAATATCCACCATATCATAGATAAGTTTTCACAAATGCCTAAGGTGCCTAACTGGTTTTCTTGGTTTCACTTGAGATGGCTGGTAATTACAGGTATGCTTTGGTTATGTAACTATACTCCTATTATTTTAATGTTTGTGCGCAATTTAAGTAGTAGCTTAAAACCTATACATGCTGAAGTTACTCTACAAGAAGATATGTCAAAGAAATAATCAATCTTCCCATGTTTTCTGCTGCCTGCTACTTCTATAGCTTTTCTTCTTCCTTCCTAATTACAACCCTTAAATAGAATTCATGCCTCATATCAAATTTACCGAGTATCATAATTCTTCCAAGTGGTAAAGATACCTCAAGACAAATGCTGGGCATAGAAGCTACAGGGCATAAATATGCAAAGAAATAAAAAGCTAACCATTTCAAACAATAAGGCTTCTCTCTCACTTACCAACTTTACATTTCCCTGTATGGCCCCGGAAGATGACTGGTTAGCCAGAGACGGGTAAGACTCCTCAAGGGAGGAACAACCTAAGACAGGCACAGTCGCAGGGGGGTCATCAGGTGAGAAATTGGGGATCAACATAGGTGAGGCTTAGAACCTCACCTCCCCTGTTCTGAGAGAAATCTTCTGCATACGTGAATGTTTTATTGCCCTTGTCTAGCTTGGATTAACACATAGTCTACAGGCACACACCTGATCATCTACATTTGCTCTCTTACAACACTAAACTATGTTTTCTACCTTTATCTTGTATCTACCTACCACTTCAGCATTTTATTAAAAATAATAATAATAAAGGGAGAAATGTGGTATCCACATATAAATCAAGTATAAAAATCAAATGAGTATTCATGTTTGAACTCACTGTTTATAGTTCATTATGCATTAGCAAAACCGAAGGTTTCTGTGATGGCTGCCCTTGTACTGTTCACCATGTAAGAACTTATTCACTATGTAAGAATTTGTTCTCCATGTAAGAACTTGTTTGTTATGCCTCAGAAGATTGGAGACTGACGAAAATTAGGCTTGGGGTGGATTAATGATTGTGCATTGAACATTGACTCCCCTATATAGAATTTTATTGTTGTTAACAACCATTTGATCAATAAATATGAGAGATGCCCTCACAGAGAAAAAAAAAAAAGTACATACTTCCAATGGTAAAATAATAAGTAACCAGGATGTAATGAATATAGTCTAGATATTGTAACAACTTGGTATGGTGATAGCTGTTACCTAGAATCGTCATGCATATAAATGTTGAATCACTATGTTGTACACCTGAAACTAATGTAATGTAATACTGTGTGTCAACTACCCTTCAATAAAAAATAATTATCTACAAAAAAAAAAACTAAGTCCAGGTATAAGTTACATGACATAGTGTAAAAGTTTATCAATAGTTGAATTTATAAACATGTCATTGGGATTTGAAAACTTAATTGCATTAAAAAATGATGGGATGCTTCTAAGTTGTATAGAATAAAAATTATTTCTGATCTCCAGGTCCTTTTTTGACTACATAACTCTTAAATTGCAGCTTTATTTGGCTTTTAATCTGAAAAGATATGCCTTGTGGTGGTTTTTTTATTCACCAGAAATTATTTATGCTAATGCTTTCGAAGAGATTTTATACTGATGTATCCTCAATTCCTAGAATGATAAATAGTACTCATAAGTGTTCAATATATATCAGTTAAAGAAATTAATTTTAATAATTAGAATATTTACTTTGACTCATATGATACACTATCTGCTGCAAATATTTACTGCTGTTTCCAATAATTTCTTTTTTATATAGGCACATTTTCCCTAAATCTTTTCCCTCTCATTATTCTTCCATTTTCTCTAAATGATGGTATAACATTATAGTAAAAATCTGTTTTTAGCAATTCTAGATTTACTACTAGATCAAAATTGTCTTCAACAACATTTTTGTAATTCCAAAAATTTCTTCTAAACCATCTACAGTAAAATAATAAAATTATTACATTATCTCTCCCTTAGTTCGCTGTTCTCTCTCATGGACATAAGAGAAAATAAATGTGTTTGTTTTCTGGCACCCACATTAATTCAGATCTAATTGTATTTGTACACTATTTTGTTTCAAATTGAACCAACAAGCACAAAGTATCTCATGGAGTGTGGATCTTAATGAGCTGGTCAGTAAATGTGGTTCAGAACTCTGGCTCTGATTTTGAGTGGGACTTGGTCAGGACACAGGAAAAAACTGGACCAGGCAGGCTAGAAACAGAATCATTCTACTTTGTTTATGCTCATTCACATACCCAATACTATCTACTAAGTTTAGGCACTGAATTACCACCCAAGATTGATGAAGTGTGCAAAACACCATGATCTGTTCCAAATTTTATTGGAGTAGAGAGTCAAGAACATGAATGATGCAATTAATATGGAGTGAAAGTACCAAAGAGAAGTGCAGACTGTCCTAGGATGAAGGGAAGTTACAAGACAAAATGGGGGAAATAGGCTTAGCACACATTCAGGATCCCACATGTAAAGACCCAGAGGGCTCCCAGGTGAACCATTAAAGGGACACATTTTGGAGACCATGAACAGATTTCCAAGGTTGGATAAAAGGGTACCTAAGTGAATATATTGTAATCCAGGCAAGAGATGATAAGAGACCCAGTAAAGGCAGTGCTTATCTTTACCAAGAGAAAAAGAACTGGGGGGCACTCAGTAGCCAGGGCTGCAAATTCCTTTGTCATTCTACGTGTGAATGTTCTAAGAATCTCGAATTCTTGAGTGCTTAGGAGATAGTGAGTCCGGACTGACAGTTTCACTTTTTAAATAACAACCTTTCCTTGGAGTTCTAAATTAACTTCTAATTGACCTTCATAGTAATCAGAGCAACTGAAAAAGTACTACTCTAATTTCCTGATCATTATTAAAGTCTTGAGTTTCTTCTGCTTGGGCCAACGATAGGGTTAAGTAAGCTCAAGATTAAAATTCTTATCAACACTTCTTTTCAATGGAGTAGAAACTTGCAGTAACCAAGAGGAGCCAGTGTGCAACCCAAGCTTTGAGTGTTCTCACAGTGAATCTACAGAGATGCAACAGAATGGGCAGGATATTAAACGGCAGGAAAATACACCAGAAGCAGCCTACCATTAGAGTCAGACACACAAGGCTACAACTTTTGACTCTTCTGTTCTCTAATTTGGTAGATTATGGAGAATGGCTCAACTCATATTTTGGCACTTGTCAATTGGACTAATAATAATAAACTCACAGGGTTGCATGGGCATTTACTAAGATATTATATATTCATATATTAAATAAAATAATACATAACAGCTTGTGTTTCTGTGACCAACACATTATATATGTTCAGTGAATGTTATTTTCCTTGCCAGCCCTTCCCTAGGAAAATACAGTAGAAACAGAAAAAGATTAATTTCAAAAGTCTTTCCCTTCCAGCCTTTGTAAATGCTGTTCCACTCATTGCTTCCTCTCTTCATTTGGCTAGCTGGTCTCAGCTTAGATGACCCTTACTCCAAAAAATCTTTCATACAGACTGAATTCTTTGTTCTTCCCTAGGTTCTGCAAACCTCTGTGTTTCATTAGACTGTCCCATAATAACTTATTTTACAGAATCACACATTAGGCTGTAAACTGAGGGCAGGGAATATGTCTGACATCACTATTCCCTCAATGCTTAACATAGTGATAGACTCACTTATACACCAAATCATGTTAACTGACTAATAGAATAAAATTGTTCTGGAAGGCAAATGGCAAAAATAATCCCATCATGTCACCACATATGGTAGGCTCACGTCTATCTACAGTTCCTAACTATTCAAGTTACTTGATGGACTATGGTTCTAATACCAGTTACAATAGATGATATGTATGGATTACTGTCAGGTACTTCTAATTTTATAAATTTGAGATACTATTTAATTGCTGTACTTACTGGAACCAGTGGGAATAAGCCATACAGGTGTATTTCTAATAAACTGAGTTATAATTGAAATTATAATTTTTTCCCAAGCAGATCACTTAGAGGCCTTTGAACATATCACTGAAAGGACAGACAGATTGCCATTTGATTTGAATACCTGGCTCTTAGACACAGACTGAGTTGGTTCTCATTGGCCCTTTTGCCCTAATATTATGACTATTTAATTGCAAATGACCTCAGATATTATTGACTTTATGTTTACCACCTAGATTTAAATGCAAAATGCATTGCTTAATATTATTATTTTTTGACTTATAGTAGAAATCTTTGCTCCAGACCTCCATGAAATCAAGCTCTATTTGTTCCTGAACAACTTACTCAAAGAATGCTTCATTTTACTTTTGCCATTATTTATCTCTGTCTCTCCTCCATGGTGTTGTTGGTAAAATTAATTTGCATTTCATACCTCAGGATTTTATATTGCCATTAGAGTTGTAAAATGTTTTTACTCAGCACTACTAAGAACTGATGTTTTACCTCCCACTAATAGACCTTTAATTAGGCATTGTAATGAACCATTCTGTCATTCCTTCATTTATAGAGAGAAGATTTTGTTTATGCAAGATACAATTTTGACAGAACATCAGGTCCCCTGAACCTTGCCGACTCACATATAATGGATCCTAAATTTATTATGCTTTTGTCAGCTGTGGATTTATCATTTCAGTGATACTGTCCACAGACTTATTTTGCTGCCAAAGAACAGCATTACAATACTGAAGGAATGTTTGTTGACATCTTGATCAACAACTACTGGGGTCCAATTCTGACTATAATATTACTACTGCGGGAACTTGAGCAAGTTATTTAACCCCTGTCTGAGGATTAATTGGTTAATTTTAATAAGAGCTTTGCAGTTAAAGGTGGAAAGTGCTATGACTGCTAATAGTGATAATAAAATTATAATGCAGCCTTTTTATAATGCATCAGACTCCCTCAGACTGTGATTCTATTAAGTTGCCAATTAAAATATAAGCTAACTGAATTTATTCTTTTTAAGAATCCAAATTGCTATAATCATGGCCATATAGTATTTATTTATTTGTTTATTACCTGAGTTCAGAAAGAATCAAGAATGGTGATGCTTCAACTTAAAAAAAAAAAATCAAGGAAAAAAGGATTGATGTTCTATGAAGATGGACCAATTGGGACTGAGAAATAGCTCCATGCAAAAATACCAGATGGCTGTACCCTGATTAAATGTAGCGTTTGTACATTAGGTTGATTGCTTTTTATTAACTTGTCTCCAAATTGATTTCATTTACTTATGTATGATTATTTATTTGTTCATTTGTTTATTACACAAATGCTATTGTTGGTGGGTGTAGTCTCAGAGAGGTCATCCCAAGCAAGAAGGAGGAATGTGCACAATTAATAACACTCAGTAAAAGTGAATAGAGTCAGAAAGGGGTAAAGGGCAATGATTTGTGAATTCAGAAGAGAAAGAAATAATTCAAACTGAGGGAGGATGTGAACAACTTCAAAAAGGAAATGGTGCTTAAGCTGGACAGACACAGAGAAATAGGATCTGACATGCAGAGATAAAGGTGAGAAAGCCAAAGAAAATGTGCTTGAATGGAAGATATTAGCAAGGGGAAGTCACAATGCCAGGTAAGTTGACAAATTTGCTAGAATAAAGTAGAAGCTGCAAATATACTTTGGATAGTAAGAAGGGTCTGCATTATGTGGGATGGTAGTTGGCATTGTCCCTGATTTGCTTGGAAATCATTTGGTATTTCAAGAATGGTGGAGCTGAAAAGAACAAAACAAAACACCCATGAATTAGTAGATGGCAGTCGTGCTGGAATACTACAGTCTGTTACTGGGAGAAGATGAGGATGTGGGCGGCATGTGAGTGGGGACATATGCATATAACTGGATTGTATTTGCCAGGTAAACTCTGCTGGCCTGTGATGTATATCATTTAAGATATAAGTTAGGTAAGCCATGTGAAAAAGGGCATGGGGCTTTGGGTAGTGGCATCAGCATCAATTTGAAACTGAATCTGTGTTGTAGCAGAAGTGGCCCCCTGCTTTAATATCAGGCAAAATACTTAATATTATTCTTGATCTCAACTAAGTCAGTGAATGTAGCCTGATTTTACTGTGTTTCATGTACTGTCTTTGATGACCAGAGAGCTAGGCCACTCTCTACAAGGTCCTCCATGAAATCAGTCTGGCGGCCGAATGTTTAAGTAACTTTTAAAGGTGTGGGTCCTGGATTGGATTGTGTGGATTTGAGTCCTGGCTCTCCCAGTTACTGTCATCTCCAGGAAACTTTATGCCTCCTAAGTAGTCTTCTCTGTAAAGTGAGAATAAAACAATACCTATCTCATTAGAAGGATTAAATGGACTAATAGAATTAACAACAACAAAAAAGAAGTAATTATAATATGCCTGGATGTAGAAAGATCTCAGTAAATGTGACTGAGATGGAAATTTTTAAATTATGGATAAAACAGAACTGTAGCTGCTTTTCTGAGAATAGATATAGAGGGTACAGAGAGGGAGCATGGAAATGTTAGCAATAATCCAGGTAAGAGATGCTGGTAGCTTTGATGAGTTAGTAGAATGGAGGTGACAAAAAAAAGGATTCAGATTCTAGATATATTTCAAAGATAAAGTGAGGATGTAGATGGGGAATAAAAGACAGAAGTCAAGAAATACTCCAAGATTTTGGACCTGAGGGAAAACTGGTAGAAGCATTTTTGGGTGAGAAAATTAGGTTAATTTAGAGCCAAGTCAGGCTGTCAAATAGACATGTAGGTATAAAAATCTGGAATTTTCATAGGTTCAGCTGGAGATATAAATTTGGAATTGTTTGTATGTGGGTGGTATTGAAAGACATGCAATTATTTGAAATAATCTAGGAAATACATCTCAATCTTGATCACATATGGGAAACATTTGTAAGACTTTAAATAGATGCCCCATTGAAGGCTAACAGAATCAAAATCTTTGGAGGTGATGTTTGGGAAACTGTATTTTATAAAAGCTGTCAACATCATTCCAATGTGCCAAATTATACAGGGATCATAGACTCAAGGAGAGAGTATTTCAGAGAAGAAAAGACATATGGGGACAGAGTCAACAGTCATTCCAACGTTTTAATGGTCAAAAGGCCAGAGAGATAAGAAGAAACCAGCAAATGGCCCTAAGAAGCAGCAACCAGTAAAATGGGTTATTCTAAACCAGTAGAATGAAACATGGGAGACATAAACATAAAGATGAATGAAGAAGGCATTTTAAGAAGGGAGTGATTAACTGCTGACTGGAGAGGTAAAATAAGAATTGGGACCTGACCATTGGGTATGACAAGATAGATGGCATTAAAAGAAATTAATTAAAAGGATCAAGGGAAGATGGCGGCATGAGTAGTTCAGAGGAAATCTCCTCCCCAAAACATATATATCTACGAAAATACAATAAATACAACTATTCCTAAAAGAGACACCAGTGGATGCAGTACAACAGCCTGGATACATCTACATCTGTGAGAAATCAGCATAACACGAAGGGAGTAAGATACAAACTGCGGCCAGGCGGGACCCGAATGCTCTCTCACCCCAAAACCCGGCGGGAAGAAAGGAGTCAGAATGGGGAGGGAGTGAAAGCCCAGGACTGCTGAACAACCAGCTCTAGAAATCCGCACCCGGAACGCAGACACAAGTTGCACAGGGTGCTGGATATTAGAGAAAAGGAAAAGCAAAACCTGCGGGCAGGTCCCCGCAACCGGCGCCCCTGAGACAAAAGAAAAGCGAGTACTTTCTGAAAGTCTTAAAGAGACAGGGACCCCATAGCTGGACGAAGTTGTCCCAGCAGCTGGAAATACTGGGAAAACTTAGGCACCCTAAACGGAGGCAGTGTAGCTCTGAAGCCCCTCACAGGACTAGGCAGCCTGGTAGTCGTTCCTCCAACTGGCGCGGACCCCGACACACGGGCCCAGTAGCAGGAGAGTGGGAGCGCGCACCGGGGCAGAAGCGCTAGAAGGAACTGAGAGCAGATCTGTGTGCTGCAGGGCTAGCCCACAGCGGCGCCCAACAAGTCTGGGCGTGGCTCGCGCGCACTGGCGGCAGTGAAGCCAGAGCCTGGTAGAAGACTGCACGGAAAAGCCCTGTGCGCACCAGCAGCAGAGCCACAGGGAGGAGGTGGACTCCCAGGAGCCGATCGGAATCCCAGCCCAATGCACAGTCGCCCGGGCCAGACCCTAAGGCTGCTGCTTCCACACAGCTGCCTGGCAGGGTCGCCGCTAGCATGGAGGAGGGCACCTGGCATGCCTGCCACTCCCTGCAGGGCTCTGCGCTGCTCTGACGGACACCCTGCCCACAGCAGCTTAGGAGATTAACCCGGTGGCTGCTCCAGGAATGCAGGTAGCCATCACAGGTAGTGGAGAAGGGCAAGGCATCCAGCAAGCAGGAAAGGACTTTCTTCTTCCAGCTGACACACCCACAACATGCCTACAGACACTGAAATCACCATGAAAAGGCAAAAAATCTAGTCCATACCAAGATAGTCACACCAGAGAAAGGATCTGCAGAGGCAGACCTAACCAGTCTCCCTGAAAAAGAATTCAAAATAAAAATCATAAACATGCTGCCAGAGCTGCAGAGAAATATACAAGAGCTAAGGGATGAAGTCTGGAGGGAGATTACAGAAGTGAAACAAACTCTGGAAGGATTTATAAGCAGAATGGATAAGATGCTAGAGGCCATTGATGGAATAGAAAACAGAGAACAGGAATGCATAGAAGCTGATGCAGAGAGAGATAAAAGGATCTCCAGGAATGAAACAATATTAAGAGAACTGTGTGACCAATTAAAAAGGAACAATATCTGCATTATAGGGGTAATAGAGGAAGAAGAGAGAGAAAAAGGGATAGAAAGTGTCTTTGAAGAAATAATTGCTGAGAACTTCCCCAAACTGGGGGAGGAAATAGTTGCTCAGACTATGGAGGCACACAGAGCTCCCGAGAGATGGGATCCAAAGAGGTCAACACCAAGACATATAATAATTAAAATGGCAAAGGTCAAGGACAGGGACAGAATATTAAAGGCAGCCAGACAGACTAAAAAGGTCACCTACAAAGGAAAACCCATCAGGCTGTCATCAGACTTATCAACAGAAACCTTACAGGCCAGAAGAGAATGGCATCATATTTTTAATGCAATGAAACAGAAGGGCCTTGAAACAAAGATATTGTATCCAGCACGATTATTATTTAAATATGAAGGAGGGATTAAACAATTCCCAGACAAGCAAAAGTTGAGGGAATTTGCCTCCCACAAACCACCTCTACAGGGTATCTTAGAGGGACTGCTCTAGATGGGAGCACTCCTAAAAAGAGCACAGAACAAAACACCCAACATATGAAGAATGGAGGAAGAGGAGAAAGAAGGGAAAGAAATAATCATCAGACTGTATTTATGACAGCTCAATAAGCGAATGAGGTCAGACAGTAAGGTAGTAAACAAGCTAACCTTGAACCTTTGGTAACCACAAATCTAAAGCCTGCAATGGCAATAAGTACATATCTTTCAATAATCAACCTAAATGTAAATGGACTGAATGCAGCAATCAAAAGCAATACAGTAATAGAATGGATAAAAAAGCAAGACCCATCTATATGCTGCTTACAAGAGACTCACCTCAAACCCAAAGACATGCACAGATTAAAAGTCAACGGTTTGAGAAAGATATTTCATGCAAACAACACAGAGAAAAAACCAGGTATTGCAATACTAGCATCAGACAAAATAGACCTCAAAATAAAGAAAGTAACAAGAGATAAAGAAGGACATTACATAATGAAAAATGGCTCAGTCCAACAAGAGGATATAACCATTATAAACATATATGCACCCAATACAGGAGCACCAATATATGTTAAACAAATACTAACAGAATTAAAGGAGGAAATAGAATGCAATGCATTCATTTTGGGAGACTTTAACACACCACTCACCCCAAAAGACAGATCCACCAGACAGAAAATAAGTAAGGACACAGAGGCACTGAACAACACACTAGAACAGATGGACCTGATAGACATCTATAGAACTCTACACCCAAAAGCAAAAGGATACACATTCTTCTCAAGTGCACATAGAACATTCTCCAGAATAGACCACATACTAGGCCACAAAAAGAGCCTCAGTAAATTCCAAAAGATTGAAATCCTACCAACCAACTTTTCAGACCACAAAAGCAAAAAACTAGAAATAAATTGTACAAAGAAAGCAAAAAGGCTCACAAACACATGGAGGCTTAACAACACACTCCTAAATAATCAATGGATCAATGACCAAATTAAAATGGAGATCCAGCAATATATGGAAACAAATGACAACAATAACACAAAGCCCCAACTTCTGTGGGACACAGCAAAAGCAGTCGTAAGAGGAAAGTATATAGCAATCCAGGCATATTTAAAGAAGGAAGAACAATCCCAAATGAATAGTCTAACATCACAATTATTGAAATTGGAAAAAGAAGAACAAATGAGGCCTAAGGTCAGCAGACAGAGGGACATAATAAAGATCAGAGAAGAAATAAACAAAATTGAGAAGAATAAAACAATAGAAAAAATCAATGAAACCAATGCTGGTTCTTCAAGAAAATAAACAAAATAGATAAGCCTCTAGCCAGACTTATTAAGAGAAAAAGAGAGTCAACACACATCAACAGAATTAGAAACGAGAAAGGAAAAATCATGACGGACCCCACAGAAATACAAAGAATTATTACAGAATACTATGAAAACCTATATGCTAACAAGCTGGAAAACCTAGGAGAAATGGACAACTGCTTAGAAAAATACAACCTTCCAAGACTGACCCAGAAAGAAACAGAAAATCTAAACAGACCAATTACCAGCAACGAAATTGAATCTGTAATCAAAAACTACCCAAGAACAAAACCCCCAGGTCAGATGGATTTACCTCGGAATTTTATCAGACATACAGGGAAGACATAATACCCATTCTCCTTAGAGTTTTCCAAAAAATAGAGGAGGAGGGGATACTCCCAAACTCATTCTATGAAGCTAACATCACCCTAATACCAAAACCAGGCAAAGACCCCACCAAAAAAGAAAACTACAGACCAATATCCCTGATGAACGTAGATGCAAAAATACTCAACAAAATATTAGCAAACCAAATTCAAAAATACATCAAGAGGATCATACACCATGACCAAGTGGGATTCATCCCAGGGATGCAAGGATGGTACAACATTCAAAAATTCATCATCATCATCCACCCCATCAACAAAAAGAAGGACAAAAACCACATGATCATCTCCATAGATACTGAAAAAGCATTCAACAAAATTCAACATCCATTCATGATAAAAACTTTCAATAAAATGGGCATAGAGGACAAGTACCTCAAATTAACAAAGGTCATATTTGATCAACCCACAGCTAACATCATACTGAACAGTGAGAGGCTGAAACCTTTTCCTCTGAGATTGGGAACAAGACAGGGATGCCCACTCTCCACACTGTTATTCAACGTGGTACTGGAGGTCCTAGCCACGGGAATCAGACAAAACAAAGAAATACAAGGAATCCAGATTGGTAAAGAAGAAGTCAAACTGTCACTATTTGCAGATGACATGATATTGTACA
Source organism: Manis pentadactyla (assembly GCF_030020395.1). Classification (NCBI taxonomy): domain Eukaryota; kingdom Metazoa; phylum Chordata; class Mammalia; order Pholidota; family Manidae; genus Manis; species Manis pentadactyla. The sequence continues at coordinate 29,970,169 of NC_080026.1, read as the reverse complement.
TAAAAAACCCTAAAGACTCCACTGCAAAACTACTAGAATTAATATCAGAATTCAGCAAAGTTGCAGGATACAAAATTAACACACAGAAATCTGTAGCTTTCCTATACACTAACAATGAACAAATAGAAAGAGAAATCAGGAAAACAATTCCATTCACAATAGCATCAAAAAGAATAAAATACCTAGGAATAAACCTAACCAAGGAAGTGAAAGACCTATACCCTGAAAACTATAAGATGCTCTTAAGAGAAATTAAAGAGGTCACTAACAAATGGAAACTCATCCCATGCTCCTGGCTAGGAAGAATTAATATCGTCAAAATGGCCATCCTGCCCAAAGCAATAAACAGATTCGATGCAATCCCTATCAAATTATCAACAGCATTCTTCAATGAACTGGAACAAATAGTTCAAAAATTCATATGGAACTGTCAAAGACCCCGAAAAGCCAACGCAATCCTGAGAAGGAAGAATAAAGTGGGGGGGATCTCACTCCCCAACTTCAAGCTCTACTACAAAGCCACAGTAATCAAGACAATTTGGTACTGGCACAAGAACAGAGCCACAGACCAGTGGAACAGATTAGAGACTCCAGACATTAACCCAAACATATATGGTCAATTAATATTTGATAAAGGAGTCATGGACATACAATGGGGAAATGACAGTCTCTTCAACAGATGGTGCTGGCAAAACTGAACAGCTACATGTAAGAGAATGAAACTGGATCACTGTCTAACCCCATACACAAAAGTAAACTCCAAATGGATCAAAGACCTGAATGTAAGTCATGAAACCATAAAACTGTTAGAAAAAAACATAGGCAAAAATCTCATGGACATAAACATGAGTGACTTCTTCATGAACATATCTCCCCGGGCAAGGGAAACAAAGGCCAAAATGAACAAGTGGGACTATATCAAGCTAAAAAGCTTCTGTACAGAAAAGGACACCATCAATAGAACAAAAAGGTATCCTACAGTATGGGAAAACATTCATAAACGACAGATCCGATAAAGGATTGACATCCAAAATATATAAAGAGCTCATGCACCTCAACAAACAAAAAGCAAATAATCCAATTAAAAAATGGGCAGAGGAGCTGAATAGACAGTTCTCTAAAGAAGAAATCCAGATGGCCAACAGGCACATAAAAAGATGCTCCACATCGCTAATCATCAGAGAAATACAAATTAAAACCACAATGAGCTATCACCTCACACCAGTAAGGATCACCATCATCGAAAAGACAAACAACAAATGTTGGCGAGGTTGTGGAGAAAGGGGAACCCTCCTACATTGCTGGCGGGAATGTAAACTAGTTCAACCATTGTGGAAAGCAGTATGGAGGTTCCTCAGAATGCTCAAAATAGAAATACCATTTGACCCAGGAATTCCACTTCAAGGAATTTACCCTAAGAATGCAGCACTCCAGTTTGAAAAAGACAGATGCACCCCTATGTTTATCACTGCACTGTTTACCATAGCCAAGATATGGAAGCAACCTAAGTGTCCATCAGTAGATGAACGGATAAAGAAGATGTGGTACATATACACAATGGAATATTACTCAGCCATAAGAAAAACCATTTGCAACAACATGGATGGAGCTAGAGGGTATTATGCTCAGTGAAATAAGCCAAGCGGAGAAGGACAAGTACCAAATGATTTCACTCATATGTGGAGTATAAGAACAAAGGAAAACTGAAGGAACAAAACAGCAGCAGAATCACAGAACCCAAGAATGGACTAACAGTTACCAAAGGGAAAGGGACTGGGGAGGATGGGTGGGAAGGGAGGGATAAGGGTGGGGAAAAAGAAAGGGGGCATTACGATTAGCATGTATAGTGTGTGGGGGGCACGGGGAGGGCTGTGCAACGCAGTGAAGACAAGTAGTGATTTTACAGCATCTTACTACGCAGATGGACAGTGACCGTGAAGGGGTATGTGGGGGGGACTTGGTGAAGGGGGGAACCTAGTAAACATAATGTTCTTTCTGTAATTGTAGATTAATGATACCAAAATTAAAAAAAAAGAAATTAATTAACTTGACTTTGTTTCAAGATGTTTCAATCAGAAGAGTGAAGATAGACACTCAATGGGTCAAAAGAAAAATAGGCAGAGAGGAATTGTAGAGTGTAATAAATCTTTAGAGCAATGCTACTGTTAAAATAAAATGAGCAGGAAATGAAGTTGTATCAAGAAAGGGATGTGGGATAAGGCTATGCCTTTCAAGAAAGGCTAGGTAGAGAGCAAAATGATAAAGCAGGAGAAAGCGGATGTCAGTTCAAAGAGGTGTGTCTACGAATGAAGAGAGATCTAATGTCTGCATGAATGGTAGAGTTTTAGCCGTAGCATGCAATTCCTATTTGTAAGAAGGAAAACAGAGAATATGGGTATAGGAAAAGTCATTTGAGGGATGCAGTGATGAGAACTTGTGGCAGTTCTCTTTGGACAACTTTTATTTTTATCAGTGAAGCAAGTTTCTCTGCTAAGTATGCAGTTGGGGAGGAGAAAGGGAAAGACTGAACAGAGACATTTAAGAGGGTCTATGGATTAGTGAGGTACAGTAGAAGCATAAATGCTCATTTGAGATTAGTGATGAAAGTTCAAATGAGACCAGTCTAAATGACTGTGTGTGTTTCCTCAGTTGCACCCAGCAATGGGGCCCCAGTTGAGAACAAAGACCAGATTTAACCATGGTTATGTTTTTTTTAGGAAAGTGCAATATAAGGGAGGAGGTGTACACATGGGAATGATTATAACAATGGTTCGTGGAGTCTAAGCTGGGGAAGGAGGAAGCACAGAATCTTTAAAACAAGAAAAGGATGAGGAACAATGCAAGTAATTGTTAGAGTTGGGGTGACAGAGGAGGTGAACCTGAAAAAATAGAGGGTGGCTGAATCTGAGATAAGGAGCATGAAGATAGAGCAATAAGAAAATTACTTCATGTGAACCCCAAAGCCCGCTGTCAGACCGCCGTGGGGTGTTGCGCTAACTTACAGTACTGACATCTGTCTCCAGTGTGTTCAGGGTGGCAGTGACAGTGAGGCTGGTTCCCAGCAGTCACACTGCAGGTGCCTCCGTTTTGACAGAAGTCCTCACAAACGGTCTTTCTGCAGTTCGGCCCCGTGAACCCCAGCGCGCAGCTGCAGGTGGGTCTCCCTTTGGAAAAAAAATAGGTAAAAGAAAGGAAATCATTTCACTGAAATGGCTTACTTTTCATGGAATCCTCACTAGAAAGATTCATGAAGCTAGGATTTTGGTTAAGGTTTGTCAGTTACTTAATCTGTGACTTGAAGCAGTAACACGAACTCTTTGGATCTCTGCCGTCCCATGTTTCAATGCAGCCTAGATAAGAAGACAATCCAGGTTCACATCAGGTGAAATAAAGCTTGTTTTATGAATAATTATACATGCATACATGTATTTTGTACTTTAAAGTACTTGTGTTATTCTTTGCACTTCATATTTTCATGTCCATTTTGCTTTTTCAATTATTTGGATAGACTGTATGATCGTTAGAACGTAAAACAGAGATAATTATGTTTCCCAGGGTTCAGTCATCACATACTAATCATTGCTGAATTTACACCGAGTATAAGAGTAGACTTATTATAAATAAGTATAAGTTTGAAGTGAGCATGTCATCTAGAAAACATTTGTGAACATTAGTATTTTATTTGATTTAAAGACACAAGCTACATTTGGTATATAAGCACTTATGAAGTCCAATTTTATTTCATTTTGCTTGATTTTTTTATTCATGGTGAAGGACTGCCACTCGTAGTCTAGTAAGATAATTAGTCTAATGTTAACAACACTCCACAACAAATCTGATGGATAATCTTCAGATATTTTTCTTTATTTTCTCTCTGGGAAATAACATTGCAATGAAAGGCAAACAATCCTCTAAGGTGTTTTGAACATAACACAGTTTACTGTTATATCAGGAATGAGTCTCTCTAACTGCCTGGACTGCCAAGAATGAAGTAGAAAGTGGAATAGAGAACTAACTCTGTAGGAAAGTGAAAGAAAACAAAACAAGATTAATGGCTATCATTTGCAATGGGGAAAGAATGAGGTTTAGAAGTTGCACAAATGGAAAGAAAGGAAAAGAGAGAATAAATAAAAAATTCATTATAGATGTCAATTAACTAGGATTCAGGAAATTGTCTTTGAGTTGACTAGCATCAGAGAGTATCCAACCACCTCCTCTCTAGCTTCTGTAGACATGAAGGATAATTAGAAGAATCATAAAAAATGCATGAGTATAAGGTTTCAGACTTGAAGTATGAAAGTGCTGTAAGTTTTCTCTGTTGGCATAGATTCTACATTCTACATCGAAGGACAATTCCACATTTTTTTGATAATCATTCTTAAATGAATAAAATGCCTCCAAATAAAATTCACCTGCATTTCCAAGAGAATAAATAAACTGTAGTTCCACAATTTATTTTATTTTACCTTGAAAGGGCTCCACAAACTTAAAAATGCTAGAAGCTGTTGCTTCTCAAATAAGAAAGTTACAGTTATTTTTTATAGTGAGTAGCATTGCTTTAAACCTTGTTTATAAATATTACTAGTTTGGTGGCAGAGAAATGCCTATTAATAGGTTGAGAAACAAGGTAAACTTATATACTTTAAAAGCTGAGTAACCTTATACTTTCCATCACCAGAAAATGGCTTTAAAACTTTTAGCTAAATACTTTTCTTATTCATGGCAATGGATTTTCTAGTTGTTGCTTACATACAGACAAAATATCTTCACTGGAACAATAATGGGTAAAAAATTAAGACACAATGAACAGAATAATAGTGCTAGAAGATGAGGGTAAGTAATTGTTAGAACATTGTTACTAAGGAAAAGGTAAGCCCTGAACAGAAGTAATAGTACTTCATCAGCAAGAACCAGTGAATGATTTACAGAGAAACAGAATAAACAGGTTCTCAGTTAACATGAGCTAAATGTGAAGCAAAGAATACAGAAAGTACAGGAGAAATCAAAACACATTAGAACAATCAGAAAAAGTGCCATAAGGAAGTAGGATTTAAACACTGTAGATACGTTTTTCTATATTACTTTCTAGTTTTTTCTCTTTTTAATGAGCATTGAAAAAAATTAAAATGATTGAAGTTAAAAGAAACAAACACAGCTCAGCAAGGCAGTTGAAAAGCCCTCCATTCCAGTCACTCTGAGAAATGACCCCAGACTTTTATCTCATCTGCAGCTGTTTTGAAACTAGGGCAGATTGACCAGGTTGTCCCCTCACCGCTAGCATATGCCTCTCATCATTTAGATTTTGGCTGAATTATTTTCAAAAAACTCCTCTTTCTCTTCCTTTGAAAAGATTTCTTTTTGACAAGTAGAAACTTCATATTCATGGGAATATTATCTAACTTAAAACAGTATGGTGATAAAGCAGATCTTTCATTTGCTGATGGGAAATTAATCATCTGTCACAGAATTTTATAATGGACTCCATGTAATATTTTTAAGAATCTCTCTGGGTGCACCCTCACAAGTTGCATGGACTCATTAATAAGGATGTTTTTAGGGAGCTGAATTTCATTTCGACATTTGAAAAGGAAGCAGCACTATTACAAGGACTAAGGTATAGATTTACAGCAGTGATGCATCCAGGGAGCAGGAGCTGACAGCCTACAAGAGGAACACAATCAGGATGAGCATCAATTGACCTGGGGAAGGAGGGGGAGGAGCTGTTCTTGGCCCTCATCAGTCTAGTTTCTGTAGAATTCTTAGCTCAGATCTTAAGAGTGTAGGTTGTCAGACTGCCTGGATTCATAGACTATCTGAGCCAGTTACCATGGGCAAATATCATCTCTCTGCTTATTTCCTCATGTGCAAAATGTGGATAATAATAGTACCACCCTATGTTATTGTCTAGAATCAGGTAGGACAAATGTGATGATACATGCAAAGCATTCTAATTGTACCAGGCACATAGAAAACACTGTTAGATTTTGACTCTGATTATCACTATTACTCCTACTGTGTGAGATTCCTCATTTACAGGTATGACTTTGTAACTGTGTCTACAAAGGTACTGAAACATTCCAGGAACAACCTTCTGAATTCTTTCTTACATTACATATTTTATCTCTGCTATTTATTTAAGATAAAATTAAATTTGAATTTTTTTTGTATGGCAGTGATGAGACAGAGCAGGAATTCTCCATCAATCTCTTAGATTCCAATATTTTCAAGCTTTAAATGTGGTACATCTTTGAAATTAAAAAAAAAAAATCTACACTCACTGCTTCCAGTTCTACCAGTGTATGACAAAATAAAGTCTTCGATCACCAAGTCACTTTCCAATCTTCACTGAGTTTAGAGTTTTAATTTTTTTTAATATACAAAATAATGAGCCCTAATCTGTTATGTCTCTATGTTCCCTCAGAGGACAGGCCAGATCCCTCAATTTGTGTGTATTGCTCATGTAAATCAGTAGTGACTCTTTGGTATTAAGACACATTTGGGAATGGAGGACTTAATGGGTGGCGTTGTCTTTACTATATGTTTATGTACTCTTGCAAAGCTTATCTCTACTCTCTTAACTTTTCAATCCACTGATTTCCTCACCATCATCATCTTCCTCAATTTTTTTTCCATAATTTTACTTTTATTAACACCAAAGACTAATGAAAATTGTCTCTACTTGGCTTTTAAAAGCATCAGCACTACTGATTTCATTATCTTTTTCTGACTGTTCTTCTACACTTGCCTTTGTTTTTTTCTTTCTGTTTTTAGAAAAATGTTTTTCCAAATTTCTTTTTGGTGATTATCCAATTTTATGGCTTTAATAATTACCTCTCTGCCTGAATGTTTCTGTTTCAATTTTCCTGCTCTGGGTTTATTCTCCTTCCTAGATGCCAGACCTTCCTTTTTGCCCCTTATTGTATGTGTCAGTGTGGATCTCCCTGGCTGCTGATTAGATTTATCAACTCCTCCCATAACTCCCCAAGGGAGAAAATTCTCCTTCCACTGTCCTCAGAGGAATAGATGATTTCTGTAGACTGGAGGTTGTTACAGTGCATGGCCTACTCCATATTCAAGTTCAACACTGTACATTTAGCAAAGTGCCTTATCAGATGTATACAAAAAGTGGAGATTGCTTTATTTACCTTGCTTCTGTTCATAGATAAATGAAAACTGGATGCAAAACTTTAATTTTTGTAAAAAGGTGATAGTAATGCCAACCTGCTAAAACATCTGGTACAATGCCACATAGTAAGTACTGAATTACTGGTAGATTTATTAGTAGTAGTTGTATTGGTTTTATTATTATTATTATTAAACAATTTATCATCTTAGGTTACTATTTGAACTTGACTGAATACATACGCTTTTATTAAGAAACTCCACATGAAATTCTGATGTACACTTTTTCCCATATTTATTTGTTTGGACATAACATAGCAAATATACCAGTTCAGAATAATATATTTTAAAATATATTACAACTGAATATTTTGTTATATAGATATGTAAATACATGGATATCATAATGATTTAACGTTTGTATCTGTTAAATGAATATTACATTTATATGATTTGGTTCCAGTTTACTTTTAGATAAATGGACCTACTTAACTGTATGTTATTTTTAGATATACAGTCACAGCAAATTCTCTGATCTGAGCAGACAATGCTCCTGATTTTCAGTGATAATAGGCAATGTCTTAGAGAACTGATTTTAGGATAATCTAGGCTTTCAGATTCCATTTTTTCTTACTTAACCACTCCAGCTCACATCTGAAAAATACTAGAGTAAATGCTATAAAGTGATAAGAGTTAAATAAGGTAATATATCAAGTGTTATTCATCACTATAATTTAATGAATATTATATGATTTTAAGTAGGCGAAATAACTTCTTTGCTCAATATTGGACAAAGTATCACTCTTTTTTCTATACAAACACAATATGAAAAATGTGGTGGATTGCCCCAAGAGAATGTAAACAAAATTAATTACATGTGAACTTCCTATGACACAGTGATTATGTTTATTATTTCTGAAACATAGATAGGTGTTAGTGAACATTATAATCAGTTCTCTTTTTAAGCAGTTTATTTGAATTAATACTTATTTGTATATGGAATCATACTGGTGCTTAGAAATTTTTGCCCCTAGTTATGATGTTTTATACCAAAGTAGTCTTCTGTATGTAGTTACTGCTTAGTTCAAATAGTCTGATAAACACATTGAGTGTAAGTAATAGCATTTAACTGACACTTAAACTGCAAAGCATATTTACAAATATTTACATTTAATGTTCTTCTATGAAAATACTATGTCCAAGTTACATACTCTTTATTCACAGCATCTTTATATTTGGACAAAAGCCACATTCTTGTTCCCTTATAAAAAATAAAAATAAGCAGAAGGATGAATCACTACAGCATTGTTTCAGTTAGTTACTAGGCTGCAAACAGAAAGCCTATCTTCTGACCTCTTATCCCCCAAGGCTACTCTCCTTTGTGAAATCTGTCTTAGATTCAGATAATAAAAGTTTTGAATGCTTTAAAAATTTGCTAGTCTTTTTGATAAAAAAGATTTGACATTCTACTTTTCCACTTAATAAATGTTTTCCTGGACTGAAAGTGAGTGCCCATTAATACAAAATTTTGGCAAGTTGACTATATAGCTGTCGGGTTGTCTCAAGTATCACAAAGATTACGGAGAACTATTCAGAAAAGTCTGACAAAGAAAAGGAAGAACTGTGTGCTTTACGTAGCTGCCTCCCAGGCACCATTTAATATATTCTGACATGTTTCAAATTATAGGTCACAGTCTATTTAGACTTCTGAAAAGTTCATTTTCAGGTAGCATTGTGGAAATGAAGCTGAAACATTTTTGTCTTTTCTGTGAATACAGGTAAGCCCACACAAGTCTTCTTATATTAGCCTAGAGAGCTGTAAGACTAAATATTTTAGTACTACCCTCACCATATGGTCCAAATGAACCAGCAACTGTGATTCATGAAGCCAGCAGCAGAATTACAGAGAATCTTACTTTCATTGTCAACTAGGTTTGTTGTGAACATTCAAGGACTGAGAGAAGAATCTAATAGTAAGCAGTCTGATATATATACATATTAATTATCATGATCCAATAATAAATATTGTTACTTTAATTTCTAATAGTTATTATTGTTACTTTAATTTCTGATTCTAATAGTCATGCATGTTAATTGTGGAATACTTGGAAAATAAAGTATAAATATCTATTTCTTCATATAGACTATGCATTTTTTTTTCATATTGGGTTCATATAAGCTGTTTTATTTCTTGTTATTTTTAACTTTAAAAGATAATGTGGACATTTATCTATAGTGTTATATATTCTACAATTGTGGTTTTGTTATAGCATTTATATTTTAGCTATATTTTATACATTATCTATGTGAATTCAGGTGTTTATATCCAATTTTATATTATAAATAACACTACATTGAACATTTTTTCTTTTATTATTTTGTAATCCTTGAGATATGTTTCTAAAAGTGACATTGTTTAGTTAAAGGAAATTGAAACTTTTAAAACTCTTGCTGAACATTTCAAAATTGCTTGCTGTAAGCTTTGGGCCATGGGCACTTTCTTCTGGTGGTGATTTAAGAATGATGGTTTCAATCAATCCCGCTTACTCTTGATGCAAAAGAATAAAGTACCTAGGAATAAATTTAACTAAGGAGTTGAGAGACCTGCATGCTGAATATTACAGGGCATAGATGAAAGAAATTACAGACAACAAAATAAAAGGAAAGCTGTTCCATGCTCATGGACAGGAAGAATCAATATTATTAAAATGATCATACTGCCCAAAGCAATCTACAGATTCAATACCAAACGCGTTTGAATGGTATTTGAATACCAAGATTTAAATACCAATGGCATTTTTCACAGAACTAGAGCAAATAATTCTTAAATTTTTATTGAACTATAAGAGCCTGAACATCCAAAGCAATTTTGAGGAAGAAGAACAAAGCTGGAGGCATCATACACTCTGATTTCAAATTAAACTATAAAGCTATAGTAATCAAAACTGTATGGTAGTGGCATAAAAATAGATACATGGATCAATGGAACATACTGAGGGTCCAGAAATAAGCCCATACTTATGTGGCCAATTAATTTATGACAAAGGGGGCAAGAATATGCAAGGGGGAAAAGACAATCTCTTCAATAAATGTGGATGGGAACACTGAACAACTACATATAAGGGAATGAAACTGGACCACTCTCTTAAACCTTATACATAGGTAAACTCAAAGTGGATTGAAGACCTAATATAAGACCTGAAACTATAAAAGTCTTGAAAGGAAACAGGCAGTAAACTCTTCAACAACTGGCATTAGTAGTTTTTTTCTGGTTATATCTCCCTAGGCAAGAGAAAGAAAAACAAAATAAGCAAGTGGGTCTGCATCCAACTAAGAAGCTTCTGCAATGCAATGAAAACCATAAGCAAAACAGAAACTCAACATAGTGAATGGGAAAGTTTATTTGCAAATCATATATCTGACAAAAATATATAAAGAACTCATACAGTTCAACAAAAACACAAAACCCAACAATCTGTTTCTTAAGAAATAGTAATAATAAAGGACTGGTATAATATTCTATGGAAGAAAAAAAGAAAGAATGCTGATTTCATCTATGTTTGACTTGACTCCTTATCCACCTCCTCCTCCTTCCTCTTTTCTCCTTTCCTCTTCTTCTTTTGGGTATGTTTGTGTGCATGTGTGTGTGAGACTTGTCATCTGCCATTCATTTCTTATGCTTTCTGTTTTTTCCTACTTATTTTGTCATAGTTATGTATCCCTATGTCACTTATTTGTTAAATTATATGCACTGTGTGATATTTTCAATACTATGTTCTCAACTTAATATTGTCTTGGATTCTTAAAAAGCAAGTAGGTACAAATATCCACTTCTTATCATTTCCTAAATATAATCAATATCTATGTTAAGGGAGTGAGGACACCAAGCTTGCATTAATAAAAAGTAAAAGAAAAGCAAAGATGGGGAGTTTAAATGTATGTTTACCCTTTATAAGATGTTATTTAGGTGACTGTGTACTTTATATCCTATATAAAAGTGTTAATTAGATGACTGTGTACTTTACCTAACATGTAAAATTCACATATATGAATTGAGAGACATCAGTATATTTGCTTCATCATCAGTTCTCTGATATTTCAAGATTGTCCAAAAGCTTGCCTTTGAGCAAACATTGGTGGGGCAATCATATATGCTACGATCATATTTGGGGCAGTGGCCTGCACAGAAAGATTTGAATGAATGAGATGAAAAATTCTATATGTTGCCTATTATTGTAAGAGCCCTTCTTATTGGAGTGAAAATATTTCGATTTTTTTCTCTTTCCTCAATAGGGGGCTCTTTCCTCCTGCTTCATTTCTGGGAACAAAAGTTTTCACTGCCAAGTCCACAGATGTGGTGACAGAGAGTTAGAGAGCTTCTGCTTTCTTTATGTTGTATTCATTCAAATAATTCAGTACAAATATATTGCCTACTATAAAAAATTGCACTGTCACCTCTTCACTAGCCAGTCCTGTTTTTTTATATTTTCAAAGTCCCCAAATTAAAATTTGCCTTCCCTTCTGCATAACTCCAAACTTTATGAGTGAGAGCATTTGGGTATATTGTCCCAAATTTATAATTCCTCCTGCTCTGTTCCTCTATATCAACATATCTCTGTATCTATACATAATGAAAACTTGATTCATGAAATATTAAAAATCTAAGACCTATAAGAGTAAGGAAAATAACAGTGTGAGCATACCTTTGAGAATAAATATTCACAAAGGTGAAGATTATTGTAAATATAGTTAATTACATAAATATACTAATGTTATCCATGATGAAAAAAATTCATAATGATTCTGTATTTTCTATGATAGAATGACTGAATAATTCAATCTTTGCTCTCATTTCCTTAATTTTGCCCAAGGCAAAGTTGATCTTAAATCTTTCCTTCTATGAGCAGGTCTTAAAATGAACTACATGAACCTTGGTTGATATAATCAATGTCAAACTATTTCATTTTCTAGTACTTGTCTACATGAATATAGCTCACATTTTATTTTTAGACTTCTTATAAAAGATGCCTTAAGGAATTAAGAAAACTCATTCTTACATGCAAATTTTTAATTATGCCTCTCAGATGTGTGCTTTTAATTAACTGGTGACATTTCCTTTGTTCAATTATTATAGTTCTCTACAACTGTCATCAACTTAAAAATTTTAATTAAGGCTGCCCCAAACCCTAGTTATATAGTGTCCACATAGGAATTTGCCAAAAGGCTCAACTGTAAGTAAAACAACAATGAATAAATCCATGAATTGCCCACTGGGATTTGTTGAACAAATTAACATTTGTGTGGAGATAATGAGGTTCTATAGTCCATAACACCAAACAACATTAAAAATTTTATTTTAAGTGAAAAAATCTTTGTAGATGGTTTAAATGGGTATTGCATTATTATTATTAACTATTAGGTGCTATAAGATAATAAACTACATGGCTGTATCTCAGGTTGAATCACATGAATACTCCTTATATTACTAATTTGAAATATAACATTTTTTTCTGAACATATTATTTATGTAAATCAAAATCTAATAATTTCTTATATAGATAAAGTTGATATAGATTTTACGAAGGCAGCAAAGTCTGGAGAAACAATTTGAACAAAACATTAAAAGTTGTGCTGTATGCATACACAGTTCAGGATCCATTAACAGGACAGTATATTCACAGGATATTCACTGTTTCATATATCCACTGCACTGTGGATCCGTGGCAGATTAAATAGACACACATAGTTTGGAGTGCCAAACTCTTAAGTCAGCTTAAGTATTTCTAAAGATAAATATAAGAAAATCACCTGTTTGTAACACCATGATTTTTATTATCTTAGTGAGAAAAGTTAACTAATAAAACCTCTAAACAATTCATTTGCATAAGAAAGGCTTCTTCTCTAAAGGAAATGGTATCTGTGTTACTAAAATACAATTATAGGTCATATCCTTTTAGCACACATTTATTGGATTCTCATTTGCATATTCCGAGAAGGTCCCAGTACTACAGTTTCTCCTAGAGCAATAGAACATACTGTTCTGTATGAACTAGCTTCTCTTAGACAGAGTAAAAATATATAATAAGAACTTGTGTATTTTTATTTCAATCAACCTGCTGAATATTTTCTCAGAATTCTATTAAGTAGTTAGAATACCTTAATTATCAATTAATCATAAGCCAAAAATACATATAGACATGAAATTACCAAACGTACAGAAATAGTAATGCTTTTAGTGTTGGAATGCAAATCAGAAACAGCTTGACTCTTCTGAACTACACTGAAAATGTTTCTTTACGTGGCTCTTTCAGTTAGCATTATGCTAAATATTTCAAAGAATTGCCTAAGTGGTAGAAGCAGTAAGAACTCCAAGTAAGACAGAAATTTACATTGTACAGGATATGAAGATCATATGGATTAATTTTCCATTTGACTAAATTTGCATTTATTGTAGTAGAATTAAATGTGCATAGATTGCACTCTAATAGTTGCATAATGTCCTTTGCACCGAATATCGAAATTTGCGAATTATATTTTTTATTTTACATCAGGTTAATTTTTCTCATGGGGATATATTTAAAATGTAATAGAAATCAGTAGGAAAATATGTTCTAATGTTCATTTATGTGCTGAAGAAAACACTTTTTGCAAACTCTTTTTGCATAAATTAATAATAATCTCAAGTATAACTGAACAGGTAGTAACCTGATACTTTCAAATATACTACATCACAATGCCAACAGACTAGTTATAATTTTATATAGGAATTATGATGCTATCAGATGTTTATATATAGTATATTTACATTTAAGATGAACCTAATTTCTAGTAACAATTGATTTTTCACATTCAGCAAACAGTGCAATTAAAAAAAAAAAAGGAAACAGCAGATTTTAGAGTGAAACGTATCAGGCTTGTAAACCTGGTTTTACTTAATCATTCTAAGCTAGAGAATAGATATTCAAACTAGCAATATCTATCAGCACTGAGCCCTGCAACAGAGTACACACTCAACACATGATAATGATCATTACTATTGTTAAATTTTGTGACTTGAACTTAAATAAACTGAATTTAGAACAAATGACATTATGTTGAAGTAATTCTTTAATTTATGTTAATATATTCTCTATTAAGATACCAGGAATACTTGTAATATTATTTTTCATATAAGGAAAAATGTAGATGATTTGAATATACAATGACACTCAAATATTTACCCAGAGCTGATGGTATGCAAGTTCCTCCATTTTGACAATAGTTGCTACAGTGGTTGACTTCACATCTTTCTCCTGAATAACTAGGCCAACAGTGACACCTCAAATCACCCTTCTCATTTAAAATGCATCTTCCTCCATTTTCACAAGTCAATTTGCATGAATCATCTGGTTATAAGGAGAAATATACAAACTAACATATCATTCAGTAGATGGTTGGATTGAATAATTCAAATGAACAAAAATTGAATACTAGAATTTACTTATTTTCATAAAATTCCAAAGATAAATGACCCTTACATAAAAGTAGAAAAAACAAAATTCTATGAAAACACAAATAGATTTCAACTATTGTTGCAAGGTAAATACAAATAGTGAATTAAATTTTATTTTTGTTTAGGCTTAAAGCATTATTGCCTATTTCTTATATTTGTTAAAACATTTAACAGTAAAACCAATTGAAACTTTCTAAAAATAAAATATTTTCCAACCAATATTTTTTTAAGATCCAGACAACCATGGCCAATTTTTTAGGAGTGTTTGATATTAAACAAAACTGAAATATAAGATATGTTTATAGTATGTATATATTATATTGTAGGGTATAAATGTATATGCACATATAATTTATAGTATAGAAAACATTTAAATGAAAAGATATTGTTTGATGTATTTTACTAGCTATACATAAACATCCAAAAATTAAAGTCATTTTTACTACATAAGATGATAATAGAACAGTGTAGAAATACTTCCATATGTACAATTTCCATATGTAAAATGATTAGGCAGAATCCATGTACTTAACACATTTTGGCTGATGAATAAGAAAGGGTGGTCATTACTTAGGGCAGCAAAATTATTTTTAAAAATACATGAGTTTGACTTATGAAAAAGATAGGTTTCAAATTATTTTCCAGGTTATTTCTCTATGTGTGTTGACATGGCCTTGCTCCACTAGAAATACTGCTTTACTTAAAGGGCACACTATCCAATGGAACAAAAATGATTGAGGCTTATTCTAGAATGTGCCTATTAAAGCCATGCCTATTTTATAATGAAATAAGGTAAAATCAAAATAGCCTAACTCCTTTTTCAAGACACACTGGCCCACATATAGCAGAAGATTGAATATATTATTGCAATAATCATAAGAGCATCTTAACGAGCCTCAGTGACTTCAAATGACAGAATGATTCAGGTATTATCATATCCACTGTCATAAATAAAGAGTATCTATCAGCAGTACCCAATAATTCCGAGGCTTGCCTCATCATAAAGCAAACTTTGTAATACTGTCACGTAGGAAGGTTTCAGGTTGGCATTACAAATTTTGCATTTGTAATATGAAGGATATTCTCATGAGGCACTATATATACACAGTATAAAGAGAAATGACAGTTGGTAAAAAGAGATCTGTGTTTAGGTCCTAGTTCTGCCACTTAAAAGACATACAAGTTAACCTACGTGAACCTGAGTTACTTCTATTTTAAATAGCCATAATGACAAACATACAACTCATAGATTTATTTTGACTATTAAATTAGGCAGTTGAAAAAAAATGTTAAAATTATAAAACTTTGTAAATGTTAAGTACATAAGCATAATGCCCTAAACACACACAAATGAGAATTTGACTAGCCCACATCTACATCTCTGAAATAGTAGAAGGATGGAGAGCTGAGATCTGGATCTACAAGATGCAGTGTTAAAATACAACAGGAAATTGAGGTACTTTGGAAAATTGTGGAAATTGAGGTAATTTCATAAATTTTGAAGTAACATTCTTATTCACCATTATTTACTGAGTGTCCACAATGTACACTGAGCACTCAGCTTCGGTGGAAGACGAGCTTCCACTGCCAGAGGTGGGAAATAGAGAACTGAATGAAAGTCAATGTGACTGGACCTGGATTAGAGGGTACAAAGGAAGGAATTCAAAGAGAAAAGTGAGTTTGAAGAGATAAGCAGACACTGTTAAGAGATCCCTGGATTTTGGACTTCTCCCCCAAGCAATGTTGAGTTTAAAAAGCCTGAGATCAAATGTGCCGGCAGGGGTTAAACTAAAATCCGGAGGCTATCAGGACACTGTTCAAATTTCCAGGCTAGATGAGATGCTGGCCTACAATAGAGTAATGTGGATTAGATAGACGTGGATAAATTCTAAAGATAACTGGAAGCTAAAAATGACACTGGTGCTATATAAAAAGGGCGAGGACAAACTAAGGAAAATTCTCCAGTTTCTGACACAGAGCATCAGGAATTGAAGGGGTGATTTAGCTTTGGACATAACTCAGTTGGAGACATCTACATAAATGCAAGTGGAATCTCCAACAGAGTTGAATATAGAGGTTAAATTCTCAAGAAACATCTACAGTGGGAATATGCTTGCTTAATTTAGAATTTATCAAAACATTTCAAACTCACTCAGCATGAAATATCCTAATTAGAATTGTGAATGTGAACACTGAAGATAACTATTTAAGGCATTATGATCACAGTTAAGATTATTACGGGAAGGCTCATTTTCACCTATAGATGTTCCATGTAAACTACGTAGATATTCAGAATCTCTGCATGTTAGGACATGTGCATGTCTATAATGTGCCTCATTAAGTACCAAAAAGTTAAAACTGTAACACTGCCTGACGAGATGAAAGTCGGGTTGCAATCTTTCAAAACCTAAGTGTAATAGTTCTATAATGGAAAAGGAGGCTACTTTTGTCAATAACTCGATTACCCCCAGAAGCAAAGCTCCAGCAATTACAATCAAGTATAGGAAAGAGCAGGTGAATATTTCTCCAAGAATGAGTAACATTTGAATTTCAAATTTCTTACATGAAAATTAAAAATATTCAGTGTGCTCATCATTTAACTACAGGAGCTAGAGAAAGGCCAGTCATTATAAAGAGCTGAAAAACTTGGCAATATCACATGTTAATGTCAGGAGAAAATTAATTGGCATTTATCCACACTAATCAATAATTCTGAAATCTACTTTTATCCCCAACTGAAGTGATCCAAGCTGTCTATTACCAAGGTTCATATGTGTAATGGCCAGTGTGAATATTTTTTAACACTCATCATTTAAAATGTAAGATTTTCTTTCACATTGCTATATGAATTTTGAGGAGTTTTCTGTAATCATGCTTTTCAAGCAGGGCTTTAAAGAATAAAACTTAAATCTCTAAAAAAAATTATATCTTGGATATGTGTGTACTTAGATAAACATGCTTCCCCATTTCAAATATAAAACTATAATTTGGTGAATTAATACAGCGATAAAAACTTGTTTCATTTTCTTACCTACTTGATGACAGATTTATTTTAGAGTACCGTGTATCTACTTTATGCATGGCATTTGCTAGGCACTGTGTGTATGTTATCTCTAGTATTTCCAGTGAATCTGGACATGTTTACTGTGGGTCATATTGGATGCATTGGTATATATTGTATAATGGTTAAGTGGATGGAATGCCCAGGTTCATCTTGGGGTACCACATTATTAAGTAATGGCAAGCAATCAACTGAGTCTTTCCATGATTCAATTTTCTTACCTATAAAAACAGAGGCAATGACAGCATATTATCATTGGGGTTTTGTGAGGACTAAATGAAATAATAATACATAAAATATGCCTTGCACATAGCTTTCAAATTATTTATTATTCTAGTAGTAGTAGTATTTATTGTTAATCCATTTTACACAGAAGAAACTGAGACTGAGGGAGGATACAGACAAATGAGTTAAGTGATAGCTCTTGAGCTAATCCAAAGCTCCACTTCAGCCCTACTCCATGTCAAATGTTTTCTGTGTTTTTATGGAGTTTGGATTATCAGAAAAATAATTTGCATTAAGCAAAGTGGAAGAAAGAATGCTACTATATAGGAGAGGCAGTGATGTCTAGTTACAAAGGAGAAACAACAAAAACTTCCTGCACCTTGACCATTAAACAACAACAACAACATACATCTGAGCAGGTGTGAGAGTCACACTGGTGGCATTCCTGGTGTACTTCTGAGCCCAACCTGTTTTACAGGGCCTCCCATCCAGACAATAGTGTGAACAGACATAGTTTGCTGGAGGCAACTATGAGAGTACTGGTTATGGGAGTGTGTGTGGAATCAGAGGAAGGATTTGTTCACATTTTTGAGAATGTTTCTGAGAGGTGAAGTAGAATATGTGGCTACACAGGGGTTACCTAATGACTCTGTTAGAGCAGCAAGTAGAACATACACCTGTTAACATTTGAAAATGTTCATTCATTCTCTTATTCTACCATCACATTTGAGATCACAGCAGTCTGATCAGAAAGAGAATTGGTAAAGTGAAAAAGTACATCCCAGTGCCAGTGATAACATCCCTTTTCAATAACTGGCACTTAAGTACTCATCCAAAACACCAATCACAATTCACATTCAGTTCTCTGTTAAAAGCTTTCCAACCTTGCTACCCACAACAGAGTTCACACATCCTGTCCACTAATGAAATAAATGACTCATTCTTTTCTTTATATAAACTGCTTTCATGTCTTCTCAGTTTCTTCTCTGTGTTCTGATTCCTCATTCCCACTTGATCTAAATCTGATCTGTCTTTGCAGAACTTGTTCTAAAGTCATATTTAATAGAAAATTATAATCAACTCTATAAACAGATAATCACTCAAATCCTCATAATAGCTTTAAGTCTGTTTCTTCTGTGACTTGTATTAATACTCACATAAATATCTATCAGTGTTTGTGTCAATTCATCATTTCATAATGTACTATCTCTTCAGCTTTGCATATCCAATGTTGAAAGAATATGTATTAAAGAGTTATCATAGTTTTTGACACTCAGTGTAATAGAAAACACAAAAGTCTTCAGATTACATGGAACCCCCAGTAGACAACAATGAAAAGTGATGTGGGGGTGGGGGTCAAGACTGAGGGCAAAGACACAGTGTTCATGTGAGGAATTCATTCTAACAAAGGAAAATACAACAGGTAGGTCCTATGAAGGGACAAGTGTGTATCTCATGGGAAAACTGCTGTGATCCTCAAGGGATTCCAGAGCACTGTGCTTTTGTCCTTGACATAAAATTTAGTTAAGTATTGGTTTTCTTTTCTTTTAATAGCATTTATTCCCCCATTATGATTCATGCCTTGAATATAAGGGAACTTACTGCCTGTCTACCTAGATATCCAGAGACATCTCCTCTTTCCCTTTGCTGTCATGCTATTTTAGCTTTTTATTTTTATTTATTTATTTATTTATTTTGCTGTTTAGTACTTATCAGCATCTGTTTCATTTTTTCAGATATGTTTCATTTTTTAATGTTTGTTACAACTTCTAGCTCTTATAAATTGCACCAGTGAAAAAATCTTGTCAGTTTTGCTCTTAAATTAATCCTTAGTTTGTAAATAGGTGTTATGCTTTGCTCATATCCCCCAAAATAATTATTGTTAGTAGTAGTGGTATTTATTGTTAATTGAATTTTACACAGAAGAAACAAAGACTTAGCTTTTTAATTAAACTCAGTTCTAAATTAGGGTTTGGCACATAGGAGTTGTTCATTATAAGCTTGTTGAGTGAGTAAATGGATTTTGGAGTAAGTCTTAAACTAATAGCAGAATGGTATCCCCATAAATAGCATTATTTTCATGATACAACAGCCATATACAAATATCTTGACTGTGTGTGACTTCAGAATTCTTAATCTACTCTTAAATGCATAGTAAATATTCAATGCAGCTTTGTGAATCAATGTAGAATGAGTTAATAGGAAGTCATCAGGGAGAACAGTTTATGCAGGCATTAAGAACCAATGATACCAAGACAGCTAAAGTGAGGGCTGAGTACCTAATTCTGATAATTTTCAATAGTTGTGCAAATTTATCCTATGAATTAATACATGATTTACAAAATCATCAAGTTTACCTACCTAACAGGCTGTCATCATTGCAGGTGCCATTAATCAAATATTTTCCTTCTGGGCACACACAGGTGGCCCCAGAAGGATTCAGCAAACAGAGGAATTCACATGCTAAGTCCAAACATGGATTGGGTACTGATTAAAATGAAACAAAAGAAAACAGAAAGGCAGACATATAAATACAATAGGTTTCAAAAGCATACAGTTTGGTAAGGTGAAATGTGAATTAGCAATTTTGAAAAGAAATCAAATTTCTACTAGTAGTATCTCATTTCAAGGTTATGATTTTCTTTATAGACAAAGAGAAATTACTACCCAACACCCATCATTAATAGTCAATTTACCCTAATTTAAACTTCCTACTAGGGAGAAGAAATTATTCAAACACATACTTTGTCACTCTTCCTTATGACTTATTTTTGGCAAAAGAGTTGGTCTGTGATACCCAAGTACAGGTTTTGGTTGTGTATGAAAGTAAAGCTAGCTGAAGTCTTCAGGGATCCAGTCCTCATTTTAGATAGCTTCAGGGCTCTTTAACAGGCACAATTTCCCCTTGGAAATTACAAAGTTTTAAAATCTACATGTATTTATTCAAAACACAAATACAATATATGACTTTGTTTTCCTCTAAAAGCCATGCTTAACATGGTTTCCTTTCCTTCAGGTAGGAGTTCTATGCAAAGGTAAACGTCTGTCACTTTTTTTTCTAAATCTCTATACAATCAGCGTCCTCTATAGTCATAGCTGCTTCCGGGCTCTCACTAAAGAATCTGTTATTAGCATAAAAGAGAAATGGCCACCTAGGTGGTGAACTGGTGACAATCAAAGTGGCTTTCATTCTCTAAGAACCACTACTCTAACTCGTACTATATTCAGGCCAGAGATTGATTGATTGATTGATTGAATGGAGGTGGAACTATTTAGCTATAAATACAAATCAAACAAAACTAGAGGGTGAGGAGGGTCTTTTTCCTGGGATTAAGATACTGAAACATTTAAAAATACCTTCTTTTAAGAGTAATAAGAAAGAAAATTTATCAATATAGACTATCATATAAAATATTATACTTACAGTCTAGTTGTTTGTAGCGATGAGATATCAGAACACCTTTTGTTTTATCAATATCTAAAGCTAAGTACTCTACTAAACTATTGCCAAATTTTTGTACTCGAAATACACCATTTTTAGGTCCTGCTCCATATATATAATCTTCAAAGACATCGATCCTATGTGGATGTAACAAGCCTAGAATTTTTAAAACATGGAGTTATAAAGTTACAATGTAGATACTCCAACTCAAAAAAACCAAGTTTATCCAAGATCTTACAGAAAAACTTACTACTGTTCTTTAAAAAAAAATTACAAATTAGAGTATTTTCAATATGAGCTGTGAAGTTGTTAGAATTAATTTATTTGCATAGGACTAGTGAGATACTAAACATGTCACTCAGTACATAAAAAGCATTTCCATCATTACTTTAATCATCACCATGACACAGCATTTGCTGGGGGCTTGTTTTATGCAGAGTAATTCCTGCTGTACAGTTTGCAAACAAGAGAAAAACTTAACAAGACAACTTTATCCATTGCACAAAAACAGGCAGTTCACAAAATTCTCAATTTTTTTATGGATCAAATCAATGGTCAAATTAGATTGCCTGGATGTCAAATTTATTAAGCAATCTGTGTTGATTTTAAAGAGAAAAATCTAAAAAGAATAAATTTACATTACTATTTTCTATCTTAGAAATGGGACAAAGGAAATAAACTAGTACATGGTAGACATACATGTGACTAGTTGGCTACAAATAATAGAGGACATCATTTTCCACATTGTAAGAAATGACTATTATTATAAGACATTTTATAAAATATAATTTATAAGAAATCTAACTTTTGGTACTGAGCTTTATAACAACCAAAATGATAACATTTATATTTTACTTATCTAGAGGGTGAAAATAAAATGCCTTAACATGTATGTCATGTTTCTTCAATGCGTCTTGAATAGAAAAATGTACACTTAAGCAGAAACAGGTTAACCTCATTGTGATCAGTTATAGGAATGTGTAATTTTTTTCTATCTAGGATCTTCATAAGAAAACATACTTTAGGCCAGGGCACAATGAAAGTTCAATTTAGTTATTTTCTTTTGACTTTTCTGCTTTTGTTAAAAAGAAGCAAAGCTGTATTCTGTAAGTATAATACGTAAATATAAAAACTTTAAGTATACATTATGAA
The DNA here is from genome assembly GCF_030020395.1 of Manis pentadactyla. Taxonomy (NCBI): domain Eukaryota; kingdom Metazoa; phylum Chordata; class Mammalia; order Pholidota; family Manidae; genus Manis; species Manis pentadactyla. Next base: position 29,947,675 of record NC_080026.1, on the reverse strand, counting down.
CAATTTGTGATAAGTAAGGAAAGAGGTTGTGCTAAGGAAGGGAATGAAAAATAGAAGGGAAAGAAATTAGATTCATCAGAAAGAATGGAGATTGCCAGACAAGGAAAGCGTGAGGCACAGAAGGGAGCCAGAAAATGAGAGAGTAAAAAACACGAGGTAGGCACAAGGTAGAGATAAAAATGGGCGTCACAGTTAGATTCTATGGTCATGGTGGCAAAAGTAAGTTGTCACTCTACACACTGCTTTTCACTTGCGTAAGAGTATCCTCATCATTACTTCTACTAGTGATTGTTAGTATGATGTTTACTATATACAATAACTCATTTCCTGCTTGTTATTTGAAATAAAAATCAGTGTTCAGAGGGACTAATCTTGGCTACTTGAAGTGTTCTGCTCAGAATGGGACATCCACTGAAGCAACAGAATGATTTTTTCCTGAATCTGGGCAGCCGTGGACCATATCTGTCCTAGAGTAAAAAGATCCTTCTTGCCTGGCATCTTTGTTATTCTAACAGGAATGAAAACTCCATAGTAAGAACTGCAAGTTGAAAGAAAAAAAAACTGAGGAAATACAGAATGTAAATCTTTCTTACTTATATTTACATACTATTATTACCATGTCTTGATAATAATTAAAGGGGAAAACAAAAGCCCTTCACACACCATGTTTGCTGCTGACAGAGACTACTGAGTCAGAGCCATCGTACAGAACACTGCCGATAACGGAGAGTTCAAGGTCAGCCCAGTATATCCGTTCACTGAAATGATCCACAGCCAGCCCTGCAAAATCAACAGAGACAGATAAAATAAATGAATTCGAGATTATTTAAAATTATGTTTTTGATGCTTAATGTAAAATTTTTATTGTTTTTTGTCCTTCAAGCATCACTGAAATTACCAAGAAATTAGAAAAAAAGGAAAGAACTCCATCCTTATCTGAAATAGATGTGTTTAGATAACACAGAATGTATTTAATAAGCTGTAACAAAAATATTACTACCCAAAAAGGGTTTCCATAATATTTTAGTTTTTATCTTTATGGTACACATAGAATTAATTAATCATTTCTATCATTTATCCAACTTTATTTAAAATAGTTCACTATAATCAGTTATATTTTGAACCTCTTTTTAAGGTGTATATCTAAGAATTTAAAAAGGTTCATGGACGTAATCGTAAAGTATTTTCACACATTTGGAATTGTACTACAGCTTTGTAAGACACCTGTGTGCATGATGCAGTTTAAAATGACTACAGATTGCTGTTTATAATAAGGTAAAATAAACAGTGAATTCCTTAATTAAGGTTCCAGTTGTGCTTCAATTTTTCACTTTAATTTTTTATTCTAATCATCAATTCACTCTGAGACTGTTTTCATTTATCATTTTTATCAGCAAGTATCCGTTAGTGAATCACAATGAACTGAAATAATATGTGGTAGAAAAAATAATGTTTTTCTATTTATTCAATTATTTATTTGTTGATGTCCTAATGTGATTAGAATCCAGCCGGTATCTTCTTACAAAAATATCATCCACACATAGAATATCTTAAGTAAACTTTTTTCCATAAAGAAGAGTAAGATCTAAGACACATGAATTTTACAGCAAATCACTGCTATAGATATTTAATTTTGTGAGATAGCTAGTCTTTAGATATGACATATTTCATACCTTGACAGTACAATGCAATTAAAATAACTTTATCAATTGAAACCTAACCAGAACATTCAGTAAACAACTGACGTACACCTTGATAGCAAGGCAACTGAATTAACGGGTCTCTTTAAGTTTTGTGCTATCTGTATTCCTATGCAGAAGGACCCAGATTTAACAATCAGAATGAAAACAATCATGGTGAAACTCATTTGGTAATATTTTTTCAGTTAAGTATGTAGCTCTAGCCCAAGTGTAATCAAACTAACTATAAATATTGCTTCTCAAGGATAATATAAAAATGTACTATGCCCAATCAGCCTCTGAGAAATTACTTAACAATTAAAACAAGTGGTTCATGTTTTACTAGTTTCTGCTTGATGATTAATTTCCTATTTGTAGTTACGTGGGGAGTTATGTTTTTGCCTCTTCATGTATAATTATGGCTGACACAAACCATAAAATTATTCAGTTTCTTGCTGCCACCATTATATTTCAACCCAGTTGTCTGAGAAGGGTTGAAAACACTTTTCTTTCTCTCCCACCAGTGTAATATAACAAAGAGGTACATAAAATAAAAACTGTCCCCAGCAAAATTGGTCTTTACAGTTAGATATTAAATTTGTTAATCATAGAAAGAATAAAACAATGGGTATGCAATCCAGTTGAATTACTGATTCTGTTTCCTCAGATTTAGGAACAGTAAAGAAGATCTCAAAAGTGTCATTTATTGCATTATTAGTCTAGGGTTGTTTAAGATACACCATCCTTATCAGCTCTGGTCACATATTGTGTTATTGGATGGAATTACATCTAGATAAAAATTATGTAACAAAGCTTTCAGATGAGTGGGATTTATATTCCCCAAAAATCCACAAATCAATGATTTTGATTTTTCCTTAAGCCCTTTAATAAAAGAGATAGTTTTTAAATTAAAAAGTTAATAAAGGAATCAACGAACTTTACTTGTTATAGAGATGTGAAGTTTATATGAAAGAACAAGTTCATTTCTACCTTTAAAATATCACATCTCTTTTTTGTCTTTCATAAAGACCCAATACAAGAGTGGGAAAAAAAATCAGTTCCCAAGAAAGTCATTGTTACCTGAACTGGGAATGATGAATATTTGGAACCAAGTCAGTATAAGTACAGAAAATTTAAAATAACATGTCAGACTTGTTCTAATCAAGTATAATGGGATCACAATTTGGAAGGCTTATAAAAGATTAAGAGACAGTCTCAATAAGTTTTAGAAATTCATGACAATGTCCTAATCATGTAGTCATTTTCTTTATATCTCCCATGATACTAGACGACTAGTACATTTTAGGGATTCCTGAATCTCACTTTTGTTTCATTCTAAAATTTTTTGAGATCCTCCCAGTAGTTCTCCTATTTCTACTATGGCCTAAAACAGAGAAAGAAAAAGAAAAATCTTAACAAGACATGACCATAGCACCAATGTGATATTTAAGAGAGAAGACTTGGGGAGAGAAATAAATTAAATTCACTGTGTTTTCAGAAATAAAGAAATAGATTATATATATTCTGTGTTAAAGGAAAGCCAAGACTTATAAGGTGGCAAGAACTAATAAATATGCACAACCATATTCTTGATTTAAGAGGTGATAAGAAGTATCCCAGAGCTGAAAATATTACAATTGTGTCAAATTAATTTTCAAAACTTGTTCAAACTACTTTTGAGATAGGTTGCCTATTTAGAGTAACCTAAAAAGATTTCAAACTGCATTAAAGTTATTTTTTCATATAAATACACATGCACACACATATATTTAAAATAAACACTCATATCTAGAAATTGCAAAACAGACCTCAAGTTATTATTCATTTTATTTAATTACAGACGTTTTATCAACCAAGGACAAAAAATTTGCTGAATGATATATAATTATGACTGGTCCAGGGACAGTATACACTTTTTATTCTCTCAGAAATTGCCATGTTTGTGTGGGACATTAAAGGCAACCTAAATAAGCTTCTAGATACCAAAGAGTATGGTATTTAATTCAAACTCATGTGATCCTACATACTCTCCTAATGGAGGGAAATTTGGAAAGTGTCCTTATCTGATACAGCATTCATTGACACAAAACATATTCATAAGCCACCTCTCTTGTACCATATGCGGTCAGGCACTAGGTATGTAGCAAAGAATGAAACAAATCATGATCCTCCTCTCATGGAGTATGGTACTCAAACACCACAGAACTGATTGAAGAAGAAGATAGATTATGTTTAATATAGTGCCTAATAAGAAAAAAGTGTGTCATTTGTTAAAGGAGCCCTTAAAAATCATAACATGGGTTAAAGTGTTAAAAACTGTAGGCATTCAACATTTAATTATTCTTAGGTTCACACTAATTACAGTCACTAGAATATTCTATGGCTGATATAACAAGAATATCAGTAATTGTTTTGGTATAAGGTGTTTATGGACTTGTTGGGCACATAGAATATGCATTATAGAGTTAATGATTTATGATATCATTAAAGCAGTAGATGATGGGGTACCAAGTAAAGAGATAATGAATACTGTTAAAGCCCAGAGGATTGAGGTATTGTCATCATGATTTTGGAAAGTACACAATGACATTGCTGGTGGTGAGCAAACATAAGGCTTGCTAGGTGCTTGAGCTCACTTTTCAACTGGATAGCACAATCCTCACCCTGGAAATCACAGGAGTTACAGAAAGGACAGAGACCAATTCATCTATTCCTATTGCTGTTAATCCATGCTGATGTCATCTGCACCCTATTGATGTACAGAGTATAACCAAATTTACTGCATCTCAGTGCACATATTCATTCTTGAATGCATAAAGAACAGACAGCATTTCTCACAAACCCAAAATATAAACAATAAGATATAACACTTGGAGGGAAACAAAGGTAGTATTACAGTTATGGATTTCAATATGATAAACTTGGAGTCAGGGTGAATATTTATAAACACATACCAAGAAAAGAAGGAGAGAAAATAGGTACAAAGTCTAACAAGTTTCTGTGAAAACACAAGCAATGGACATGCTTCCATGTAAGGATATCTCATGGGATATATTTGCATAAGTGCACATCTCCTCACATATAATGTGTACATATTCATGTCAATGTAGAACAGTAACAAATGACTGTCAACTTTTCACTATTGCTTTCTAATAATAAGCTATTTATGAAATCAAATTATGTATCATTTCCTAAAAATCTCATGAGATTTGTTTTGGACTCATTTGTATATCAGCATTTGGCATGGTAATCCTCAGAGGGTATTCATCACCATAAAGACAATATTCAGAGATGTTTCTGCTTGATGGAATAAAGCCCAGCATAAGAAGACAACACCAGCATTCTAATATTAACTCACTTAATAAGCAGGTAGGCATCAGGTAAAGTAATATATTTTAATATGCAGCTTGTGGATATTTTTTAATCTTACAGAATTCTAATTGATATACAATAAGAGCATGAAACATATTTTTAAGATATACTAAGTGACATTTTAAAATGTGGATTAAAAATGATTATCAGTGTTAAGGAGTTAAAACGGACATTAAATGGGATACATATGCAAGGCTTTAGCATAACACATGGCACTTTATTTTTATAATTGTTAGCTTCTTCGAGGTACTAGGAATTTTACTAACCAATTTACATTAGTTTTAAATCTGATTTAAATTGTTATAAATTTCTGTAAGGTAAATATTATCATATACATTTACAGATAGGAAAATTGATGCTCAAAAGTTTGTGCAGGTGGCTCAGTTTTAACTCAAATCCATAAAAATGAAAGACTTATGCTCTTCCTCCCATTCCCTATATTTCTCCTGTGTGAGGCACTATGGTTTGCCCAGCAGGTATACATTCTCTTTTGTAATCTTCCTTCAGCTGTTGTGCCACAAAATACCATTGCTTTGATCCCACTGCTCAGACGCCTTTGAAGCCTTCGCTTTTGACTTTGACTCTTCAAAATATAGTCATCACCCCCTAAGATATACACCTTAGAAGCCACTACCCTAAGAAGTTCCTTTGTTTTCCCCTCCCATGTCCATCTTAACAATTCCAGCCACTTTAAATATCAGCTTTTTGTGTTAACTCCCCAAACTAAATTTCTAGCTCTGCTCTGAGTTCCAGAAGTATCTGTGAGAAATCTCCATCTGACCTACTTACCTAATGGGTCATATTCACACCTACAACATTTGCCTCTGACTGAGTGTCAGCATCACATCATCTGTGCTCAAGTACCACCTTCTCAAAAGTTCTAAGAACCTAATGCTATATTGCTAACTCCCCTCATTTCTGACCCATGTTCCTCCTCTACTTTCACTCTTATCTCCATAGTACTAAACCCCATATTACTTACTTTATAATTTACTTTGTAAAATATTGTACTGCCCCTGTCTTACTCTCTGCCCTCCACTAGAGTGTAAGCACTGGGAGGAGAGGGGTCATTAACTGTGTGTTCGTCATTATATTCCAAATGCCTAGAATCATGCTGACACATAGTAGGAACACAATAAATATTAGCTTAGTGAGTGAATAGATGGCTTTTAAGAGTCTGCTTCCATAAATGGGGCAAAAGTTCTTAAAGCAGAGTTGCCGAGAAGAAAACTCATATATGCTGTTACACATGAGGTGGAGAGCCTCACACCTACCAGCTAGTTTCTTGACATGTGCATGTGGGTGTCTGGCCAAATCCTGTTACCAGCTTAACATGAGTCATGTAGTACTTGCCATGGTCTCTAGGACCCCGCATGAGCTGGCCCCTGTCCACCCCCTCAGTCTTACCTCATGCTACTTTCCTGTTGGTTTCCTGTGCTCTTGGGCTTTTCATTAATCCTACCCCAGGGCCTTCTGACATCATTTCTCATTTCTACCCCTTCGCTAAGTCTAGCAACTAATCTTAACAATCAACTCCTCAAAAAGCCTTTCTGTCTCACTGTAACTAAAGTGATGTCTCTGCAGCACTCCACTCTTCTCCATCAGAACCATTTACACACATGTGCATGTGTGTGTGTGTGTGTGCATACATGCATTTCTGGCTTTGTTTTTACAGTCCCTAACATTAAACCATAAGATGTGTGAGGATGAGGATAGGGATCCATCTCTCCAGTGGCCAAAAGTGCCTGGCATATAGCAAGCAACCAGTATTTTTGAATGAAAGGAGGGATAAAGAATTAAGGAAATAACAAGATGCTTGTATGAATGATTATGATTTATTGGCTTTGTATCCCTTGTGGAGACATTTCCTGTGTCTTCTATTGTCATCTGTATCGGATAAATTCTACCTACTATGCTAACTCTGCTCTGCCACCCACATACATCCTCCCATTTTATCTATTACTATTCTAGTAATGCTATTCTACGCTCTTATCAGGACCATTCAAGGACTGTTAGCTGGTATCTATTCTATTTTCAGCTCAGTATCTACTCATTCTATTGGCAAAATGTTACCAAAGCAATAGGTCTGAAGGCCTACCTTATTTACACTGCTCCTCGGATCAAAATTTTACAGAGGTTTATTACTGACTAAAAAATCATGCTAAATACCTTGGCGTTGAACATCCCTATTTTCAGCGTAAGTTACATTACCTACTCTGTCCCCTTGTGATTCAATATTATGAAACATTGCAGCCCATGGCTTCTAATATTATGGAACATTGCAGCCCATGGCTCAGAAAGCTATGCCATTTAAAACAGTATTTTAAGTTGGTTATTATTATTCCTTGGTTTGATAATGACAAAATCAAACTTTGAAGGTAGTTCCTTTCTGAGATCTCACAGCTAGTGAGGGATGCCTTGGAATTCGAAACGAGTTGTATCTGACTTCAAAGAACACCTTTATAAAATCCACATCATGATGGAATATCTGCCTACCCTTCAAATGTCTGCCAGGCCTCCAAGCATTTATTCAAGTGACACCCTTCCCATAGTTTTCGTCTACTGGAGATAATCTTTTTACCCTGAACTCCCATGACATTAAAATATATATAACAATTCTCACGTGTTGCCAGAATCACAGTTACTTTTGTGCATTGAGTCCTCTGTGTTTTCCCTCCTTGCATAGGAGCTGCATAAGAAAGGGACTATGTCACATTTCCACATGGAAAATACTCAATATATGCACCTTTCCCTTGGTCCACATAGGAGACGCCATGCTGGCCAGCCTGAATTTCCTTTGCTAGCTCGGGGCACCCATCCAGCTGCTGCTTCAGCAGCTAAGGGCTCACACTTGTCCTCCTTCACCAGGGAATTGTACTCAATTGACTCAGCAGCCTTGGTTGGGGAGTTAGAGGCCAAAGTAAACCAGAAACTGATGGAGCATATAAAAGGCTGATCAGGGATTTGTGCTCCAAAGCACATTTCCTGTGGCTCCAGCCAAAACTACACTGTACCTGAAATTGTCTTCCTGGGTTCTTTCTCTCTCTCTCTCTCTACTTTTTACACATTTCTCCAGAGTAACACTCCCTTCCTAAAACCTTTACAAGAATCCCTGTCTCAGGCTCCCGCCTAACAACACTTCGACAGGCAATTCTATAAACTGATGCCAGAGTCATTCTCTAAAATGAAAATCATGTTACCTATACAATGATTATGGGAAATGGTAACATCACAGAAGTTTTTAAAGTTAATTTTGTACCTTTTGTATAAGTATAAAATTAATTAAGAGAAAGAAGCACAAAGATCTTATAAAAATGAATATAAAAATAAAATGTTTGAGTAGATTACGCCACTCTCTCCTCAGTGCCCTCTGATGGCTCCTCTTAACGTAGAATAGAATCTAGACTTCAGCAGTGTGTTCTAGGTCCTAGATGATCTGCACCTGGCCACCTGGGCACCCTCATGTCTGCCACTCTCCCAAGCTGCTCAGAGAGTTCTAAGCATACTAATGCTCTTGCTGTTTTGGACACATGCTAAACTCATTCCTGACTCATAACGTGCTGTTCTGTCTGCTTGGAAAGCTCTTTCCTCACATAGTCACATAGCTTGCTCTCTCTCTCTACTCAGTTCTTTCCTCAAACACCACCTTTCTAGAGATGACTTCTCTGATAATCATAACTAAAACAGTACCTCCCCCAATAAATGCCTATCCCTTAGTATGCTGTTTTTCTCTATAGCATATCTGACAGGATGTATAATATGCATTCTATCCTCCACAGGAAGGTAGGTTTCATGAGAGTTGGAAATCTCTTTCCAGGGGTAGGAACTTGCTTCTTCAGCATCTGGGACAATTTCTAGCACGAGGTGGGTGTTCCATTTGTATTTGTTAAGTCATTGAACGGAGACATGCTTATGTAAATCAACTACATCCCAAAGACTGCTCCTTCCCATAAAGAGTAAGAACAGCCCAGCTTGAGGAGAAGGCGTAAGGCACATAAAAGGTAGTAAGAATGTAAGCGAAAAGCATAAGTACATTTTCAACTACAGAAGACACTACAAAGCATACTTGTTAAATAATATGTTCTATAGAAAACATGGTCTGTCCATTTGACGCCATGTAGTGGGAAGGGGTGTGTGGCATGAAATCCCTGAGGCTGCAGTGGTCTGAAAGTTTTGTTGAGGAAGTGCTAAAACTTGACCTTATAACAGGTGTGATTCAGGTGAGGTACAGAAAAGGCAGAAGGGCATTCCAGTCAGGGAGGCTGGGAGGAAAATGGAATGGGAGAGAGAGAAAAGGAGGCAGAAAAAAGGCTGGAGCTCCTGAGCAGTCCTGGAGTACAGAGAGTTAGGAGTGGCAGCTTCGATGACACGGCTGGGAGGGAGGTTAAAGCCAGACTGAGAAGAGCTATGAATGAAAAGCAAGGAATCATCAAACCTGTCTTTCACAAAAATTATTTATATGTGCCCACCTCTTTGTCCATTTAGTCTCTTATCCTATAGGAAGATCATTCTCTATCTCATTATAACAATTAATCATTAACATACATCTATAAAAATGCCACAGCACATTGCTATAAAAACTCTCAAAATTCCATGCAGGTGAAATTCTACTAATGACCTTTACAACTTGGGCAATTTTCAAATAATATCCCCATAATATCACTGGCAGTATGATAAGGATCTGGCTTTCAAGTTGGGAAAATACAACATGAAACCTTAATGACTTTCATAAAGTCCCACTATAAATTATTTTATCGGCTTGTAAAAATAGTTATATTGCCACCAAAACTAGAAGGAACTGTAATATTAATATGCTTAGCATACTGGCTATTCATTTGAAACTGTCAGAAACACATCATACCTGTGGGTCTCTGTAAGTTCTTTTGAACTAAAATCCTTCTCAGAGTGCCATCCATGGCTGCTTCCTCTATGTGCGAGTGGTCTCCGATAACAGTCCAGTACATCATCCTGAGAAGACAGGTCAAGTAGGTTACTGGCGTTGGAGCTGTTAGAACCCAGTTCAGCTCCAAAACTCAGCTTCCGTTCAGACCGCATGTATCAGAATCATCCAGTGTTCCTGAAAAAGCAGATGCCTGGACCCAACTCTAAACTTACAGAATGAGAATCTCAAAAAGAAGACCCTAGGAATCAATATTTTTACACAGTCTTACCTATGTACTAAAGTTTGAGAGTCACTGTTTAATAGAACACACTAGGGCTTGTTATTTGATGCCCAAGGTTCAATTAGAAAATTTCACTAAAATTTTACGAAGAAAGTATTTCTATCGCTTGAAACTATCCTCTTGTGACATAATTCATTTTATTATGGATGCTATATCAACATGCTTTCTTTTTTTTTTGATAAAGAAAGTAACTGTTTTCTCAGACAGAAGTCATTCTCTTATTTAGAAGACACCATACTGATTAATTCTAATATGCAAATAACAGTTGCCTCTTTTATTCAGGATATAATGATCTATTTTATGGGTGATTGGGAATTTTATTTAACATTTCCCTACTTGCTTTTTGGTCATTGGCTATGAATGAAGAAGTAGAAGAGCAAAGAAAGGAAAAATTCAAGTAAAAAAAGGAAATATTTGTGTTAAATTGTTTAAATTTGTTTATACATATGTCTTCATATTTTATTATCAGAAATAATCCCAAACATCAATATTCTATGCTTAATGTTTAATATTATGCTTAATGTCTTGAAAATTCAATTTTAGATTAGCAATAGTGCTTATGTGTTCATCACATTTCATTATTTTTCAGTGCACACATGAGACACACACACACATACACACAGAGAACATAAAATGTAGCAAACTTTGAGGAAAAAAAAATCTGTATCATGCACCAACATTTGGTATGAAAAGGACATGCTTCTGTACAAGAGAAATAGATTTTCAGAAATCTTGTGAATCCATTTTACGTTGAACTTTCATTATAGGAACAAAACTAGAGAGCACAGGTGGCTCTAAAAATGGATACTCATATCAGGAAATACAAATAAGTAAGTAAGTAACCTACCCTCTTTTAGGATTTACAGCAATAGCGTAAGGCTCTCCAGCCATATTTGTTAAGAGTCTGGTGCAGTTGGGGCCATTCAGTTGCCCTACATTGACAGAATACCTCAGACTGGTCCAGTGAGTGGTGTAGTAACTGAACCAGTGCATCCTAGAGTGATCAGTCCAGTAAATATTTCCAGCAACCCAATCAACTGCAATGTCCCTGGGTCTTTTAAATTCAGGACACTAAAAGAAAACAAAACAACAAACCACAGTGTTTTCAAAAGCAAATTGGTAGAGTTTTCTGCATCTATACAATTGTGTGGGAATCATATTAACTTGGTCAAGTATTAATTTTTATATAGATTTTTAAAATATCCAACATACTTTATTTTATTATTTTTTTTTATAGGTGTATAATTTTACAAATCTTAAGTGTACAACTTATTTCAGTTTTATCTATTACTGGTCCTGTTTAAGCACCACCCTGATAGAATATTTCCAGAATTGTAGAATGTTCACCTATGTCCTCTCCCAGTCAGCAATATTCTGAGAATAACCATAATTTTGAAGTCTAACACCATAGGTTGGCTTAAACATATCCATATAAGTAGAATCATTCTTTTCTACTCCTGACTTCTTTTACTCAACATCAGGTCTGTGACATTCTTCCATGTTTTTTGTGCATGCTGAGTTCTTTTCAGAGTCTATATGAATCTATACTCTTTTCAGCAATTTGATGAAGTCCCAGATGCTCTTCATCTTCATCATATATAATTTGATTTCAAAATTGATAAGGAATATTAGTACAAATAGACACATTTAGAGAGATACTTATTTAAATATCTTCTGAAGGAAGCTACAATGTCTTCCATTTATATTAAATCTGCTAGTTTGGATTTTCTACTTAATGTTACTGAATTACTATGAGACAAAGGTAACAGTTCATTGCAAATAGACAGCAAGGAAAATAACATACGCTCTATGCTTTCAATTAACTTGATCACTTTGAGTGGGAACTAGCATACTAATTAATTTGACATGGTCAGGTTTATTGTGCATAACCAAAAGTGAGAAGGCATTCCCAGGGGTATTATATCAACAACAGACACAATTATTTGAAGGTGATTATAACTAGATGTGTAGTCCATGTACAAGAGCCTTGTTAGGACTTGACAACCAGTGGAAATATGGGTTTCTAACACAAGATAGTTTCTTGTGTGATTTATTAGTGAACAAATGTTATTAAGCAAAAGGCTTGGATTAAAAAAGCAGAAAATGAACTTCTCAAAAAAAACATGCAATGGCAGGAAACAAGAAATGCAAGGCATTGTCTGCTGTGTGATTACCAGGACCTCAAGTAAGGACAATACGGCTTGAACTACACACAGAACCCATAGACATTCTAATGACCTTTATTATTAGTCTTTTCACCTATTGGTTTAAAAACTGAATTGTGCAAATTTTTAGTACCTTATTTCTCAACTCTAACAATAAATACTCTCCATCCATCCAGTGATATCTCATATGAATTGAAATTAAAAGCATTGTATAATATAACATGCTTTGGAAATGCCACATAAATTACATCCATAGATGGGTAGAATATAAATATTTGTCCTAGCCAAACTACATGATTATTTTCAAATGTTTCAGTATCAATTAAACGAACTGTATTTTTGTTTCTAGTTTGGCAGCATTTAAAAGGAAGTATATCAACAAGTGTCATGGGCATGTCAGTGTGAGTTATAAATTTATAAATGTAAGACAATGGGAAAAAATATCCATTGTCAACTGTTTAAAGCCTGTTGGAGCATTTTTATCATTTTCTAGTATCAGTGGAGTAAACCTCTTGCAGGCAAAAAGTATGATACTGGTTGTCCAGCATGAACATAGAAAAATGCTTCTTTTCCCCTTATTAAATGTAAGTGCTTATACATGATTTTTCTATCCTAATAGGATCCTTGCTAAATAGGACATATTTCATACAAAGTTCCACTTTTTTGAATTTAGGATTTTCATTTGATTTCACTCATGTTCATAAACAGGGTGATTATCTTTCCATTCTATAGTTCTAAACCTAGACTGCTGACAATTCAGAATGCAGATTCCTAATGCTCATGGGACATTCAAAAGTCTGATCTAGTGATGCCTTTTCAGGTAAGCAGACTGGTGAATATTCTACTACTAGTTAATTCCAGAAGGGTAAATTAAATTTAGGTCACATTATTAGAGTTAGGAATATGGTTTAGGGAAAAGGGAAAAAAATGTTATTTTTCAATGGCAAGCATAAGAGATACGGATGAATTATCATCATTTAAATCTGTACATTTATTGTCTGGTTTATTGATCAAGGAATTCCTAATGTCATTTTAGTATCAACTAAAGTAGATAGAATATGAGGTAAAGGATGATCATACCCAATAAATTCAATCTAAAGTCAGGAATCATCAGTAACAAGATGATATTATGAGAATATAGCAGCAAGGGGAAGATGCTACCAGGTGTTCATCCTCAGTGCCCCGAACATACTGCATGCTCAATGGTTCTCTACACTGAAGAGCAGAATTGAATAGAAGAATAATAAACCAGCAACAGGATGGTCCTATTGTCAAGGAACTTATGGCCAAATTAGGAAATCACCCTTTATAGTGATTTCCATGGGAATGAAATAATCTCTTTGTTGTGCATAGCGTTAGCTCTTCAGGATATCTAATACTGAATTGATGTTAGCTTGGAGGGTGGAAGGCAGAAATTCCTTTTGGATCTGGATATAATGAATAAAGAATTTATGGAGAGGTTCCTAATCCATCAGGTAAACACAACAAGCAGGAAAACACAGGAAAAGTAATCTGAGTTTCTGGTAGTGGGCTGGAGTCTGACACAGGAAAACAGAAACAGGAAAGCTAAGCCATTTGCCCTCAAAGAGGTTGAAATCAAAACAAAACAATCACATCAGATTGGAAAGAAGAGGAAAATATAAAACTCTCATTTGCCCCTTTGGCTAGCTCACTAGACAGATAGACCTATGAATTAGAGGCACTAATGAAATGTGTCATGTTTAAGAGACTGCAGAGCATGTGGTTACCCTGACAACAAAAGGCATTACACATACTGTTGCACAAAGTAGAAGACACATTTTGACTGCTTTCTCCAGACAAATGATTTCTTTCCTAATAAGCTCTCTAAATACAGAGCCAAAGTTTTGAGACCTGAGGCATTCTTCAGTGTAGAGATATATTAGTCCAATGAATGAAACACTTAAATCTTACAGAAAAATTGGCAACTTGATTGTGACAAAACTAGAGATTACTACTTTAAACTGCTAATCCTTTGTAGCTGTGGATTGTAAGGTATCTGTCACAATTTCAACTTGACTAACTAAAGACATGTCACTGGAGACATTTGTTTGAAGTCAGGGAAAGAGGAAAGTCTATGAAAGGGAAGTTTGAGCATTTGTGCAATGGAAATCATGTCTTTTTAAAAAAGTAAAATTCCTATAGTTAGCAATATACTTTGAGAAACATAGTTTGCACAGTAATAGATTGAAGTAGTCAAATACTTTGTGATTTTTTTCCATCTTCATGTACATCTAAGGAAAGAAAATTTAGTTTGTTTTACTAAAGATAAATATCCCCGAATATAATGCTTAAAACAAAGATGTAAAGAACTGTGTGTGGGGGTGAGTAGGTGGTTGTGTGATGTCTGTCATCTAAATGAAAAAGTGATTTACATTTTGGCCCACGAAATATGAATCAGATTAAATTCTCATAAACCAGGAAATAGAAGTAAAACAATGACCACACAAATCCCAAACATTACTAAATTCTATGGATTAATAATATTATAAAATGTCCAGCTATGTATTATTTCTAACAAGAAGCACATCTAGCAATGAGAAATAATGAAAGAACCAAGGAAAGGTTTTCTTGCAGCTAGATGCATAAGAGCTCAAAAACTACTTCAGGGTTTGTATGTAAAATACAATCCCTTCTATGTACAATGAAATCCCTGACTTCAGTGTACAATAGATCCTTCATTTACACTAGTATGTAAACAAAAGATACCATGGAAGACTTGAAAGCATGCTAAAGTTGGAGCCAGAAACTTGGTTTAAGATATAATCTTAATTTCTCTCTAATTACATGTTGAATAAAATAAAGGCTTTGGATTAGATGATCTGTGAAAATCTTTAGCATTTAAACTAAAAGTTAAAAATTTTCAAGTACATTCTATCTTTAAATTCAGAAGATCATTTAAAAAATTTAAATATTTGATTTTTCTTAAAAAATACAGATATATAAGATAGTATATCAAAAACATTCCTAAAAAGCAGAGTCAATCACCTGCTGACCCTTGATCTAGTGATACATGTATTGAAGTTGCCTCTCTCACTTGGGTCCCTAATATTATGTCCAATCTGTTTCTCTCATTTATCTTATCTGTATAGCTGGTTTGCGACACATGCCTAGAAGAGACAAAACAAGTTGGCTTTAATGGATAAATCATGTATCTATAAGAAAGGTGGTGCGATAGTAGTAAAACATAGAAAAATAAGAGTCAGAGAATCAAATGTTCCTATTGTGTCTCTAGAATCAATAGGTAAGCATCTTTGTGGACGAACAGAAATTTTCAGTCAATGTTAGCAGATATGTATATATATATATATATGAATATGGCTCTTATAGTTCAATGTATCTCATCCATCAAATTAATTCAGATTGTGAATATATGTGCATCCAGTGGTCTCCAGTCCCAAACCATTCTCCACACCAAAGCCATAATAAATGTGTATGTAAATATACATAATGCTGAGCTTCCTACATAATTTTCCTGCCAGCTTCATTCAAATTGGTTTTTTACTGTCATATTATTCCCTAGATAAACTAGCAATCCAACTTCCCAAGTCTAAGCAGAACCTGAAATAATACTAGTCTTGTAGACTACTGCCTGGGCATGCAATTGACATTCTTCAGGTGACAGTCGATCTTTCTCTGAGGCTGTCCCTTCAAACAGTAACAAGTTGATTCTATTAGACCTTTTGGAAGACCTGAAAATACCTTATACAGGCTGTAATCTCTAATGCCTAAACAAGACCAAGATCAATTTCAATGATAGCAGTAATAATGAAAGTGATGCATTCCTAATAAAGCAGCTTTGGTTCATCAGGATAATTAAGAGAGGCAGAGAAAATAGCATGTATGAAGATTCTAAAGTAAAGAGAAGTTGCATTCTTGAAATGAAATGTGGTCTGTTTATGACAAGAAAAAAATGTGTGTTTGGGGGTATATATATGTATGTTTATAGGTGTGTAAGGAGGCAGGAGGCATACCGAGCAAAATGAAGCTCACTACCATGGAGAGGCTTATAAACCAATGATTTTCAGTACAATCCATTAGAAAGATCTATACGATGAACAGATTAATGTCTTAAGATTATTTTGGCTATGATGTGGAGAATGGTTTGGGACTGGAGACCAAAAATGGATGCAGGCAAATCAGATGACACTCACTCAATGAAATCCAAAGGGAAGAATGTAGAAGTTCAATCTAAGTTTTTGTGAGACAGAGTGGATAAAAATGGGATACACCTGGAGATAAAAATATTTGAACTTGTGATTAATTGAAAACTGAGAAAGAGAAGAATAAGTTGGAAAAGGATAATAACTTTCACGGTCAATATACTGTTGCCATGTACAGCAAAGAATTTCAAATAACTTATTGCTCTGAATTTTTTTAAACTTTATACCTAGTTTATGGGCTTTTTTCTGCATAGTAGGATTACAGTCAGTAGTGACCAAACAGCAAAAATATCCCATTGGAATTTACTTATTGCAAGGTGAAGTATACAATAGATAATAACACAATAGATAAGTAAATTACATGGCAGCCTAAGATAAGTATTATGGGAATAAATAAAAAGAACAGGTCATTAGGGATCCAGGATGGGAGTGGGAAAATAGGTCGCAATTATCTGTAAATTATGTGTTCAGAAGATGACATTTGAGCAAAGAGTAGAAGGAATTCAGGCATTGAATGATGTGGGATATCTGGGGGATGTTTTGATCAAGAGAACATTTCAGGAAAGGCCTTACATTAGGTACTGATGGGTCTTAGAAATAGCAACATTTATCTGGAGATGAGTGATTGAGAAGAAAAATAATAGGCGATGAAATCAGAGAAGTAACAGACCAGATCTTGTAAACCCTTGTGAGGTATGATGAGCATGTATCTTATGCAGCAGGGAACCACCGGATATTTTTCATCAGGGCATGATGTGATCTGATTTACATTGGGCAGGAGTGTTCTGGCTACTCTGTGGTGAGTGAGGGAAGCAAGGAGACTGGCTAGGAAGCTACTGCACTACTTCAAAGGAAGGTGATGGTGGTTTAAATCCAGGCACTTGCAGCCAGGTAGATGTAAGGTAATCAACTTCTGGACACACCTTGAAGGTAGATTCAGTGGTATTGGCTGATTGTGGAGTTATAAGAAGAAAGAGGTCAAAATTACTTCAAGATTTTTCCTTTGAGCATCTGAAAGATGGAGTTTCCATGAAATGAAAGTGGGGAAGCAGATTGTGTGGCTCATGAGTTTATTTTTAGGCATGTTACTTTGGCAATTTTTTTCGACACCCAAAAGAAAAGAAAAACAAACAGCTGGACGGATCCTATCATTAGGTAATTGTTCACATGTGGTTATGTGTGAAACCATGAAACTGTATGAACTCCACAAGGAAGTAAAGAAAGATGGAAAGAAGAGAGACAAGTTCTGAGCCTGGGGGAATCCCAGCACTAAGAGGAAAGGAGAAAAGGATTGAGCAAAAGAGACTGAGAAGGTGAGAAAAAAGGAGAACAATAAAATAATATTTTGGTGATTTATATTAGAACCGTTATGCATTTTAGGGTTATTATCACACTAAAGAAAGTAACAAACAAAAAAGATCCATTTAAAGCCTGACCAGAGAGACTGATATCGTTACTGTGCAGAGAAATGTTTCTCAGTTGACATTTTGGTCAGGATAATTCCATGCGGTAAGGGATTAACCCATGTAGTGTAGAGTGTTAGGTAGCCTCCTTGACCTCTGCTCACTTGATGCCAGCACACTCCCCAGTAGTGAAAATAAAAAATATCTGTTTATATCTCCAAATGTCTTCTAGGATGAGAAATTGTCCCCACTTAAAAAGTACTGATGTAGAACTAATGAGTGCCCTCTGATGTCTGCTTCTTCTATGACTAAGCATCTGTCAAAGTCCTTAATGAACATCTGTCACCAAATTGATTGAACACCTTTGTACTCATTTACTTTCTCTTTCAGGAATATCATAAATAAAGTCTCTCTTTCAAAATACTCTCCTCTCTTAGTTTATGTGATTCTACATTTTTTTTTCTACTAATGCACTGGCTATTTCTAGTCATTATTTTAATCTGGCTTCAGAACTTGGTTACAGTCCTTCTGTATTTCCCCTGTACCCACTCCCTGGTAATCTATCTGGCTTCATGGTTTTAGATAACTACTCTGTTCTTCTATTCCTTCAATGTTCAGCTCTAGTCCAGAAATCTAAGACCAAGCCTTGAATATATCACTGACTATTTGACATCTCACTTGGTCCTCTTAAAACTGAACCCACATTTTATCACTCTCGGTTATCCACCAAGTTGTACAATCCACAAATCTAGGTATCGGTCTTCAGTCCTTCCTACCCTTGGTTTCCACATTCACTTTATCTGCAAAACATTTTTAATTAAACTTCTACTCACTACCTTCCATTTCAGTGAGAGTATAACAGTACAACCTTCCACCGTTTCTAACTTGGAGCATAAGCCTCTCAGGTGGCCTCCTTCTGTTCTAGGTCTTCCCCCACCAAATCCATTCTCTATATAGAAAGTAAAATAGTTGTTTTAGTTACAAATAAGATGACATTACTTTCTTCTCATCTCTTAGGTTTGAGCTTCTATCTCCTCTTTTCAAAGGAGCATTTACTTATTATCTTATCCAAAGCAGACTTAAAACATGGTGAGTTTTTCTTTCTTAGTCAATTATTCATTTCCTTAGCAGACCTTTCAAAATTTGATTTTTTCTATTCATTTATTTATGAGTTTAGTTGACTTAGTCTTTGTCCCCGGAATATAAACTTCATGACAACAAGACACTGTTATCATTATTATTTCCCAAGTCCCAACAGCAAAACTAATAAACAAAACCCTTGACATAAAGCTTTAGGTATACATGAATAAAAATGGATTGGTTCACCTTAAACTGTTACATATCTGATCAGAATTTTTAATTAATTATAGAATCCAGTGTTTTATATAGTCTTATAAGATTTACATTCAGTAAAGTTTTGAGTATTGGTTACAACTGTTACAGACCCATTTAACTCTAAATAACTATATATTGTTGAGTGCCTGTCTAATGCAGTCAACCACAGTGAAACCAAAAAATGGCAATGTAATGAGCTGATAGTTTTAGATTTTCTTTCCAAAGTAATCATAATAAGTGATTTTGGTTATTGGCTGGTCTGAATAAATGCAAGTGGTTTAAAAAGTATTCTTGCTATATAGTTTCAGTTTAGGATTATAATGGTCACCACAAATTTATAATAATGAATAAAATGAATTCTAAAAATTGAAAAAGAGAAACTATCAGTTTTTACCAGTACTCAACACCCTAAAATAAGACTTGTGAAGTTTTGGCTAAAACTTAAGTATACACACACACACACACACACACATGTGGGTACACATGCACACCTATGTATTTATATTCATGTGTGTGTGTGTGTTTATGTGATATAAAAAATAGTGGTGTGAGGTTTATAACTAAGACTCCAATTAGAAACTGAAACCTAGCAAAGAAAACTTTATCAGATATTTGTTAAATCTTTTCAGGAAAAAATACTAGTCAACTTATTGAGGAAAATATATGATTATTAATGAATTAAAATTATAAGCATATTCATTCTGAACATTATTTTCAACAAATAAACAATATGCCAAAAATGGTATGTCATATTCACTTCTCAAAATCAGGCAGATCAGATGAACCATTTGTTTTGCTCAAGAATACTTAGCTCTCTAATGGTAAAAATCTCATTTGTATTTTTGAAGTCCATTTGCATTTTTTCTAAACTTTTACCTACTTTATAGTGCTTGCCATCATGTACTTGGCTGTACTTCAGACTAGAAATGATAAATTGCCAGAAAGTAAATACAATTATTGCATAATGATATCATCTTCTGTTCTGACTCCTAAACTTCAAATTCAAAGATCTCATTACTCTTTACATACATATTGAATCATGTGAGTCTTTTAAGTGTTAAATTATTTAATTTTCTTATAGGAAAAAAAGATCCATCTATTTTTTACAGCCCAGGGGTTTAGAAAATCATAAGCATTTCCATCTATAAATAACTTAATCTGTATTTGAAATGTAAGTTTCTAGTCATAATTAGTATTCCAATCACTTTCACAGATTACAGAAGGGTACTCCCTTCATGACTTCTAAAAAAAATATCATATTGAAAAGTACATTCCTTTGGAATGGATTTCAGTTAACATTTAGTTGCCTGAGTAATATTCCTTTTCTGATTTCTGATACTATATTTCCTCATCTTTACTGGGATGGAAAAATTCCAATATTTTCAGTATCTGTTAAAATGTTTTCAAGACATTCTGGTATCACATAACTAACACTTTCCATTTGGTTTACTGATAAGGGGTTATAATAAAGTATTAAAAGCATTTTGCTTTATTTCACCTATTGATTCAGTGGCAGAAATCAATGGTCCATATTCAGCTTATGATTTTGAGGTTTTTTTTCCAAGCAGCAGGGAACTCTCAGTTTAGTATCATTTAACATTTGTGTTGAAACTTAGAAGATGCAATAGGTTGCATGATAATTAAGCTAATGAGTGACTGTCTGGTAACTGTTAAAAAAACAAATACGTGGCAGAGTAATTCATGAGGGTAGAAAATCGATTATTCACACAAGATGCATTTCAGAAGAATAAATATAATTGTCCAGATAATAACAGGATAAGCATAAATTACATCACATGTCTTCTGGAAATCATATATATTTGCTAACTGGAAGGTATTTCAGAAATTTTCTACTTCAATACTGTATAGGCATACTTAGTTTTACTACATTTTGTTTTTTACACTTTACAGATACTGTATTTTTCACAAATTGAAGATTTGTGGCAACCCTTTGTCTACCAAGTCTCTCAGTGCCATCTTTCCAACAGCATCTGCTCACTTTGAGTCTCTGTCGCATTTGGTAATTCTTGCAATATGTCAAACTTTTTCATTATTATTTTATTTGCTATGGTGATATGTTATCAGTGATCTTTGTGTTATTATTGCAATTATTTTGGGGTGCCATGGACTGCCCCCATATGAAACAGTGAACTTAATCCTCAAATGTGTGTGTTCAGACTGCTGCACTGACCAGCTGCTCACCATTTCTTGCAGATGAAGTAGCAAGTGCTGATGTAGAAGCTGCAACAAATTCTCCCAGAGATCTAGCTAAGCTCATTAATGAAAATGGCTGTGCTAAACAACAACGCATGGTTGGAATTCCTATGGAGTGCTTAATAGCTTAGAACATGGTGCTAAAACCGACAGCTTAGAGTTTCTGACCTTATAATCATGACATTTAGCGAGGTATGAGGGACTCCTAAAAATGTGCCTACTGTACCCGCTTTTATTGTCTAGTAAATACTATTAGTCAATAGGTCTAAGAAGAGAGAGAAAAACAAACAAAAAGATAATCTAGATGCTACAACATGTGTAATCACTATCATTAAAATACTTAGTGAAGTTTCATATCCTATTAGTAAAAAGCTAATCAATAGCTTTACTATTGGTTTCAAAGATTGTATACCACATTAATGAAATAAAAAAATAAAATATGTAAAATATATACAGGTAAAGAAATATGTACTATACATATACTATAAAATATATACATTTATGTATTTGCGTGTATAAAAGTAAAAACATAGTTATCAAACATTAAACAGATTTGGCTTCTAACCTAAAATAAGCTCAGTTCACTAGAAGACAATGACTGTATATTAATTATCAATCTCCCCAAGGACAAAACTAAAATAATTATTAAATAGTTTCACTGAAAAAATATGCCAAATTTAATTAAAGATGTAGTTTTAGGTACTGTAAAATTCAGAAAAGTGTAAGTTGCGAATATTTTTTAATGTGATAAGATGCATCATAGAGAAGAACATTTTGCCAGGTCCCATCAACATTTTCATCATCAACACCATCATTATCATCACCATCGTCCGATTAATAAATAACAAGCATGTATATAGTACTTACTGTGTACCAAGAACTATCTTCACTAATATATATATATATATATATAGTGTATGTCTATAAATATAAATAAGTATATATTCCTCACTAGAACCTCATGAAGTTGAGAGTACAAAGAAGCTAAGAGGCTATTAAGCAACAGGTACAAATTAAAACCCAGGCAGTGTAATACCACGGTATATACTCTGAATCACTTCATTCATAACAGATGATATGGTACCATAGGAGCAAAGGTTTTGCAAGGCAGACTTTAGTTCTAGAGATAAAGAAAGCTGAAGTTAGCCAAGACTGAGTCAGTCTTTGGTCTGATAGAGAGGAAGGAGATTACATGTGAGTGAAGGAGGGCAGAGTGATCTCCTAAATTTCTTGGCTGTATCCTAGGACTGTTCTGAACATAACCAAAGCAATTATATAACACTGTTTGGGGGAGAAAGAGTTGGAAAGACAACTCTGATATACACGGATTTTTTACTCACAGTTAATAATCTAACCTAAATTGGACAGGTCATATAGCATGTTTTAAAACCAGCTTATTGCTATTTGGTACTGATATGCCCCATATTTCTATCAAATGGTACTCATGTAGATCAAATGTTTATGGTAGATCCCACTGTAAAAGGTAGTAAGGACTGCCAGATAGGAACCTCTGATTCTTTTCAAATACAAAGCTTCAATTATATCCTACTGTGATAGCACTTGACATTTGGTTGTACAGAAATGGGCCTGGCTCCATCAAAATAAGTATTTATCTGTCATTTTTCTCCCAGGTTACCTCAAAATATAAAACACACAATAAATTGACATGCTCACCCATTCCAAAAAAAAGATAGTCTACAACCACAAGTCTAAACAAATTTTCTAGTGTATTTTTCCCAAAAGAAATAACTGCGATAATCAACATGTCCATCATACACCAGAAAACGATATTGCTCTGCTTGGATGTTCCCTGAAATACAGTCATCAGGAGTCAGAAGAAATGACTATACTGTTCAGTTGGTCTCTTGCTCTATAAGAGAAGTATATATCTGATACTGTTAAAAATGAAATAAGTTTCTCTGAATGTCTGGCAGTTCATTTTCTAACGTAAAAACAAAGAGATGATTTTCAATCTCATCTCATGAAAAAACCTCATGTTCATAATATATCATAAAACACTATAAAATATAAAATGTCCTATAAATGTTAGGTTTTATAGATTGCCATTATTATGTAACTAAGGCAACTGTATTAAAACAAAAACATATTACATAATTAAATTACACGCAGCTCCAAGAATAAATGAGTAAGGAAATGTTTTATTTCTATATAGAGAGAATATTGGGAGAAATCACTTAACATATTAATTATGTCCTACAGTCAGATATTGTGATAGAGTAAAAGAAATTGCAGGGAAGTGGTGAGGTATGAGTCTTCAAGTATTCAATGTTATTTACTTACAATCAAGCCACTGTTTGCTTGCCTTTTTTCTCTGCCATGGATCCTTTTGTAGAAAATTCCGCCTGGATTAAATTGAGTACTCCAAATAATCATATCTCTTTGATAATATACATCCATCCCTGTTATCCTTGAATTATGCTCAATATGAGAAATGTGTTGATGATCACCACTGTAGTTGAATGGATATATAAAACCCAGGATATCAGTGTCATTAGCAATGTAGAGAACTTGATCTTCAGAGCCTGGAGATTATTATAATAAAATACAAAAATAAAGTAAATTTCAACTAATGGAAGAGCAATGATTATACTTTTAAATTATCTTGAATTGTGATTCTTAACAGTTTCTTGCTAAATAAAAATCAACTATCTTTTTACCATCTTTCTAATTTCTAATACACACTTGCCTAAACATTTTTAAGTGTTATTGATAGAGGTTTCCTTAAGGACAAAACCTACCTGATGATTAGAAATTAGCTATTTGTAGTAGATATCCTTTTATGAAGAGGGATTTCTACTTGATAAGTCACAAAAAATTATGTTCTAATGCTCTGAGTCTCAATATTCAGATGTTATATTGTGTATTCACTAATACACCTGAATGATCATTACCTTAGGCTCTGAAATGAAAATTAAGAGATGAAGAGTCTTTTTCTTCTGATATATAAATATATATATATATATATATATATATATACACACTGTTCTTATATCTTTATTATACAAAGACATCAGTATTTAGTAGAGTATCATAATCTAAATCTCTAGAATCATGTGAGGGGGAACCCTTTAGCCTGAAGTTTTGACACCTACAGAACAACTTTGATATAATTTGCATACTGAGAAAAGTAAAACCCTAAAATGAATCCTGGAAGTACTAATTACAATTTTAATGAAACAGTAAAGAAAGACTGAATTGCATATAAAGTATCTGAAAATTCAAAAAATATGTACATGAGGTATAGTTCAGCTCTATTGGCTTAATAGCTCTCACTTGGTGAATGTTTACTATGTGGCAGGCACTTTTTAAAGCTTTCGCAATTTATATCTCTTTTTAAAACAACCATGGAAAGTAGGTATTAGTATTCCTGTTTTATAGACGGGGAATTGAGGCTCAGAGAGTTTAATAACGTTCCCAAGACGCACACATGTGCACACACACACACACACACACACATACTAAATTTGTTACAATAATGTTTAGTAAAAACATGTGAGACTTAAAATCCATATTTTAAAAAGCCCAATATCTGTAATTTAATTACTAAAAAACATATTTATAAATGGAGGTCTGAATTTGAAAGCATTATTTTAACACCTTTTAAATCCTTACTCAAAAATGCCTTCTACTTATAATGCAAACCTTTAACCTGCTATTTTTATCCCAGTAGTATAATAGTTTCTCAGATACACTGAGAACAGGCCATAAAGAAAGATACTTTATATTCTGACTATCAATTTGGCTTTTAAACTTTTACACCCTTCTGACAAATTGTTTCAAATACAAAAATGATTTTAACAGTAAATATGTTTGACAGTTATGTCTATAAACCATCCCAGACTGGATTAATTAAAAATTGTAACAAACTAACTGGCCAAATGAATCAGTATCAAAGAGAGATTTTTTTGTAGCTTCAGTCATGAAGTTATTGCTAAGTTTAATATGAAACATCGTACCCTGTAAGATATCTATAGCAAAATTACAGTCGCATTTGAAGTAACAGTTACAACCTTACCTTTTGCTATGCAGGTGTTGTTAAGTTCTTGAAAATTTTGGCCACATACACATTTATATGATCCTTCCATATTTATACATTGGTGTGAGCATGTGCCAAACACCAAACATTCATTAAGGTCTAGAAAAGAATAGCTTGAAATAGGATCATCATACCCTTAGTACTTTCATTCTTTCCATGTTTCAAACAGACAAATTTATTTCTTTTCTTTGAACTTTTATTCCTATTTTTTTCATTGTCTTTTCAAACTCTAAAGTTGTGACTTGCTGTGTATTTTCAGACCACAGCAACTTTTTTCAGTATAGTTTCATTATAATATATAGTTCATCAATTATTTGTACATTGCTTGTCAATCTACTTAACACACTGAACTATTCATTTCCAAACTTCCCTAGTATTTTCATTCACTCAAATAAACACTTCTGGAGGTTTCTTTTTAAATCTTTCTGATTACCTGCCTACATACTTTCACACTTATGTGCTATTCCTCTGTCCTCTAATTTCCTAGCCCACCTTTGCATAGAGAATTTTACTCATCTCTCCATATCCACCTGAAGTGAAGCCTTCCTTAGTGTCCACCAATGCATAACAGTGACTTTCTATCCCATAGTTTCTCCACTGTTTGCTATCATGCCTCTCTCTTACAGCATTGTTCATTCTATTTGATATATGTGGTCATATATTTATATCTGCCACTTGACTGTCAGTCCCTTGAGGGCATAAATTATTATTTATTATATTTTTGTTGAATTTTTCACAATGCCTGACAAAGAATGAAGGTACAGAAACACCTGTAACACATGTCTGGCTTCATATATATATATGAAGCTTAACAAGGAGGGCAATGTGGATTAAACAAACAACCACCACCAACAACAAAGACTTGAATGTCTATAAATAAATATATATAAATAATAAATAGCAAATTAATAAATCACAGGTGATAGTCTCTGGGTTAAAATATACCTCCAATTTTAATGGCTTAAGCAGGGCCAGGATTGAAGTCAGGCTATTCTGGTGAATTACCTTTCTCTGTCTCTTTCTCTTTTCCCCTTTTATCACTGATAGTTGCCCTAATGATGCAACAAATCTGTGAGAGAAGTCCTTCCCTTGAATTAGAGAATTTAAGGATAAGCAGAGCCAGTAATGATTATATTTTTGTTTAGCCTCAACAGTGTTCCAAAGCCTCAATGGTAGAGATAATGTAATGACCTGTGACACTTGTAAATGACTGTCCAGACTTAAATTCAGGCTTTCTGATTTCATTGTCTCTATTACGATACATTGCCCAAGGTGAACTTGAGCACTTTCATGCCAATTCATTTCTGTGCTTGACTGAAATGTAGGATAAAGAGATTTTTTTTATTTACTTGTTAACAGATATTATAACAGGGATAAAGTAAAATACATGTTTTCAGCACTTAGCCATGAGAAAAGTATTACAAAAAATATTTTTTGTTTGTCATCTATAACTTCAAACAGGAAGTTATTTGTTACTATGATTTCCCTTGAAATGGAATAAAAAAAGCCAAAATCTGCATGGTCTAATAAAATCTCATCTCCCTCACATGGCCCCATATTGGGCCGGAATCACCATTTTTCTCCTCATTTCTTAATAATGTCTGTATTGTGAGCTTTTGAAGAGGATGGAGGAATCTCACTCATGTCCAAGACTTGGAATATTGCCTGGCACACAGCAACTAGTAATCCATTTCTATTTCTTTTTGCTATTCCTTTAATTTTTCTTCTCATTAGATATTCTAATTGTAGTGTTATGGCTATAACATCAAATAGAGATTTTGTACGCTTTTTTGAGTTACATGTAAGAAAGGCAAAAACAAATTTAAATTCTTTGTATCGCAAATCAAGTTAATAGCTTTCTCCTCCATACCAAGTGAAACTGCTTATTAAATAAAGATACAAATTTCACTAGACTGCAGAAGTTACTCATTTGCACAACAAAAATACTGAATCCACAGCAATTTAACATGAAGAATGCAGTTTGCAGGTTTTATTTGTCATGAAAAAAATTTAAAATAAAGAAAATGTAGAGAACAAGATTTCTAAATTTAGTAAGTATATAAAGGATACAGAGCCCACTCTTCACGAATAAATATTAGAAAATTAATGTTATTTGAAATTAAAATCTTGAAGACATTGTGTGTGTGTGTGTGTGTGTGCTTATGTTTGTGTTTTTTTATATACAATTTATAGAAAATGGGAAAGAATAGTCTAGTCTTGAGAAATAGTTTGCCTTTCTATTAAAACAGAGAAAAACTTGGTTTGCCAGTTTTCAGTGGTCCATGTTAATAGAGAAATAAAATGTCATGAATAATCCCAATAAGTATATAATTCAAAATATAGATAAATATGATATGGCTATACATCTTCCCCGTTTGGGTGAGTACAATCAATTCATTTCAGTAATCCCATTTTTATTGACACAATGTAAAACCACTTTTCTTTAGCCAAGAATAACATAAAAAAGATAGTAGAGAAGGAATTTGGCAAGTGAAAGTATTGCATGACTTGAATTTCCTCTGGGTAAACTAAACATAGACAATTGGCGTTTAGCTCTAACCACAGTAACATCAACTTTAGTGGAGGAACTGGCAGACAGCAGAAACAGGTTTGTATTTCATTGCTTTATAGTTAAAGCTCTGATGTAAATTATACATGAAAGTTACTATGAAATCCTGGATCTCTTACGTGCTCAACTTCTAAATGATTTGACATAAATTGACAGAGATTTATTTAGATCCTGTCTTTGGATTTCAGAAGACACTCTTGATCATATAAAGCACTATTTAAGACATAGTGTCAGGACATGGTGTGGGGGATCAGGGGAAAATAGTGTAGCACAGAGAAGGCAAGTAGTGAATCTGTGGCATCTTACTACACTGATGGACGGTGACTGCATTGGGGTATGGGTGGGGACTTGATAATATGGGTAAATGTAGTAACCACATTGTTTTTTCATGTGAAACTTTCATAAGACTGTTTATCAATAATACCTTAATAAAAAATTAAAAAAAAAAGTGTCAAGACAAAAGCCCACAATTCTCTAAAAATAAATTTACCTATGGTAATACGGCAAATGCCACAACTCAAGAAAAGTGCTTCACCATAAACATGTTCTTCTGTGAATTACCTCTAATTCTCTGATATATCCTGAACTAGCAATTTCATTATTTGCATTAAAAAAACAGAATTGTAACAATACAACTGAAATTCCCTGCAGGTCTGAATGGGCTACAGAAAAGGTTTTGTAGCCTTGGTGATAGTTAGCTTAGCCTTACAAACAAACAGGCTATTGACCTCAGGGACTTTTTCAGTCATAAGTAAAATGGTATCCCATAGATACACAGCATTTGATGAAAATCAATCCCCGTCATCTGGCAATTTAGCATTCTTGGGAGTCTTTTATAACCTACAGATTTAAAAGCAAGCTGTTGAGGAAATGTACTATACCTTCACACTGTCTGCTTTTCATGTTTCTCTGAAATCCAGGCTTACAGCGACAGAAAACAGATGTTTTTATTTGATTACAATATGCATCATCTCCACATGGATTCACATTATCTTCACAGGTATATTCAGCAGAAGCTAGGATTTAAAAATATGATCAAAACTAATATAATTCTAATTCCTGAAGTGAGAGTTTACTTTTTTCTTAATTTGAAATTATATTATTCCATAGATAACTCTTTTTGAATTTATAAGATTATGGCCTTTTCACTATATAAGCCCTCATTTCTTATAAAAATAGAGAAGCAGATAAAAACTGAACTCCTTTACACTGAATATAGTTTAGACAAAACTGCCAACAGCTGATAATTACAGCTGTTACCAAGCTACACTACTTTCTAAAATGAAGTCAAGGTTCAATGGTTCTAATGACAAGCTATCTTTACAATGGTATAATGTATGAGTGCTATATTCTTCCCTAAGAATCAGAACATTTTCTAGAAGCTACCTGAAGATGTGGGCATTTATTGCTAACCTAACTTAATATTCAGGAACTCAATCAAGGCACTACCATGTTACTCAGGCATACATGTGCCGAGCAATATTTGAAGATGTAACATATTCCAGTGGTCATGGACTGCAACACAAGTTAGGACAGACTATGTGTTATTTGCAATTTCCAGTATAGTAGCTGTAATTTCATTACTTTATCTTCCATTTAGGAAAACAACTTAGAATGCAAATAAATGAACGGGTCATTATTATAGGAGAGACACTGAACGAGCTCTTTTACTTAAATCAAAATATTAAGAAATATGAGAACTTTAATTATCAGAATTGTAACCATTATTAATCCCCACTGACTTTCTAATATTTTATAGTTAATTAAAATATATGAGTGGAATTATACCATGGTGGAGTTATAGGTGGCCATATCCTGGTATGTATTGCTTCATCACCCAGTAAGGAACTTAGATGCATAAATGAGAAAAATGAAAGACCCCAAAGTAGGAAGTATTTTGTGACTTTTATAGGCAATCTGAGTTTAGGGTTACAAGCTTAATTATTTTTCTTAATATGGAAAATCAGATATCAAACATTAAACACAAAATTATTAACACTCAAGGTCTAATAACTCAAATATCATATCATAGCATTCTGACTGAATAAAATTATGATGTCTTCTTAAGAATAACTCAGCAATAGATTAAAATTTTAAAACATTGAGTAAATTATTCAGATTGTTACCATCATTCAACCAAATATCACTGTTTGTAAAATTCAAAGATATTAAACTTATATTTTATAAAATAAAATACTAAGGGAGATAGATTTCTTTGTTGACATCAAAGTCTGTAATAGAATATTGAGTTCTCAACTTCAAATTTAAGGGTACTTAACTGCAAAATTAACCTTTCCCACCTCTTACTTTCTGATACTAATTTAAGTGAGGTTCTAAACTTGTTTTGATGAAGGTTTTTTAAAAAGGTATTACTTAGGCACATTTTGAGAAGCAATCTTTTCTCACAGCAGTAAAGAAAATTTCAGTCATGTCAAAGCAGAAATTGGATGTGCGTGTGTCTGCACTTTCTTAAACAGAAAACAAACTCACTTATTCTGCAGCCTTGTTCATCTGAACCATCTCCACAGTCATCAAGTTGATCACACTGGAGGTCCATGGGGATACATTTTTTATTACTGCAAGCAAACTCATCTTTTTTACAAGGTCTTGCTTTATATGTAAGCTTACCTATAAAGTCATTAAGAATGATTAATACTTCACAGAATCAAACACATTTATTGAGCCATAACAGGTTCAAGATTTTACTAAACCTTTTGAAAAACATGGGTCCACAATCCTTCATTTGAAGTTCTTTGGGCCAAATCAAAAAATTTTGAAATTTTGGACTTTTAGAAAAATAACAATGTGCTTACCCTGTAATAAATAACTCCATACATTTGAAGAAAAATGTTTGAATATTAACCTCAAGTGATATATTTTAAAAAATAATATAAAATGCCTCAGACCTGTTCAAGACAGGATTTGTCCCCAGATGATTTTGCCATATCTTTTAGCAAAGCCTTTGGTTTTAAGATGTTTGTTAATTTCAGAATTGTGAAAAATGGATTTTGCATGCATACAATCTATATAAGTCCTCTCCACTCAGGGAACTGTTATTAAACAGTTTTTAAACCACATGTTTCTTTCATGCAGTATTTTATGAAATAATGTCGCTATAATCAATGGAGATTTATAGACTGGTAGACACTCTGGATAAAGCTGCATGGCTCTACTATGCAAATGAAATGTTTGCAGATTATTTCACACCCTGTCAGAAGATCAAGTGCCTGAAAAAATGCCCTCGGACATGACACATGGAAAATGTTGTCTTTTAAAATTTTTTGAACCCCCACATCATTATCTTATAGCTGTCACTGAATCAATCATTTCATATTAAATGGATTTACCACCACAGAGGTCTTCATCCGAGTTGTCCCCACAGTCATCAATCCCGTTGCACATTTGCTCAGGCTGCAGGCATATTCTATTATTTCTGCATCTGTGAGGTCTTGTGGGTGGGCAAAGAAATGTAACTGGAAAAAAGAAAAAAAACAAAGCATCTCATTTGGGT
Organism: Manis pentadactyla; assembly: GCF_030020395.1. Lineage (NCBI taxonomy): Eukaryota > Metazoa > Chordata > Mammalia > Pholidota > Manidae > Manis > Manis pentadactyla. Next base: position 29,916,006 of record NC_080026.1, on the reverse strand, counting down.
CCACTGACTTAATGAAGAATCATCCTTGTTTTTCCTTTCGTCATTTTCTTGTTTCTTTTCAAATCCATAATCTAGTTTTTCTGAATACCTTTTGTTGTGGAAATGGCCTACATGTAGATACTAGGGAAATCTAGTATCATAGATCATAGAAGCTATGATCCTAGTTATTTATATTAACTATAGAAAAGAATGCACAGCTGAAATGAACTGAAGAAAAAGAGCCGAACTTCATGGTCTCATTTCCAGATGCTTTATCTTAGCAGACTTCACTTGGTGTACCGAATTAATTTATGCCTATGGTTTATACAACATGGCATGACACTTCGCTATCTGAAAGAGCAATTTCACACAGAATACAGCTTGTGCAAGCATATGTTACAGGCCCAAAATTGAAAATAGGTCATTCGGTGGGAAAAAAAATTCCCAACAATACTACAGCCATGTTTCTTACTCTGTCTCTGTAAACAAATTTGTAAATATGTATTTGAAGCACATAAGGTGATCTAAGTTATTCTTAATGATTTTGTGTTTGTGTATGTGTGTGTGAGACTTAGACAACAATGAAAGCCAGTGTATTTTACTCTTTACCTTTCCATCACTATCTAATCTGAAATCAATCCCTAAAGCAGGCAACATCTCTAATGACTCTGCACCCTTACTTGTGGAATATCCCAAGGCCCTTTAATTGGTCCCATGATATTTTCCCTCTGAATCCTCTGCTTAGTATTTTCATTCATCCTCATGGATTCACTTGATGCTATACTGCAAAGACTTTCATTCGCTCTCTCAGTCTAACATCTCACAGTCAATTACAGGATATCTCCTTAGGAATTTCAAAGTCAGTAAATTCAAAGCTCAATTCTTTATCATTTTTCCATCAGTCCCTTCTCCCCAAACAAAAGTTTTGTTGTATTTCCATAGTTAAGTTAGTGGCACATTATAGCCACAAGTCTGGGATCATTCCAAATACCCTCCTCTGCTTGGACTCCCACTCTTATTAGTCAACAAGTCCAGTTGATATTATCCCCAAACTCATCTTCTTCCCTCCATGAACAGCAGTTATAATTGCAATAGCCCCATTTTTCATGATCTCTTACAAAGATGACTGAACTAGAACCCTAAATGTCTTAGTTTCATTACCCAACCTGCGATCCTCCACAAGCCACCAGAACAATGCATCTAACAACATCAATCTGATTGTCTCCTCTATCGTCATTCATCACTTTCAAGAATACAATTTAAGATACTTTGCATAGCATAATGGACCTATCATTACCTTGTCCATGCCACCCCTATAGACTCTTCCCCTGTCACTTCTAGCACTCTGGCAGTGTCACTTTATTAGCTCCTTAAATAGGCAGTGATTCTTCTCACCTGACCTCCTTGTTTTAATTGAAATCTGGTTCTTATTCCAAGTATAGTTCCTCCCCTTTGAGTCATTCAGGAATGTATCTTAAATTGCTCTGACCTCATGCTATCTTATGTTTGAAGACATCCTTGTTTCCTACTGTAGCTTCCAAAATTTTGTTATTATGTTATATATTTTTTAATAAACTAAAATCAAAACCTGTTGAGGACCATGCATTTGATTATACCTCTTTCCAATTACTATTTTCTCATCAACCTGTAAACCTCCCCAGTTCACAGAACACTGCAGCACCTTCCCTCATGGTCCTTCTCCAGCCATATTGATTCCAGTATACAAGATGATTTCAACATCCCCACGAGCAAACCAGCCAAATAACTGCATTTTGAGCTACTCATACACGAGGTCCTTTACCCCTAATCCACGTCGGCCACTTACTTTCCAGAAGGTTGTGGACATTGGTGGATTTCAACGAATTTCTCTTTTTGATCCAGCCAATGACAGTTCCTATTTCCTGAAGATAAGAACACTAACTGATACATATGGGTGCAACTTGATTTGCTATTTCCTCCAATTGCTTTATTTATAAAGCCACTAATTTGAATGCTCCAAGATCTGACCACAATCTCCTACCTTCCCAAATTTTTAAATCAACTAGTCTCCTTCTTCAGCCTTAGCTGAAACTTTAGCACATTGATATGTCTACCTTTTCCCAATCCAATGCCTTTGTTGTCTTTACTTCCCTTTCTATTGATTTTAGATACCATTTTCCATCTTTAAATTAACTCATTCAAAAAATATGTGCTACTAACCTATTATATATTGGACACTGTCATGAGCCCTTTTTAGAAAATCACTTACATCCAGATAATCTGTAACCTCTGGCCCTTTTCTCTTTTTTGTCTTAGTTCTCTAACAAAACACTAAACTTAGATGAATGAAACTGTTAGCTATCTCAATGCCTGCATTCTGGGAAGCCCAGGAAGGTCACAGATGATCATACCACAAGGGCCACTGATACCCCAAATATGAATATTAATGTCAGATCATCCCAGAACACTACTTATAAATTATATATATACATATATGATGAATATATATGTATGTGTATGTGTGTATATATATATATATCTCCATGTCACTCCCTTACTCTTTGCAATAATTGCAATCATAATTAAAATCTGCTTTCCTTTCAAACCTTTCTACAGCACCAATCATCCACATTCTATACAAACATGCTTTCTACTGCACACATGTAAAAGCAGAAGAAGAGATGGGAAATCTGCTATCATCTTACTGGATAATTGTATATCCACCTGCATCTACACATATCAACTTACTTCAGTATTTTTTTAGCAACAAAGACAGTATCACTAATCTCTAAAACTCATTTTTTTCCCTGCTGTGAAATTCATTTTGCCCTGACTCTTCAGAGACATTCCCTGAAACATCTTTCTTGAAATATTTTATTATCTTGGTATTTATTTTGCCTTATTTTTTGTTTGCTAATCCTTTTGCGGTCACTTACCTGAGTCTCTTCTGGTGGCTTGTATTTATTTAGATGTTTGGTGTCCCTCAATATTCTTTCCTAATCCCTTTCTCATATGCTTTACTCCCACCCAACCTAAATATTGTAAATTCCACAATATTTATCACCATAACTGATGTTGACTCTCAAATTTATATCTGTAGACCACCTTCATAAGCTTTAGAACCAAATATCTAGTATCTGTTTGAAATCTCTAGTTGAATGCCTCCTCAAATGCATCTCAAACCAGGCTGCTGATTTTTACTTGCAAAACTGTTTCTCTGCCTATGTTCCCCATCTACTCAAATGTGCAAGTGACAACACCCTGTAAATTATACATGGCAAATTCCTCTCCAACCCTCTGTATCCAATCTATTATTTAATCCACTTTATTTTACATTTTAAATTGTTTTCAAATATGTGTGTACTTTGTTATCATGTGCTATCATTACCTTAGTAAAATATAAATATAATTATGTGACTTCTCTGATGAAAATTCTTTAGTATTTTTAATTGCTTTCAGATTAATCTAAAAACCTCTACCAAGACTCACAAGGTTTCAGATATCTCTTGTCTGTTCAGTTTCATCCTAAACCAATATTTACCTTCCTCTGTACTCTCCAAGCCCATAGATCTTTCAGTTCCTCCAGTAAGCTATGGTTTGCTTTGCATCTTGTTTCTTACAATATTGTGTTATCCACCTCCCCTTATCCCTTCCACCTACTTGGTAGCTATGTATCTCTCAGAACTAAACTCAAATATTATTTCTCATAACCGAAGATAGAATGAAATCCCTCTGTTCTGTACTTTTACAGCTTACTATACTTTTTCTTCAATGTACATATTAGAGTGTGTGGCTATATATATTTGTGATCATTATCTCTTCCATAAGATTCCCAGCTCTGTGAAGTCAGGGTCCACGTCTGTTCCTCTCATCATTATATCACCAAACATAATCACAGACTCAGGATTAAAAAATATGCATTAAATAAATGAATGATACTTGTTCCCATGCTGCTCACTATGCCTGTGGTGCCTTTTAGTCTACATTCTTCAAAACTGTAGCTTTCTGAATTCCCCTTTTAGACTAAGTTCATCTTATTCCTCTCTGCTTCATCTATACCTTTTACTTAATTCTACCATTGTTTGAAATACAATGTATGGGAATTATTTGGCCAACCAGAATAATATCTCCTTGTCAGAGGGAGCTCTGTGCTGTTGATTTTTTTATCTTGATTACTTAGCACAGTCTGCAGGACATAGTAGCTTGACTCAGTGTTGATACTGATGACTGAAGAGAATGCAAAAACATGCACGGAATCAAGAGGGATGTATTTTACAATCTTTCTAGCACCTGTGTGGCATGTCACTGAGAATCACTTCCTGGGGGTCTGATTCTGGAGTTCCAGATGGTTAATTAATTACCAAACATTTCTTGTTCAACTGACTAGTTTTGTATTGATGTAGAATAGAGAACAGAAAAAAAACATAGTTTATAAAAATAATAGGTTCTGGCTTGGTATTGGTAGACAAACTCATATTTTTTCATGCATTATGGTTCAGAAACAATATATCTCTGGTGCTTCTCTAGAGTCCACTTTATAAGATTCTGTAGAAGAACTGAAATTGAAATTTAGTTATATTTCTCACTAGTTGTAGCTACAGAGAATACTCCAAAGACCATCTTTTTCAACTTTTAAATCTCTTTAAAAATAAAGCCACCTCTTTGTTTTGGATATTTTTAGTCAACTGCCATATCAGTAGTTGATGTCATCATCTATCAAAATATACTGGTTTAACTTAGTGCATCAAATAAAGCAAAGAATTTAAGTATATACACTTATAGTATGTTTTCTTTAATTCACTTAATGTGTTATTTAGTTGTATACAGAATAGATGTACTTTTCTTTAGATTAGAGGTGAAATTTTCTTTCCTGCTTAGATTAGACAAAAAAGAATGAGAAGAGGGAAATAACAATGTTTATCAAATATAAGAAGAAATCCTTTACTTTAGTGGTCTAAAATTGTACATTTATAGTTGCTGGTTGCATAAGCACACTTCTGACAAATATCCATCAAGAGTAACTTGAAGAAGTAATAACTTCTGTTAAGATTTTCAGATTTAAATGTTAAGAAACTTCTAATTTCAGTCTAATTTCAGTTCTCTTCCTATATCCCTTCTCTGAACAACCTGTCTCAGCAGTGGATGAGTTGTGAAATTACATGATTTTATTATACAGATTTTTCCATGTACTTATCTGTCCAAAAATATGTTTTGCCTAAAGCACCACTTTGGTGTGAAGCTAAAGTCCTTATATGAATTTTAGTGAATTCAAAGGGCTGACTACTCTTAAATCCCCCCAGACAGACCATAATCAACATTTTGAATAGTGTTGATATGTGCAAGTTCAGATTTAGGAGGGCTTTCTATAAAGTCATAAGTTTTGAACAGGATAATCTCTTATTACCTGAACAAAAGCTGTATCTGTGGTTATACTTTATCTACCTAACCCCAGAATGGTAGAATTTGTGGTTCACCTCACCACTTAATTGACTCACATCAGTGCATTAGAGCAGGAAATGAGAATACAATCTAGAGCCAGGTGAAATGCCATACCACACATATCAGGGGCTTCATCAGAGTTGTCTCCACAGTCGTCTTCTCCATCACATACCCAGAAATGCAGTTTGCAAAGGGAATTATTGCAAAGGAACTCATCTGCTCTACATATATTTCCTCCTTCAATTTAAAACAAAAAGGAGCATAGAAACAGAGAGAGCATAATTAATGCCAGTTAGCAGGATACATATTCCTCTAAGAAGAGTATCTAATTTCTTACTTTCTCAAATTTTTTCCTGTATGCTAGGGACAATTAATGTCCAGACATTTTTAAAATATGTATTCATGGTTTCCTTTGTAAAACAATCTGATATTACTCTCATACATACTATATTTTCTTTAGAGAATACTGATAATATGGTAGAAGAAAGTTTTCTCCAATATTTATCTTCCATTTAATGTAACTTTTTAATGTTACTAAGCATAAAGAAAAGCTTAAATTTTAAATAGTACTAATTTTCATTGTAAAAATTGTGTTGCTCTGGAAAGAAAAGACACTTTTAAAAATTATCAGATGACTCAGCTGTATCTGGAAGCTGACTCACCGAGAACAGAATAACTCATAAAAGGTTTTTGCAGCCATAGAGAAACAATTAATTTCATAATAGAATTAGAAGTTATGTGGTGAAATATTGTAATTATTTTTTATAAGAACTGTGCAGAAGTGTATTCTATTTTTTGTGTACTTTTAAATGTTTGTGTTTTTCCTCTTTTCACAATTAAAAAGAAAAGATCAAGAATACAGGGATATTCTAATTTATATGTATCTACTACATGAATAGGACCCCAAAGTACTAATAAGCTTTGGTTATGTCTAGATATGTAGTAACATATCATGGAAACTGCCATAGTTGGGAGTTAGGACCTTATTTGGTTGGTCTTGCTTTGGACAAGTCTTTTTATTTCTTTGGGAACCAACATCTGTTTATGTTACAAAAGAGGTATGGTCAAAGTGATTTGTAGGGTCATATTTACAAGCAGTACCTGGGGAAACAGCACAAAGAAATGTGATGGGAATTTAGCATTAATCTAAATAAGATTGCTCTCAGAGAATTACACTACCTTCTTAGACCTCATGAAAAAGAAATATGATTTCAACATTGTATTTGGTGAGTAAAAGTATTAACATATTAAATAATGGATATGTTTAATAAAACATGTGGCTGGGGAGTGATAGTGTTCACCTTTCCAAACCTAGAAAATACAGATAAAAAAGCTTTGATCATTTTGTGGATGCACTTTGGAGGAAATAATGAGGCTAGGCTTCTGTGGGTCAAATAGCTCCTATTGTTGAGTTTTTACTTGCACAGAAATGTATAATATTTCACATCTAGTGACAGAGATTTAACCTAGGAAATGACAGGATCAGATTTTAATTTTTGAATGATAACACAGTGAAGAGGACTTGGAAATGAAGCTAGGGAAAGTAAAGCCAAGACTGGAGAAGAAAGACCAATTTGAAGAAGGGTCACAGCAATCCAGAAAAGCATTGATGGTAATTTGATTTAGAGTAGCTCCATCTGAGAGTTCTTCAAGCAGGCAGAATCTTCAGGATCTGATGTCTAAATGAAGGTGGCTACCTAGTGAGTAGTCAAACAAAGCCCTCAATTTTTGGTTTATTTTTGGACCATTTGGTGAATGTGAAATTAGTAAGGGAACATACCTGGAGGTAGAGGCTAAATAGAAATGATGACACAATTCATTTAAGCTACTGGTGAGGCAACCATGTGATGATATTTGGCAGGCTAGTGGATAAATGTGCCTGATATAGGTTATGCTTCTGAGATGTAAATGTATATAGCTGGGAATGATCAGTAGATAGTTATTATTTGAAGTTTAGAAGAGAACACAATGGAAATCAGCATTTAAAGATTTGGTGTATCAAGAGGAATCTACAAGAGACTGTGAAGAAGCAGCCAGTGATTGGGGAAATACCTGAAAAGTGTTCGAACAAGAAGATAGTAACTAGAACATTTATATAGTGCTGAGAGGGGAGATTTAATGGAGTGGTGGTGGCTTTAGTGAAATATTTGCAGTTGGTGATTACCAGATGAAGAAACAGTAGTGTTTCTTCTCCCAGAATTTTGGCTTTAAAGAGGAAGAACTTAGATGAGTGAGGGAGCCTGTTTTTTTTTTATGAAGAAAAACAGATACCTGAACACATTTAAATGCTTCTGAAAATAATTCAGTAGATAAAGTAAGGCTGAGGAAACAAGAGTGAGAAACAGTGATTGGTATAGTGAGTTTCTTGAGAATCTGGAAAGTATGGAAGATTTGAGATCTAAAGCAAAATAAAAGGATTATCCTCGGTCTGGAGTTTATACGAGTCTTCTTTTTTAAAAGGACATAGACTGGAAGAAAGGATAGGCATAGGCAGGTGGCTTTCTTAATTTGGTATCCAGATGTTAAAAAATATCATGATTTTTAATAATGCTGCAAATAAAATTATGATTTTATTAAAGTCAACTTTTTAAAAACATGACATGGTTAATGTTAGAGAGAGATGATTAGGCAACTCTAGGTAGATTGCTTAGAATCATGAGTGATAGTTGAATCCAAGCCCAAGAATACACAATGACATTAATCAGAACAGTTCTGAGATTTCTTGAAAAAAGTGCTTAATTGAATGGATACAGCTTATATTGGCATTTCTGAGGATGAATAAACTCAGAGATACAGATAAAAGCAAGTCCGTGGTGAGTCCACTAAGGTAAATATTACCATATGAGGCTTCTGACTACAGAACTGTACTGGGGTTTCCCTTTATTTCAAACTTCTGCAGTGCTCAACTATAAAATGCTTTAATTCTAAAAATAATCCTAATGATCAAAACTCAGGCAAAAAAATATCTTACCATTTAACAACTTTCTGTCTGAAAATGATACAAAATAACATGTTCAGTCTTTAGCATTAAATAAACTTAAAATATGAAGTTCATAAGATATGAACTATAGGTGTTCAGTGAGTGTTGGCTTAATTCAATATCAAAATCCAAAGAATATGAAAGAGAGCTGTAGTCTTTCAGAATAAAGATTCTGATGTCAAAATCTCATTGAATGTTTCATTTTGCAATGGATTAAATATAAACAGAATTTGTGAACTTTTTGACATTCTCTGATTATTTTAGAAAACTCGATTTGTAGGACATAAGTCTTGTCAAAAGGAAAAAAATGAGTTCCCTAAGGTATTGTATTATAATTTTCCCTATAAGAGTATTGGAAATGCCATTGTTTTTATTAAAAAGAAGAAAAATATAAATGAAATAATTGTAACAGAAAGGCAAAGGATTTGTGATAACCTACTAGAGGCTTCCTATTGTACTAGAAACAATTTGCATTTCAAAATGTCCATCATGGAGTGTGGTGACATCCAGAGTCTAACTTAAAATGCTTATTTTGAAATGGCATTGAATTATTATTAGGAAGCACACATGAACAATAAAAAAAGTATCACTTAAAAAGCTTAGCTTGCTTAAATTCCAGTTTCCTAGTCACGTTCTTGATCATCTCAAACAGGAATTTATTAGAAAAGTAGAAAAGCATATAGTAATTAACAATGACCTATATCTAAATATAACTGAGCCCTTCACAGGTTCATAGAATCTGGCAAATGCTTCACCACAGAAAATAAACATTTAGAATTATCTTAATTTAGGTTGAGAGAAGCTTTAATACATGGTAATGTTTTAGAATTTCTATAAATTGTACATTTTTGAGCTGATGATTACTAAAAGGTATAACTCAACCTTTTCCACCAAAATTGCTATGAAGAATAAAGTTTGGAACCTCAGGAAAATAAAGACTAAGTTGCCTTGGGGCAACATGTTTTACCTTTATAAATGTGAATGCTTTTAATTCCATAATATTTGGGGCTTAGTCTTTTTAGAGTAAACCAATAAAATTGATTTGCTTGGAAAATATTCCATGCTAATCCTGCATCTCTCTTTCTTCCAGTCCCCAGCAATTAGCCTCCATTAGCTCAAGTGTCCAGATTTGAGATGAGATGAATGGAACTGAGATATTATAGATTTAAGAGATGTTTATTCTAGCATTCCATTTCTTCAGTGATTTGAAGTATATATATCCAATACCTAAACCACTTCCTGGAAGTAAATTAAATACTAGAAATCCTAACTTGATCATGGATTAAGGTCCATCCATACAGGATCAAATACCTTAACCACCAGGATATTTCACTGGAAGTAGAATTTACCCATCAGCAAAAAACCTAAGAAATATTAGAAAAGCAAGTGGGTTGAGCAGGGGACCTTTGACACATTTCTAAATGATTGAATTAAAGGTTCTCAACTCTTTTTAAGTCAGTAAACTTAAACATTAAGTAGAATCCTGATAAATCTCAAGAGCAGTCACACACACACACACACAGACACACACACACACACACACACACACACACACACACTTTCCAGATATTTCTTTAGCTCTTGGAGACATTTAACTGTTGTTGGCTTTGATAGAATGAAAAAAAAATGAGCATAGAAAGAGTCTGAGGCAAAAAACGAGATCTCTTATTGATAATTTTATTAAATTCTCTGTGCTATTACATAATTCAAATTCTCTCATACTTTCCTTTTTTTCAAAATATTTAAAGACTGCTTAAAAGCCTTGGATAATTTCTCATTATGCTTAATATTAAACCAACTTCTATAGCCTGAATTCTCAATTATTTGTGATCTCTAATAAGCTAAAATTTCTCCCACCTTTGTGACTTCATACATAAGGATCCCACTGCCTGGAATGTATTTCCTTATTCATTTGCATACCTAATTTTTTCACATCAGGTAACTCATATTGCAACAGGGGAAACTTAGTCAACACAAAACTAATTATACTAGAAGGAAGAATATGATAACAGGAATGCAATCAAAGGGTTGCTACGGAAACTCCAAAGAAGACTGAAATTTGATTAAAGGCAGAAGCAACTGAGATGGACCTGAAAGGACAAATATAACTTTTATTAGCAAAGGTATTGAGATGGGGAAATTAGCAGAAGAATCAGGGAAGATGTTGAGAAGCATGGATGATATTGCTAGATTTTATCTTCCAGTTTCCAGTTTGGCTAGGATATATGATATATAAAGAGGAGGGGTAGATTATAAGTCTGGGAAGGTGAAAATGAGATACTTCCCTTGTAATTCTGATTGCCAGGTTAAGTTATTTGTATATAATCAGGAAGGAAGAGATTTGGGTAATATTTGACATAATCAGAGTTACCCTGAAATCAGATGAATTTGAAAGCAATCGGTAGGATCTCCTGGAGACCAGTTAGGTGGAATTACATGAGCCCAGGAAAGAAGGAATAGAGGAGAGATTCCAACTGGTGACAACAGTGACTAAGGTTTAGTTAAAAGACGAGTCACATAATTTCTGTTCCAAAGTTTTTTAATATAAGACTGTATGTAAAAGCTTTGGTACCAGAACATCCACAAAGTTTGCTGTCCCTCGAATAACAAATTACAGGAGTGTGAGAATTTAACCCAAAGTAGAAAGAACTATTATGGAAGTTTTAGCTTTTTATGGCTCCCTATAATGCCTGTGGATTCCAGATGAAAACTAGGATTTCTTCTGCTGAACAAAACATTCTATCAGGTTTAAGAGTGAGACATTACCAAATCATAAAGGTTTGATTTAATATTAAAGGAGAAGATATTTTTCCTGGAGTGACTAGATATTTACAGATATAAATATTTCAGACAGATTTAAACTGTGGAAATCCTGAGTGTGTGTTCAAATGTCTTGCAGCATGTCAATATTGGGTATCATTTCTGTTGATGATGTTCTAAATATTCTGAAACGTAAAATCCAAGGAGGAACTTTGGTAAACAAGTTGAAAGAAATTTTGTATTTAAGTATTCAACATTATGAAAATAACAAGAATTATATGATTTGTTGTCCTCTTAAGCTTCACCCCACAATTTCTTTGCTTTCAACTCATTAACTTTAGTAACAATTGCTGCTTTTAATGTGGCAACTTAAAACTTAAAAGTTGTTATCTGTCACGAAGTATTCTCACATAGCTGGAAAATAATAAATTACAAAACTGAAAGTTGTCTTCCAGACTGACAAAACATTCAGGTCATTTTCTCAACCATATGGCAAGAAGGAAATTAAGGGTACAACCTATAACCTACATAAGATCTAGCACAGTAGAATGTGTAATACAGTGAAGGGTATGTTGTTTCTATTATTTCACAGGAAGGCAAGCAGTGTGGAACATACAGACAATACTTTTGTAGGAGTGGCTATTGTAGCTATGCTCCCTGCGTCCTCCTCTTACCCCTGTCCTGACCGAGCAGCTGGTGCTGGGATGTGTCCACGGTGGCACTCAGTAAACACTGGCTGCCTTTGTCATATGAAGGTTGGCATTACACTCTGACTGAAAATGGCCCAGATTTTGCTTGTTTAGAACAGGCTATTATGTAATGAAACTAGTGAGAGTGAAGAGAATCATTTACCGAACCTCTCCTCTGCCTCTACAACACTATCTATCCTGCACAGCTCTTTAATTGCCATTCTCTTATTTCCAGGCACACACACAAATCCCTTACCTCGGTCACAGTTCTCTTCATCACTGCCATCCACACAGTCATGAATTCCATCACAAATCCATCTAATTGGAATACAGTGGGCTTTATTTCTGCACCGAAACTGAGCCTCCTTGCATTCATTCACACAGTCCATCTGTTCGAATACAAATGGGCATTGCAGTTTTCATTAACGACCACGATACAGTCACAGGCAAAGTAAACATGCAGCTGACACTACAGGGGATTTATTAGACTGTGCACTTTCTTTTATATTGGATTTAATGGATATAACCTCTACAAATGACAATGGAGTTTAGAATATGGACAGCTTGAAGATTCAGGTATTTGCTGAAATTACTGTATTCAATGTACTTGCCCTAATATTTTAGACAGTGCTAAAAAATCAAGACTCTGTCTCTTTACTCTATTTTCATTACATTTGCTTTCCCAAACCTAATTCTAGTAATTCAGAGATTTTAATCAAATGCCTTTACCTCATCTGAACCATCAGAGCAATCATATTCTCCATTACATTTCAAAGATGCTGGAATGCATCCTCTGCTGGCACATATATATTCACTTGATGAGCAAGTAGGAGAAGCTGAATGAAATTATAAAGATGAGATTTAGATTCAGTGAAAGAAGAAAAGACTGGTTTCATAGATAAAAGCATACATAAGTATATAAAACATTCATAGATAGTAATGAAGAGAGTTTAGGTTATGTAAAACATGTTCAACATCAGACAATAAACATTCATTTAAAATGTGCTGTCCAATATTATTGTATTATATTTAATATCTCCCAATGATGTAATAGTTTGTTGAGTCTGTATTCAACTAACTAAAGGAGAAGTGGAAAAAATCTATATCTTTTATTCCTTTGATTTTGAAGAGTTAAGCAATTTTTTTCATAATTTTAAATTAAATTATTTAAGAGACAAAAGTCTCAAATTATTTTCAAAATTATAATATGATTTAGTAATCCTTGGGAATGTTAATTCATATATACATTATATAAAGTTAAAAATGGAAATCTTGCCATGACCTCATAGACCCTGTGATTATCTATTTAGCTGTGCTGACATAAATGTCATATTTCCATAAGTTTTAATAAGTATTCTTGCTTGAGGTTTTAAATGGACAATATAAAATTGTATATATAATTAACATAGTCTATAGACTTTGAAGTACTCCTTAATGATACAGAAAATAAAAATCACGTAAATAGATAAGTTATTACTAGTACCCAATCTAATTGACAAAGAATATGATAGCTGCCTTTGTCTGTGGGTTTGACTTTGCTAGGCTGGCATTCATACCTCTGGGATTCTTGGCCTCATCTTAGACCACTAGGTAGCCAAACACACTTACATAATGACTTCATGGTCTCAATAGCTTAATTCAGGGTTGCTAAAAAGCTTTTTCCTCAAGTTTTAATTCTTTTTAACTGGCAGTATTTGCCTAGGGATCTATATTAGTAAGGACTCTGAGAACATGTCTGGATTTAATAAGAAAAAAGATGTGATCAGTGAGCAATATGGACCATGGGTGACATACTGGGACATGGTAATGCGTGTGCCTTGTATCTGCTATTCTAACCTAGTTTCTCAAATTACTGTTTTTGTGGTTATACACAGATTATAGTATGATTTTTCCCCAGTAATTTTTCTGTAAGATATTATTAAAATACTTAAGTATAAAATTAAGTTTTAATGAGCATATTTATAAAGCTATACTTAAGAAATAAACATGCATAAATTGGGTGTTTTATCCTATATTCTAGTTTTGCTTCCTAATTTTATTTTGATTTTCAGCCAAGATGCAAATAGAAATAATACACGTATGCTTTTTCTCAGTTGGTGCCATGTTAAAGCTACTACATTTGGTTTCATAACCTTAATTTTCCAAACTGAAAACCTGACTTTTAACATACTCACAGTTTCTACATATTACATCTTGCTGTTTTGGAAAAACAATTCCAAATGGTGTGGAAAGATGCAGAAATCAGAAAACGGAATTTGGGGAAGTAAAACTTGGATGCCAAATGTAGTGATGCTATTACCTGCCAAAACACTTTTGAAATGTGTGTGTAGGGCACACCACTTAATTTATCCACAGATATTTCACATTATTCCTGAGAAGCAGTAAATACTTTTTGCCAGTTTTTTTTTTTTTTTTTTGCTATTTTGTTCTGGATGTTATTGCTTAAGCTAAAATTCTATCAAATTAACTACCAGCTAAACTAAACATCACCTCAATCACTTTACCTGGCTCACAGTTTTTCTCATCGTCTCCATATTTACAGTCTTCGTGGCCATCGCAGGTCCATTTTGCGGGTATACACTGACCGTTGGAACACTGAAACTGATCTTTGGAACAACTTGTTTCACAATTTCTCTGTTCAAACCACACAGACATAATTAAAATTAAACTTTAAGAGAAATGTCTGCAAACCCAAAAGACAAGTAGAAACCTTGTGCAAAGAAACCTGAAAGTGTAGAATCCATGTCCACCACAAATAAGAAGCTCAGATGGTCATAGTTAAGACTATATTTGCATGACAATATTATAAGAATTTTGTACTTTCATTTATCCCTGTGAGTCATCATAAAACTGAAAAAGGTAAAACGAGCATAATTCCCATGACTTTATTATATTAATTAAATTGCTCTAAGTGGGCCATTTTCTAACAGGCAGTTGTGGGGTAATATGATTTCAATAATTGTAGGTGACAATGAATCGTATGGGGAAATAAACGGGATGAAAATTGTTTCTAAGCAAGTTTCTGATATCTAGTCCATGGGAAGCAGGGTGGAAGGATGACCGCGGAGCAAGAATTCTAAGGAAAATTTATTTTGCCTTGGCAACACTTCCCCCAGTGTCTCTTGTTTCCCTTCTCCCCATCTCTCTCCCTCTGTTCCTGGCCTTTTACAGTCTAGTTGCTGTTAATAATCCTTCTTCTCTGTTTTGACATTTGTTCCTAAAGAACTTGAAGTGAAATGTCACAATGGTCACTTCTTCTAGCTCGCATATAGATTGTCTTTGAATGTCAAACAAGAGAGTGGATGTACCTTTAAGGGGCTTTCAGTTCTTTCTATCAGATCAATGGAAGGGATCCACTAGAAATTTATCTTCCTTGAGACCTACCAGGCTGGCCGAAATGGGGTGCCCCAGTGAAAGGTCTTGCTGGGATGATGCTTTTCTATTGTTGAGCAATTTCTATTGTTGCCAAAATGTACTTGCCTTCTCCTTCCACAAAGAGGGCAACACTCACAGCTTGTGAAACTCCCAGTGAGTGAAGCCTGGTGAACTATTACTCCCCCCTTCTTCCTAGTTTAATCTCCATGTGAAGAAGGAGAGTTTACTGTCCAGATTTCTCTAATTTTCTTTGTTGATGACAGTTTAATTAGACTGCCTGCTATATATTTTTTTATCCTTCCTTTTTTCTTCCCTTCTTTTCCAAGTATTGAGGGTTTAGTATTGGCCAGAGTTTCTTAAATAAGAATATAAAGAAAACTAGATTGATTCCTGTATTTGATAAACTCATAGACGAATAGGAAAGACCAACACTTAGATCAACAATTGCAGTAAAATACATTAGCTGTGAAAATAAATGGCTATGGTTTTAAACATATGGATTCTTAAGGTTTCCAGGAAAGACTTCACAGAGGAAGTTTAAAGAGAAGTGGGACTATCTAAGAAAAGGCTTTTCAAGTGTAAGGATAATTAGAAATGTGGCATATCTGACAGGTAAACTATGTAATGTGAATGGTGTAAAAGACACTGGAGAAATAACCCATGTGCTCGTCATGAGAAAGGATTTTTTCTTCCCCATGCTCAGTACTGTGCTCAGACATAGTAAGCATTCAATAAGTATTGCCAAATAAATGAATGAATGAGTGGATGAAATAGCAAATGTGAAAACAAGGAATATAAATTATAATCTCATGTAATTGAGCTCCATGAGGATAGAGACCATGTCAGTCTGTGAACTAAATATCTAATACTGTGCCATTATTATAGCTGCTATATTTGGTAAAATTCATGAATGGTTATGTCAGCAATAAGGCTAATTTAAATGAAAACAGCTGAGTAAGCCATAGCACTGGTGTGTCTTCTAGATACTTTCATCTTCAGAAGGTGTTACTTCTACACACTTTTTCTATCATCAGAAAATTTTGATCTATACGATAAATTGCAGTATAGCTGATATGTATGCATGTGGTTGATACCTGGGGGATATTTAATTATTATTTTAGATACTTAAAAATATACAGAAAAATAGAATAAGGAAACCCCTGTGGTTATCATGCCTGTTTAACAGTTATCAACACTTCATTATTCATGTTTCATACATCCTCCTTCTCACTTTTTTATATTCAGGACTATTTAACATAAGGACAATAGTATCAGAATATTAACAGTATCATAAAATTAATAAAAGTTCTTTAGTATTAAGATATTCCTAATCCATATCTAAAATTTCCTCATATTCTTAAATATATAAAAATGTTGTTTGGTAAAATAAGGACCTAAAAGTTTATACATTGAATTTGGTTTAAGTTTCTTTAAAGGTATACCTATTTTTTGTTTTCCTAGTTTTCTTAAATGCCATTTACTATTTGAAGAAACCAAGTCATTCTGTTCTACGGAATGTCCCACATTCTGAATTTGGTTGATTGATTCCTAAGAATGTTAATAACCTCTAAAGTGACTTATTAGCTTTTTATTTTTTAAAGTATTATTATGAACTCATGTTTTTATACATTTTAATTGCATTTTTTTGCATATTAATCCATTTATTGCATTTTATTTTTTATTGCATTTTAATCCATTATAGTCATTTTCTTTCTAATGTTCAAACTGTCCCTTTCATCAGTGGAAACCCTGATGGAAAGCCCCTATGTACTCTGCACACTATAATACTAATAGTCTTGTTTTCTGGCTTGATAAAATGTTAGCAGCTCTTTTTGTCAATTTCCTTTCTCAGACCTAGAATTAGACATTTTTCAGAGGAATTTTATTTCCTTTAATTGGCAAATGGTATTTGGAGGTCATTATGTGAATTCTAGGGATAGTCTTTAATGCTGGGATGTGATTCATTTTAGGAATTTTCAGTGGCAGAGCTAAGAATTGTATATTTTTAGAAAGATAAAGTGAGATCTCTCACTGATATGTTTGAATTTAACATTACAGGATTTTTATTTACTTTCTTTGCTTCTACATTTGTACCTCCCTTCTTTTACTTAACATTTTTGAGTGATAATAACATTAAAATAATTAAGCAGTTGAACTCTCCTACTCTCAATATACATGATTTTCAAACTAATAAAACCAATATCATTATTAACAAAAAGTGTCTGAATACAGGTTAAGAGACCTTTGCATTCTTTTTGTCCTGACAATTTATTATACTGGACTCAGAGGCCAAATACCATATTTTAAACTCACTTTAAATAATTCTTCTCTATTTATGCCAATAACCTGATACACACTTAAAATGATTCAAGTTTTTTTTAACTGTTTTAGCTGAATATTAACAAGTGAATTATATTATCAGGTAACATTCATACAAAAACTTTGCCTGACAATTTTGCCTTTTGTTTCTAATATGAGAGTATCTCATAGGTAATTCTGTTTTCTAGACATTTGTTCAGTTCATCTTTTTATTTATTTGTTTGTCTCTTTGGTTTTTGTCAGTTCAATCTATCAATCTAGCCTTTAGAAAGAAAATAAAAATCAACTGCCCATAATATTAGCCACCTGAGTACATGGAGACTGAATGTCTGTAAGTACAGAGAAAGGCCACCTTTAAGAGAGTTAATTTTATTCTTTAGGGGCATTCATGAAAATGTCTGGATAATGGAGATACAGTCAGTCACTATACCCGTGAACTTAATGGCATGAGGAAAATGGTGTTAATAAGATACCTATTTTCACACGAACAAGAGTTTTGAAAAGGAAGTGTTTGATTCTGCATATGTACCTAGGCCATCTCATAAATAACATGCAAGATGAACTCATAAACCCTAAACAATATATCCCCACCTCTTCATGTTTCACAGATGACATAGGGCTGGTAGAATAAATTTTTTAAAGAAAACAGAAACAAAACATTTTCATGGTATGGATAAGTTTACATGAAATGAAAACTGAAATGTTTAATATAATTTTTGAATCAATGGACACTAAGTAAATACATATCTGGGCAGTGAAAGATTTTTAGGTCCTCTATGAGTTTTTTTTAATTGTTTTACTTGTTTCGTGAATCCCCATGAATAGAAGTGGTATTTTTCAACTTCTGAGAGATCTTTGCAAGTTCAAGGTTTAGGTTTCCTGGTTTTTAGCAGAGAAGTCAACACATTTGTTTTCTAAATCTAGGCTCCTGAATGTGATTAGGGGACCTTTCCAAGACAGGGAGTAAATGGAGAATTTTCCAGTCCTAATAAGAATACCTGAAGACTGGGAAAGAGCTAGTTTGTGTGCTTCTGTAAGTAGTAGAAACCTATGGTGTTTCCCAAAGAGGCAGAAACTCAGTGGATACCTGACGAAGTTAGCCTGAAACTAGAGCATCAGGAATGAGTCTCTCTAGTTGAACCTATAGTCAGTGGGAAGAACTTCGTGAGGGGTAAATACATGTGCTTGTCAACCAGAACAGCAGAGCTGGTTCAAAGGAGCTGATGAAACCTAGAAGGAGCTAGGGTGCCACTGAGGACCCAAGACCTCATTTTTCTTTCATTTCTGACTAGACTTGATTGTATACATGCTATATCCCTTATATTAACATGGGAGATCAATAAAAGAGAAAGCCATGAAAAGTAACCATTATGGACTTTTCTCTGTTATTGGAAAGTGAAGCTTTAGGGTCATTTTAGATTTGATTGAGAAAAATATAACCATGTGTCACTTTTAAAGCTCCATGGAGTAATTAATAGCTGAAACACAAATGCATAGATGCACAGATAGTGAATTACGTGAAGTCTGACAAATGGTAACACAATCTAAGTTCACAGAATTATCCAGAGAAATTCTAAACTTTTTCACTTAAGCTGTATGTACATAGGACTTATTATAAATGGATGTGATTCATCATCTAAGCAAAGCTGAGCCTGTGGTTTCATGAAAATTGATGACCCAAATCGAAGTCTATGACTATATCCATTGAAGAAAGAGACTCAGGAGAAGAAACTGTTTAAAATGCATAAAAATATTAGTCCTGAATATAAATACTGCAGCAAATTTATGAACAAATTCACAGATGGCAAGGGCATCAGCTATAGGGAATAACATTTCCAAACATTCTATTCCCAACCCAGTCATTCACCACTTGAGGTAAAACAGACTATAAAATTAACTGTCAATAGCAGTACGAGAGCTATTCCCTGTGCTGGGTGTGTGCTGCACAGCACATAGATGTAATACTACTTATCTCAGTGTGTCAGGAGCAAAGTGCATTTCAGAGCTGTCCACGTTGCACTCATTGCCTTGAATAATAACAATTGTAAATGTGATTCTAAAGAACTGCTTTCTTTTTGCTTGATTTTGCAAAGATGCCTACCTCATCAGAGCCATCTGCACAGTCAAAATCTCCATCACACCAAAACCTTGAAGGAACACAGTCCCCATTGGCACAGAGAAAATCTTTCAATGTACATGTCTGTGGCTCTAGGGACAGAAAAACAGCACAGGGTTATCCTATTTTTTGCAGCCACATTCTAAATGTGTGTGATACACAAAATGTTTATGATATACACCAGGAGATGGCATTAAGGAAAAAAGAGGTTAGCCAAGCAGAACCAATACATTGTTCAGGGAAAATATTTCATGAAGCTTCCATGGCATATAATATAATGATTTTTTAAATTTATTTTTCAAGTCATGAATAGAAAGTAGCATTACAGAAACAAATTGAAAGAGGCAAAAGATAAATACCTACTGTTTAATAAAAATACAGCATCAAAGTAAAAGGCATGAGAATCCACATATCATAAAATAAAAATAAGCCTTTCCAGTTGTTAGAATTCTAAATTATTTTATATATTTACTTTAGGTAAAGCCTTTTGCATCTCCATAACAATGGGCATAGTCTTTAGTTCTTGACGTTTTATTATATTTTTTTTTATGAGTTGCCAATTCTTCAATTTTATACTCAGAAATACATAGAATTATTAGAACAAAAAGTGTATGTGGTGGTATTACTGGATATAACTAGGTGGTTAAGTGTTGGAGGGACAGAGGAAGGTACCTCCCCTTTTGAAAACTGCCCATTTGTTTATGTAATTGTTTGTTTATGCCCTATATCATTTTCCTGTCATTTTAGATAATTTGCCAGTTAATTGATTTAATTATTTTTCATTATATTTCACTTAGGACATAAGCCAAATAATATGACTTGCTACTTGGCTTAACTCTTATGTAAATATATTTCATCTGACAATGAAGTAGGACGTCCGAAATATGTTCTGCAAGTAATCAATATGACTGCTGGAGATAACCTCTTGTTATGCTTTTGTTCTCTAAATAGAACTATGGTATGATGAAAGATCCCTTTTCGTTTTCTTTATTCATTAACTATATTTCCAGCTGTCTCACCCATGATAATATCCTTATTCAGGTGAAGGAGGGAGAAGAGAAATTAAGTTTAAGGAATGTTCATATGAAGTCTGATTTTTCATATAAAGATTGAATAATTCAGCCTGCACCTGACTATTGCTCTACACAATCATTTGGTGTCTAGCTATAGGGCAACATCTTGAATGTTTGGTATCCTAAAGGCTCCTATGTATCTACATAAAGATCCCTCCTGAAAACACTGGAAGAAGTGTGGAAAGTGTAATAAGCACTTTGTTCTGCTCTGGGTCTTACTTTATCTTAAAATGTGAATATCAGGCTATATAGACAAGATACTATTCAGTAGAATGGGAAAAAGCCACTAACTGAAGGATCCCCCTCATTTCTCAACACTCCTTTGTTCAGTGAGCATGACAACAGCAGTTTTTCTTTTTGTCTTTGCATTATATTTATATATACTATGCCTTAATCTTAAAAAACACTTTATTAATACTATTACTAACTATAATAATAATAATAATATAGCTACTAATTGCTCATTTGTTGTTAGACACTAGGTGAAGTTAATGCTAAGTACCTGAATTAACTAATCAATTAACCCTATGTATGAGGTAGGTGCTATTAATAGGCCCTTTTTCAGACAAGTAAATTGAGGCACAAAGAGGTTAAGGAATTTGTTCCAAATCATGCAGCAGGTGGAAGAGCTAGCATTGAATTTGAATTTAAACAACCCAATATACCAGGGCCTATATTTTATACTACTATGCCGTATTGAAGCATCTCATAATATTTAGGAAGGGATATGTGTTCACATACTACAAAGATTAACATAAAAGAGAAGTCAAGTTACTTGTCCAAAGCACACGGCTAGCAATGTCTATTTCACTTAATAGAAGCACACAGTTTTTCACTTATCATCTCCATACTGAAGCCATGTCATCCTCCTATATGAAGACACATGCAATTTTATGCTCAGGGGGAAATAAATTATAGTGAAATTAATAAATTAATACTAAATTCACTTAACAGTGGAAAATAAGAACCAAAAAAATTTTCATTAAAAAAATAGAGTATATTTAAATCAGATTGTGCTTAGATGTTTATAAAAGAGCTGTAGAAACATTTAATTTTATGGGCTTGGGGGTAACTGAACAGGATAATTTCCCTTTAATAGTCCAATTTGCCTTTATTCTAACTAAAAGCAAGTGTGTTCATCATGTACTAAACAGCAATGATTTCACAGGTTTTGACACACTTTGCTATAGGGAGGGTTGAACGTTGCTGATGTAAGATTATAAAAAGTTATATGACCAATAGTTCAAGTCACTTGCCCAATAGTTGCACAGCACATTTGTTCTACAGAGACTTGTCTTAACATTGTTAATGGTTCTATTCTGACGTAGAAGCAGAGCAACTGAGTGATTTCTTGGGAAAAGGTTTTTTTTCAGTGCAAATGGAAATTCTGTATATTTCTCCCATGCTTTTGAAAAATGCCAGCAAGCCTACTCTGAATAATAATCTTGAATTATTTATAAATATACAAACATCATCAAGGAATGGGGTAGCTGGTCAGTTTTTAACTCTCATCTGTATGCCTCAGAATCTTTTGTGACTCGATATCTGAGAAAGAAACTCTCTCTTGAGGAAAATAGAATTTAGTTATGAGAAAAGATCCTGAGGGAGTGTATTCTTCATTGTTTATCTTACCTTTGATCTTTTGTGGGTAAAGTAAAAGACCAATTTTTAGACCATGGCATGATAGCATTTTTTTGTGAAAAAGAATCAAGAAATTGACTATACCTAGAAGATAACCCATCCAGAAAGATAATTTGAAAGCGACATTTTCCCTAGTATTCCTAAAGTGCTTTTCCCTCACTAACTTTCTCTGGTATTACCTATGTCCCCAGATGTAAAGTAGATAAGGAGTCACACACAAGAACAATTAGCTAGGTTTTCCATAAATGCATCTAAATATGCCCTAATGACAACTAAAAAGCCCTCAGAGAGCATGTTTTAGAAGGCTGATCTGGATTCTATGATAAAAAATAGGAGCATCATGTAGACAGGTCACATCCTTTGATACTAATGGGGACAACAACATAACAGACTTGGAATCAAAAAGAGTTTCAGCAACCATCTTGCCCAAAAACTAAGAAACTAAGTTCAGAAAATAGAAGTGACTTTCAAAGCCACAGCATTAGTGGCAGAGCAGAAAAACTTCCAGACTCCAATTTCTGTGCTGAGCATATTATTATAAACACATGGTGATAAGTTCAAAAGTCGTATGAATGTGGGTGTAAGCATCTGAGGAGAATTTTTAGAACACAATTAGTTTAACTGACATGCTATACAAATAATCTTCTGATATAAATTCAGTGTGAAAGTACTAGAAATTCAAATAAGGAAGGCACAGCTTGTCTCTCTAAACCTTAATCTAGTTGATCAAATTATTTGATACTTTTAAATCTATTGGATTGTTAGTTTATTTTTAATGCAAAGATATTAAGTCATTTATTTTGCACATCAGTTAGAAGATATACATGCCATACATATTTGTTGCTAGTTAAGATAGTAAAGATATTGAGATTTCTTAAATATTTTCCAACCTTTGATCTAGATTACAAAATAAGTCCAATAACAATGCCATTTTCTTATTCTTGTAAGGAACACTTGCTGGAGCCAAGTGTCCCTGCTGAACACTTGAGGGAAATGATAGGCAGCTGATGATAAAATGACAATGGATTAATTATCCGATGTAAATTTAAAAAAGTAGAAAGCATTTTAAATCTAAAACATAGCTGGTGGTTAATTGTTCCACTACTATTCAAACTTTTCCTGTATCTGTACCTGGAGTGCTTCCAAAACAATTTAAAAAGTAAATTCATCATATCAGATTCATAAACAAAGAATTCCAAAAGTAATTTAAAAAATAGATTGCTAATATTATAAACATGCACAGGCACTGAGCCAGACTCTGGAAAATGACCCTAATCCCTAGAACATTTCCAGATATTTAAACAGAAATTCAGATAAATGTGATAAAGAACTAAATGAGGCAGTGAAATGCAAGTGAGTGTTGGGTGATGGAATGCAGTCATGTAAAAAAAAAAATGTTGCTGTTGTTTTTAACTATAAGGCTGATTTACTATCTCTGGTATATTTCACTGCTTTATAATAGCTAATGATAACTGCCAAATGTGAGCCAAAATGCATACCATTGATATGATATTTAGAGAATATAACAATATACCACTGCCCTTTTGGTTATATTATTGTCATACACACACACACACACACACACACACATTTAATTACATGATGTATAATCATAGGTACAGTATACATTGTAATTATATGTATATAATGATATATAGTTCTATTATAACGACATGCATATGTTTCAATAGATTATAAGAAATTTGAAATATATTAATAGCATTTTAATACAGCAACAGTATTTCTTCTAAGACTATCTTTTATATGACTGATTTTTTGGTTCTCCCCAGAGATACAATGTATTTTTTTTTCACTATTCATAGACTCAGTTTTTGTCTGTGTAGAACTACTGGCATTTTCAATGTTTAAACCTTCCATTCTTCCAGACTATTCAAGATGTTATCTTCAAACACCACTTAATTATCTAGATCCTTTTATCCTTTCACTTACATAGTACATGTTTAACATGTTACCAACTCTGATGCTTGTCCCGTGTGTGCTTTCTATTCTTTCCTGTCACAACTATAATGTGCTTCATTCTTGTTCACTATTATCTCTCCTCTGCAAAATTATCAATATTATTTGTCTTAGGCCACAAGGTCAGAATGAATGGGAACTAGAAGAGAACCACACATAATTGGGGCTGTTATACTGTAATGCTTGATCGTGCAGCCACTTCTCTTGCTTTTGCTTAAGGGTTCTATGGCTTAACAGTGATTTATCAACAAGTTTCCACGGTGACAGGCTGAGAGGCAGTGTTCCTTCTTCTTGCTTTCTTGTAACAAAGGCTGACTTAGGGGATATCAGTGAAATAATACTCTGATTTAGAAGACCCCAGAAGATTCAGCAGCAGGCTATCTCAACCCCTCATTTTTCTATTCTTATTAAAGCAGTAACCTAACTTCTCACAAAATTTCAATTACCACTTGAATATGAGGATTTTCCAAGATAAAGCCTTCAATGTTGTCTTTTCACCTATCCTTTCTTGTTTGCAATTTCCTTCAGTTATAGGGTATTTCCTACCTTACGATAATTAGCACTATATGTATCCAAAATTGACTTAAGTGGTTATCTGTATATTTAAGCTCTGGAATACATAGAAAGTATATACATAAAGTATATACATAATTGAAATAAATAGGAAGTGTATTCATAATTGTTTCTTCTTTATATTTAACTCTTCTATTCCTACCACCCTTACCCAGTTAGGTTTTTATTTTAATCACTGGATAGAATCTGAGAACATGCTCTGAAAAGTTTTTTTAATTACTGATTAAAGGAACCTATGTTACTCTAATGCCTTTCTGCAATGTTCTTCTCCTTTCTAAAGATTTTGATCCATTGGGAGAGATCTGTGTGAAGAGGGATTAATGAAGGTCCCCATGTTCAGAGTATTTGGGGGGAAAATTGAAGTTCCTATAACCAGGATCCTCACCGGAACCTAAACTACCTGATGATGTAACTGGCCTGCTGCAAGGCTACTGTTTTCACACCCGTAGGCAATAAACTGTTACTGACTGAGTAACTTTATAAAGAGCTCTGCCCAGGGCTTTGGATGGAGGCAGAGACAGAGGAGGATTACAGACCTGCAGACTGCTGGATGCAGATGTGATTCTAGTGCTCAACCTATTGCCAGGAGAGTAAAGCTGAGTAACAAACAGTTTTACCCCAAGAATGTCCTGTTGTCATTTCTCAGTCTCACTGAATCCATAGTGAACTTGCCTGGGACTGAAATCCATTGGCAAGATAGTATTCCATAATTATAATCATCCAGACATTTCATACTTAAATATACCTGATCCTCAAAAATGAGTCAGATTAAGTTTTGAAAGTTATTCAGAGCATTAGTTGATATTTTACAAACTGAATATCCAAGTGGTTTATAAAGGCTGGGATTTTAGGAATGTTTGCTTTTATATAGTATATCCCTATGCTTTAATATAACAATTTCTATTTTGTCTCCCGTGTCTTGGGAAATGAATGTTCTTAATCTAATACATAAGAGCAGACATTATTGTTACCATCAAATCCTTTTTGGAAGTGGTAGAATATAAATATTTAATAAATGAAATTTGATTATTATCTTATTTTAAAGATGATTATATTGCTTCCTTTATTTAAACAGCAGTATAAGAAAGTGTCAGGAAGAAATATATTCAGAAATCAATGCTAGAATGTAGAAATACTGTTACAACTTTATATACTGCCATACTTCAAGAAAGTAAAACTGTTGGATAATTACTGTTTTTTAAAATTTATTACATAAAAATGCAGGAAGTAGCTGATGTTAATAGTGTTATTCTATTTTCAGAGAAAAGCATCCTGAATACATATGGTGTTCACCACTCCAGGGAGAATAAATGATGTTTCACTGAAAGATGCTCAGGGGTGAATTTGTAGTGTAACAGGATTTGAGACTGAAATGAAATGAATACCATCCGTTAAAGAATGATATGCTTTGCACTGTCTCCACATCATTCAGCTCTTTGTATGAACTTGTATCAAGGGCATTCTTCATTGCATACTAATGGGTTACATTAAATCTCATGATACTTTCTTACCAGTTCTGATAACTGTAAGAAAATAACTCCCAGTATGAGCATTTCAATAATTCTACCATTTGAGATTCAGGTCAATTTAGTCTGAATATTCTTTCCAAATGTGAATATATGTATAAAAATGTGAACTGCAGGACAGTCTCAAAATTATACATTAACTGAACTAAAAATCGCTATCCTGCTTATTGAATAGGCTGCCAAGCTCACAATATTCTCAAGGAAGAGTTACTTACTACAGTTTTCTTCATCTGAATTGTCACTGCAGTCATTTTGGCTGTCACACCGCCAGTGATCTGGAATACAGTTGTTGTTTTTACACTGGAATTCATGAGGCCCACAAGTCTTTTTCTCTGTAATGGAAAGAACCCGAGTTTGCACTGTTGACTTCCACGTGGACATCCTCATGATACCCTCACTGCCATGCCGCATCCAGGGCCTATTACAGAACCTCAAAACTTGATTCAGTTACTAACTGAGATGCATCTCAGAAAAACTGAAGGAAGTAAATGAATAAAGTTCATCCTTCTGTCTTGTTTTAGGTCGTTTTTGCCCATGATTTCATCATAAGCTAACTATAAAACAATTGATTAGAGCCACCCATGCAAAGTCAACACAAATCAATCAATTAAAAAAGGTCAAAATTATCTCCAACTGCCCTTCTCATTAGGCTACTCCTCCCCAAGCCACTTTCTATTTCTGCTATAAAATGGCAAAAAAGAAAAGGTTATTAATCAAACTGAGGTCATCACCTTGTTTTCCTCCTTAAGAAGTTACTACTCATTATCTCCTTATGGTCAGCTGATTCAAACTCACAGGTTATAAGAGAGTCTAACTTTCAAAGATCTTGAAAATGAAAGAAGGTCCACCTCACTGGAACTTCCAAGCAATCCCACTGAGTACCAGGAAAGGTTCTAATTTGACTTTTATTTTATAAATGATAGAACAGACTTTTTAAAGTTTAGGAACTTAATGAATTTTAAATATAATTAAATGGCATAAGATATATAAATATATAAAGTGTGCTTTTTCCTCCTGACTTAGTTCTCTTTACAACAAATCTGTGTCCATATTGGCCAGAATCAGAATGCATGCAATAATAATTTATTTATTTAAAGTTTAGGTCGTATAGTTTAAAATCTCTACAAGAGTAATATCTAACCATGTAATTGAAAGCAGTGCTCTTAAACTTTAATGTACATACATATAAATTGCTTGGGAGTTTGGCTGAAATGGAGATCATGATTGAGTAAATCTGGATTTTTCATAAATTCTCTAAGAATACCATTGTCCTTGGTCTATGAAACAAACTGTGTACTAAGGGTCTAATACATCAAGATGGTGTAAATTTAATAACATAAAAATAATTAAATTATAAATGTCAGTGTACAATTTAGGACACATTTCCCCTTCATATATATAGATCAACTCTTTATTCTCAGCTGTATTAGAGATGGACAGTAACATGTTTAATAACCAAGACTGGTACAATAAATGAACTAAAGGAGAATATGAGATATTTGGTAGTGGTTTCTATTCTATACTTCAAAATGCATCTCATAAAATTCAGATTCAAATAAGATTTTGAAAGTAAAAGTGATTTGGGTATAATTATGAAAATTAAACAATGAGCATTTATGGAGGGTCCAGCCCACCTTTGGCTAAACATTTTCATAAACATGATCATACTCGATCTTCATAGCATCTCTAAGAAATATTATTGCATGCATTTAAATAAATTAGGAAAATAAGTTTTAAAGAGTATAAGTAATTTCTGCAATCTTACAAAGTTTTTTTATAGTAAAAGAGAAATTTTATATGCAGATCCTGCCCTAGAAACATTTGACATTTTTGTAGATATGCTCATGATAGACTTCAAATGTTCCTTTCCACTAATATATATATATTAGTACTTACATATAATGAAAATGTATATAATGAAAATATATGTGTACTTTATTTCCTTCCCTCTTTCCCCTACCCTTCTCCTTACTTCCTACCCATCTTCTAATGATTACTCAGAATCTTTCTTGTGTCACTGTGTTGAGTGCTGTGTTTTATAATATATCCCCTTTGCCTACATTATACATAACTTTAGATTTAAAAATTGGACTATAATCTGCAGAAGTTCTAATAGAGCATTCTGCACTTTGTACAATCAAGAAATGTATTAGGATGATTGGAATTTAAATAATGACCACTGAAAATAGGTTTGGTACTGAACTATGTAAATCTTATTTCATTTTGATAATTTAAATGTACTCTTCTATGTGCAACATTAGTTTTATTTATTACTTTTCATGTGTTGCTTGCATTATTTTAAATATTGTTTTAAATTATTAGGATATAAGAATATAAGAAGATCAGACAGGATCTGACAAATAGACCATGTGACTTGTGTCACTGGCCCCAAGCAATTTCCCAAGTCTAAGAAAGGTTAAAAACTGGTACTATCAATACAATTTGTGTTTTTACATATGAGGGTTTTTCTCCCCTTAAATCCTATTTGTACTTTTTTGCAATGTTTAAACATTTCCATCATATTTTGTATTTGAAAGAAACCTGCATTTATTTCTTAACAAGAACAAGTTACAGTTCATTGCTAAGATTTCCATTCGGGGAAGGCAGAAACAGTAATGCAGAAACGTTAACTGCCTTATATAAGGTCATTTAGATTTTATATTTCTAAGTTACTTAACTTTTTGATCCATGAAATTACTTATAAAAATTGCAAATATAAACTATATAGACTCATTTTGCACTTAAAATGTCCATTGAGAAGATACAGATAATAATACATATATAATTTATATATAGGTTTTTTATTTATAGATATATAAATTATATATATAAATTGTATAATATATGATACATTTACACATATGTATATATACACGTATATAACATCATATACATATGCTATATATACATAAAATTTTTAAATGTTTATATAAAATATACATACATGTATATTAATAGGAAACTGTCTAAGCAAGGTTTAAAACAGCATATTAAAATCACCTGGGGATCTTTTTAAAATCCATTTGCCCAGTCATTCCACAGCAATAAAATCTGACCCTCTGGGGTGGAATCCAGACATCACTATTTTTATTAAGCTAGCTGGGTGATTCCACTGAACAGCCAAGATTGAAAATCACTGGCTCAGAAACTTAATTGTAGAACAAAACATATATAATTCCACATTATAATACTTCAGACTAATTTATATAAAGTGCTCACAATATTGAAGAGTTTTCCATTAATTCAAATTGTTAAATAGCATTGGAGCAGTATTTCTTTTTTTTTTCCTTTGGTATTATAACTATGGAGAAAACAGGTATAGTATTTGGAAATTTACTTTCTTGCTTTAATATGTTTTCACTTGAATTATAGATACTAGTACAAATTTGATCCTCCCAGAAAGGTGGGATGAGGGACCACCAGAGTGGAGAGCTACATGTAGTGTATACTGTAATACTTTTGTGCTTGTATATTCGTGGATTCTTTCTGGAATGATAAAAAAGAATCTGGTGATAGTGACACTTCTGGGAGTAAGAACAGGGGAAATGGATTGAGGGACAGAGGGAGAAGAGAAATTTAAGTTTCTCTTTATAGCAAATGAAATCCAAAGAGTCTGTATACAACATAGTAATAATAAGTGAATTTGGGAAGACTACAGGATGCAAGCTCAATATATATGTGTACATTTATTTCTGTAAGCTGTACTCCCCCCCAAAATTTTTTAAAGCTTTTACAATAGTATCAAGAAACAACAAATACCCAGGAATAAAAACGGTGAAATCTGTGTGATATCTTTATACTGAAACCTGTAAAGCACTGCTGAATAAAGCCAAAAAAAAGCAGCAATATATCATGTTCATGGATCAGAAATTTTAGTTAAAATTTTCTCGAATTTATATAAAGAAGTAATGCAATGCCATTCAAAATTTCAGCAAGTTGTTTGTGAAGAAATAGAATGTCCTTATCCACTCTGAAGTAATAGATTATAAAATTATATTGAAATATGAAGGATCTAGAACAACCAACCAATTGAAATTAAGAACGAAGTTGGAGAATTTATAGTACCTGACTTCAAGAATTACTATAAAGCAGTAATAATCAAAAGAATATACCACTAAATAAATTTAAACCAGAACTATAGGCACAAACAGTCAATTGATTTTCAACAAAGGCTCCATGTCAATATAATGGGCAAAGGAAAGTCCTTTTTAATAAACATTGCTGAAAGAAATATCCATATGAAAAGCATAAACCTCAACCCATCATATGCCATACACAAAAATTAATCTGAGATGGTCGTGAATGTAATATAGAGCTTCTAGAAAATATTAATATAACCTTAATAGGGAAAATTTTTTTGGACAGAACACAAAAAGCATTAGTAAAAGAAAAATTGATAAATTGAACTTTAAATTAAAATGCTTATTCTTTAAATCTAAGAAAATGTAGAGGCAAGCAGCATATTTTTAAAAAATTTTGCAACACACATACCTGGGAAATTGTTTAGATCCAGGATATATAAAAATTCCTATATATTCTACAGATTTGTAGGCAAAAGACTTGAAAAGACACTTAATAAGAGAAGATATATAGAAAATAAAGGTTCTCAATATCATTAATAATTAAGTAATGCAAATTCAAATCACAATGAGATTCCACTTATAGACTTACTGGAATTGCTCAAATAAAAAATGAAACACTAAATTTTCATGAAAATATAGAGGACTCTTAACTCTCTATTCTGGCTCTTATACAGGTAAATATATATATATACTCCATATGAAATTTTAAACCTATGTATTCATCCAAGAAAAATTAAAACAAATATTCACAAAATAAATTTGTGCAACAATAGGTATAGCAACATTATTCATAATAACCAACTTGTAGAATAATCCAAATTGGAATATATTCTTAAAATTGAAAATACTCAAGTGTAAAAAAATAGTAAATTAACACAAAACTTGAAAATATCTTTAAAACTTTATGCATATGAAGAATTTCCAAATAAAGAGTGCATACTATATGAATCTATGTATATGATATCCAAATACAAGCAAAAGTAATCTATGGTATTAGAGAAGAGTCA
This sequence comes from Manis pentadactyla, assembly GCF_030020395.1. Classification (NCBI taxonomy): domain Eukaryota; kingdom Metazoa; phylum Chordata; class Mammalia; order Pholidota; family Manidae; genus Manis; species Manis pentadactyla. Next base: position 29,884,491 of record NC_080026.1, on the reverse strand, counting down.
GTGTTTGTTGGGAGCAGTGTTTAGGGAACTAACTAACGGGTATGTTAGGGAATTTTCTGAGGGAGTGAAAATGTTCAGGACTTGTGTACGGGGTTTGCTACATGCTGTCTAAAATTGTCAAAACTCATCAAAACAAATGTTTAAAATCCGAACATTTCATTTTATTTTAATTATATTTGTATTAGAAATTACTTTACTCTTAGAATTATAAAAGTATGGAAAATCCAAACAATTATACCATGATTAAGTATTATTCATTTAGTCCCTGAATGATTTGTGTTTTCAGAACAGCAAGAGAATTGTCTGCATAAAAAATCCTTAGTTGGGGCCCCAAAATTTTAATGCTCCAAAGTGACTATAAGCAATAGCATATGTAATATATACACATATATAACATATATCTCATATATATAGCACTTCATAGTACACACGTATTATTTATTATATATTAGGTATTGTTAGTATGTTATATACATATAATATACATCACTTTATTGTACTTTAGTTTACTGTGCTTCACACATACTGCATTTTTTACAAATAGAAGTTTTATGACAACCCTGTGTCAAGCAGGTCTATTGGCACCATTTTTCTAACTGCATTTTCTCACTTTTTTTCTCTGTGTCACATTTTGGTAATTCTCATAATATTTCACTGTTTCATAATTATTATATTAGTCCTGGTGACCTGTGATGATTGATCTTTGATGTTACTATTGCAGTGTTGTTTTCATACCTCCTAACACAACATCCATTATACAGCATGTGGGCCAAGGAGTAATTTCAACTTTCAAGTCCTACTTTTACTATTTAGTAAACACATTTTGTAGATCCACAGCTGCCACAGGTAGTGATTCTTCGAATTGCAAAACTTCTAGAAAGGATTCACCATTCTAGATGCTATTAAGAATATTTGTGATTCATGGGAAGAGGTCAAAATATGAACATGAACAGGAGTTTGGATAAAGTTGATTCCAAACCGTATGGATGACTTTCAGGGGTTGAAGACTTCAGTAGAAGCAGAAACTGCAGATGTGGTGGAAAGAGCAAGAGAACTGGAAGTGGAGCCTGAAGATGTGATTGAATTGCTGCAATCTCATGGCAAAACTTTAATGGATTAACGGATGAGCAAAGAAAGTGGAGTAAAAAAAACTTCATATAGGGGAGCAAAGAAAGTGGTTTTTAAAGATGAAATTTACTCCTGGTGAAGATTCTGTGAAGACTGTTGAAATGCCAACAAAGGATTTAGAATATTACACAAAACCAGGTGATAAATGAGCAGCGGGGTTTGACAGGACTGTCTCCAATTTTGAAGGAATTTCTACTGTTGATAAAATATTATCAAACAGCATCACAAGCTACAGATAAACTGTTCATGAAAGGAAGAGTCAATGGATGAAGCAAATTTCATTGTTGTCTTATTTTAAGAAATTGCCAGAGCCACCCCAGCCTTCAGCAGCCACCACCCTGATTTCATCAGCCACATCAGCATCGAGGGAAAGGCCCTCTACAAACAAAAAGATTATGACTTAATGAAAGTTTGGATAGGTAAGGGGTGCCAAGCCCCCACCATGTGCAGTTGAAAATCTGCATATAACTTTTGACTCCCTTAGACTTAACTATGAATATCTATTGTCGACTAGAAATCTTGCCGATAACATAAGCAGTTGATTAACACACATTTTGTGTGTTATAAATATATAATATACTCTTACAATAAACTAGAGAAAAAAACATTCAAATTTTCATGAATCTCCAAAAATTTTTCAACATATTTATTAAAAAAACAATGTGTGTATAAGTGGACCTGGCATTTCAAACCCATGTTGTTCAAAGGTCAACTGTAAATGTATGCCACTAAAATGTTTCAAATAATGTTTAAAAGTTAAGATATGTTATATGTAGGTCTTCCATATATGACACATTTCTTTTTATTCTGGTTAGCTTTGAAGCATGGATCAAAATAGCACATTATATTATTAGGGAAAATGCTCAATTCCTCAATAAATATGTGAAATGATGCCTAATGCATGCATATAGTTTTTCTAAAAAATAAATATTTTAATGAATCAACAGATATCTAACCAAATCAGTCAGCAGCCATCAACACAGATGCAAGACCTCCACCAGCAGAAAGATTATAACTGGCTGAAACCTATTTCACTACTGATTAATGTTCCACTATTAATTAATGCTTTAGCTACTGATTTAGAAAATAAAAGATCACTTGTAAATTTGCCATTTGATTTATTAAACTGCTGATGTGAAGAAGATGACTTGGAAAATTTACATCGAGATTATAGAACTCAATTCTCTGATTTGAAATATATATGCATAAAATCATTTTAGAGTAAAGCTAGGATGAAGACTAGTTTGGGGTTTTAGAAATATTGGCAGCCCCCCAAAAATGTTGGGAATATTGGGGTTTTGTTGTTCTTGCTGAAGATTTTTTGTAATCACTTTCCATCTTCCTGTTCAGGAAACATGATGATTATAATTAGGCAATATGCCCAAATTTTGTAACAAAAAAAAAAAAAGGTAAATAGTCTTTAAAGAAACACTGAGGCAAAAGGAACTATAAGACCAATGAAGTTGAGCTTCTATTATGGTAGCTCTGAATTTCCCTATGTTTCAGATTATAACATCACGGAGTCAGATTATGGGGTCAGAACTAGAGTTAGAGCCAGAGTGCCTTTGGTTCTTACTGAAAACCTTGTCTTGGGGACAGGATAACTGTCTGTTAACTTTCAAAGCATAACCTCTTTATTAGTAGTTATTTTATTTTTTAAATCAACCTTATACAGTCGGATCTCTCACTATAAATCCCCTCATTGTCTCTTGTTAGCCTTATATGGATGTGAACACCTAAATATTTTGCTTCCTAAATTTTCTAGAGCTCCTTGACTGGCTATGAGTTCCTCAACAGTGATGCTATAAGGGAACATATTCTCTTCTTTATTTGTATAATACCTAGGATTTACTGGCACCTACTTTTTGTCTGGAATGAACATAGTAGATAAGACCAACCTTATTATGGGCTTGTTTTGATTTGTCTTTCTTTCTTTTTCTTTTTTTGTCCTTTTGAAACTACTATTCCTACACCTGGTGAAGCTGCTCCTCATGGACTGCTGCCTCCTCTGACCCAGGGGAGGACCACATGACCCAGCATGGCCTCTGACCCTTCGCCACAACTGGCCACAATACTCATGTTATTCATGTTTAAAAAAAATATTTTACAGCTTAAACCTGAGTGATGATGGTTCTTCTTTAACATTAAATATAGGGAGGAGGGCAGGGCAGGGATCATGTGGTGACTAAACAATGTCCCTAGGAACCTGGATTTTCATCATTCTGCCACACAATCCTAACTAATGGCTTCCGTTGTTCTCAGTCACTCCACAGCCCAAGAAGACTACTAGTGCCTGGGCCATCGTTTTGTGGACCTAACAGAGAAAGGGCAGAAAGGCAAAAAGGAGAATCCCTTCTACTTTAGGAAAACTCCCTACAAACAGTCATCCTGAAAGTCCCGCATAACACCTGCTCATGTATCAATGGTCAGAAGTCAGTAACATGCTAACACTCAGGCACAAGGGGAGATGGGAAATGTGGTGACTTACTCTGATTAGCAATGTGTCAACCTAAGATTTAGGGTTCTGTCTCTAAAAGGGGAGTCAAAAATGGGCATAAGAGAAGGCAATTAACGAGTCTCTGGTTATAACCTACCAAGGCCAATTAAACCCATTTGAGCTGTTTTCCATGGCTATCAAAAGAATATTTCTTTCCTCTTGAGAATGCAAGTATTATAACCTCAAGTTGCCATGAATCATTTTAAAAAATCATATGGAAAGGCACCGATTAAGTAAGGAATAGCTTAGAAATGGAGAAAAAGAAGATAGGACTCTACATGTCACATGGATCCAAATTGTGTTGGAAGTTAACTTGATCCATTCCTTGAAATCAGGTAGAAAATTTATTTTACCATTGGTCTGTGTTGAGTTTCTGTCATTTACCAATGACAGTCCTAAGGCAAACACTATTTTATCTTATTGCTTAAAAATATTATGGACTCTTAATATGAATGTTCTTATCTGTATGTGCGGATTTACATAATTCCTAGGCTACTTCATTGGTTTATATTTACTAGGGAAATGAAATCTCTTTCCAGAAGAAGCCACAGAATCAGTCCCTATTTAAAAGTGATTTGCAAACCCAGGCTTCCATGAAGATGGGAAATGGTACAAACACCTTTTTGTGAACATATTCTGTACATGACATACGCTATTACAGTCTCTAGTGATACTGATTATCTGAAAAGCTGCAGGCTGCCTTGCATTAAAGTGTTTGGTGGATCTGAAGATTAATTTCATGTTACTGCTCATCAATCAGGGCAATATTCCTCAATGAGCACTTACATGCACAACCTGTTCTTCTAGGGGAAGTGGAAAGAATAGTGGATGCACCAGCAGTTGAGAATAACAATGCCAGCTGCGCTTGTCCCGGTGGGATCCTGCTGCTTCTGTTTTGCTTTTGAATTTTTATTTTATTTTATTTTTTTGACTTTTATATTATCCTTCCAGGTATACAAGAGAAAGACTTACAAAGTAAATCAAATTACCAGTGACATATTTTCTTTATAAAGAGGTGAATTTATAACAAGCTAGCTCTCTAGAAGCTCCAATAATGACATTTTAAAAATTGCATGTCAATGCAATGTAATTTTCAATGAAAATTTTTTGAGTTCAGATTATGCTGTTTCAGAAAGTGTCATACTACATTCTGTAATGCCATCTATTGCGCTTGACAAAAATTTGTGGGGGCTAGGGGTCTTATTTAGAAATTTGTATTTTAACTTTATGGTTGTGAAGTGAGGGGAAGCAGTTATTGTTTCGTCTTTTGCCAACACAATCTGTACATCATTTACCAAACCTCTGCTCTTCCATTCATCTGCCTCTTTTCAACGGACTGTAGTTTTGATAGATTGTATAGTAATATTGCACAAAGAAATCTGCATTTGTGAACCATAGATGAAGAGGAACTCAAGCAACTGTAATATAGAGGTGTAGGCAGGGTGGCCCCCTTCAGAGTCACTCTTGAGCCCTGGTACAGATTCTGGTAGTCATGCCCTAGGAAGTCCGCTTATACTCTTTCATCTGCCTTACGGAAAAATGAAATATGCCTTTTCCTGCACTTTTTCCAAATAATGATTCTGTCTTTTTTAAAAAAAGCAATTTGAGGCAATTAATAAGTGAGTTTACTAAAATATTTTTTAATGTATAGTTGGTTATGTTTGCCTACTTGGTCTTACCCTGTTGATCAAGGTCGCCAGACAATCACTCAATTTGCTACCTTTTGGGATGGACAGCATGAGACGCTGATTTGGTGGAAGACAGGGAGGCATAGTGGAAAGAACCTGAACATTAGAGTCAGAAGTTGATGTGAATCCTCATTCTAGCCCCTATACATGTATGATTTAGGGTTATTATTTATCTTCTTTGTGACTTAGTTTCCTAAAGTCTAAAAATTCAAGAGAAATAGATATAGACTTAAACTAAACATCTGGCTTAATAGTAACTAGTGATAATTAAGTAACAGTAATAATTATTAAGTGACTAGTTCCTTATATAGTAATAATAGCAAATTAATAGGTCAAAAATTAGTAAGAGTAAGCAAATAGTCAATAAAATGTAGTAGATGTGGATTGTACTGTCACCTTTACCATCAACAAGCTAGTTTAATTTAGGAGGAAAAGTAAAACTTAAAGGACTGCTGTGCTGCAAGTATGCTTTGGGTCCTTTATGTCTATTTTTGTTTTAAGTGAATGAATAGATTACTACAACTCTGTGAGGCATCCTATTTATTCTACAAACTTGTTCAAGGTCACACATAGGTAGTAAGAGTTATATAAGACTCCTAAGTGCTGTGGGGAATCACATTCCCCATCTGAAAATTTGAAAGGTTAGAAGACACCTGGGGTCTTTTAATTAAAAATGTGCTTTAGCTTTATTATCTACATGTATTTTAAATTATTGGGTCTATAAAACATTTTTAGCTTGAATTATTCTTTTATCTCTTGGAAAATAGCATTTTAAGAAATTACAGTGTAATACAGAAAAGCAGAAACAAATAGCTTATAGCCACACAACACATAGCAATGAAATCAATTAAGTTTTTCTAACTATGAAAATAAATAAAATTTTGTACACTGCATATTTTACAAAATTATATGGCAATGATTTTACTAGGTCATTAAAAGTTCTTAAAAACATCACTTCATGGCTGTAAAATATTTATGTGGTGGATATGCCTTTAGTTTAGCTAAGTAGTTCTGTGGAGTTTGGTGTTTATTATTTCTTTTTTCCAATTTGAATAAATAAGATATTATTTACAATAAAAATATTTTTTTCAACAGTTAAATATGTAAATGTCTGTTATCCGTTTCAAAAGAGCCTTCTTTGGTGATAACTGCACATTTTTACATTTGATAATCTTTATGTCTTTATCTTTTCCTTAGCACATATTCTAAGGCTCCTTACACAAATACTAACTTAGATGGAAGGTGATGTATTTATTAGTTACTTAACAAAGGGAATATCCTTTCTGCTTGATATTCTTAAGTCTTTTTCACATAAGATGTATCCATAAATTTGTCATTTATATTCAGAATTTTTGGAATTATATCGATCAGTAATTACAGGCATGAACAACCAAGCTACTTTTAATGTAGAACAGTTAGTGAACAGTTAGAAAGAGGGCAATCAAGATAAAATTTTATTTAAATATATTGTTTATTTACTCACATATGATTACATATACATTGCTAAATAAATATCAAGGTGAGATGAAATATATCTGTCTCATAAAACTAAGTAGAAAAAGACACACACACACATATACACACACCCAGTATGCATGTAGGTACCAGTTGCATAAGCATACAAAAGGTACTTCTGGAGTTTACTGGAATCATATATGGAACACACATGAGTGCATGCACACACACACACACAAACACATGTGTACACTTTCCTTAGTGAAAGAGAGAATGAAACAGGAAGGTAGCTGTAAGGCAGATTTTAACAAAAATCTAGATTTATATATAGTTATGTATGTCATTAAAATATTAAACTGTGTGTCTACTGGAAATCTTCAAGTAGGTCTCACAATTGAAGAAAAATTTCCCACGTTATTCTTATTTCTTTGCTGCTCAATTTATCTCTGTAGAAGAATATTTCTAACTGTATAAATGATAGTAAATGGAGTATCTTTGATGTAACATTGGGTCTGTTGGAGGCAACAGGAGCAGAGGTAGATTTTTGTCCCGTTACTGTATTCTTCAACTCTGTGACTTCATTGGTATTTTATTGTTTTCTGTCTCTTTGTTGAAGTACTTACTGTGTTCATCCATTCTTCTCCTGAGTCTGACGAGCAGTTTATGACCTTGACTTTTAATTCTTTACCAGGTAGATTACTTATCTCCATATCATCAAGGTCTTCTCTGAGATTTTGTCTTGTTCTTATGTTTGGAACATATTTCTGTTTCCTCATTTTGCTTGACTCTGTTTGTTTCTGTGTATTCGGTGAAATAGCTCCCTCTCCCAGTCTTGAAGGAGTGGCCATGTTTAGGTTATGATCCTTCTCATTTAACTTTATTCTAACTCTCCATTCTCTCTCATGATTGTCTAAACTGCTGGACTTATTCTTGATATGCCTCGCTTGCTGAGAATGTGCTAAGATCTGTCAGTGATCCAAACGGAATAATCTCCTTTGGCACCTAATTTCAGGCTGAATGAAGGCAGACTCTCAGGCAGCAGTTTTTCAAGAATGCAAACATACACAGTCCTATGGGGCTGTGACAGTATCCCTTGCAGGTCTCCAGACCAGGGTCATGAGGTGATCGTGAGATGATCTGGGCAACAGTTGCAAAAATCAGGGCTCCAGACACATGTATAAACTTCTTTCTAGGAAGTCTCGTTGAGCTGTAGCGAGGCCAAGGGAGGTAAAAGGAAGGCATCTGTCTACCTGCTTACGTCCCTGAGAGCCCCTCCTCAGCCTCCAGGTGAGGGCACACATGCAACCTGTCCCTCAGGCTGAAGTTCCAGTCTAAGTAAAATGCCTTTTTCACAAGAAGACTGGAACTGTGTTTCATTTTGCTGTTCAGTGCCCTAGTGCTAGTGGCCTGCCGAGAAGTGTTTTTCTAATGTTATAGTCCCATAGTCCCACGGAGCTCTGGAGTGTCAGCCGTCTTGGTCACCAGAGCCAGGTGATCAAGGGGTATCTCCTGTGTGGACTGTGTGCACCCCGTGCCTTAAGTAAGGCAGCTGCAAAGCATTGGGAGCGGGACACACTTGCGGGCTCCAGAAAGGCAGCAGGAGAATGTCCTGAGTGTGCCTGCCTCCGGGCTCCAGTAGTGCAGTGGGGTGGGGTGTTGTCGGTGTGCGGGTGCCTGCTTTCGGCTGGGAGCTCCGCAGCTGCCACCCATCCCACAAGGCAGCAGGAGGGTGCCATGTCCGAGCCTGCTCGCCTGTGCTCACACACGGTATGGAGAGCGCACAAATGTGGTCTCCCAAGACCTCCATCTCCGGCACCTCAACTGCCCTCTGCCCCTCCAACTGATGCCCCCAAATGGGCAAGTGAATTTCCCTCACATAGTCTATGAACTTTCATACTGCTGTTTGTTCACTGGGTCTCAGGGTGAGTGAGGCTGCACACAAGCCCCAGGGTGAGTGAGGCTGCACACAAGCCCTCCAAAGGGGAATCTCTTTCCTGTAGCACTTTGAGACACCCATATATTAGTATTTTTTTAAGTATTGCTAGTATTGAGTATAATTTTTTTGTTATACTGAATCATTTTAAATATATTAAAAACATGTAAAGCATTTAATTATCCCTTTCTTTATTTTGCATCTTACATAAGAATAATTAGGATGCTTTTAGAGTGCAGTTTATTTTCTCCTCCATACCCAAAACAACTTAGAGAAACCATAGATTATATGATTCACGATGCTTAGGAGAAATATTGTTTCCTATCTGGAGGACAGGGTGTATGAAGAAAAAGTATGTTTTAGAAACAGCATTGTCTGATGGCCATTCTCACTTCCTGATAACCTACATAAATCTCTATTGTCGAATCACCTCTTATTTTCATATGAAAAATCATTTCAACAGAGTAGATTATTAAGAGTCAAGATAATAACACAGCCTCTATTTTTAAGGATCCAAAAGACAGGCTTTGAAGAAATTATAGAAAGGGGGAAGAGCTGTGCTTGCTAGGTGATGGTGACCCATACTTGTGAGTTTTAGACTATGACCTGATTATATGGTTACGTGGTAGGAAGGCCCCATGCCCCTAACACACTTACACAGTCTTCAGGATTCCCATTTACAGTTTTTTATTCCTTTAAAATGAGTTTAATGCATATTTAAATATGATATCAGCTGGATACAAAGGTTTGGTTGGAAATTTGTGGTGGGGCAGAAGAGGAACAACACATTGGGGGGCCCCCAACAATAGGATGTCCTTACATTCATGAACCCCAAAGTGATGCAGTCTTGTTCTGGTGTATGGATTTGAAGCTTCTCATATCAGTATCCTGTCCATAATCCTTGGTATCTACCATGCCTGTCCATGCCATACCAATGACTTCTAAATATAAGCATGTGCAACCCTTTGCTTGCCCCAGTGTGGAAGTGCTTTTCAGGCATTAAATGCCCCTCCCTTCCCAGGAGCACCCCTAAACCAATAACTGACAGGAGTTGGTGAATGAATATACCATCTTTCTTTGTTTGAGGTAACTCTGAATATTTCACATTGTCTTGCAGAATTTTCTGGTAGAATGCATTCCCTTTCTGCAGTAACCTGCTCAATAATGTATTCCCTATGCCTCCTTCTTTTCATTGGTTAACTTCCTCACACCCTTAGTACTGGTTCTGGAATCATCTCCCCAATAAACTGCTTGTACTCAAATCCTTGTGAATGCAGGCTCTAATTCCAGAGATCCAGATTAGCAAGATATTTATGCAGTCATTTGCTCAACAAACCTGCAGTAAGGCCCATCATATACGAGACACTGTTTCAGTTTATAGGGTTTATACCAATGAACAAAACAGACATATATCCCTATCATCACTAAATTTATCTGCTAATGGCGAAGTGGGGATTTGGGAAACTAGCAAAAAATATATATATATTCATTAGAGGGTAAAAAGTGCTATAGTGAAGGATAAAGAAGAGAATGGGATAGGGAATATGTTGTGGTGGAGGAACTTTAAATAAGGTAGTCTGAAAATGCTACATTGAGATAGTGGACCTTGAAGACTGACAAAGAAAAAAGGATTGCATCATGCTGTTATCTGGGAGAAAGGATCCTGACCTAGGAGGAATAAGCACCCTGGAGCGTCCACGGAACAGCACAGAGATGACGGTGTTCGAAGGCAGCTTCAGAATGAGTGGGGGGGGGCAGTCAGGACAGTCCACTGGCGATGGGGGTAAACTCATGCCAGGCAAGGCTTTGTCTGTGTGGAACTTCTCTTGCTATTTCTCCTCAGAAGAAAGCATGTATACATTTGACTTCTTCCTTTTCTGACAAATAAATTTCAGTTACTTATTTAAGTTTATGCCATCATAAAGATGTGAAGGAGATTTGAAAGGTTAAGAAATGATTGCAGCAATACTGAAACCCCAATCTTGAAATTGCCATGGTGGATTCTCTGGCATGTTTATATTCTGAATAATTACCTTATTCTCAGCTTTTGTGTTTATATATCCAAAGCTACCAGGGTGGCATATGATAAAATATATAATAGGTAGTAACAAGCCAAATTCACCTTTGGGAGGATATTAAGGATCATATAAAATTAAATGCCTCTAGTGACAAGATTTATTGTCTGCAGTTCAGTAATTTGATTTATTAACTAGAAGTAACAAATAGCTCTACCATTTCAACCAGAATTGCATTTTAATTTTTATAACACTGGCATTTTTTAAATTTCATTTCAGTTGATGTAGTAAAATTTGATTATCTGAAGAGATTCACATATAAGTATTGTTATGGGCAGTCTTTTAAAGTTGTATTAGAATTTCAGATTCTGGTTGAACTTTGTATTTTAGTTTGAAAACCAAAATAACAGCTAATATGTGAGGGTTTTCTCTGTACTAGGTTCAAGGCTAAGTCTGATTCATGTAATCCTCCTAGCAATCCAATAAGGAAAGTAAATGGAACAGCTGAGAATACTAAAACTCAAGCTACAATAAATGACTTGTCCCAAAGCTCATAGCTCTTAAACTGTGGAAACAGGACTTGAATCCATATCATCTGATCCAATATCTGCCTTGTAAATCATTCAGTAGCTGGAACACAAATAATTCCCCCAAACAAAGTTTTCTATAGCTTCCTTCTTTTGCCATTTTACACTAAGGGCTCAGCTCTACGGACTCTAAGAGATGACTAAAATTACATACGTTTCAAAAATTATGCCAAAGGTAAGAAAAACATAGTTGCTGTCATCATAAAACCCTGAAGCCTGAAACAGGTCTGCATCAGAAGGAACAAATGATGTTCATATAATGAGTACATTTACACTCAGAGATAAATATGGACAGCATTGCAAAGCCTTCAGTGACAAGATTTGTTAATCCTGAACTATTTCCTTTTTCCCATAATCTAGCATTCTTTACACTCTGAGGGAAATGAGTTATCTCATTAAAATATATATACATATGGGAGTCTCTCTCTCTCAGTACAGAACATGCCACTTACTTGACTTACAGTTCAACTAGGTGCTACATATCAGTAAATGATCACATTAGCCTTTATCTTATGTGGCTATTGGCTGCCTACTCAGCAAAGTATTGGCTTTTTTTTTTAAGATTCTGCTTACAATTCATGATTGTTTGCTTGGCTTTACTCCCAAATGTCTTTAAAAACTTCGGTAGTGCACTTTCCTGTTAGATGCCTTTATTCACCTTTTAATAAGTCTGCTTGCCTTCTATAATAATACGGTATCTGCTGTCGAATCATATTTATCAAAGAGACAGCAGGCTATAGAAGAAATGCTAAAACCAATGCCTGAGCTGAATTTAATATGAGAATTCAAATAAAGGTGCCAATAAAATTCACATTTTAATACAGCCATTAGACCCATGCAGAAAACAAAGTATCTCAGTGGATAATATAAATCATCATTAAGTCTGCCGTAATTTAGCTCACTGAAATATTCCTTCAAATTCTAAATGTTTCACTATGAACAATGAAGAAACAGAATTGTCCTTCATGTTACGGTCTGTTGGGTCTAAGAGAAAAGAATTGGCTCTTAAAACATATATGCCACAATATGTGGGATATACCATGAAATTAATCAAATTATTACATGCTATCATTGTTACAGGACCAGGTTGAACACTCTGGCTGGGAATAGTTACTAAGCAGAAGGGGAGGCAAGAGGAACTCACTGAACAGGTGCCAGGTTTACTGCATAGAACCGTGTTTCCCAATTCATTCATCTATGAACCACCTTATTTCAAGTATCCCCTTTATCAGTATTTACTTAATAGTCTTCCTTAAATTGCTTAATATTTTTAAATTTAGATTCATCATGAGTCACAAGATTCTTGATATCATGATTTGATATGCTGGTTTATATATTTTAAATACATATTTAAAATACATCGTTATTCTCACTATGTAAAATCATCTCTCATTTACATGTTATATGCTTGCTATATATCAGGAATCAATGCTTTAGGGAAGTTTTTAAAAAATACATTCAAAAGTAAAATACACATACAAACACACATACATACATACATACACATGAGTTAGAGACATGCTACTGATAATACTTGTAGTTTTATTTAGTTATTCTACACTTAATACTTGAGGCACTATTGTAGATTCAGTGTCCCTAAAATATCAGTTCAGTATTCTAAGGGCACAATTTAAAAAGATTTCTTCCCAGGCACTGACATATTTGTGTTGTATAAGAAATTTAAGATGACAAAAATAAGCCAAAGGATGCTCAGAGATGGATCCTTATCAATGAATGTATATATTTCACAAAGTTTACAAAGATTGTATTAAATGTAAGGCTTACAAGTTTGTCTAGAGTGCTTTAAGGAGAAATCTTGAAGAAAAAAATAAAGTGTCCAGGAAAAATAGAAAACCAAACATTATAGAGGACACTGGAGGTGATAACAAAATGAATTATACTATGTTTTATCAATATTACACTGTGGACATTGTATATCTGAAACCAAATTTAATTATGTCTCTGAAAAGATAATAAATAAATTTATGTTGAATAGTAGTTTCAAGGTAAATTCTAAGACAATAAAAAACTATACTTAAAGAATAATATTTGGTGGCAACCTGGAGGGACTATTTTGATGATATGACAACATACTCTATCCTTGACACAACTGTAGTAAACATCTTATTAAGAAAATACATAAAGATATAAAATACATTGTTATCAAGCAATAGATGGCACAAACCTTGGAGGAATAACTAAAATATGGGATAATGTAATTATAAACAAGAATTCTCAACAATCAGGAATGTTTGATAGATAATGAATGTTACTATATACAATAGGAAATAACAAGGTGTATGATGTACAGGATATTAAATATAATAGCCCTTTCCTCACCAAACACAACAGCTTTTCTTCAGTGTTGAGACTGAAAGAAAATTATTCTGAGTCCTTCTTCCTTAAATAATAATCCCAATATCATTCCTATACAGATGCCATGTTTTATATAAAATATATTTTATATGATGTCTCTCAAACAAATGAATGACTAAGTGCTAAGGCGTTTTGTCTAGAAAGACCTAGATATGATTTTTCAAATTGGTCTGCTGACTATAATTAGACATCACACAGCTCAAGGCTCAGATTTTTGGAAAGAATTTGGAGTGTAGTAATTATTCTCCATTGCACAGTAAGAGCAGATTTATATGATAAAAACATTCATCTGGATAATGGGTAGGAAAAGTTCATCAAAACTGTCACCAAATAGGAGAGGTGACAGAATACATGATCACTATAATTCTGTGCCTTTTTCCCCACCTAATGTTGATGAATAATTTATTTTCTGGTAAATTGAAGACACATATGAATTCCAAATCAAGGTAGAAGAGATTACAAACTCACTTATCTAGGAAACATGTTTGAGGTAAAGAAACAAAATATCTGGAGTTCACACTACACTCATTGGGTTAGATCTTCATGTAATTGGGAGGGGAAATAAAGAAGGAATAAGCTGCAAAAGGAAGTAAGAGATAAGAACAAAAATGGAGAGATGGGTGACAGGACAGGGATGGTGGGAAAGAAAGATGAAAGATAAACTAGAATTAAATTTCATGGAAGAATTAAAAATCTTCAAACTGAGGAATGCACAAAAGATTGATGAAGAGAATTGAGTTTTTAGGCCTATGAGTTAATGAAATTTATCAATCATCATCTATAAATCTGTAGTACAGTAAAACCTGTTGGAAGTTAAAACAAATTCACAGAAAATAGAGGTTTTCTTCATTTCTGATGCTAATGAGTAGTTTGGCTAGTTCAGTGACTGTGAGTCAAATTTTGTTCTACCAAAGAGATTTAAGCAGTCTTTCCTTCTTACATGTTGATGACAACTATTTTGATGTAATAAATAAGTCAACTTTGCACAAGATTTTTGTATTTGTTTAGAAAATATTTCATTATTTTAAAAAGAAAAAATTAATCTGAAACAGTTTCAGTTAACAGTAAACTGAAACCTTTCTAAATTACATGTGCGTTCCTTGCATGACATAATTTCTCTCCTTTAGATGGCAACTGATGATTAAAACAATATTAACAATTTAGATGGCAAATTTTGAAGAAAGTTATACTCCATTGGTATTATTATATGGACTATATTAAGATTCTTGCTGTTTGTAGATGCTGATGTTCCTATCTAAAAATCTCATAATCTTATCTAAATTTAAGCATCTAAATTTAAGGTGTGGAAACAGCCTCAGACTTTATTTGACTTCTCCAAGTCAGTAGTGAATGACAAAACTGTGATTAAGCACAGGATTTCTGATACATAGAGGTGAACTGATGATGTGCAGATCTGATTTTCCCTGCGACTAGGCACACTTGTGTTAATCCATGCTCACCAGTTTATTAGCTTTGGCATTGACTTCACCTTTCTTATTCTCTGATTCCTCACCAATTAAATGGAAATAATGACAATAACAACATAATACATAATAAAAACATCAATTAAAATATCAATACCACCTAACTTAAAGGTTTCTTTAAGGGTTACAAAAAAGTGATTGGCACATCTTAGAACCACAGTTATATTTAATTATCTTCTTCTCTTCCTGTTATCACAGATTCTGCTTTTCTATTATTCATGATAATGGCCAGGAGTTAATCCAGTAAATTCAGATTATATGTTCCCAATTCAAATTGTGAATAAACAAGTTGATTAAATAGAGGCAAAGAGCCTGGGGCACAATAAAAATAAATTTAAGAAACTTCTCAGGTATCAGAATCTCCCAAATCTCTTGCTGGCTTTTGGTTACCCTTGATTATCTTCAAAACCCAGCCCTTAGCCTCCTTTGGCCCACACCTTTAGCTAAGACCTTCTTCCATTATGGCCCTTCCACCAAGCATCGACGTCTGATGACCCAAGTCAATGCCACAAGAAGCAAATGCATCATTAGGTCCCTCCACAAGGGTTCATCCTATCTTTTCCAGGAATGATTTTCATTGGAAATTCTTTACAGACTCTATCAAAGAAAATTTAACTCCTAAAGTTTTTCAATGGTTTCTTTACAAGTCTAATTGCATTGGCTATAGCCAATTGTGGAGTTAGTTCACAATGACTTGGACTTGAAATGGCTTTATGTAGAACCATCTCTTTGGGTATTCCCAAACGGGCTTTGGCTCATCTGAAAAATTTGAAAATAGAAACACATATGTAAGTGAATAAGATATAGTATATTGGGGAAAGTATGTATTCAAATGCAGGTAAAAATACTGAATCTAATCTAAATATATGAAATGAAAACAGAGTATGCCTCTCCCTATTTCTATGTTAGCATGAGTGCTCTACTGACTCAGTGTCAGATAACAGATTTGTTTTTGGGAGGAAGAGAGGAAATTTCACTTACAGAGTGCCCATTATGTGTCAGATATAATGTAAATCATTTTGAGAATGTAATCTTACTTAATCCTTTTAATAGCTTTATGATATTGTTCATTTTATATCTAAGAAAACCGAAGCATATAAGTTTGCATGTTTATTACATAATCCTAAATCATGAGGCTGAATTCTTTGCAGTTCTTTACATTCTATCATACCACTAGTGTGGTATCTACATATGAATTCATAGGAGTATTATGAAGATTTCTCATCATTTCAGGTCCTGTAAATTTAATAACTAGATGATTTTTGAAAACATTTATGAAGTATACTTATGATATAGAAAAAGGCACTATATTTAATATCTTAAAATATGTTACATCTTAACAGAGCACAAACATTTAACAGAATATTTGGAAGTGGGAGTTTTTAAAAAATACTCAATAAACTGAGAAATACTGTAATAAAAATGGGTTTTAAAAGTAAACCAAAAGGTGTGATTGGCAGAAAGTATATTATTGTTATATTGGTTTCATCATTTTAGTTTTAAAGAAAGATAAATGTGATACACTTATACACACAAATACAAACACACAATTCTATCGAAATGGACCTAAAATATTGGGTTGACATCTCCAAAATTGTATCAGGAGGCCTAAGAAAAAAATAAAGCCATCTTAATCCTTTACTTTCAGTCTTAAATTTCTTATATATTCCAGATGTATTAACATTGGTTTCTCCTTTTCTGCCAATGTTTAAGAATGTTTGCTTTAGAGAAAATCCATTAGAGACAGATCTGAACTGAGGTTTACAATAGGAAATCTGTCACTGTGAACCTCTGCTGTTGCCTGCTAAGATGCAACACTCACCTAGGAAGACATGAGTTGAACAAGTTTACCTCTTCCTGACATGCAGCTAGAGAGCCAAGGAAACTAATTTTTACTAAAACTAAAAGCATCTGAACAAGAAGGCACTCACCATTTTTAAAATGAAACTGCATATATACCGTTTACAAATATTTTTGAAGAAAAAGAGATTTCTTAAAACTATTTGTATTCACTTGGCAGACATTTGCATACCAGGGACCATGATAGTTATGGTGTCATTTGCAGAACTATTTGTTTCACGTTAAGCAAAATATCATCTCCATCTCAGCAGGAGATCTTGGGGCATAATTAAGTTGATCCTTTTCAGAAAGTCTGCAATGCTATCATCTGTTTATTGATAAAAAGTGAATCCATTTCTAGGGGGATTTAAAGTTGAGTGAGGTTTTTTTAATCCTTTAAAAAGATAGTTCATATTTTTCCTGAAGTGCTCTGCAATGTCCATCTTTCTTTTATTAAGTGTGGAAACCCATATTACTTCTGTATTCAAGACTTGGAATGTTTTAATTTTTATCCTTAAAGACAATTCAACCATACTTATGTAGTTCCCACTTCCTCTTTCATTTCCACAATTAAATTCCTGGCCCAGGGCCTCATACAATAAGGGTAAAATTTTAAACATATATATTATCTTTACTATTCACATCTGGTCAGTTTAAATATCCTAAACCATCAACATTTTCAGAAAGTCAATTGTGTGTAGCAGTGACATATTAATTAAACTGTACTCAGGTGAGGAAATGCCTATATGAAGGGATGGATTCTCATCCACGAACAGAAGGGGGATGCTTCCATTTGTCACTTACCACAGCTTCACTGCCTTCTTTCTTGAAGCCGGCCTGAACATAGCTGAGAGTCACTATGCCCACATTCCCCTGATTCTGGCCCCTGCCCATTCACACCTGTCCTGTCCTTCACCATAGTCTCCTTTAGTCTCTAAGAGATTGGGGCGGCATCTGTACTGCGAGGATAAATTCCTGTGGTGGGCCTTGCTGCAGTTACATAGCTGGAAATTCGGGTTTGGCTGGTGGCCATTCACCATAGACACTGATTCATTTGTCCTGACTAGCCGGTGGGCTCCTACGCACACATCTGCACCAGGGCTGAGTTTGTCTCCTCTTGTGTAGGTATCCACCACTGTTAGTATCTTCTTCCACTAGATAAATCTCCAGATTTTGAAATAACTCATCCCAACCTGACTGCCTGTGGACCAAATCAATGTAAGATATAGACATGCTTCACAACTCAGTTATTTCACATCTCCGCTACTCAGAAAGACAAATATTATAGGGCAAAAAGACAAAGTATAGGATGACCATCCTCAAAAATAATGTGAAAGGAGAAAGTATCCAAGTCACTGGTGATAGAGCCCTGCCTTTGAGCTTTATGATTCAGCTTGATTATACAGTCATGGCCAGATATTCCTGGAAAAGTTATGTTGAGTCCTATAGATGGCTCATCAGCTGTACTTTCCCTTTTAAAAATTTCCAAAAGTCCCTTTGAAAACTGACTACCCACAAGCATATGAATCCAATGAGGATTATGATACAAAAACTTATAATGCCTACTCTAAGTTCCTATCCTGATAGGCAAAATGTGCACTCCTTCCTGTAGATCAGAAATAGCAAGATACTATTAAGGTTCTATTAGAATGAAATCACATTATAGATATTCTGTCCTGTTTAAAGCTATATTTAATGTCTCTGTTATTATTACTGATACCAACTTCACCTTATATATGTGGTAGTACTTGAACTAATCCTTAACAAGGTGGTAAAGAATTGAAGAAATAAAATCTGATTAAAATTAGAGGTTATAACTCGATGGCTGGGACATGAGAATAGAAATGTCAAGGGAAGACAAATAAAAGAATGTATCGAAGGTCTATCAAACAAGTTGGGTTTTACATAAATACAGATTTTTTTTTTTTGGCTGGAGTAACAGACATCAGATTTACCCTCTAGTATGAAACAACCCACTATTCACAAAAAGAAAGGGCTAAAATGTATAAAACAATGGTTATCAAACATTAAACATCACAAAAAAATGAGTGATATGTGGGATATAAGAAGCAAATGAGATGAGCCCTAATATTGCTGGGCCTTCTTCTCTGAGAGTTTCCAGGCTGCAAGAGGAGATAGGGAAAGTTAGCAAAATCCAGTGTACTCCATGAATTTGTAAGACTGAACTGGGAGTCCAAGGAGACCATCACAGTTCTCAGGATAGTAATGGAGAAGAGAATACTACAAAGAATGTGAGCCCCAGAGATTGGCTGAGGATTTTCCTTGAATATACAGCAGAGAATCAATTGGTATACCCATATAAGGAAACCACCACATGCCACAAAAGAGCCATCTGTAAAGATTACAGGGAACAGTATCTGCACCTCACAAAGGACATGGAAGAGTGCCTGTCCCCATTAGTCAGAATGCATGATCTTACAATGCGCAGGTAACTTGTAGAATATGCAGAGTGATACTGCCTAAGTAGAGTATAATTAGTCCTAGGAAAGCAGAAACAAAACAAAACCTCAAAACCAAACTACTGACCTGGTCCCAGCTAACAAATCTTAAAAGCTAAATCTCAGTGGATAAAACTGTTTGAAGTAACTTCACAGCATTGCAAAACAAACTTCAAAGATATTTATACAAATACAAAATATCCTGGCACCTAACAAGGTAAAGCTAGTAGAAAAAGAGGAAAAGCAACCAAAGAAGAGATGAAAAGTATTGAAATAAGAACAAAGCTCACATGGCACAAAAAATATATATATAATAGAAGTAAGAGAGTAATTTGTCCCTATGTGAGGTGATAGATGTTAACTAACCTTATTGGGTGTTCATTTTCATCATGCTGTACATCTTAGAGTAATACAATGTTATGTGTCAATTATATCTCAATAAAACTGGGGGAAAGAAAAAAAGCAATGCTCAGCAAGAAATACATAACCTGTGGTCTTTGCACTGTCACTTGAGTAAGTGCAGGGAATGATGCAAATGGGGAAAATTATGAAGAATTTTGCCGGAATCTCATTGTTAAGAATGTAATTAATTTGGAGTTGCCAGAAGAGTATTTTTGGTAAGGAGCTATGGAAGAGTGGCAGGAGATAGATTAGGGGTTGTGAATTAACCGTGGGGCTCTTTGAAGTAAGCAAGAAAAATCAACCCTGGCAAACTTAAGGGGAAAGGAATGTATTTCCAGTTTACTGGGGAGCTTGTAGGATGAGGGTACAATCGATGGTACAGGTTTCCTCCTCTAGCACCATGTTGAATCAGATAGCACATCATACCACAAAGACCTTGATATCCTTGGTACAATAAAACAGAAATCCTTTTAACTTTATGAACATTCAAATTGAGGGACATTCTACAAAAACACCCAACTAGTAGTCTCCAACCTCTCAAAGTTATTGAAAATAAGGAAAGACTAAAAAATTGTCACAGACCAAGGAGACTAAAGAAACGTGACTACTAAATGTAATGTGGGATTCTGGAACAGAAAAGGACTAAATATGAGGAAAACTAGTGAAATCCCAATGAAGACTAGAATTTAGTTAGTAGTGAAAAAAAAATGACAGACTCAAACTAAGACATATTTATAGTCACATAAATATAACTTGTCTTAAAACTCTAATTAAAAAGCAGAAATTCCAACTTGGAAAAAAAATCCAGCTATGTGCTTTCCCAACTCTATACTAACTACAAGAAAAAAAACATTGAAGTCACAAGTAGGCTAGAAGTAAAAGGATGGAGAAAAATATACCATACTAATAATAAGAAAGAAACCTAGAGAGGCTGTAATATGAAAGCAGATTTCTTAAGTAAAGAATATTACTAGGGATAAACGATGCTATTTCCTAGTGAAGGATGGGCCAGTCCATCAGGAAAAACAAAACAATTCTAAAAACAACAATAACAATTTCAAAATACATGAAGGAAAAATTGATAGAATTGCAAAGATACATAAACAAATGCACAGTAATAGTCAGAGATTTCAATACCCACCTCATAATAACGGGTAGGATAAGTACACAAAGAATCAGTAAGGATATAGAAGACCTTAAACAGCACTATCATTCAACTTTATCTAAGGAAATGTGTAGAGCACCCCACCCAACAGTAGCAGAATACACTTTGCTTTTTCAAAGGCACATGGATCTTTATCAAAATAAACTAAATGCTAGACAATACAAGATGTCTCAGTAAATTTTAAAAGGATTCAAGTCACCCAGAGTAGGACAAATTCAAGTCATGCAAAGTATATTCTCTGACCAACAATAAATTAAATTATAAAGAAAAAATATCTAGAATATCCCCAACTCCATGGAAACTAAATAATTCATTTCTAAATAACCCATGGGTTGGAGTTAGAAATGAATAAAAATGAAAACACAATATATAAAATGTGTGAATGCTAAAGCAATATTTAGTTATGTTTTTCTAAAATGAAACATGTATGTTAGAAAAGGAGAAAGGTTTCAAATCAGTGGCCTCAGCTTCCACAATAGACTAGAGCAAGAAAAGCAAAATGAACCCAAAGTAGGAAGAAGAAGAGAATGAAAAGTCAAAGCATAGAAAATATTTACAAAATGTTTGTCTGAAAAATAACTCAGAGCAGAAGACATAAGAATTTGCAAAATCCAATAATATAAACAATCCAATAAGAAATGGGAACCTATTTGAATACATGCTTCACCAAGGAAGATATATAGATAGTAAATAAGCATAAGAAATGATGGTCAATATCATCACTAGTCATTAATGAAATGCAAATTAAAATCACAATGAGATACCGCTACACATCTATTAGAATGGCTAAGATTTTGAAGGATCAGGTATTGTCAAAGATGTGGAGGAACTGGATTCTCTAATACTGCTAGTGGGAACATAAAACAGTACAACCACTTTGGAAAAGAGTTTGATATTTTCTTAAAAAGTTAAACATTATCATATGATCTAGCCTTCCATGCCTAGAGAAAAGAAAACATGTGTCCATACAAAGACTAATGTATGATGTTCACTACAGCTTGATTTGCAAGTCTAAAAATTTGAATTAAACCAAGTGATCATAAATGGATAAATGATTAAAAAATATTGTGGCATATCCATACAAGTGAATATTTCTCAGCAATAAAAACAATGAACATTCAATCCAGTCATTAACTTGAATAATCTCAAAAATAATTAAACTGAGTGAAATAAACCAGACAAAATGAATGCATGCCATGAATCCAGTTTTATCTAAACACACCTTACTCTAGAGTAACAGAAAACAGACAATGGTTGTCTATGGAGGCAAGGATGGAGGAAGTGATGGAAAGTATTGCAAAGGGGAACAAAGAAATTTGTAGGGATGATACATGTGTTCATTACGTTGAGTGTGGTGATGGTTTCAGGGGTGCATACTTATGAAATTATACATTTTAAATATATGCAGTTTATTGTATGCTAATTACACACTTCAATAAAGCTGTTAAATAAAAACAACTCTAAGAGAAGTGCAGTGCATATACAGAATTATGGTTCTAAGATTTTGCGGAAATGACATAATACTGATTAGAAGATTCTTGCTTTAATCACATGCTTTATAACATTTATTACTATACTGGGAAGTATTCTCTTAGGTTACAAACTCTGTGGTAATTCTTATTATGTTTTACTTTTCACTCTTTCCTGACAAGAAATGCAAGATTTCACAGAATCATTTTATTGTGTCATAAAATTTTATACTATGCATTTAAATCTTGTATTTGTTCCCTCTGTCTCCATTACAAAATGCATAATTCAGTGTTTTAGCCCATGTCAGTGCTGAATATTTTGCAAAAATTGCTGGAAAAAAGGGACAAAGTTTCTTGAGGGCCTATTATATGCTTATGTACCTATGATGTACTTATATACCTTAATTTTGTTTAACCCTCTCATCAGCTTTCTGAGAACAAAATTGTTATATCTGTTTATAAATGAGGAAATAGTTAAGACCTGAAGAAATCTACCCAATTAGCAAATGTTGAAATCAAGAATAGAGCTCTGGTCCTAGTAACTCTAGAGTTTATGGGTCTTCCCATGAAGGTGGCCCATGTAATGCCATTGCACACTTTTCTTCCTACAGATGGGAAGGCACATCTCACTGTATAGGTTTGACAGAACATGTCAGTGGTCCTATATTTTGAAACCTCCTTATAATTTAAGTCAAACTTGCACACTAATCAGGCCCAAGCTATTGAATAATCAGGAGGGAAAGCAGAACTTGAACAAAAAGGATATAAATTGCATGCAAACTCAAAGGAAGAAAACTAGAATCCTAGAGTCCAAATTTAGGGGAGAAATTTATAATACTTGACTGAACCAAATAAAGTCTGTATTTTTTTTTTATTTCCTTCCCACATTCATCCCTTAAATATTCATTTGTGTCAGATTTTGTACTAAGTACTAGGACTATGTTAGGGAATAGAAGATATATAGATTCAGCCATCATGGAATTTAGAACTTGGCAAATGAGAAAATAGACTTCATTGGAACCTTTAAAAAAGCAACAACATGGAAGCAATTCATAAATACATGACACTGAAAATCTGGTAGAATGTATGCAAAATCTCTAAAATTGGGGATTCAGATAAGTTGGCCACAGATCAACAGTGGATTTATTTGCTTTTAATTAAACACAGTGTTAGAATACAAAAGCAGGCATAGAGCATGGAGAACAGGAGATGTTCAGCACATTACCTGACTAAAGTGCTGTATTTAGTCCCACAGATCTTAACCAAGCATAGCATGTGGGAAGGTTTCAGGGGGGAGATAAACAGCTGTGAAAATAATGGAAAGTAGAATCCATGTAGAGATATTAAGGAAAATGGAATTATTTGGCCTGAAGAAGGATGTAAAAGAATTTGAGTCCTTAACAAAAGGACTTTTTCATGAAGGAGAGTGTTAGGTTATTCAAAATTTCTATGGAAAGTATACAAAAAAAAGGGCTTAATTTATAGTATGAGGATTTTATCTAGACAAAAAGGAGTGCTTTTGGTTTGTTTATTTCTTTGATTGTTTAGATTAAAAGTGATAGATATGGTGCTACTTCAACCAGATGACTTCTAATGACCCTTTTTTCCCTGGAAGATTCTATGACTATTATAACAATATATACCCACTAGTTGTAACTGAGTGTGCTTGACATTTTCAGCTCTATCTTTTATTGTAATTTAGAAATACATTCCATGTTAATTAAGCCATATGTTTAGCGAATACTTTCCATCTGTCAGTAAGAAGCTGAAAATTACTAAGTCACAGCATTGAGCCAAAAAAATGAAAGTGAGTGGATGGATAATTTCACATCATGAAGAAGTAGTAAATTCCAGCTGTGAAAACTAAAGACAATGAAAACATCTCTGGAGTTTAAGGTTGGCATTGCTACCTCTTGCCCCACACTGAAAGCTTTTGCATAAATAATAATCATACCTTTACTCAATAGAGTCACTTGTGATGACTTCTGGTTTAACAACCCAAACAAGAGATCGTAACAAGTTGGTATCTTGCTTTTGCTTCACTGTCAGCCAGCAAACACAGCATTTAGTGCCAAAACTTAACCGCATCTTCCAAAAAAAAGAATCTGGACAATTCATGCCCAGTGGTCAATTATTGAGTTCCATAAAATTAGAAAAAGAAAAAAAAGGAATGCTTTCTTGCTATTAAAGTTTTTAAAAAATTGGAACAAAGCACAGTATTAGTGACCTTTACTTCTACATGGTAAGAGTTTCTGAACACATACTAAGAATAAGAAATATTAGCATGAATAATTATTCTCTTCTTAATAGCCACTTGTACTTTAACCTATTTAATAATCACTTATTCATGTAAAAATAAAACTACTGGTAACACTAATTCTAGAAGTGAATTTCTCAATTAATATATCCTCAGTACTATTTATTCTTTGTTTAGACTGGGAGGAAATTCTGGATAAGAACACAATGCAGGCAGCATTTTAAAAAGCATTATTTCAGTTCTTGAATGACATATAATGCACAGAGTTAAAATCTGAGGAATATCTCCCCTCCCTGAAAATACCCCTTGTATGTACCTATAGCAAATATATTTATTTTTATGGTCCCTAGAAAAGCTTCGGAAATGAAAAAATGTATGACTTGAAAAATAAAATTATATTCACATTCAATCAAGAGGCGGACAATGTTTTCGAATGTGGCTTGCATGTCATAGATGATAAGCTGTGGACCACACACCTGTTAGTTCTAACTGTATGAACATGGTGATAGACAGCACTGAGTAGCAGGGGAGAAAGCCATGCCCTGTTCAATTCTCTTTCATTCTTCCTAGCCGTTTAATTAGGAAAAGTTTGGTTGCAGAAAGATGGGGCTTCTCTGACATTCATTCCTCTCTTTTTAACAAAGAGAGAGCTGGATTATGACAGGCCAGTGTGAAACTAGAATTTAATGACATTGTGTTCATTGTACTTATTTTTGCTACTAACTTTATGGCAAACCACTCGATTTCCCTTTGGGGTTATGATTTGTCCTTGCAGGGAGGGGATTTTTAATCACTGACTATGTTTGGAATTTCCACTGGAGAATGTTGGCAATAAAAAGTGGACAGATTTTTAGTTGGTTTATTATTTTTTTCAAGTTGTCTATAGACAAAGCATCCCTCCAACTTCCTCTCACTCACTGTTAGCAACTACAGGTTATTTAAAAAACTATTTAAGTATGTATTTTTTCTGATGTCATTTACTCATTCCTATTTGTCTGAAATCATTTGTATGTGTCTTAACTTCTTACCTTATTGCAAATTTAGAACAGGTCAAGGAAGCCATATTGAGTAATGGTTAAATGTATTGATCTGGAGCCAGATCCTGTGGTTGTACATATTTGCTTACCCACTTTCTACCTGGATGACATTGGGACGATTATTTACATTCTCTGAGCATTCTATCCTTACCTATAAAATAATAATACTATCTTTCATAGGGCTATCAAGAGAATTAAATTATATAATCCACATAAAGCATAGCACAATGACTAGGACATGATAAGCTTTTAAACTGTGAATTATCCTTGTTATTCAATTTTTTTGGAATTCCCTGTGTCACTAATATAATGGCTGACTTAACAATTTTAGTAGATATTTATTATTTTTTTAAATAACTGAATGTTCTAAAGATACAAAATCCAAGCTTAATTATATAAATAGAATATTAAAAGGGAAACTAATAACAAAACTGGGCCCACAGTATGTTGCAGGATGAATTGATTATATCCAGACATTTTCAAGGGCCTGGTGCTTTCCTCTGTGAAGAACAGAAGTTATTAATATGAGAGCCCCTTGAAGTTCAACCTTATACATAATTTTCAGATTCTGTATTGATAATACTAATACCTATGGCAATATCTGTTGGTAATACGAAGCTTTTAAATTACATATTCCCAATTCCAATTTTAAGAAATATTAAAAAATCTGAGCTGCAATTACTTTTATTCAGGCATTACAAAACGGACATGGTGAATCTTGAAAGAAAAATGTATATCTGTATTAGGTGAGTGATTCTCAATTTTCTTCTCTCCAACTCCATGAAATGTCCTTTATTGAAAAGGAACCGATTGAATTGTCAGAGTACTGAGTACATAAAATGTTTTATGATTACAAAAGGTAGTTTCCTGGGTCTCTACAATTCCCTTATAGTTAGCCAGTGGGACTTTTACTGCTCAGTGCCTGTTTATGTCAAGAATTTTGTGGTTTCAAACACTACAAGGACCAAATTGAAGATCTGAAATAGTTGTTTCAAAGGCTTCTCTTCTTGAAGCAGCAATAGGACTGGGTATATGCTAATTCCAAGAACTCTAAGTTCATCTAGAGAAATGATAAGGTAGGTATTCATAAAGTAATATGTTATACCACCATCCAATGGAGAATTTCTTTAAACAGATATAAATACCCATTTGAGGCATCTAACTTCCTAAAACACAGATCTAATTGTTAACTGACAGATCTTTATGATCCTTTTATAGTAAAACCATGATTAATTTGAATTAAGTATATATTGGGTTTTCTGAGAGCATATGATTCAGAAGCTAATTAAAAAGAAGGCTGAAATATAAATAGTCTCCATATTTGATTCTTAAAAATGTAATCTAATAAGAATTTTCATAACAGGTGTTTAAAGCCATATATGCTATTAAGTCATGTAAGGCATTTGGGCCAGTACAGTTTACTGAATGATAAAAGAAATTAGAATAAGACTTTAGAAATGTCTTCAACAAGTTGGAAAAGGTTAGATGTTACTATTTCAATACCTTATTAATTAAAATTTTATGACCTTTAAAAATAAGTTCCCAGCATTCTGATATAGAATTTTTATTGCTTCTGCCCCTTGATATTTAATATTATTGTTAACATATTCAATTCCTAGACTCTAATGAACAGAAACAATTTACCAAACATTTACTTTATATCTGATATTAGCACTTACAAAAAAGCTACAAAAACACTATTGCAGATTTACACATGTACTATAACTTTTCATTAGTTCAGTAAATGATAGAGAGCTGATTGCTTGAGTAAGATCTATAATTCACATAACCCAAATACTACTAATCATTTTTATAAAAAAAATATTAGATTTACTTGAACTTCAGTAAATAGTATCAGTTTATATTTCTTCTGCTTTTTTCTCAAATACCAGTCAAAATCCATTAACTATATCAAAAGGGGAACATTTATATACTGGGGATTTATCTCTTTCCTAGGACACAGAATTGTGAAGGGAAGTGTTGTAATCAAATGGACAACTTATGGGTGAGAGGCCTCAGGTCACAAGGCTCTCAATTTCTCCAGGCTTTAAATAATATTTAAAGCCACTTCTACTTTAGGTCAGAGGAAACTCATCATGAAGAATTTCTGTTCATGTTCTTTTTTATAATCTCTCCCAAGATTTTTGGACTAGAGTAAATGGAAATATCAATAAGGATGTTAATATTTCAAAGGACAATAAAAATAAGTAATAATTTATTCTGACATCCATAACCCAGCAGGAGGTAACAGAGTTCATTATTTCAGATTTAATTTTACATCATTTCTCTCTCCCCTATTATTTCCCATGTGAACTCTGAACAAGGAACCATACATATACAGTGGCCTAAGTACTTGAAAAATCTAGCCCAGAGCTCTTGCATCCTAGGCATTGGTTCTAAGACTGAGAACATAAATATGGCTATCAGAATCATCATCTATATGACATCTGTCAACTATACACAGATAACAAATTTAATAAATGGTGCAGTTACAATTCTACAATAGCTCTTTACTCTCATTACTGTATTATTTCCTTAAATGTTAATGGCTGAAAATGCACAATCTTTTTGTAAGCAAAATGATACCACTTGGATCCTCAAACTGATTTTAATATAAAAGCACAAATCTGTTTTCTTAAAGGAATAAAAAAAACTATTTTCTACACATGGATATTTACCAGGTGTTGGTGTTGAGAAAAAGCATTACAATCTTTTATTCTATTTATTTTCACTCACTAAATATACAGTATAATCATATAAACACAATACTAAGCAACACTGAATAATCACTGAAAATATAAATGGTAGACTTCATTCCCTAAGGAAATAGCCAACCCAAAGGACACGTGAACAGAATCTTCTAAATTAAAACAGACACAAATATTGTTCTAAAGGTACGTTGAAAGGCTGCAAATGTTTTAAAGTCCTACATTTCTTACTTAATTTTTACATAATGTATAATACTTATTCTTACACATACTGCTATAAATCTGCAGCTAATGTGTGTGTGTGTGTGTGTGTATGTGTGTGTGGTTTTATTTTGTATTTTTACAAAATCAAATATATTTGGTGAAGGATGAGGGGAACAATATGACAAGAACATGAGGATTTCGAAACATCTCAGAATATTTTCCGACAAAATTATTCTTTATTCAATTTTTTTCAAACAATACCAACTGCACCAACTCAGTTCTTATTAAAAACAAATATAAACTCAATTATAGACCTCACTGGGCAAAAAGCTATTTTCTCTAAGGTTTTTTTTTTACTACAGATCAATCCAGAGTCTAAAATATCTGGCATGCTTCCTATCTCTTTGTGTGGGCTTCTTTTTAGCTTTGTGCAGTACAATTTAAATCTCAGTTTCCTTTTATTAAGAGAGAAAAAATAAAATAGCATCACCAAATAATTGCAATTCCTTTCAGTAGAGAGACAGTCAATGCATGAAAGTTACTAAAGAAGAGTCATAAAAGGACTAATTGTGTTCCTACATATAATGACTCACATGTAGGTCATTCATTTCTTATAAAACTGGAAGATAATTTCTGGATCCCATTCATATAGAGAGGCTCTCCTGCAAGGGCTCTTTTGGAACCAAAATATTTCACTGCAAAAGAAGGTCTTTCTCTCTCTTACACACACACACACACACACACACTCACACATACAAACGTCATTAACAGGAAACGGAGAAAAGATAAGATTTTGTGAAAAAAAGGAATGAGTACAGAACCTCTGATACATCAAAAATTTTGCCATAAAATGTAGCAATACAATATTAGTATAAAATAACACCTTACTGAATTAACAGAAGCTTCTTTACTCATAGAAAATAAGATCCCCACATTATCAAATTTTTCAAGAGATACTTATTTTCATCACTGCCTTAGAATTTCAGAAATGTACCAGAAGTTATTATTTAAAAATGCTTGTATTTTTTTTTTTAAATAATTATTTTTTATTGAAGGGTAGTTGACGCACAGTATTACATTACATTAGTTTCAAGTGTACAACACAGTGGTAGAACATTTATATACATAATTCTAGGTTCCAGCTATCACCCTACCAGGCTGTTACAATATCTTGACTATATTCCTTATGCTATACATTACATCCCGGTTACTTATTTATTTTACCATTGGAAGTCTGTCCTTTTTTTTTTTTTTTTTTTGTGAGGGCATCTCTCATATTTATTGATCAAATGGTTGTTAACGACAATAAAATTCTGTATAGGGGAGTCAATGCTCAATGCACAATCATTAATCCACCCCAAGCCTAATTTTCGTCAGTCTCCAATCTTCTGAGGCATAACAAACAAGTTCTATGTACACATTGTGTTTTTTAAATTAGCAATACAAAGCTATATAATTACATTTTTAAAGTTTTAGCATTAGACTATCAACCACATAGAATCCAGTAAAACTAATCTGCCAGGAAATGCATTCAAAGTAAATTCTAAGAGATAATAATTCTAAAGGAAGTTATTAAGTGCTCTTTTACAAATCATCTGGGGTCGTGTTTTTTTTTTAATTGTGAATAGTAAAGCAATGTGGGTTTCATTTGTATCGTCCATGAATTATATTGTTCCACATTTGTTTTACTAGTAAGAAGTCAACTCAACAATGATAAGATATGGTATAGAAGTTTCTTTCAGGCAGGTAGAGAAAATAGAATGCCCACTTCTGGCCTGAGAGGTTATGAGAATAAAAACAGAAACTAAATGCAAAGTTCAGTTGCAAACATCCTCAAGATATAGGAGCGGCATTCAGATTTTTACGGGGACACTGAGAAGCCAAGTGTTGCACTGACCCATATTCATCTCAGGGAGACTCCAAGCTTCTAGGAGAAACATCTAGCATCAGGTGTATGACTTAGTCAACAACTCAGAACGATTGTTTGACATTAAAAGTGGGTGACAGCTAGATAGATAATCAGGAGGCAGAGTTTCTGTGTCCTCACAAGACCTGGAGGTTTGCAAGATCCTGTGTCTCTGTGAGGGTCTTAGCTCACGAGGTTTCATGCATCAGCAGAAACTTAAGAACAGATTGTAGCTCAGCAGGAATGGAGATGGGGAGACACATAGCCAAGCCACACTCCAGCAATGAGTGGTGATGGCAGCGCTCCAGAACACAGGGAAGGTCAGAACAATCAGGCAGCAGAGACCAAGGTCCCTGAGAATGTGAAGATAGGGTGCCTTTCTTCTTCCCACCTTCTAACATTAAGATATATAATCCTGTCCTTCTAAATATCTAAGAATGTGATGATATGTTTTAGACAGTTGAAAACCTGTTTTCCAGCAGCCTCTATCAATAACAACGTCCCCACTCAATCCCCCACCCAAAAGCCACAGCCACACAGCAGGGTAGAGACAGTTAAAGATGTTCAGATCATTTGTTTGCTAATCAAAATCAGGAAATGCTGATTTAAAACACTAAGCAGATGTCTTAACTCACTATGTGGAAGTGTGCACTGCTTTCCAAAATACAGAATTTAGCACATCATACTTTTCTGCATATATGAGCACAGAACATTTCTCCTATGGATTATTTTGAAATCATGGAATTAACATTTGCTAAATGCTGTTCTAAGTGGAAGTTAATAAAATTTTAGACAATAACTAAATTCAAATATCATGAATTATTTTATTAGAGTTACAGTCATCAGTCCTAGAACTTTCCTCTACAGGCTCATCCCAGGCCCTCCATCCTAAATTTAATTTAGCCTGATACTATCAGATTAACAGGTTCTTGCCTCTGTTTCTTGTCCCATCTGCTTTGAATAAGCTATCATGCAAGGTGACAACCGAGCACCTGAGCAGGAAACTGAGACTCTATATTGTCTATAGCACACATCACATGAAATGTTTTGTGTCTTATTTGCCAGTTAATGTGTATAATAATCATAACATGTAGAAATAACCATTAGTATGGAGATGTGTTACTCATGTTAATACACTAAAATGTTAAAAACTGCTATAGTCTTCAAATTAATATAGAAAATGTAATATAATTCATGTAAGCTTTTAAAATACTATAAACCATTAGTACATGTTAATGAATGTATACTAATAAAAGTAAAAAAATTTGTATGTGAATCATATATAACCACTTCAGGACAGGGGCAGGGAGGGAAGGGGAAAGGAGAGAGGTGAGCATGTAGTTGTTTTTGTAGGGATTTGGATGTTTTGAAGAGACATTTAGGCCAAATGTTTAAAAAAATCTATTTAAAATGGTACATTGTGTCTACTCTATAACTTTCTGTACAAATCTTTATATTTGAAATGTTTTATAATTTAATATGTACTTTCTTATACTTAAAAAAATATGTTTCTTATATGCTTATTGCTTGAGGAGACTGATTCAAATTTCCTCATCAGACACTAAGTCTGTCTTTTGGTTTAAATGTGTTTAGTATCATGTAGGGAAAACCAGGCTACTGGAAGTACAACACTACTGTAGAAAGCTCAAGTTCCCCTAACAAGCCCTAGCTTGTGATTATAGCTAACACATTAATTGAAGATAATTAGCTAAGCAGCAGGTTATGAATCAAGACTGCTCAAAAGCAGCAAATGACACAGAACCAACTTGGAAGCATGACTCTCTTTGGAGACACAGAATTCCAAATAGGAAAAGAGGGTAGGAAACGCGAAGGAGCAATACGGCAGAACACACAGTGGACTCTAGAGAGCTGGGCTTTGAGGGCAGAGCTGACCCGGAAAGCCCAGGCAGTCACCCTGAGGAAAAGAACGTTCCACTGGCATCTAGGGAGCCGAGATGCGAAACTGTAAACCAAGAAGAGAGAACATAATGGAAAGGTGTAGATTCTGATCATCTTATAAGAGTCAAAACGTAGGAAAGTTCCAACTCTGATTACAAAGCAGAGGTGTGAATCTAGAACATGTCTGTCAAATCCTTAACTCTACATTTCCTTCTAAAAAGGAAAAAAGCAGGAAAAAAGTGAAGAATGTTTGATATTGAGATTCAAAATGAAAATCCTGGGGCTGCTACGATTGGGATTTTCTATTTATTTTGGTCAGGCACCCAAATGTGATGTTTGCCCAATACTATAATAAATAGTGAAACAGTCTTCCAAAAATGGTCAACATCTATAGTCTAACAAAAGTACACATATTTACATTTGAAAAAACCTGTTTTTCTCTGGACATATAGTGAAAAAGAGTAAATACCTTCAAGTAATTATATAATAACTACTAACAACTCACAAAACAGAATTACCTTGCCATGACCAAGGGTAGCAGGTTTAAGTCTTTATGTACATAGAAGTAAAGCTAAAAGATATTTTAAAAATATTTAAGAATTTAAATCCAAATGTGACAAATGTAGATCATATGGACTTAGCCATCTCAAAATCTATGTGTAAAAAGATGGGAAAATTAGTAGCTCATGTAATTTTTAAAATATGTATCAAAAGTCTCACTGATACTGGATTATTGGATCAAGACTCCTGAAACATCTACACCTACTCAAAGTGGTTTCAAGGCATCCTTACATTCTAGATTAGCATAAAATGTTAACACTTATTGAATGTTAGCTGTCAGGTTTGCAAGTACTCATATGACCTCAAAAATTACACTGGTGTGAATTCAATAAATGTGGTATTCCAGTAAACACACAAAATAAATAATTAAATAAATACTGACATATTTCCGACATTTTAATTC
Source organism: Manis pentadactyla (assembly GCF_030020395.1). Taxonomy (NCBI): domain Eukaryota; kingdom Metazoa; phylum Chordata; class Mammalia; order Pholidota; family Manidae; genus Manis; species Manis pentadactyla. The sequence goes on along the minus strand of NC_080026.1, from coordinate 29,851,019 downwards.
CCTATATTCTATGTGTACTTTGTTTCTTTGTGTCAAGTTACTCTGCTCTGTTGTGTTAGGCTTTCCACAGTGTCTCAGTGCCTCTCTCTCACTCACTATCCCACCTATCTTGGTTTTATTTACACAGTTTAAAACAAAACAAAACAAACAGTTTCATTCAGAACATATAAAGTAGAACAAACTATAATGCTAGAAGTTTAAAGCTGACAAAATCAATCAGAGGATATAATACTATAGATAATATAAATATTGGTGCTGAGAAATAAGCATATGGTCTAGGTGAACTCCAACAGGCAAACAGAATCTCTCCCTAAATTAGCATCGGGATAAGAAAGGCAGCTACAGTGAAAATGGGTTGTAAATCTTGGTCTTGCAAGAGAAAAGAGGCCAGTCCCTCAACAACAGGAACTGCAAGTCTCTGACATCTGACCAGGCCCTGCGGACACTCAACCTGAGAAAGAGCGAAACACATCCCCTATTAGAGGCAAGATCCATTCTCACCCACACAGAAAGATAACTCAAAGTCAAACAGTCAGGCCTTGGCAGGGTAGCGTCACTCTTTAAGAAGTACTGTTCCTTTCTCACTCAACAAAAGCGTCAAAGGAAATATCCACAGGGGTGTTAACAGAATTAGCAAAATACATGACATTTCTATATTTATTGAAGACAGAAGAAAGGGGAACAATGTGACCTCTTAGCCCATCAAAAATAAGGAATTAAAAATGCTATATTAAACTGTGATGTAGAAGATTCTTTAAATTAAATTAGCACCTGAACCCACTAAAAATATTATAGTGGATTTGAGGCCAATCAGATGATAACCCTTCTTTGCCCATTCCCTCTCTCTATATATATATGTATACATATGTGTGTTGTCTACTGTCTAGAGTTTACAGCAATAATTGTGGCTGGGAAATTTTATATCACTATATAACAAAAACACTTAAATATTTTCTCTTTATATACAAAGAATGAGGTGATTCATGCCATGTCCACAGAGCAGATGCTTTGGTTTCAAATAACCCTGGATTCAAGCTCCAGTTCCACCACTTGCTCACTGTGAGCCTTTGGGCAAGTTGCACAACCTCCTTGGGCCTCATTTTCCTCAACAATAAAATAGAGATATTAAAAAGTTTAAGTGAGGTATCACTGTAAAGCCTGTAGCACATTTCCTGGGCCATATGATAAATGTCAAATAAATATGGGGCATTATGGTTGTTATAATGATTGACAATTACCAGTTTGAACAATACATTCTACCCAAACAGTTAAATCACATCAAAGGAAGGAGGAAAAAGAACAAAATATAAAGTAAAATTTCCAGCCAATAACTTATTCAGAGAGCTAACATTTATCATTATTCCACTTTTCTTTGGTAAACAAAAATACAAAAGCCTACAGAGCAAACTAGCAAAAATATAAACTAGTTTGAAAAAGTCCTTAATAATTATTCTGGACATATGATGTGACTATACTTTGAGGCCTGTGAATTGATTATGAAGACCAATTCTACAATGTGGTAAATGGTGTTTTTCTGATACTGTGATAAGCCGTACTGGTTGTATGTTCTAAAGATACAGTTATATGGAAGACAGCATTAAGAAAAACACCTAAAGATGCATTATTGCAGTGATTACACATGCAGTTCATGAGTGTTGTTCATTATAAATGGAATTTAAGAGGGCCTAATGGTTTTTCATTATTTTCACTTCTCCCACAGGAGTTAACTAATAAGTGTGGAATCTAGCAAATCCATTTAATACAATTTTATCTATGAAGCCTGTAGTTCTATCTTTAGTTTGGAAAAATCTTATCTATTTTAGTCAGTTACTAGATTGAATCCTTTTTTGGCTTATTCATCATTGTCAAGTTTGGTGTAGTCCCCACAAATAGCCTCAATTAGTGTTTACAAAATATTCATAAAATGAATTACACTTAATAACTACCCTTTATTTCTGCCCCACTGTTGTTATTTTCAAGATAGAATTAAATGTATTGAACAAAACAGATATGTTCTCCATTTCTGCGATGTCAACTAAGAAAAAAATTATAAATAAAATAATTGATCTTTAGTGAAAATATTAATGTTTCATTAAAGAAATGCTAACATAAGTGATCACTGTCATCTGCTGAAACAGAAAAGATGCTTTTATTATTTTTTCCTTTTTTTCACCATGTTTAAGAATGAATAATAATTATTGAATGAACAAAATGCTATGCATTTAAGAAGAAAAATGAAGCCTAGAACAATATGAAAACAGTAGTTCCTTTTTCCACCCATTAATGCTAATGCCATGTTCTGTATTCTAATATTTTTATCCTACTTTCTCGATTTGTTTTTTTAGAAATACTTTGTAATTATACTAAGCATATGTGCCCTTCTGCCTTACCCCCACTCCATGCCTTTTATAAAATAGCTAATCTGAGGTTGTTAGGTGTCGGGAAACATAGAGATAAAACTTTCTCTTGTAAAACTTTAATTTCATCAAAATTGTGTTCAAATTCCTTTTCCCATAGATTTCAGATGATGACACCAATACAAAAGTTAAGAAACAGTCACAAGACACTCACCGCAGTTGGCTTCATCGGATGCATCTGCACAGTCTGGATCCTCATCACAAACCCACAGCTTGGAAATGCAATGTTTGGTAGTTTTACATTGGAAATAGTCTGGAGAACAGCTGTTTTCAGCTTAAGAGGAAAACATTTATTAAAATTTAGCTTTGGTCAAGAACAGCCATTTCATTCAAAAAGCAGTTAGACAAATGTGAAAGATAGTCAACTGAAAACGTATGATGTTTTAATTAATAAAGCTCTGGAGGTGAAGAGGTTTCACTTTTAATTATAATGTATTCCTAGTATCCTTTTCAGTAGACATAAATAAAACATATGTCTGCAGTGATACATTGATAAAAATCAGAGTTTTCATAACAACCCCACCTTGATTAGATATTTTTAAAATACAGAATTCAGGGACCCTCAGAATAATTTTTTCCAGATAAATTTGAAAATTTACACTGTAGATTTTTATAAATGATAAAAGACCCAAATCAGAAGACAGAAGCAAATGAGGATATATAAAGCATAACATTTATCAAAATTTCTACTTGCGTTGAGTGTTTGAGGGAAGTGAACATCTGACTCAGATTATAAACTGCACCACAAATCCTAGTCAGTTTAATGGATCAGCTTCCAGAATGACTAACCATAAACAACTGGTAGTGACTTTATTCTGAATGCACCACCTTAATCAAATTGTTGGATGACTGCACATTACTTACTGATAAAAGTTTTAGGGAAATAAAATAAAACTTCAGCAAGACAGAAATGTTGACAGCAGTTTTGTTGAAACCCTGAAACTTAACAGGTGCTCTATTGTCCAGATCATGTATGTGCGTGTGTGTGTGTCCCTAGGTGCACATATGTATATGATGTAAATTGTTTGGTGTTCCATTTAATGTAATTTTATTTTTGGTGGGAGTTGTAAATAAGAGGTGAACAGAATAGAAAATAATTTACTGTTTCTTTGAAGTAACATGTTAAGGATTAAAGTACATTAAATAGAGCATTATTAACAGCTATACAAAATAATTGTCAGTTTATTTTACTCAGATATTGTTTTTCATCATCATGCATTCAATATGTATTTTATGGGTCAAAAAAGCAATCTCTAATTTAAATGGAGTTGATTTTAAGTAACTAATTAATCAATAAAAGAAAATTACCTGTGGCTACTTAATATGGGGAAAAATAATCAATTTATGAGGAAAAAATATAGTCACCTGTAATGTTGTTTTTGCTGTTTCCCTTAAGGATGATGCAGATGAATGGATATTGTTTAAAGTTTGTCATAATATCCAGGTAGCTTTTTAAATAAAGATCACCCATGTTATAATTTTCTCTATATTCTGCATATAGAGCTTCTTAACTAATCCATCCCCAATAGGCTTCTATTTTGAATCATTTACCTATAATTGCTGTTACATATTTTTCTACATTGTATGAACTCAGAGTACACAGTAATTTTTAGATCAATTTCAGAATCAGAAACAAGACAAGCTAGAACATTGTAAGGTGACTTACGACAGTCCCTTTCATCTTCCTCATCCCCACAGTCATCTTGTCCATTACATCTGAGGTTCACTGGGATACATTTCTGGTTCTTGGTACACTTGAACTGACCTGAGAGGCAGACATGGGTGTCTGAGAGAAAAAACAAAAAAAAATCTGTGCTGAAACCTGTGTCTGAATTTAAATCAGTGCAGACATAATCAGTTAGGCATTAGATTTATGCTCCCTTAGTGAAAAATTTATCACCTACCACAGTTGAGTTCATCAGAATTGTCTCCACAGTCATTCTCTCCATCACAGATGAAAGCAGGCAGAGCACAGAGCCCAGTTCCGCACTGAAATCGGCCTGGCTGACATTTAAATTCAGCTAGGGGAGAAAGCATATAGATGTTGTGGAATGACAGTCTTGGCTCAAGGCTTCTTATGCAGAGCTTTGCTGACACTCAACATATTTATAATATTATTATATTAAATACATTCCAGAGCACAATGTGAATGTCTCCTATCTAGATAGCTATTAGATTCAAATAAACAGCTAGGCTATGAGCTACTCTAATTGCCTCCAGTCTATATTTCATAAACTAACAGCACAAAAAAAGCAATTAACAACCCATAAATGTAAAAAGTATGTTTAAAACATAAATGTCTCCTCGTTTTAAAGAAATGGTCATGAGAGGTTAAGTGCCAGAATACAATTTATTTATCTTTGATCACTTTGCTGCCTGTGATGTGTAGAAGAGGAACATCTGCCCTCCATTCATATTCCCCAGCACTTCTTAAAGCAAATACTTCCTATACCTATCAGCCTTTAAATCAGGTTTATTGAAAGTCATTCCTATAATACTATTACTGTATACAAGGATAATATCTTATAAATAGTAAAGGTTTTTATATGCCATGCATATATCACTATAGTTAGTAATTACCATATGATATACATTTTTTTTTGCTACATTCCTTGAGTTTATGTAAGAAATAACAACAGTAATAATAAAGTAGTATCTATTGAGTATTTACTCTGTGTCAGGCCATGGGCTAGGCTCTGTCACATATAGTTATGAATTGAGTCATATTAACTTTCAGCTCAGCATCACCATAGCCATTTTATAAATTAAGCAATCAAATCTCATGGATATTAATAATTTATCAAAGGATGTGCAGGTTTCAAGTCTCAGACTTGGCATTTATTTCTATATCTGACTCTGAAGGCTTCTCACAAACTATGTTGTTTGCAATAAAACTTATTTTTTGACATATGATCCTAATATATGTTACTAATCATTAACTTTGAGATTAATGATATGCTGTTTAGTAGTTCATTCAGAGAATCAACATTAATAAATTATATTTTAAACTTTCTTTGGAAAATAAATCATAATTCGATAATTATAATATTAATAATTTCTTAACATTAAAAAAAACCTCTTAATACATGCTTGACTTCTGTAGAAAAGAGTTCTAAAATGCTAAAAGTCATTTATCTTCAATCTATAATATTTATTAATCAATCACATTAAATGTTTAAACTGTGTGATACCTTTCTCATGCTCTAAATATAGGCATTTCTTCTATTTACTGTTGCTTCATATACAATTTCTTTAATATTCCTTTGCTATCAAAACCTTTACACAAGAAGGAAGGAGTTCCAAATGCCTGGGAAATAACTAGAAAGGCTCTCTGACTTTTCAGTGTGTCTCTAGAATGATTCTGATGTATTAGAGTATCATAGGGAATATAATTACAAACTTATGATGCCAGAGAATTCTTGATGCACCACTTTTGTTACCTTTACATACATTTATTGAAGTTTGCAAGTATGTGAACTTGGGGTCAAGCTCTCCTGCCTTTTCTGGTGAAATTATAGGTATTCTCAGTGGCTCTTAGTATCTGTAAGTTTTAATGATGTAGCTACTCAAAAATGAAAACACTCCACTGACTCATAGATATCATTTTTCATCATACCATTACTCTCAAAATAAAGTGTCATGCCTACAGATGTTCCATGCTGCTAACCCATCAACTCCAAGCAGAAGATCATTTACTAAAAGATCACAGAGATAAAGTCACCAATAGAAACATGTGTTTAATACCACCAATAAGGATCATACCAACTCTTACATACCAGATGTCTCTTTGGTTCCCCTTCGAAAGACATGAAAGTTATATTTGCTCACCATATATTTTGAAAGTGGGAAAATATGAAAAATTCATTATACTAAATCTGTAGTTAATTTTTCCTCTTAGTATGGCTATGAAGGAAATTTCAGTCAAGATTAAAATTAGAGTTTGGGAACTGCAAACATTTTAGAAAGGAAAGAATTGGGTGCTACTGGCTTTGACTGTAGGTCATTATGGTGATATTTCCTGAGAGAACAATTTAATGAATCTGGGCAAGAAAGGACATCTTAAAATGAGGACTAAATGAACACAGTCATTCTTGTTTATTTCTGTTAAGTTACAAAAATAAGTTGTGTTACTCTTTTATTTGCTATATCACAGGAAAGTTTACTTTATTGTGGGGATATTAATAACTTTCTTTTAATGAGTAAAGCTCTATTGGTTACCAATATAATTTCTTGTTTCTGTGATATTCTTTTTAATTTAATAACTTACAAAAATAATAATTCAGGCAAAGTAGTATATCTATCTCATACAGATACTACTCTTTATATATCATCAATTAGAGTAAAAAGAAAAACTATGTTAAAAAATCAAAAAGCAATGGTCCTTTCAGAAACATACAAAAATATGAGAAAAGTGATGACTTTTTTCCTTCTCATTGAACATATTACTTACCTCTTTCAATGTGAAATAACTTCAAATGTTTGATACACTTGGCAGTGACCAGAAAAATAGAATACAGCTCTCCTAAGTAACTCTCTAGAGACCCTAAGTTTGAAACAGTTTTGTAATTATGTGGTGGAAAGTTCTACAGCAGCAAGTACTTAACTTTCACTAAGACAGTTCACTGTCTGTCTTTAGTGCAAGCCTCAGGGTCCTGAACTCAATTGTCAAGGCCAACTCATGGCGAACATCCACTGAGATGTTAAGTAATTATCATGATCGACTACAGGCATCTTCAACTTGACAGGACAGTATTGGAGTGACCCAAGAAGTAAACTATAAAAGACTGTGAAGGAAAAGCCTGCTGCTTGTCCAACACAACCGAAGTTCCCAAAGATAGCAGAAAAAAAAAAACCAAAAACACCTAACCATGTCAGTCACAGTCAGACATCAAAACATAATTGGCAGTCATTTTAAGGCAACTACTAAGGGCATATTAAATTGCCTAACAGCAAACTAATGATTTATACTGGAATAATCTGACCTCTAAAACATTTTCAAGATTTTAATACTGACAGAAAAGTTGAAGGACTGTATCCCTTAAAGGGAAGATTTCAGTCATTGAGTGGCGTTCTAAAAACTTGCCCATTTTTGCTTCTAATTTGCTGATATATTAGGTCAAAATCCTGCTGATCTACTGATCACTACATAAAAGTGTGACTATTCCACTAGTTAGAACATTTGAGAAAAACAAAACTGATTTTTTTTCTTTCTAATTACTGATGATGTCGTTCTAAATGTCATACTTCTCAGAGACATACCTAAGACATTGCAACAACTTTCATTGTATTTTTGAAGACTAATATAAAAATCTTCCTATTTCAACTCTGGAAGAGTTTCAGAAGGCAATGCTTAAGATATGGCTTCAATTTTTCAGGTCTAGGATTTAAGGAGTTCTAAATTCTCCATTCCTACATTTGCCAAAGTACTCACGACAGTCATCAGGTTCATCAGATCCGTCGCCACAGTCATCCACAGTGTCACATTTCCACCAGAATGGTATACATTTATCAGTTTTGCAACGAAACTTTAGAAAAGAAAGAAGAAAAGGTTGAAGCATCTTACTCATATATAATAGGTACTTAAAAACTCACCAGGGCAGAGCAGCTTAGTATACTCTCTTGCTGTCAGTGTGAACCCTGGTGGTCTTACGGCATTCCACAACAGTAAATAAATGATCTGCCAGGAAAGCACGTTATTCAGGAAACCTTCTGAGATTTCCTGAGTGAAAAAAAACTTCTGCACTTACATATTGTCTGCAGCTGCTTCTGCACCACAGCAGGAAAATTGAGTAGCTGCTACAGAGACCATGTGGCCATCAAAGCCTAAAATATCTGAATAGAGTTAAAATCATCAGAAATATCAGCAACAGTATCAAGTTCAATTAATTTGGTTAAATTGAATTCATTTAACTCAATTGAATTTTCTTAGGAATCTTGGGTATTTCAATTCACATCTCTGTCTCTGTTCCTTAGCCATCAAATGAGGAGCTGAAGATTATCTGAAAGATCTTTCCCATCGCTGTTATACTGTGAATCTATGGAAGTTCCGGAACACTAAATATATGGCCTGTAGCTATAATCAATATCTGCCCCACCTAGATTTTAAGAATACTTCTTTGAAGCAGTTGAGAACAATACTGTTACCTTCAGGTTTTCGAATTCTTAATAAAGACACATGATTTTTCAGGATAAGTAAGATAAATTGTGGTAATTAAAAAAGAATGCAGGTGAGAAATTTGCACTGGAAAGAGTGAATTAAGGAAGGAAGACTTTAAGACTAGTGCAATAGGAGGGAGAGATGGGTCTGAACTCTGCTAAAGCAAAAGGCAGGAGAGCTATTAAGCTCTGGCATAAGCGGCTGGAAAGGTGTTGGGAGATGTTGGTCAATGTGATTAGGCCATCTGAATTTGCTAGTTGGAGCTTATCAAACTTGGGCTCCTACCTTCCCAGAGACTAGGAACTGGTACACTATCTTTCTTGATGGTTTCTCTCTTGATGGTTTCATTTCTAAGGGATGGCTCCCAGGTCCTTGAGAGAACATTCCTAGAGTGTAAAACTGGCAAGGGACTGGGAGAAGATTTACATCTCAAAGGAATAGAGAAAGAATGTATAATTGCAAGGTTTCTAGAGCAAATGATCTAAGAACGGAGAGTCTAGGGGCTTACTATCAGGAGAAAACTGTGTAACGTTTAGTCAAGCTGATAGGAATATTAAGGCCCTCACGGTCGATGACTTCTCACGCTATACCACATTTCTACAGGGCCTGGTAAAGAACAACAACAAAAAAATCATAGGTGTGTTTAATTTAAAATTAACATTTGCATGTCCAAAAAAAAAAGCAAAAAATAAGACTGCAAAAATAGATTTTTTGGTTATATTTTTTAAGAAGAATATTTTTCAGAAGAAAACTGCTTAATAAAACTTGTTTTCAAAATTATCCAAAAAATTATTTACTAACATATTTATTAATATATTGTACTTGTTCTGTCATCCTTTCCATTTAAAATAAAGACATGGTAATAAGGAAGATGATAATTTTATTAAATATTGGAATAGAAAGTTGTTTTATTTTCTTTTTTAACTCCTCCCTTTTAAAGTCAACCATCAAGTGGAAGATTAACAATAGAGAAATTAGTTGAAATTTTACATGGCAATATTACTTGTAGTTAGCATACAGGTGACTTGTTGGTAGAGAAAAATTTCACAAAGTTATCATTGCATGGTATTTTTATAAGGAAGGTGACTGAATGCAAATTCACCTCTGAGACAGACCACAGAATTACTGTTCCTTTTAAGTTCACTACTGGCCAACAGCACACAGACCAAGAAAGATGAGTCATCTTATTCTTAAGTCATCTCAACTACAAACTAATCCCTTTCTTAAGAACATTCAGTTTTAAGCTTACTCTCAAAAGAAACTAAGAAAAATCTCAATTTCCATATAGAGAGCATATGCATCTGAAGTATTTCTCATTAAAAATAGTCACTTTAAATCATTGTAACCAAGCAATAGACAGAGTTTAGTACATTTCTTCCAGCACTGTCAAAAATTTTCTTCATCTTAATAGGAATTCAGTGAAAAGGACTTTTTAACATTCATCAGAAATTGAAAACATTATTTCGATAATTTTCTAAAATTCATTAGTTTTTGTTCTGAATTGTTTCTGTTGTAATTCTCACAGGAGTGTCTGGAAGCAAGATGGCATTTATCTTAGCATGTTGTATGCCAGGCAGATATGGAACACAGCAAAATATAGCTTAGGTTCAATTTTCTCTAATGAAAGTGGATTAGCAAGCTTAATTTGTTCATGTAAAATATTGTTAATTTCTTCAAGTAAGAGAATCTGATGCTAGCCTTTGCTGAACCTCTCTGGATATCACGGATTTGATTCAGGGTAGGGTTTCATTATACATATTTTTTTAATCAGAGGGAATTTTTTTCCAGTGGCAATATGGGAGGGAATGGAGCGCAGTAAATCCAAAGAAATATCGGACTGTTCAACTGACTTTCCCATCTTTGCTTAGTCTGTGATCATGTCTGTTGTGGTTTTCACAAACTATTACAGGAAAAATATTATCTTTACAGATAGTGACTGTCTGGGGATAGAAGGCAAACTCTGAAAGCAATTGCCCTGACCATTAAACATTTGCAGGCATTACGGTATATTGAAGTACTTTAGTAAGAATATTTCAGATCTCCTGGGTACATATAAGGTCTTCCCAATCAATATTTGAAAATTATCTATAACATATACTTTTAAATTCACTAAATATGTCTGATTTAAATAAACACAAACTGTTGGAATTATATATATGACATGATGATTTTGCTTGCCACTTCATTTTTAGTAAGAACATAAAAGGGCTTTGAGTTAAGAGAAAGTCAGGGTAAACTATACTTACTATATTACTTTTTATGCTAATCAACATCTTATTCATTATGTTCAGAGGAAGATCTCTTCTATTTTGTGTCTGGGCTTAATTTTTTTTTCATATTTAAATATAGTAACTAAAAAGAGATTAATGCTAAATACAAATATAAAACATTCCTCATGGAAAATGTTCTCCAAAACCAATACCTTCATAAAATAAACTGCAATTATCACCCAGAAGAAGAAGCTATTAAGAAACTACTAAATACATGTCTACTATTTGTATGATAAAAGTCTCCTCTTAAAAGATAAACAAAGCTATTTTTAAATTCACTTTTTATTTTTAATTGAATCATTTAAATTTAACATTTGAAGTGATTAGTGCTATAAGAATTGAATTTAATCTTGATATTTACCAGATTTTCACATGTTCATTTTCAATCTTAATGGAATTCTTATTGTTGTGATTTGCCTATTTTATTTTTCTTAAAATCAATACTATGGGGGTATATACCATTGGTTGCAATCATTATATGATAACAAATCAAAATCCCATAATAAGAAAAATTCAAAGTGCGACATTTTAATCAGAATGTGTAATGGTGTATGATTCTGAAATGTCTAGGTTATTTGTTTCATTTCAATGTCGACCTCACTAAAATTGTGTTTATATGAACTGACTTTTCTTCAAGAAGTGACAGTAAATAGGTTTTTCCTCCCAATACATTAGAAAAAAAAATCAGAGGTAAAAATTTACATAAACCACAGGCTTTACAGGGATAACCAGTAATGAATCATGTTAGCTGTTGTTCATTAACTTCATTTTTAATGATGAAACAAAGAAGTGATAACTTTTTTTCAGAAAGTATTGCTGAAAACAAAGTTATCTGACCCATAATTGGGAATTTCTGTTCTGTTCTGTTATTGTTAAATTCTTTAAAAATAAATGCAAAATAAATACTTCACTCATGTCATCATTGATACCAAAATAGGAAATTAATTATATGGATAATACTTTTCTAAGTTGATTTAGGTATTTATTTAAGTGACTATTTGTGTTGTTTTAGCACTGAATAAAACATAATTACAGGTTTTTCATATATAATAACTTGAAATGTTTTACTCTTACTATTATAACAAGGTTTACATTTTACTACCCATGTCTTGCTGTTTGAGCTGCTCATCTGAGCATTAAACGTCCTCTGGCTTCACTCTACTACTGGCTGGCTACTGAGTCTCACTACACTGTATGTGGCTTGAGCAGCCATTACCTCTACCAAGGCACCAAGGCCTCAGTGTTAGGCCTTAACAGAGTGTCTTCTGAACCACTCCAGAGGAAGAGACAAAAGATTATTTCAGAATAACCTGGAGGGTAATCTGGAAATTTATTTAAATTAAACAACACTGACAGGAATTACAGTTTAAAAAAAATTTTAATGAGTATTTTTTCCTTAAATTTTACCTCTAGGAATAATTGAGATGCTTCTTTTACCTCTCAATGACTTAAACTTCTAGTTCTCTAAAGATAACATATGTTGTCTACACACTCAGGGGTGTAATGTTGAAACAACACACTGTAAGAAAGAGACTGTGACCTGTGCTTTCAGCAAGCCATCCTAGCCTGCCGATGGCAGCTCACACCAACTGCACGTGTGATCTTTAGTGTGTTCTCGTTGAGCTGAAGGGCGAGAGTATGAAGACCAACACTCCCTATGTACCAGGAACTTTCCCCATTTCATCTTTATAATGATGGCCTGGAAATATTATAATACCCATTTAAAAGATGAGAAACCTAAGGCACAGGAAATTAAGGAACAAATCCAAGGTAATCCAGCCCATTGCAAGCATCCAGGGTTCCAGTTACAGTGCATCTGGCTTCAGAACCTGTGCCCTTAACCACTGCACGCACCTGGAAGAGGCCTGATCTTTTGCATTTGTATAGTTCTTAGATGTGTGATACTCATAGTCTAACTTGAGAGGCAGGTTAGAGTATTAGCTTCTACATTTTGAAAATGAGCATTCTAAGAGAAATTCAATCTCTTGCCAACAAGTAACTGCTATAATTGAAAAACCAGCAAATTTAAAACATAAAACTCTAAGTATAAATTTACTCGTTTAAAAAAGCAAGCCATAGTTTCTTTGACAATTATATCTTAAACAAGATAGTGACTCAAATATTTTTTATAAAAATTCAAATGTGATAATTTCGTATGACTGTTGCCCGAAATTTGAAAATCATAAAATCGAGTCCACTGCAAGTGGGAATCATAAAAACAAGTACAATGAAAGTAGAAAATCTAACTTCTTGGAATTTCTTTATTTTTTATTTTTATTTTTCTCTTGGGATTTCTTTAGTGAAAATAATTATATGTTGAAAAAAAAGAGGTTCCATAAGGAAACTATTTAGATAATATAAATTTTCAATTAAAGACTCTATAGAGAATTATTTTTTACCCAATTCGTCTTTCCCATATCACTTGCTGTGAGGAATGGGAGAGGGAAGGTGATACAGATCAGTTTATCTAGGGAAGATTTTTTGTTTGGTTAAACGATGTACATCTTAGCCTTAACCCTATTCCTCAATCAACTTGCCTTCTTGAAATATGTCAAATCCTCTGCTAATACTGTTACACCCACTCATGAGTTGAACCATTATTCTGTATAGCAGTATGCAAGAATAGTTTTCATTTTTAGTTTTTGTTTGCCATCTTGGCCTGAATTTGCACTTCCCAATTCCTAAGGTCCCATTTTAACAATATACCTCAATTTGCTTCTCCCTTACTCTGTAACCCACTCTGTGATCATGACCCTCTCTTTGATCTATGACCATGGAATGATCATCTAATGTAATGCTAAACAAAAACATTGATGTTTCAAAAATCGTTTAAGCAAATAAATAAAACCCAGGCAACACCTTTATAACAGCTTGCTCATACATCTCATGAAATGGTTTGTAGCCCTCCACTCACCTGACTGGCTGTGCAGTTGGATAAGCAGATCCTGTTATCAGCTGCAAGATAGAAGTTGGTGGGGCATGCACAGGTGTGAGTCCTTCCGGGGGCTAAAAGGCACAGGTGACTGCAACCTCCATTATTTATTGTACAAAGATGTTTAAAGACTACATGTGAGAAAGAAATTAAAAAAACAGGATGTTCAGACCAATAACATAAACGGGATTAGAGAGAGGACATTTAAGCTTTGTAACCTGTATTTGACTAGAACCTTGTAATCAAGAATTCATCGAGTTTATAATATAATTTTATTTTGCTACAAATTCTACTCATTTTACATGGCATTTATTTTACCATTATATCATTCTAAGGACACATTTCCACGCATGCATTTTAGTAGAAAAAATTATCTGTCAGAAAAATAAAAAGACTGGAAGCATTTTGAATGAAAACTTACATATGTTTAAAAATACAAATGTAAAATAAAACAATGGATAATGATCTACAATAATAATGTAGTGATTTTGTTTTCTAGGACAAATATGTGTTTTCAGTAAAATAATCAACCTTTATTCCATAAGGCCTGATACCATTCCTACCAAACAGAAGCTTAAGAAAACTTGATATATTTCTAATTTTTAAAGCCCTTGAGTTACTTAAACGTAATTCTTTTCACCCAACATTCCAGAAACTAACGATACTATGACTATTTTCTAAGTAAATTATTTCAAGAATACAGTCTCCACTTCTCCAGCTCCATGTACTATTGTCATTTCAGTTTAATATGATTTCAACAAATCAGTATGTCTTTATAATGTTATTGTGATTCTAAGCATATCCTTTAATAGCAGTAGTTGATATCAACTGAATTCACTCTATATACAATTATGCTAAATAATGAAATCTAGTAACCTTTTAAAAAATTAAGTTTACACTTAACCATGAAGGAAACAAAAATGGAATGTTACTAAAGATGTTGATGCATTTATGGAAATCATGGAAAGAATAATTACCATCAGGTTGTCTATAAGAATGATACACCTGGATATCTGTGATGGCATGCCATGAGTTAATCAGTGATTGTCTGTCTGCTCCCGAGGTTTTATGGGCACGGCTGAGTGACTTGGTTTTCCCATCAGTCCAGTAGATGTAGTCTTCAAACAATGTTAGTGCAATCACCCCTGGAATATCTTGATTAGGGACTGTAATAGGAGATGGTAAGATTAATGTTCAGTCTTGGAAGACTGCCAGTTAAAATATTCAATACTACATGGGCTGACAGATACAACTGCTACAGAACTTCATGTGAATAATTGCTGTGACAACCTGTCAGGCCAGCAAGGTTCTTTATTACCAGTAAGGAGAATACAGGATCTGGCACAGGAGCTTACTTTGCTCAGATTTAGCTTGGTTCAACCACTGGGAAGAAAATGAATGCAATTCTGCTCACAAGTAATGGCTGCTTTACCAGAAACAAATAACATCCGACATTTTAAAATTATATGTATACATATAATTTATATATGTGTATATGTGTGTATATATATATATACACATAGCCATCCAGTTTTTCCTATCCTAAATCCTTCAATCTATGGGTCATTTGCTGCTTTCTCCTATTTTTAAATTATATATCCAAGATGAAATGTGTATCTACAGGGAGATAAAGTGACTATAAGACTACTATAAACCATTTTAGTCACTAAGATTTTATGACTATTTTTACTTGCAAGATGAGCTGGAATAGGGATTGGGGAAATAGGTATGACAGATACTAATATATTAGGCAGATTTAACAGTCATAAACTGTTTAGTTGCAGATTAGAATTGTTTTATAATTATGCCTTTATTATAGGAGTGGGTATAGATATAAGTAGTAGACTGAGCATCACAAATGTGATTGTTTTTCATTCAAGAGATTCCAGGGTCCTAACATGAACATAAGATTTATTTAAATTTATTTGGTGATTTGGGGTGTAAATAATTTTAAGCCACGATAGAATTTTCTTCAAAAATTTTTTCAAAAGCATTAAAGAAAATGAAATTCTTTAATTTGCACAAACATTCCAAATGTTTCTTTGTATTAACTTTAAGATCTACTTTTAGAAGTTCTAAGAAAACAGTCATTAATGAAAAAAGGTACTATAAGCCCAGTAACATGTACTTTTATAAATTAGATTTTAATGACTGAGAATTAATGCTTAGCATATTCCTCAATCGATAGTAACTGAAAAACAATCAAAATTTCAAATACAACTCTTTCTAGGGAGGTTTACAACATTTTTTTTTAAATGCTGGTTAAATTTATATTGTTAACTAGAAGTAGACATCTGAAAATCTTCTGATTTGTTATTCTTATTCAGATGGACCACAATGATCAGATAATTCACAGTGACTCAGAGAAAGCAGAAATAAAAGAAATAAGATGCAATTCCTCCAAACAGGTGACACCTTAAACCAGTGACTACCAAGGTGGGGTTTTGTCAGAAATTCATCTCAGAACAGAGACTATGCACATGAAGGATGTAAAAACCAAGAAAAATCCAGATGTGCACCCTTTTGATGCAAGTACTCAAATTGAATTGTCTGTGTATTCCCGTAGACATGGAGCCTATCATCAAAATGGTAAGTTGAATTGGAAAAAATAAAAAAAGATGAAAAGAACACTTTACCAGAATGAATCATGTCTGAGTTATTTATACAACTTATTAACTTATTCCTACTTTCCCCCTTTGGCTGTATAAATTCATTCCAGAAAGATAAAATAAATGTGACAAAATGTTAACAACTGGATGAATCTTGGTAGTGGGAGATTGTAACAATCTTTTGGCATATGTGTATGTTTAGAAAATCGCAAAATAAAATAAAAATTTGTAGAAAAAGTTGAAAGTCCTGGAAACATTCAATTCAGATTTCCTTAGATGCAAGGGAATTAATTACATCATTTAATATGGATTCAAAAAGTTAAGCATCACTTTAAAAAATTTCCATCTACTAGAGAATCAATTAACTTCTATCCATAAGGAAAGTTATTGTAAGAATTTTCCTATTGGCCTCTTAGAAGTAGAATAGTCTTCTTAACTATTCAGTAAGTAACTAGCTGACCTTTGTGAAGCATTTTGGCACTAGGTCGCTGGCCAGTGGTTGTCAATGGGTCAGGGAGGCAGTTCTGGCCCCACAACAAATAATTATCAGGTCCCAATATCAGTAGTTCTGAGATTAAGAAACCCTGGACTAAGATAACCACTTCATACACCTTATTTCATTTAACATTCACAACATCTCTGTTTGTGCAGTGGTAGATCTGACTTTGCAGATTAGAAAGCTAAGATCTGGAAAACTGAAATAATGTGACTAAAGAGGGTAAGAAAAAAAACTAGTAAATAAAGTACTAGTATTTGAATCTAAACTGGGTTCTCTAGCTACTGAATTCTTTGCCACCTTGCCTACTAGACTGCGTTTAAGAGAGTCAACCTAGCAGGGTAAAGTATTGTCAAAGACTGAAGTGTGCTGTCCCCTACACCCTGTTGAAGCCTAACTCTCTGCATGACTGTATCTAGGGAAAGACCTTCAATGAAACAACTAAGTTTAATAAAGTCCTAAGAGTGGGGCTCTAATCAATATGACTGGTGCCCTCATATGGAAAGAGAGAGCAAACAGGGGTGTGCACATGTGGAGAAAAGGCCACACTGGAAGAGCAAAAAGATACCCATTGCTACAAGCCAAAGAGAGAGGTCTCAGGAGATACCAAATATGCCACCACCTTGATCTTGGGCTTCCAGGTTCTAAAATGTGAGAAAATAAATTTCTGTTGTTTAAGTCTCCCATTTCATGGTTCTTTTTTATGGCAGCCTTAGCAAACTAACACAAGTATATGAAATAATGGGACTAATTTCATAAGTTCTATGTGAAAGTCCATTTATTTAAATACTTGATTGAAATTACATTGTGTATGATTTTTGGACAGAAAAATCTAAGTAGTGGACACTTTTGCTACCTCTAAGCTTGTAATAATTACTCACTAGAAATCTTTATCAGCTAATCCATATAAAATTATGCATATCAGAAAAGTGAACTCATTTCAGGAGGATGACACATAGCTGAATGTACACAGAATGTAGAACAGACACATCTGTTTAATTTAATTCCTTGTTTGGTGTTGGCCTTGAAGAACAAGATTGTCACTAGTAGCTTTATAAGCCCACTCCAGGCCTGCTCATTGGGCAAATATGTTTATTTCCCAAACAGCCTTACACACAATCAGCAGAGTATTCCTTCTAGAGAAAACAAAGTAAAAATACTAACTTACGTTAACATGGGAAAATCCAGTCCCATATACCTAACACTATATTATCTCCAACAAACTATTCTCTAAGAGGTGGTAACAAGTTCTGTTTATATCACAACAAATGCCATAAAAAATCAAGTGAAACAAATAACATAAAACAAACAAGTTCTTTGCATATTGACTCTTTAGGAGTTCAGCTCATAACTTGGCAGTATGCCTCACTTCCTCTTTAGAACTTAAATCTCTTCAACAAGACTTATTTGACTATTGGCTTAAGCTTCTGTGAAAAAATTGCCATATATTAACCACTAAATGATAAGTATAAATAAATTAATGCTGTGTTTGCTTTTCCATCAACATATAAGAAGTTCAGCCCACATTGAATTAAATGACATGTTCTGAGCCAGAGCATTATTTTATTTCCCTGATCCAGAGTGAGAAAAATAAAATTGCTTATTCTGGTTGTCTATTTATTTACTTATTTTCTATATAGATATGTATGTATATAGTTACATACATTTATGTATTATGTATTTATATATCTTAAATATATTTGTTATATACATAATTAAATATATGTATGTAAATATAAACATGGAATGTGATGGTATGAGAAACATTTAACAAACTCTTACAAATACTGAGATATGGTTGAGTTTATGGAAAAAGTAGTCAATGTTTTCTCAAAATGATAACAGCTACCCTTTTTAAGAAAAAATAATATGACCAGTTCTCATACATAAGACTGCATTTGTTCAATTAAGAGAGAAAGACAAACTTAAGGAACTTTTCATTAATAAGTATTCACTAGATACATGAAAAAAAGAAGACAGAAGAAAGAGAACTGTTGTATGAGCTGTAGTTTTATAGGTACTTATTATATATTTAAAGCCTATTTTAAAATTGCTTTCTGTAGTTAAGTCTCTATTCTGTACAATGGCTTTATTTATTGTACTCTTTCCAGCATTCCATTCAAGCACTAGGCTTCTAATTTTTATTTCATAGATTATATCTATCAGAACAAAGAAGTTCATATTTGGCAAAAAGTACATCAAATAAATGCTGCTTTGTGAAGTTTTTCCCTTGTAGTCAAGTTGGATGCTGTCCTAATTTCCCTAGTAATTATGATAAACAGCAAAGGTGGCAATCCAGAATCCAGAATATGCTTTTGGCTTAACTATTGCCTCACAGCTAGAGATATTCTATCACCATACTCTTGATCATTCATGTTTCTGAGCGAAGTTATCATGCTAACAAATACATTACTAATATCATTCTAGTTTTATATTTTAGACTAATCAAGTTCAAGTACTTGGGAACAAAATGTGTCAATAATGCAGCCCTCATTTTTTGTTGAGTTACAATCCTATGGTTGGTGTTATGGCAGGATATGCACTGGGATGGTAGATTCTGCATGGCTTTGCCCAGTGGGCTAGTACTTAAAATAGAAAATTCACTAGTGATGCTCTATTCTTTTCTTCTTATTTCTCCTCCAAGATTTACTTTAATAATCTAAATGCTATTTTTAAAAAATTACATTAGATGCAGCAATCCCTATGATTTATTATTTAAAAGTTACTGTAAATACTTCAGCAATATTTTCAAAAGTAAAACAAAGTTCATAGAATGCAACTATCAAATTCAGTAACTATTTTTATGAAGGAATCAAGATTACCAAATAACAAGGATTTTATTTTTTTGAGTTATAAAGAATTCATGCATTGTTTGGAAGAAAATGCCTGAATGATCCATTATGGTTAAACTGCCCCTATGACTGATTTGGTTTGGAAATTTAATGTCCTAAAACTTTAAAGTTAACAAGCATACAAAACAAAACATTAAATCCTATCTTTATTTTTATATATACATATATAGTCTTACTAAAATCTTACTAAAGACTCTTCCATTTTTCTTATTCTTGAGGCCATTACCCCAAGTAAAGGCTCACATTCCTTCAGACCTGAAATACTGCAAAATTATTCTAATTTTCTCATTTTTAATCTCTTTCAATCCCTTTTCTATCAGTCAGGGCTCCTGTAGGAAACAGAGAATACATTCTTAAATGATAATTGAGAAGAATTTAAATAAAGGAATGACTTACAGAGGTGTGGGCACGGCTATGGGTCTGCCGGACTGTTTCGTCCTAGGTGTCCCCCGAAGCTGGTGAGAGCAGCAGCTAAGGGAAAGGGGCCCCTCAGCAGGAGCCGCGGCCCCTGGTGGGGGAACTCAGCCACGGCTAGGCCACCGTGGTTCAGCATGGAGGGAAAAGGGGACAAATACATACTCTGACTTCTTCTGCACCTGCCATCTAATCTCCTACCAAAATTTCCCATGGCTTACGTTCCACCTGAGGCCAGAAGGTGAAAGAGCCTGGGCGGTGCAGCCCTCGGCAGTCAGCCTTCCAGCACACGGAGCACGGCAGAGAGTCAAAGCCAGGGTGACCAGAACGCCCTCCAGTTCATGTTGCCAATATTTTTCATCCTGCCTCTTTCTTCCATGATCAAAAACCATCAATGACAGGACAGTGCAAACTATTTATTCCGACCAAAAACTAGCTGTCCTCAGAGAGAGGATCAGGGTGCTCACTAATCCTCTATTCTGAGATGCTCTGATACAAACAACTTTTCGTGATATCTTTCTACAAGGATAATGTACAACAAGCTACATAGAGAAGCTAGGGCATAAATTTAATGTGCAAAGCATGAAAACCAAAAGCAAATAAATGAAACAATGAAAAACAACAGCACTGAGAAAACGATGTGAGATCTAATTATGGCTCCAAAAGACTGTAGGCTGGTGAATAGATGATAAAATGAGATGCTGGAACACTGGTGTAACTTGCTGAAGAAAGTGGAAGATTCATTACAGTAGCCAGTGGGTGGTTAGATGATGGTTTCTGGTTTATGAAGAGTAACAGAGAAGAGGGGTGGGTGGCGCAGTGGCCACAATGTACTGATTTCCAGAGAATAACTGCTGAGCCAGTAGCTTTAGTTACAAACACCCACTCAACAAACAATGTGGTTTATATAAACTTAGGACCAAGGATGTTCGTCCTTTGTTAGTAATTATGCATGCCCTTTCAACATTATTGCTTACAGAATCTTTTTTTTTTAAAGAAGATATTTGCTCAGAGCTATCTACAACAGGTTACAAAAATGTTCCACTTCATAGTTGCCTCCAGGACCATGTTTTTTGCTTGCCTAGTCTTTAATGCAAAACTGTTTAATGGTAATAGCACTAAAGATAAAAATGTGGGCAAATGATCCACAATCCATTGCTCAAAATGAATAAAGGCATTAAGAAATGGCAGGAAAAAAAAGGATACCAACATTTCCTATTTTATGAAGGAATATGCAAGATATTTTCCAACAACAAATATTTTAAAATCTTTCTAAAGTTTCTTCCATCAATGAGACCTTGAAGGGGATTAAAAATAAAGTTCTTCCATTCGGCGTATATCATAGTACATAGCAGGTTTGAGCAGCTACTACCTGGGAGACTATTCAGTGAGGCTGCCTTTAGAACACACACAGTGGTGAAAGGTCCAAACAAAAGTTGCACGCTCCTCCTTAATGTGGTAGTTGATACTGGGAGACTTACAGGTATAACTTTGTGAAACAAATGTAACATATGATGGAAGATATGGAAATTAATGCTGTATTAGAATTCTTCTTTAAATTAAAGCCATTTTTAAGGGGCTGAAGGCATCCTTTGTTTACCCTTTTCTAGTATTTCTTGTCTCCTTTCCTTCCCCTTGTCATCTCAAACAATATGTATTCTGTATACAGATTAGGTATTCAGCTTAATACAATTCAACTCTTTCCCCTCTCTCACCTACATATTTTTTAAAATTATTCATAATAGAAGGCCAAAGAGCCATTTCAATATTTAACATCTAAAAAACGTATTCCTATTAATGAACATGAAGATTTGAAAAAGCAGACAATGCAGATTATACTCTACTGTCTTTATTTTGAAAACTAGACTGTGTCTAAATATCTCTTGGTAATGGCACTGCTCTCCAGTCTCTGAAGTAAACACAGCAACATTGCTTTATTTCCTGGTACAGATACATTCCTGTTGCTTGAAAGTTTCTGGGTTTTTCCACTGGTGATACAAACCTTCACAGACACTTGGAAATGTGTTTTTAAAGCAGGCCATCAGTACTGAATATAAAAGTTATGTTATTTCACATACATATTCATTAGGAATGTGTTTGTTTGAGAGTCCTAATGAAATCTGAAGCCTTAAAAATGCACTGGGCCTTTAGGACAGATATGAGAGCCATTTACATGAATTTACTATCTGCTCTTCCCACATTCCTAAAATTATCAATATGCCTCTACAATAAAAACAGAGAAGAGTGTAACATATAACAAACATTTTCAAATGTGTTCCAGGTAGTCCTAGAACTAAGCAGGGAAGAGGGACCTGATGAAAGAGTCCTCTGCCCCAATTCCAGCATCAACCAAATTCCTAAAAAGAGTTAGAAAATCACTGACTGAGTAGAAGCCCTAATCTATGGACAAGATCACTGACTCATAGTGTGGCAAAGCCACTTGTTTAAATCAGAAAGAAACCTGGACCAAAGCCAAATCTACTGACCCCCCAACACCCTACTGCCTTATATTTGGGATGGATTAAGGTTGTTGAAAATGGTGAAAAACTCATACTAGGATGATACTTATAATTTCCCTACCTAAAAAAAGTATGTGGAACAAGTGTAACATTTGCAAAATAATAATCTATTTAACATATACATAGTTTAATGTAATGTACCCTACTGAAGGGACAAAACTGAAAGACACGACTGACATAAAACTTCTAAGATTTTTTAGGAATGGCAGTTAATTTCAATTTATTTTACTGGTTCAGGAACATTTCTATAGTAACTGAATTGTATTTTGCTCCCTTTCATTAACTTTTATTGTATTGTAAACAGCCTCACATCAGAACCATTGACATAAAATAGACTGTGAAGTCTACTGTTTGTAATGGACTGTGAATGATAGCGATTTTTTTTCAAAAGTACTAAAATCAAGTATCTCACGAAGAAAGAAACATCCAAACAGTATTGTAAAATTGGAGGGTGGTATCTATTAGGTTTCCTCCCTTTTTTTTTTTTTGTGGGCTTCTGTGGATATTTAAATGTTCCAAAGCCCCAAATGCAACAGCTGTTGAGTTTCAGGATATATGAACATAAAATACTCTGCTTGTCTTTTTCAGTGTTTTCTCCCCCTCAAACAAGACTCTTTAAATATATATTATGCTATTTCACCAGCAGCATGCTGAGATCTGGATTATTTTTCCAACATTAATTAGATGATCACTGCATGTGTTATGATTTGGATTTTTGTATCCAAGCACAGAACTGCCCCTCACAACACAAACTACATTCCCAGAGCAGTAACAAACAACAGAGTCAGACTACAGTGTTGACACTTCAAAATGGGGATCTTCAGGTCTGAGTGCAGGAACAAATGAAGAGCCATAGTCAACATAATTGCATGAAATTTTAAACAATTTGTCCAAAGACAGACTTAAAGACAATTCAGTGATAAACTCTAGGATCATACCCAATGATTACTGCACCGAGAAATTAGTAGTTGTATCTTTTTCCAGTATGCTGGATTAAATATGTACATGACCAACTGATTCAACACAGGGTTAAATCATTCAGTGATGCAAAGAAGAGTACTCTGAGATTTAAAAAAAATTACTACAATAAGTAAATTCTAAAACTCAAGGTCAAACATACATTTTCCTTAGTACGCCTTTTTATTACTGTTCATATAGTACGTTCAGGTTTTGTCAAGAAACAAACTACCTCCTTAAGGTATCTCAAGTTCAATGGCACAACTAAGAGAAAATGAGAAAAACTAAATCTGAAATTATGTACTTTGATACAAGTAGTCAGAATGAAATTTTGTTCTAAATAGAATTTTCTAGTATTTAATTTTCTTTTCATTAAATGGAAAACAGAACCTCAACATTAAGGTAGATAGGCAAAGTTATTGCAGGAATTTTTCTCAGGAGATAATTGCAACCTATTTTATAGACGTCCATTCAGAGAAGGTTGTACTTTTTCAAATGAACAAAGCCAATGACAAAAAATCTTTATTATGGCCTTATTTCAGAAATTCTGTGGTATGAACTTCAAATAATATTTGAAACTTTTCCTATAACAAGAGATGCTGTTAGTTTGGATATAGCAAACTATAACATCAAACTGTCCCACAAAAGCAGGGCATACATTTTAAAGTAACATTATTGCTCTCTTCACTTCCCCAAATAAACAAACAAAATAATTGGATTTAATAAGGTGTGTTTTATTTTACAGTTATTATATTCTGAGGGATTAGTTTTGTTTCTTGATTTGTTTCTCATAAACTTTGTGATATATCTATGTCCATGATTTAAATCAATCCTGAGAAATTAGGTATGGAAATACCTTTATTTTTATAAGTATGCATTTACCCTATAATTATTGCTTTTAGAAACTGTAGCAAGCAGTCAACAAATCAGTCAAGTATATGTCCAAAGGACAAGAAATAACAAATGTTGGTGAGGATGTGGAGAAAAGGGAAACCCTCTCACACTGCTGATGGGATTGTAAATTGGTACAGTCACTGTGGAAAGCAGTAGGGAGGTTCCTTAAAACACTAAAAACAGAGATGGCATATAAAACAGTAATCCCATTGGTAGGAATTTACCTGAAGAAAACAAAATCCCTGATTTGAAAAGATAAATGCACCCCTATGTTTATTGCCACATTATTTACTATAGCCAAGACATGGAAGCAACCTAAGTGTCCATCAGGAGATAAGCGGATAAAGAGGATGTGGTACATATACACAATGGAATATTATTCAGCCTTAAAAAAAGAAAGAAATCCTGCCATTTGCAACAACATAGATGGACCTAAAGGGTATTATGCTAAGTGAAATGGGCCAGGTGGAGAAAGACAAATACCAAATGATTTCACTTACTTGTGGAGTCTAAAAACAAAACAAAACAAAATGAACAAAATAACAGTAGACTCAGAGACACTGAGAAGTGACTAGTGGTTATCATGGAGGAGGGGTCAGGGTGGGTCAGTGGGGAGGATGAGGAGTATAAAGGGGCATAAAAATTATCATTCATAATATAAATTGGTCACAGGGATTGCAGCACAGAATGGAGAATGCAGACAATGATTCTGTAACATCTTCCTATGTTGACAGACCATAACTGCACTAGTTAGGGTGAGGATTTATAATATGGGTAATTGTTGAACCATTGTGCTGTATACTTGAAGCCAATATAAAACTGTACTTCAACAACAACAACAAAGAGTGAAGCTGTGTAGAAATAGAAAGAAGGCAAGCTTGCAACCAGTTAGATCTGGGTTCAGACTCTGCTTCTCCTGATTACTAGCTATGTGACTTTGAATAAATTACTTAATCTCTTTAAACCTATTTCCTTAATTCAAAATGGCTTTAATGGTACTCATCACAGTTTGTTGATGGAATGTCTAAAAGGGCATGTATTACATCAATCACTTTTCCTTGAAAACAGTAGATTTTTACTAAAAATATGAGTTTATAGTAGGATTGTTCCATTTCTTGGAATCCCAGTAGCAGGCTAAGAAAATTTCCATTGAAAACTGAAAAAAATTAAAGTGGTTCATGCAAAACATCTAATGCAATGTAATATTCAAGAATAAAGGTTTTCTCCTCTTATTGATTTGATCATTTCAGAAGTAGTTAATTTTAAAAGATGTTAATAACTTTTGCAATAATATTCAGGGAGAACTGAGGATGGGATTGGAAATTTGAGATTTTCCTTCAGAATAATTGAGCAAACATTTTATTATTCGGGATTTTCAAACTCTCAGGTTTACATTGAAGAAGATTATCTTGAAGTTAAAACTTTGTGATTTGGTAAAGATTCTGAAAGGGTTGTGTGATCCACCTAACTAGAGGTTTAGAATTATAGTTCTAGTATTCTCATTTGATGCCATATTTTCCAACATTCTTATTTCTAATGATGAGACATCTGAGACCTAGGGAAATGACCTGTGTACACATTTCAGGGTGAAAAGCTGGTTAGCAGTAGATCTATACTACCCACTCTTCATCCTAAGGTTCCCCAAGCTTCTTTTAAGAGCTTAAGGGTTTGCTTTCTGCAGTCCAAGGGGATCCTTTCACCTAAAGATCTGGTCTCCAGTGAAGGTTGATTACTTTTTGTCCAAAATCAAAGTCTACAATTCTCTGAGGATTATTGTGGCTTGGGATTGGTATGAACCAGGCTCAAATGTACAGAATTGCAAGAATGTTATTATTTATATATTTAGAATCATTTCATTTTTGTATAAAGATACGTATAAATTTAAAACTGAGCATTTCAATTTGAAGACACTTTGAAATTGCCAAATCTCTATTGGACATATTTTATATATCAAGAGAAAGTAGAAGGAGAGAGTGTCACTCATTTGGAATCTTTCTTCTAGGTAAATTATTAGGTGTTCCAAAATGCTTTTTAGAGAAAGATACAATAGACGGGGCTTAACCACATCCACAGAATTCCTCTTATGTTGACCCTTTTGTTAAAATTTGTGTACTTCTCATCAAAACAGAGTTTTTCAAGAAGAACCTCTAAATTATGCTTAGTTTGGTATTTTATAATTCCTTTAATAATGTAGAAATATGTGTGAAACTAATAAGTTGTCAAAACTGTGAGTTCTTTTACCCTAGCTAAGTGGATAATAATATAAATTATTCACTTAATATTTGCAACTCGACCACTGATATTTCTACTATTTTAAACTTACAGATCTCTCCTACTTATTCTGCTAAATAACTATTGAATGTAATACTTTATCCCCATTCCCACAGCTATAATTACTTCAAGTATTTGTTCCTAAAATATTTTAACAACTTCTAAATTGGTTGCCCTTCCAGGGTCTTTCATTTTCCATGCTGTTGTCAAATCTAATAACGGCACTCTACGAATTAAACACCATCAATGACTTCCTATGATATAAAGGATAAATTGCACATTACTTAGCATTCAATGCCTGTCACAATCTGGCCCCAGTTTTGTCTTTGTTCATCTAAGTGTCAATATCTTCCTCTTATACAACTACCAATCATAGCCAAATTGTGTAAACTCCATGCTGTTTCAAGACTATTATATCTTTGCACATGCTGTTCCTTCTGTGTGCAGAATCCTTCCTACATTTCCCCATATGGAGAACCTTACTAAATCTCTCAGATTTTTCAAAGATCCTTTCACTTTAGCAAAGGCCCCTACTCCTTGCATTTTCAAAACTATTTTGCACATACCTCTAACTTCAATCTAATTTATGTCTTTTTCTGCACATCTGCATTTCCCATTAAACTGTAAGTGGTTTAAAGATACTGACTTACTCATCTTTGAAACCCCAGTGCCTAGCATAATGTGCTGCACAGAAAGAGACATTAAAATTATTGAATGAATGAATGAATGAATGGGAAGATCTAAATGGAAGGAATCAGAAAAATAAAAAAACAAAGAGCCAATGAAAACTGGATTTAAAACAAACGGATTCAGTAATCTAGTAGCATGTATAATATTCTATCATATTATATAATTATTATAATAAAAACCAGAAGAATGAAATACACAGGCATTAGGGAAAGGTTCACTTGGCTAATATTGCACCAAAATGTTCCTAAATTAGCAAACTGACTAATGTTTGTTTATTTGTTTGTTTTAATTTTACAATGTGATGTTTGGACTTGGAAGGAAGGTGGGGGGGTAGCGGAGATAGCAGAAAAAGATGGATGGAAATTCTCAAGCAAACTGTAAGTCACATGTTCCTTGGAGGTAATCTGATCTATTATTTAGGGCATAGAATTCAGAACCATTAGAAGTTCTTGGGTTGGATGGATAATAAGAAATAATTGCTACACTTATGGAATGGTATGAATAAGAATATGTGTGAAGCAAAAATACTTTTTAAACAATTAAGTCCCATTCAAGGTTTAACTTTTCTCCATTATTAAAATTTGGCTTAAAAAAAAGAGTCATAGTTCTGAAATTTCTCAGACACCCTTCATATTCTCAAATTACTCTGCCATTACTTGCAAATCCCATTCTTTTGATAAGCTGTATAATAAATAGGATAAATGAGATCAATAACACTAATATGGTTAAGAGAAAAAAGAGGTTAGTAATCAAAAGAATACAGGTTATTATTGATATCAAAGTCTCATTTTTCATCTCTGATATGCAACTTGGAAACTACAGCATTCTCTATGTCTTTATGGGGCAAATGCAAGAAATGAAAAACTACTACTCTTCTTTACAAACATGGCAAATTAATGGTTCCTTTTCTATTGTGTTTGGAGTTGGCATGATTCATGTTGCATAAAATTAGTAGTTTGTTAGTAACTACCAGGTAATTATTGGCTTGCTTTCTGATATTGACAGATGCCTCATAAGACATTTAATAAATTTTTCATTAGTCTTCCTGAGAAAGCCTTCAGGAGAAAGTAATTCTGAAGACAGCAATTCATACTTTCTTTTTCTCCCCACTTGAACCACAAGATATTTTCAAAATCAAATTTTAAAATGTTAATAACATCATACCTGAATATCTTTCCGTTAAATGTTTTATTAATCTAATCAATTTAGTAACATTTCTCCCTGCTCTACACAAAGTCACCACCAGTACCATGAGTAAAAGACATTTCATTTACATGCATTTAATTTTGTATTAAGTTTCAGAGTATTAGTCACCTACTGTCTGACATAATTTTTAACTAATGAGTAGGGGATGTAATCAGTAGGTTTTAATAGCCAACATTTTAAACTACGATTTTTTCTATTCAAAGACAAAGTCTCAAATGAAAACAGGTAAATACTTGATGCTGTTATATATTCACATATCTAACCAAAAGTTGTTTAAATTTTATTGTGCAGTGAAATTTTAGTACAAAGCAATACATTCACAATAACCTAGCAATTTATATAGATGCTAAAAATGGACAGGTTCATAGTTACATTGGGAAAATACTGATTGCCACAATAAAACTTTCAATTATATCATCTAGGAATGTTGCGGAACATTTCATTATTGATTCTCCGAAGGAAATATAACTGCTGAATGCTAAGTGGGATTTCGATTTGTCAACATTACATTTGCTGTAATTAAAACCCTAAAGTGATCTTTAAATAATTCTTCACTCAAATTGCATCCTGATGCATTTCTTTATCTCTATAATTGGGATGCCAACACCTAAATAAGCAACTTATCCAATTACACTTGTCTTACCTCAATGTTCTTACCCTTAGAAAAGCACTTTTAAAAGCTTTCTGTCAGCATTTTTAGTGAGAAGGATATATTTTTTTAAACATCAACTGAGAGGGACTTAGGCCAAATTATGAAGTGGTGTGACTTCAGTGACTTTTACCTCCTTTATTTAGCTTATATTTATTTATTAACTCAGTGGCTTTGTCCTTCTCAGGACTCCGCACTGGCACACACCTGCAGGGCCTCACCTGACCATCAGATGGTTAAGTATTCCTCTCTTTCGCTCCCCTAAGGCTTTTCTTCTAGGACTATGACAGCCCAAGAAGAAAATCTGATAAGCTAAAATATACAAACACCTCAGTTTTATTTGGGACCTCCCTGAGAAATCTGTGCTTTACCACTTGAAGCTGAAAACACCTAAATCAATAACAAAGGTGATATTAGGTCACTAAAGAGCCATAAATACTCATGTTTTTTCTTCATTCTGGGAAAATCTAATCTAAAAAAGCCACTTACATCTAAAATAGTTGGAGTATTCATTTGAACTATTTGTGGCTCTGTTATATCCATGTCCTCATCATCCCACCCCATTCTTCTTATCAGGCCTCCTTCCTCACTTAGTTCTGTCATTTTCAGGAATCTTTTTCTCTAGGATGCTCCCCATCCCTAATGCTAGTGTTACCTCCTTCATATCCAGTCACTTCATTCATTTGTTTTATATTTAGAGTTTTTGAAGCTACTTACTTATAAAAAAATAGAAAAGTGAAGTATTTCTAGAATGTTATGCTCACTTATATTTTAAATATTTCCTGAAATATTACTCTAATTTGAAAGCTGTTTTCCATGTTAATTTCTATTGATATTGATGATCAGATAACAGCAAATTTAATCATGTATGTGGTTTAATTGATAACTTTTAAATATCACTTCACTATCTTTAAAGAATTATGCTTTTACTTAGTATTAAAAAAAACCTTCCAGATTGCAATACTAGCCTTATGTCTACAAGCAAATACTCTTCAGTTTCAATTCAACTAGGACATATATATATTATAACTTGTAAAAATATTGCCTATTTTTTATAAAAACTATCTAGGAAAGTACAATTAGAGAAAACATTGACAGTGTCTAAATGATTTTTATGCATGAGTATACAAGTTTTAAATAAATATAACTAACCTTATTTCTCAATAGTGCCATAAGGAGTATACTAAAGCAATCTTAAATTAAGAAATATATTTGATGAGAGAAAGTATATATAATGAATATTTATACATTTTTTTTCTAAATGAATATTATATGCATCGGTAAAGTAATCATTTGTGCTACTGGACCAACCTTTGTGTCTATGAGATCCATCCATGTTGCTGAATTCAATGTGATTTTCATCGGCCCAGTAGAGTCTATGATTGACATAATCTATTGTTAGTGCCACGGGTCTGGAAATCATGGTTTCTATGACAACACTCTGATTGGTTCCATCCATTCCAACGCGGCCAATGTGAGGAGACTCACAGCAGTCAATCCAATACAAATACCTAGGAAAGAAAATCAATAGCCATTTTGTTTACAGACACTCAGAAAAATACCACACAATATTTCACTTATTTGCTCAGCTAGATCCAAATTCATTCTTGGTATCTTTCTGAATTGTAGCTTTTAAGAAGCATACTTCAGTGCAAGCTTTTATTATGATTTTTATTAACACAGTGCACTTTGAAGTACCCATTTTATTTTAAACTTGTTTTCTTCAGTACACAAACTTATATATATAGTATTTCCTCAATTATTAACCAATTATAGAAACCCTAACTCATAGACGTAAACCTTCAAATGCATCTATAATGTTGGAGGAATAACACAATTGAGATACACATTTTTCTTTTGGGTTATTAACTCTGAAAAATTAAAAATGAATTATGGAGAAGTACATTATATTTACTTGAATCTGCACTGCTCAGTGTGGTAGCCACTAGCCAATTGTGACTCTTTAATTTAAATTAATTAAAATCATATAAAATGAAATGAACTGGGTTTTTCCTCAGTCACACTAGCCGCATTTCAAGAGCTCAGTAACCATGTTGGGTGGCATTCATACCGAACGGCATGGATACAGAGCACTTTAATCAACACAGGAAGTTCTATTGGACAGCACAGATTTAAATTACGTTATTGGGAATTTTAGAACAGACTATTTCAGAAAATGGAAAAAAAAAACAGTAAAATGAAGAAATTTATATTGGTTCTAAAAGTAATTGAGTTAAAAAGAAATATTATACCCCATACAATACAAACAATGTTAAGAGTGAAGCATTTACTCAAACATTTCTATTTAATTAAAATATTTTTTTCATAATATGAAAGTTATTTTATCTTTTTTAATGTTTCTTTTTCTATATAATTTAAGATTTTGAATTAGAGTATCTTTAATGTCCTTTTCACATTCTAACAATAAAATTGAAACCAATCAACATAATTAGTTTACTCAGACCTCATCCTTTCTTTCTAGTAAGTACAGAGCCCTTGACAATTAATTCTTCATATTCAGAAGATATTCAATTAAAATAATTCGGTATGAAATTATTCTATATGGCTTATGATTGATATATTTAGCTTACATTTAAAATTGTCCTTAAAGAAATAGAGATAATTGTGTTCGGACATTTTAACCATATACTAGAAGAGAAATAAAAGTTTTCAGAGAAAAACATTTATCAAATACAGGGATAACATCATAGTTGTAAGAAACATGCATTTTTGTGTTGACTTGAGGGGTATGTATAAAGGTAGGGGAATAGTGGATTATAAAGATAATTTTAAAAAGTTATTTGTAGCCAAAATATAATTGAGCCCTAATTAAGCATGGAACTTAAAATGAGAAATATATCTCTGCCAACAACTAGACAAAGGTAGAATTTTGTGAGCAAAAATTCAAAATGAACTCAGAGTAAAACTTAGAAGCAAAATTGAGTCTGGGAATACCAGTCAAATTTGCATAGGGCAATACTGGAATTGCTACCCAATACTGCTGTGTATCTATGTTAATTCCAAACATATTTTGAAACTCTCAAATCATCAAATAATAGATGTTAAGCCCTCCAAAAACTGATTATTCTGTTTCTTTAAATTTTGAATTATTTTTGGTACATTTTCATTTTCAAAGCAAACATATGTCTATAAAATACATCTAAAAAAGCACACAGTCCATTCCTTTCTAGTAAATTTATGGAGGAGCACTTTGCTCTCTATACTAGAGATAATGGCAGTATAGATAAAGGGAAGAAACTGAATCAGAAAGAAATAAAAATGCAAAGATAGCTTATCTCATTGAAATAAATCATAACATTCTTTCTTTGCCTTACTGACACATGAATTTCAGGAACATTAACATAGCAACTTTTTTCCTAATAAATGATGTGACTATGCTAGCTTCTCTCATATATGTTAGACATGATCAAATTTATTTGACTTCTCTACAATCATGTAATGTTTTTCATTATTGCATATAAGCAAATAAAAAATTTTAAACTGGTATTTCAACAACTTCTGTAACATTAGACAGAATATACCCAATTTGGTTAATTAGAGATGGTATTTGTATTTCCATTTAACTATTTGTTCTACTTGGGCTTGCAGTTTTAATTTAAATATCCCAAAAGTGGGAAAGAGTTTTCTCCACAAAATGCTATAAACAAAGCACTGTAAATTATTAGATATGATTAATAATTTTTTGAATTCACTAAGTAAATTATGAATTTCAAATAGTCTGGCCTCAATATATTATAATTCTGGATATAGGTCTAAATTTTTATTTATATTCTGAACTTTTTATTTAGCTAATCTTTTCACCATCTTGGACCAAGTTATCAAGAAAAGGAAGAGGATATTTCATACAGTTTAACATCTGTTACATCCCTCTCAGTAAGTTTGGTAAGGGTTCCAGGCCTGAAATCCTCAACCTGCCATTCAAACTCTTCATATTGGGCACAAATACACTTCTCCAAATTATTTCCCACTACTGGCATGTGAATTTGGCTGCAGTTGGAGTGTTTATAATAACACATTTTCACACCTGTGCTTTCATCATACCATTCATCTCCTTCCTGCCTCTTCAATTATGTAGATATGTTGATTCAGAAATAATTCACATTGCCCCCTCTGATCTCCACAAATTCTTCCCTGATTACTGTTAGTTTACATTTTTCAAGGTAGGTTGCAAGATCAAATATATTTGAGAAATGCTTTGTTAAACAAAGTAAGCATCATTGTTCTTACTGTAGAACTTTTCAGAGCCCTTAATATGCTGCACAGCACAGTGAGTCTCTAAGGCGAGCTGAGTACCCCTTTTTTCACACAGTTTCAGTTGTTAGCATTTATTTTCCTAGAGCAGTTCACAGGAGACACACTTTGGGAAACTGCTTTAGCGCTGCCCCGCCTACAGAATTTCTTTTAATTATCACTTATGGAATCGAACAACACATACCAAGCACATAGGAACCCACAAAACAGTAATGATGCAGATTCTCAAGCCCCAGAGAACCTGACTCAGTCAGTCAGTTGGTGGAACATCTGATATACCCTAAACTAAGTAAATTGAAAGCCATATTTGAAACAATAATTTGCAGAGACTATATTATGTACCAGATACTGCTTAATACTAGGAACAGAGAGGTAAACAGATGATTTTTGCCTTCAAAAATCTCTCTGAATACTATAGAGGTGAATGTAAAACAAAGGAAGCAAATAATACAATGAAACTATTTTACCATGGAGGCACAAAAAAGTGAATGACAATTTTACCTATATGTGAAGGTATGAAAGAAATTTTGTGCTTACTGTAGTTACATTCAAACCTACCTATGAATTCCATATAATAATAATCGTTGTATCTTTCTGATTTTAGAACAAAACGTAACAACTGAAGATTTTAATGGTGCAACAGGTCTTTAAGATCATGTAGCCTAGGCCTTAATTTTACTAATACACTAATACCATAAAAGATTTTGTGCTTTGTCCAAATTACTTTCATGGTAGTAATACATTGGAATGACTCAGTTCTCTACACTTATGAACTAGCTTTTTTTCTAAGCAGTACTATATTAGTGTCTTAAGGAATATAAGCCCTAAAAATGATTATCTGGGTTCAAATTCCAGGTCCTTCCACTACTTGCTATGTGAATTTGGATACTCTAATTAGCCTACCTGAGACTGGATTTACTCATATGTTGAAAAGGGATAGTAATCATTTATTCTCATAAATACACTGAGGATTAAATGAGAGAATACAGGGAACAAATTTTTACCACTCACAAGCATGGAATAAGTGTTCAGCACATGTTAGCTATTAAATTTAAAAAGGGGTTGCATTTCAGATGCTAGAATGGATTCAGTGGAAATGTCAAATGGAAAGTTCCAAATTTCAACCATGTCACATGAAACGTTTCCCAAATATCACATCTAAAAAATCTCAGCCCCAATTAATATCTGTTCTTAAATTTACAACAAAGTGCAAACATATAAAGAACGTTTGCCTGCAACCATAAACAGAGGTTTCTGTGATTCCTGAGAATGTCTTTTAATATTTTAATAGTTTAATATATTTTATTTCTATAAAATAGATTAAAATAGAAATCTGCTCTCACTTTTTATAATTTATTTCTTTTTTTTCTAGATTCAGAGAATAAATTCAGAGAAATTTCTTTCAGCTGTAATTATTATAATTTTGAAATATAAAATTGATCCTTCATGCTCATTCCCTAAGTGTTTTTGCCCAAGTATGGGAATATTGGTTTAAATATTTTTAGGCAAAAAGTTTTTTTTGTTCTTTGTTTTTCTTAAATTTTTTATTAAGGTATTTGATATACACTCTTATGAAGGTTTCACATGAAAAAACAATGTGGTTACTACATTTACCCATATTATCAAGTCCCCACCCATACCCCAATGCAGTCACTGTCTATCAGTGTAGTCAAATGCCACAGATCCAATATGTGCCTTCTCTGTGCTACACTGTTTTCCCTGTGATCCCCCACACCATGTGTCCAAAACATAATACCCCTCAATCCCCTCTCCCTTCCCACCCCTTTGGTAACCAGTAGTTCCTTCTTGGAGTCTCTGAATCTGCTGCTATTTTGTTCCTTCAGTTTATCTTCATTGTTATACTCCACAAATGAGGGAAATCATTTGGCACTTGTCTTTCTCATGCCTGGCTTATTTCACTGAGTATAATATCCTCCAGCTCCATCCATGTTGTTGCAAATGTTAGGATTTGTTTCTTTCTTATGGCTGAATAGTATTCCATTGTGTATATGTACCACCTCTTCTTTATCCATTCATCTACTGATGGACACTTAGGTTGCTTCCTTATCTTGGCTATTGTAAATAGTACTGCAATAAACATAGGGGTGCATATGTCTTTTTGAAACTGAGAAGTTGTATTCTTTGGGTAAATTCCAAGGAGTGGGATTCCTGGGTCAAATGGTATTTCTATTTTTAGTTTTTTGTGGAACCTCCATATTGCTTTCCACAATGGTTGAACTAGTTTACATTCCCACCAGCAGTGTAGGAGGGTTCCCCTTTCTCCACATCCTTGCCAGAATTTGTTGTTCTTAGTCTTTTTGATGCAGGCCATCCTTAGTGCTGTGAGGTGATATCTCATTGTGGTTTTAATTTGCATTTCCCTGATGATTAGTGATGTGGAGCATCTTTTCATGTGTCTGTTGGCCATCTGAATTTCTTCTTTGGAGAACTGTGTCTTCATATCCTCTGCCCATTTGTTAATCGGGTTGTTTGCTTTCTGGGTGTTGAGGCATGTACATTCTTTATATATTTTGGATGTTAACCCCTTGTTGGATATGTCATTTACAAATATATTCTCCCATACTGTAGGATGCCTTTTTGTTCTGCTGATGGTGTCCTTTGCTGTACAGAAACTTTTTAGTTTGATGTAGTCCCTTGAGTTCATTTTGCTTTTGTTTCCCTTGCTTGAGGAGATGCATTCAAGAAGAAGTTGCTCATGCTTATATTAGGAGATTTTTACCTATGTTGTCTTCTAACAGTTTTATGGTTTCATGACTTACATTTAGGTCTTTGATCCATTTTGAGTTTCCTTTTGCGTATGGGGTTAAACAATAATCCAGTTTCTCTCTTGCATGTAGCTGTCCAGTTTTGCCAACACCAGATATTGAAGAGGTTGTCATTTCCCCATTGTATGTCCATGGCTCCTTTATTGTATATTAATTGACCATATATGCTTTGCTTGGGTTTATATTAGAGCTCTCTAGTCTGTTCCATTGGCCTATGGGTCTGTTCTTGTGCCAGTACCAAATTGTCTTGATTACTGTGACTTTGTAGTAGAGCTTGAAGTTGAGGAGCATAATCTCCCCAGATTTATTCTTACTTCTTAGGATTTCTTTAGCTACTTGGGGTCTTTTGTGGTTCCATAAGATCTTAGAACTATTTGCTCTGGTTCATTGAAGAATGCTGTTGGTATTTTGATAGGGATTGCATTGAATCTATAGATTGCTTTAGGCAAGATGGCCATTTTGACAATATTAATTCTTCCTGTCCATGAGCACAGGATGTTTCCATTTATTGGTATCTTCTTTTATTTCTCTCATGAGTAATCTGTAGTTTTCAGAGTATAGGTCTTTACTTCCTTGGTTAGGTTTATTCCTAGGTATTTTATTCTTTCTGATGCAACTGTGAATGGAATTGTTTTCATGATTTCTCTCTCTGCTAGTTCATTGTTAGTGTTTAGGAATGCGACAGATTTCTATGTATTAATTTTGCATCTTCCAACTTTGCTGAATTCAGATATTAGATTTAGTAGTTTTGGAGTTGATTCTTTAGGGTTTTTATGTTTAATATCATGTCATCTGCAAACAGGGACAGTTTAACTTCTGCCTTGCCAATCTGGATGCCTTTTATTTATTTGTGTTATCTGATTGCTGTGGCTAGGACCTTCAGTACTATGTTGAATAGAAGCCAGGAGAGTGGGCATCCTTGTTTTGTTCCTGATCTTAAAGGAAAAGCTTTCAACTTCTCACTGTTAAGTATAATGTTGGCTGTGTGTTTGTCATATATGGACTTTATTATGTTGAGGTACTTGCCATCTATACCCATTTTATTGCGAGTTTTTATCATGAATAGATGTTGAATTTTCTTGAATGCTTTTTCATTATCTATGGAGATGATAATGTGGTTTTTGTTCTTTTTGTTGATGTGGTGGATGATGTTGATTGATTATCAAATGTTGTATCATCCTTGCACCCCTGGAATAAATCATCCTTGATCATGATGGATGATCTTTTTGATGTATTTTTGAATTTGGTTTGCTAATATTTTGTTGAGTATTTTTGCATCTATGTTCATCAGGGATATTGGTCTGTAATTTTCTTTTTTTGTGGTGTCTTTGCCTGGTTTTGGTATTAGAGTGATGCTGGCCTCACAGCATGAGTTTGGAAGTATTCCTTCTTCCTTGACTCTTTGGAAAACTTTAAGGTGGATGGGTATTAGGTCTTCACTAAATGTTTGATAAAATTCAGCAGTGAAGATATCTGTCCCAGAGGTGTTTTTCTTAGGTAGATTTTTGATCACCAGTTCAATTTCATTGCTGGTAATTGGTCTGTTCAGATTTTCTGTTTCTTCCTGGGTCAGCCTTGGAAGATTGTATTTTTCTAGAAAGTTGTCCGTTTCTTCTAGGTTATTGGTTTGTTAGCATATAATTTTTCATAGTATTCTCTAATAATTCATTGTATTTCTGTGGTGTCCTTAGTGATTTTTCCTTTCTCATTTCTGTTTCTGTGTGAGTAGACTCTCTTTTTTCTTGATAAGTCTGGCTAGGGGATTATCTGCTCTGTTTATTTTCTCAAAGAACCAGCTCTTGCTTTCATAGATTCTTTCTATTGTTTTATTCTTCTCAATTTTATTTATTTATGATGTAATCTTTATTATGTCCAACCATCTACTGAGTTTGGACCTCATTTTTTCTTCTTTTTCTAGTTTTGTTAATTGTGAGTTTAGACTGCTCATATGGGATTGTTCTTCTTTTCTGAGGTAGGCCTGTATTGCAATATACTTTCCTCTTAGCACGGCCTTCCCTGCATCACACAGATTTTGTGGTGTTGAATTATTGTTATTATTTGTCTCCATATATTGCTTGATCTCTGTTTTGATTTGGTCATTGATCTATTGGTTATTTAGGAGCATGTTGTGACGCCTCCATGTGTTTGTGGGACTTTTCATTTTCTTTGTGTAATTTATTTCTAGTTTCATACCTTTGTGGTCCGAGAAACTGGTTGGTACAATTTCAATCTTTTTGAATTTACTGAGGCTCTTTTGTGGCCTAGTATATGATCAATTCTTGAAAATATTCCATGTGCATTTGAGAAGAATGCGTATTCTGCTGCTTTTAGGTGCAGAGTTCTATAGATGTCTGTTAGGTCTATCTGTTCTAATGTGTTGTTCAGTGCTTCTGTCTTCTTACTTATTTTCTGTCTGGTTGATCTTTCTTTTGGAGTGAGTCAGGTGTTGAAGTCTCCTAGAATTAATGCATTGCATTCTATTTCCCCTTTTAATTCTGTTAGTGCTTGTTTTACATATGTAGGTGCTCCTGTGTTTGGTGCATAGGTATTTATAATGGTTATATCTTCTTGTTGGATTGACCCTTTTATCATTATGTAATGTCTTTCTTTGTCCCTTGTGACTTTCTGTGTTTTGAAGTCTATTTTGTCTGATACAAATACTGCAACTCCTACTTTATTCTCCCTATTAGTTGCATGAAATATCTTTTTCCATCCCTTCACTTTTAGTCTGTGCATGTCTTTGGGTTTAAAGTGAATCTCTTGTAGGCAGCATATAGATGGGTCCTGTTTTATTGTCCATTCAGTGACTCTATGTCTTTTCACTGGTGCATTCAGTCCATTTACATTTAGGGTGATTATTGATAGGTATGTACTTATTGCCATTGCAGGCTTTAGATTCGTGGTTACCAAAGGTTCAAGGTGAACTTCCTTACTATCTATGAGTATAATTTAACTCACTTAATATGCTATTACAAACACAATCTAAAGGTTCTTTTTTTTGTTTTTCTCCTCCTTTTTCTTCCTCCTCCAGTCTTTATATATTAGGTATCATACTCTGTACTCTTTGTCTATCCCTTGATTGACTTTGGGGATAGTTAATTTAATTTTGCATTTTGCATTTGCTTAGTAATTAACTGTTCTATTTTCTTTACTGTGGTTTTATTACCTCTGGTGACAGCTATTAAACCTAGGAACACTTGCATCTATAGCAGTCCCTCCAAAATACACTGTAGAAATGTTTTGTAGGAGGTAAATTCTCTTAGCTTTTGCTTATCTAGAAATTACTTAATCCCTCCTTCAAATTTAAATGATAATCTTGCTGGATAAAGTAGTGTTGGTTCAAGGCCCTTTTGCTTCATTGCATTAAATGCATCATGCCACTCCCTTCTGGCCTGTAAGGTTTCTGTTGAGAAGTCGGATGATAGCCTGATGGGCTTTCCTTTGAATGTGATCTTATTTCTGTTGCTGGCTGCTTTTAACAGTCTGTCCTTATCCTTGATCTTTGCCATTTTAATTACTATATGTCTTGGTGTTGTCTTCCTTGGGTCCTTTGTGTTGAGAGATCTGTGCATCTCCATGGCCTGAGAGACTATCTCCTTTCCCAGATTGGGGACATTTTCAGTAATTACCTCCTCAAAGACACTTTCTATCCCTTTTTCTCTCTCTTCTTCTTCTGGTACCCCTATAATGGGAATATTGTTCTGTTGGATTGGTCACATATTTCTCTCAATATTCTTTCATTCTTAGAGACCCTTTTTTCTCTCTGTGCCTCAGCGTCTTTGTATTCCTATTCTCTAGTTTCTATTTCATTTATCGTCTCCTCTACCATATCTAATCTGCTTTTAATATCCTCCATTGTGCTCTTCAATGATTGGCTCTCCAACTTAGGAATTCATTCCTAAGTTCTTGAGTATCTTTCCATACCTCCATGAGCATGTTAATGATTTTTGTTTTGAATTCCCTTTCAGGAAGAGTCATGAGGTCAGTGTCATTTAAATCTTTCTCAGGAGTTGTATTAATAATTTTATTCTGACCCAGGTTCCTTTGGCGTTTCATGTTTGTATATGGCCCCTCTAGTGTCCAGAAGCTCTACTCTCTGGAGTTGCTCAGCCCCTGAAGCAATGTTGGGGATTGCAGTGGAGTGGTATTGGTGCCTGGGGGGAGGAAAGAGCTGTTTCCTGCTTCCCAGCTGCTATGCCTGTCTCAATTGCCTGAACCTGTGGGCTGAGCACATGGGTATAAACCTCTATACTTTGCATTTGAAGTTGCTGTAGAAAGATCTTCCCTCTGGCTGGCCTAATACCAGGGTAGGGTTTGCCGGTTTGCAACCCAGGTGGGCCTGACCAGGAGAAAAGCACAGTAGGCTACGTATTGTGGAGGGGATCCTTGGAGCTGTGTAGCCACCCAAGGAGCTGGAGCACCTGAAGATCGTGAAAGCTCCCAACCTGCAGGGCAGAGTGCACCTGGATAATTTTGTTTACTTGTCCTTTCTCCTGAGCAGTAAGCTCTGTGCAGTCCTTGCTCCTTTAGCAGCTGTCTTGCTAAGGGCTTCTTTGTTAGAAAGTCTCCCAGACTGCCCACCTTTCTTTTGTCCCAGAGCAGATGGATATGGATCCCTGCTTTCCACAAGCGGCTTGAATCTCAGTCTGTCCAGGAATTCTGCCTGTCTTAGCTTTCCAACCCTCTAATCTCAAGAGTATCAGGCAAGCACCATGAAATGTAGGTTTGTGCTCCCAGAGCAGATCTCTGGAGTTAGGTATTCAGCAGTTCCAGTCCTCCACTCCCTTCCCGCTCAGTTTCTCTTCCTCCTGCCAGTGAGCTGAGGTTGGGGAAAAGCTTGGGTCCTGCTGGGTCACAGCTTTGGTACATTACCCTGTTCCATGAGGACCGCTCTTTTCTCCAGGTGTATGCAGTCTGGCCCAGTCTTCTTTCCTGTTGCTCTTTCAGGATTAGTTATATTAATTATATTTTCATATTATATGCAGTTTTAGGAGGAAGCCTCTGTCTCACCTTTCATGCTGCCATCTTTAATCCTCTCAAATCTGGAAAAAGGTATTTTATTTAATAGTGTAGTTGACTGAAATACTTCTGTGTTTCTCCACAGAAATCAGAACCTGAGTTTTCCTAACTGATATGCCTTTCATTTCTTCACAACAAAAGTTCCCTTATGCCTCTTGTCTTTGAAACATACAGGTTATTTACATACTAATATATTGGTTTGTGCATAGATGAAGGTATAATGTCCCTGTAGCTACAACCCTATGTATGTACTGTGTATATTCAATTGCCTATTTATTATATCCTTCAACAGTGAATTTAAAGAGTTTCTGTGTTTGACATAGACAATGATTAACTCATGGCCCTTACACTGAATGAACTCACTTGCTAGATGGCAAGATAGACATTTACACCAATAATAATCACATATACACTTGAAACTAATAAATGGTATATGTCAATTATACCGCAATAAAAAATAAATAAATAAAATAAACTAAGCCCAGTTACAGGCATTATGTGAGAAAGATGTGTTGGCTACTTAGGAAAAATTGGGGAGTGTTCCATAGATAAAGTGGTATTTTCTTCTGCTATTGGAACAATGGAAGTTATTCCAACTGGAGACAAAGCAGAAGGGCATTCTGGGAAGAAAGAATAACATAAGTCAAGAGATACAAAAGTTTCCAAATCTGTTTGCATTACCATATTCCATACTGGCAATAATGGATACAGATACTAAACATATAATGTGCCCTTCAATATATTTTCATTAAACTATATTTCAAACTCAAAATAGCACCTAATAGTGGTTTTTTGTGTGTGTATGTGTGGTATTGCTAATAGACTATTAGAAAATGAAAAGAAATGAAAATGTACTTTAAAAATAAAACACGCTCTAGGGGAACAAGGGGCATTACAATTAGCACAAATAATGTAGCAGGGGGCCATGGGGAAGGCAGTATAGCACAGAGAAGACAAGTAGTGATTCTATAGCATCTTACTACGCTGATGGACAGTGACTGTAATGGGGTATGTGGTGGGGACTTAATAATGGGAAGAATCTAGTAACCATAATATTGCTCATGTTATTGTATATTAATGATACCAAAATAAAAAAAAATAATAATAATAAAATAAAATAAAATAAAATAGTATCCCCAGTCCCTAAAAAAAAAATAAAATAAAAATAAAGCATGCTCTTAATGATTTAAGCAGTTTTCTTTATTTCTAAAAAAATTCCTATCATCTGTACATTAAGTTTTGTAAACAAACTAAATTGTTAAAATGCAAGAAAGTATAATTTTTCCCCCATTATCCCTTATTTGAATGGCACTTGATAAACATTCTCAAGATCAAAGATCATTTTGTTATTTGAAACTTTAATTTATTATCAGAGGGAAAATATGGGGCCAAAGCTTGAAAACTGGGTTAAATCCCCAGTTTACTGTCTTATTACCTAAAAGATCCTGAGAAAGTCACTTGGTCATTTTGAAAGTGAATGCTGTTTTCTATACTATAAGGATAATAGTAACAATAAGCATATCTTCCTCTGAAGCTGAGTAAACAGTACAAGCATCTAAAGTGATAAAATTTAGAGACATTTTTCTAATTCATAAAATACTAGAGAAATTATCATCTTCATTATCATATTATTATATTGGAGCTCCCAATCTCATATGTCTACAAACCATTCATTTTCCTTTATTACATCTGCCTCTTTCCTGTATTCCTTATATTATAGGGAAATCATTCCTCTATTTGTTTTCCTAAGCCAGAAGCCTTGTAAACAGTTTGTTTTCTTGTTGTTGTATTGGGTTTACTTTTGATGTGTTCTGAGCTCATCAACTGACATCAGATTTGCACAATAATATATGCTTAATTTGTTCCAGTCACATGAGTTCTTCACAGTTCCTTGGAAGTGTCATGGTCCTCTAAGTGTCTAGGCTTTCCCAGAAAGCTCGTTCTTTTTGCCTGAAATACCCCTGCTGTGAAGTGCACTGCACAGCCTGGCTAATTCATTTTCCATCAGTCTTCTCCAGTAAGCTGTCTCTGATCTGTTAAGATAAAAACATTTTCTAAATTCTTTGTGAATTATTGCACTGTATTATAGTTATTTACTCATCTGTCTATCCAAGGGACTGTGAAATACTTGGAGACAGGAACTGTGACTTCTATTTTCATACTCCTGCTCAAGTGCCAGTTTTTTACTAAATGTTAAAGATACATGAGTTCAATTAGTGAATGAGTAGATGAATTTATTTGCTGTTAACTAGTCTCATACACATTCAATCTACCATCTATTATAGTAGTCTTTTGTTATTATGGTAACCTTAATTTATCTTAATCATTCAAAAAGATAAAATTATGCTCAGCATAGTTTTAGCATTAATAAATAATAGCTTGTATTCTATTTTACAGTGCATATATACATATACATATATTCTACATAAATGAAAACTGTTATAAATATTGAAGGTAAATGTTAATAAGTACCCCAAATTTATGATAAATTAGAACAGTATTCCTAAACAAAACCAGGTAAAAGGATAATTAGGATAACTGGATTCCAGTTAAATTTAAATGTAACCACAAGGAAGATGATCTGTCTTATTTGTATCTCCTTCACCGTTCCTAGTAACCATCATCTCCAGACTGATATTGTGCCAACTGGCTTACTATTATTAAAAGATAGGAAAAAAAAAACAACCTACTTCCTAAGAATTTAGTTGCATCATTACATTAGTTCAATGATGTTTACCTCCCTTAAACAAATCCTGGCACCATCTTTTACTAAAGATCAGGACAGAAAATACAATTCCCAAGGAAACAGGGGGCATTAATATTGGCATATTCAAACATGTGCAAATCACAATGGTATTCTAATGTTGAAAGATTCAATTACATTTTTATTAAATAATCTTAAATTTTAATCTGCTATATTTTAAGCAGGATTACACAATATTTTAG
The DNA here is from genome assembly GCF_030020395.1 of Manis pentadactyla. Classification (NCBI taxonomy): domain Eukaryota; kingdom Metazoa; phylum Chordata; class Mammalia; order Pholidota; family Manidae; genus Manis; species Manis pentadactyla. The sequence goes on along the minus strand of NC_080026.1, from coordinate 29,806,663 downwards.
ATACTTAAGGAATTTTCATCCTAAAGCTCATCTCTCAAAAGCTAAAATCCTCTTGTCTTACTCTGGGGAACTAGGAAAACAGCGTGAACAGAAAGGTGTTATTACATTTATTTGTTAGAATAGGTGGCTTTAAATGTTTCATAAAAAGATCCAATTTTTATCTGTTTTCTTTGGTTATAATATGGCATCTCCATATCACAATCCAAATATTATCCAAAATGAAATCAAGAGAGTCTTTCATAACATCTACAATAATTTAGTAGTTCTCTGCTGTCATTGACACATTTGATGGATGGCTTTATGTTGATGACATTAAGGCTGTTTTCAATTTATGGGGAAATAACTATAACCTGGAAGAAATAAAACTTAAAGTTAGATTCAGCTTTGTTTACTAGGCTAAGGCACAGTTTTGCTTTTAAAGAGGAAATTCCACAAAACTAGATTAATGAGCAGGTAGTGTTTCTTTAAATTAGAAAATAAAGCATCTTTAATAGTAAGAAGTTAGAAGCTATGACATCCATATTGATTTTGAAGAAAAGGACAATTGTTTAGACCTGCAAAAACAAATATTTTTTGATAAAATAACAAAAGAATTAAAATATCCACATTCTTATGAAGGAATGGTAGCAAAATTTAGTGCATCTGGCCGTTATTTCTTGCAACATACATAGAAACAGAATCTCTTCTGACTCTGTTTCAATTATAATAGAACCGACAATCTTTCAAAACTTCTGCTGCTATGGTAAAGAAATATTTTTAAAGGTAGCAAAATGGTTATATAACTATATAACCAAAAGTTAAAATTTGCACATTATCTTGGAAACAGAATAGTATTTACAGTGTAAGTCTTCTCCTATTAGGGACTGCTTTTACCCAAATTAATGTTTAAAATTCAGCTATAAAATATATCCTGATATGATTTTTTTGTCAACTATAAACTTAAGGGACCCAAATACAATCCACTAGCAGGAAGCAAAATCTACTTGAAAATGGTATGATAAAAGCAGTGATTTTGTGAAACATTATGTGAAATTAATTCAGACAGCAGAAAATTCAGAGCATTACAGTTACCATAAAACTTGCTACTGTGAATGAGTTCTATTTTTAAAAACCAAATTTTCTCTAAATTTGCTATTTTAACAAGCATATTGGGTAGGTTGAACTTCTACAGAGATCATTTGGGAGTATGTAATCACTTCAAATTATAGGGAAAATAAAAGGGGGGAAAGACATGCCTTCTCTACCTATCAAAACAACATAATTGAAAATGAATGATAATGGTTGTATCCATAGAACTTCAGCAACCATACATCAGACAGCGTTGACACAGCAATGTGTTAATCCCTCATCTGAAATCTTCAACCTACTGTCCTTAATCCATACGATCAGTTGTTCTCCACTATCACAAACAAATGCAAATGAAACACAGCTCCAATATTAATCTTTCCCAATATTCCCACTATGCTATTCCTTTTGAATGTGCGGATAATCATGATATGTCTTTTGCTCTAAAGTTGTGTCAGAATTACATCATCCCTATTTGTGACTACCGCAATTACTGGAAAACATGATCCAAGAATTTGTTTGTCTGCCCTTCCTCCAAGGTTTAAACAAATTTAAGTTGTAGAAATCTGTACATTTTATTCATTTCCACAATACAGTTTTAGATTAGAAAAACAGTTGTATTTAAGATTTTTGAAAATATTGTAAAATCATCCCATAACTTAATTTTTTCCTTCACTGTGGTAGTCACATTTCTATTTTTGATTTCTCAGTAAGAATTTCTACACATTTACACTTTATGTTGGTTTCTATGTTAAAAAGCCACAGAACAGGATTTAGTACATTGAATGAAATCCACAGTCATAATCTGTAATTTAAGATTTTCAATGTTTGTTACAAACCCCGCTCGAGGATCTAAAGACAGGTCCCTGGGAAACTTCAGCCTTTTGCTAACGAGTATAGTAGGGTATAACCCATTGAGTTTGGATACTTCAATAATCCTTTTTTCTGTGTCAGACCAGTAGAGGTTCTTTCCAATCCAATCCACAGCAAGTGCATTGGGGACAGCTGTGTTATGCACTACCTAACAAAACAAGAATTTTAAAAGTTAACAGTGTAAATGCCTAGAATAAGAACTGAGCAATTGGTTCTTGATTTTTACAGATATAGAATTCTATTTAAACATTAGAAATGGAATTTAGATAAGCATTAAACATAGAACAATTTATCCTAAAACAATTACTTACCTGTTTGTGAGTAACTGCATTATATGTAATCAGGCCCCTAGAAATTATATATGGGTTTAAGAAAGAGAACCAAAATAAAAAAACTGTTGGATGGCTGCAGTTTTTGATCATATTTTTGCTATAGGTCACTTGTCCTTTTAAAATCTGAGGCAAAAATAAATCTATCATACATGCATATATACATACAAACATGCATAATTATTGATATTATTTATCTTTAACAGGTTCTGGCAGAGATACTAATAGCATTCACCCTCTCCCAACTGCTCTGTCCCTATTTAAATTATCTACTACAATTAGAGAAAAAAACACAACCAAGGACATACACTAAGTGTTTCAGCCTAACCAAAGGGAAGTAAAGATATACTCATACATAGTTAGAAGCAAAAAAACACTAATGAGATTGTATAATTTATTTTATAATTCTTCTTTTCCTTTCCTTTCCTTAATGCTATAGATAGTAAAGATAAAAAGTGACAACATGAACATTTTCAGCAATCAATCTATACTGAATTACAAGGCCTTCCTTCTTTTCCCCAAATTTGGAAAAATTGGCATGGCTGAGTTTAAATGAAAATTAGTGAATTAGTAATCACAAGGGAAGATGCATTTTTTTGACCCTTTGTTACGACATGATTTAAAGCAGAAATGGGATAGTGGTGGCCAGGCAGTAGAGAACTGGTATCTTTTAAAAATATTAAAGTATTGTCAAAAATATAAAAGCAACTAAAAATTGGAAATGTCATAAAAAAAATGAACAAGTTTGAGTAGTGTAACTTCCACAGTTTTTATGTAAATTGTCAAATAATTAAATTACTGAAAAATAAATCTATCTGCTTCTCTGTTCTGTATCATATTCTGATACTTTATTGTCTAGTCCATCATTCCATAGAGCTATTTTGAATTGCCTGATTATATGGCATGGTATACACACATTTCAAGGTTCCATTAATATTTTCAAAACTGATTGTTCCTATCAAAAATTTCTGTATGGTACCATAGATGGCTACAAAAGAGTTAAAGCAATTAATGGGTCCTATCTACTTGAATTTTACCTTCTTTATAATACATTTTACTGCATATATACAGTGCAAATAATTTTATTTTAAAACTCAAGATAACATAGAAATGGTTCCAAATAGCTCATATCTCGAACGTGACATGTATTCAATTACGCTGCTGTCTAATCGGAATATTCATGATTTTACATGAATGCATTCAATAATTTCCATCTATAATAGGGTAATTTTAATAGTGCTGTAATTTCAATCTATAATCTAGTAATTAATTTTTTCAGTTACAAATTCTCAGGCTCAACTTTTTCTTTTACATAAATCAACACATTTGAATCTCAGGCACTAATCATTCAAGCTGAAAGCATCCATCCCATTTTCTAGGGTTCTGAATAAAGCTCTAAATTTTATTTACTCAATTTGATTTTTATCTTATCACAAGTAATAATGTTATAATGAAACATATAGATATAAAATCCTCATATTTCCTATTTAAAGTTTGTGCGAACTTACACTGTACAAATGTGAAATTCAAACCAACTGAATACATTCTATGAGTTGTATCATTACCATCAAATAACATTCTCCATTCAATTCAACCACACCAATAAATTATTCAAAAATCCCATCATTGTAATATCTAGTTACCTTAATATCACTTCCATTTAAAAACATTCTATTTATGCGGCTGCCATTGGGGCGGCTAGAATCAATCCAATAGATAAATTCTTCTCTGTAATCAAAGTCTATAGCAATAACATTGTTTAATCCCTAAAAGTAAAAAAGAATATGATTGAATAATAATTAATAGACATTGTTTTAAAATGTTTTAGTTCATAAAATCACTGTCTCCCTTTGAACCAACATAGTTATAGTTACTACAATGAATAGTGTTTGTGACCAATTCTTTTTAAACGCATTGCATGTTCACTCTTCCCCTACACCATGCATTTCAGATGTTGCATCATTTACTTGAAAATATTTCCAAGTAGGCAAAAACTTTTGGGATTGTTATAAATAATACTTTAAGTAAATAGCCAGTAAAGGGAAAGAAAAAGAAAATCCTGTTTTTGGAGACATAAGATGAAGGATTCTCACTTTGAGTTAATGTTAAATAAATATAAATTTGATGCCATTATTATTTGTTCTATAGAGTGACCAGAAAAGAGGGTATATCTAAATTGGTAAGACAGAAGAACCGTGAAGATTTAAGATGAGCCCTGGATAGCCATCTAATGAAAGTCAAAGAAGGTTTAGAAATTTTACTTTCTGCAAAAGCTTTTGTCTCAACAATGTAAATGTCCTTTTTCTCTTCTTCGTCATGCATCAAGTGGTTCCTTAGACAGAATGGTGCCATATCAGAATTTAAAAGCTACAAGCTTAGGTATTTGACCAAAGAGGAACTGGATAGTAACATCTTTTTATTCCTCATAGTGGAAATGTAAAGAAATGCCTCTCTTCAGACACACATTATGCATTTTTTATCACGCAATAAAACTGAACATGAAATCAACTGATGGATATCTATCTGTGCAGTACAGTTCTTTGTTTTGGCAGATCCATGGTTTAGTTGATTTGATTTGAGGATTGTATGTCAGGAACTGGGAATCTTCTTAGATGTCAAATTATTCAAATGAGTGTTTAGGGTTAGTTTAATTCTGACCTATTGTTAGCGCTCATAGATTTATTACCTCAATGGGCTAATAAAACTTGGATCAAGATTTCTATTGTGTTAACTAATTTTTAAGCCTTGAATGGTTTATTAATATATAAATTCTTGTGGACTTTATAGATTTATTAATATATAAATTATTATGTCAACTAAGTAATTGATAGTACAGACACATGGCAAAGCCTCAAGATGCCTTTGACATATTTGATGCAAACTTGCTCACAAAAATATTCACAGTAAAGTTGTAGTGAGTCTCAGATTGTTTTAGGGGTCACTTACGAGGAGTCCTATTGGTAAGAATTAGGGTCTTCAGGGAGATAGGTTTTTTGTGTGTGCTTTCGTTTGGCTTGGGGGAGAAGGGAAAGGAAGGATGGTAATTCCCACCTCTGAGTTCAGTGTCCATATTCGTTCTGAAAATTTAGAATTTGATAATAATAATACTACATTAGATTTATAATTTACTTCTAAGACTCAGGTGAAGGCTAAATTATTACTGTTCAGATCTTACTTCTTTCCAATCAACTCCGAGACTAGGATAGTCTATGTATAGAAGTTAGAAAAGATTATCGCAAATCCTGATTTTTTTCCCCCTTCTTTCAGCAGTGTTAAATTCTTGTGGTGTTGGTGTTAAAATCATAGATTCAGATTTGCTTTTATTTGACTTGATATGAGCAATTTCATCTTCTTCAGCTCCAGATTACAAAGTTTACCTGAAATCGCCTAACCACACTGTACTGAATGCCATTGGTCATAAACAAGAAACACAACATGACTGTGTAAATTCCTTGCTACATCCAGGTGAATAAATGTAAATATACTTCTTACTACCATCATCAATCAAGAATAATGACAAGAAGTGCTAAAAAAAAAAAAGAATATTCAGTTGCAGATTTGAAAGATTCATTAAATATTCATCACAAGCTTAAGACCAGAGGACTCCTTAACTAAATGTACTTAAGCATACATATCTAGGAAGTTATTTATGCAAAATCAAATTTCAAAATATAAACTGAATATATTCCAAGGTCTTTACAGGGTATAATAAATTCATTTCAGTAGTAGTCTACAATATCCTTTCTGTTCAAATAATTTTTTCACCAGAGGAATAATGTAAATGGGCTAGGGTTCCATGATGGCCTGGCAATTCAAATGAATAAAGAAGAGCTTTACAGAGAAGGGACTGAGAGAAACTTGAACAAAGATTTACCTACAATCCCCAGTCATGACAGAATTATCCTATTCCTTTCTTTACAATAATCAACTTAGATGATGAAAATCCAATTCCAAATTTAGCATGTCAACTAGAATAAATTAAAGCTGTAAATGCAGAGGAATTGAAACTCTGAATTCTAACATATCTATCTAGCCAAGCTAGTTATTTTTCCACAGCTATACCCTTAATCCCCATGGAAAACAGTGCAATGCTCTCTTTGCAGAATCATATGCAAGGAACATTAAAACAGCCAATGGCATGGGCAAAATAATGTCTAAAAACCAGAGTTATCCCAGTGGCTTCAGAGCTGAAGTTGGTTTCATCCACATCCTATTTGCTTCATTCATTTCTGTAGCTGAAGCTTTGTACCCTTTGGTTCAAGCTGAGATTAATTTAAGAAATTGTATTTTGTTTCTCAATTCAATTTTACCAAAAGAAAAAGGCCACTTTATTACAGTATTTTATCTAAATCTAGTATATGAATTTAAGTTATAGGTGGCTTCCTACAACTATATTTTAGAACATATAGGGTGAAAAAAAAATCTCCCCATTGTAATAATTTGATGGTATAAAGTTTCATGAGAAAGATACTGACCATAACAAAGAGAATAATATTCAGGATATTAAGGTGAATCATTCCTAATCACGTACACCCAAGATTCCCAAATAATTAAGGTGAGGATATTGTCTTTTCATTTCTTTTGACTGAGAGAAAATGTGGAGAGAGAATTATTTCTGTTTTCTACTTCATTCTGCATATATACAGACAGAAATTTCTAAGGGGAAAAAATGTTTCTATTATCTAGAACTCCTTGAAAATTTTTATAACATTATGATAAAATTGTGGTTAAAAATGTTTCATCCCACCAGTTCCTGGACCTGCCATGGGAATGAGGAAGGAGATATCTAAGCTGGCCTGTGCATACAGTAAAACAACAAAATTGGACTGGATCTATACTGTTGGAACTCAACCAAGAATTTGGAGAAGTGAAAATTGTAGCGCTCCAAAGTCTTACAACTACAAACTATTTATTGTTAAAAGAACATATGGCATGTGAACAGTCCCCAGGAATGGGTTGTTTTAATTTGTCTGATTTCTCTCAGACTGTTCAAGTTCATTTGGACAATATCCACCATATCATAGATAAGTTTTCACAAATGCCTAAGGTGCCTAACTGGTTTTCTTGGTTTCACTGCAGATGGCTGGTAATTACAGATATGCTTTGGTTATGTAACTATACTCCTATTATGTTAATGTGTGTGTGCAATTTAAGTAGTAGCTTAAAACCTATACATGCTGAAGTTACTCTACAAGAAGATATATCAAAGAAATAATCAATCTTCCCATGTTTTCTTCCGCCTGCTACTTCTATAGCTTTTCTTCTTCCTTCCTAATTGCAACCCTTAAATAGAATTCGTGCCTCATATCAAATTTACCGAGTATCATAATTCTTCCAAGTGGTAAAGATACCTCAAGACAAATGCTGGGCATAGAAGCCACAGGGCATAAATATGCAAAGAAGTAAAAAGCTAACTTTTTCAAACAATAAGGCTTCTCTCTCACTTACCAACTTCACATTTCCCTGTATGGCCCCGGAAGATGACTGGTTAGCCAGAGACGGGTAAGATTCCTCAAGGGAGGAACAACCTAAGACAGGCACAGTCGCAGGGGGGCCATCAGGTGAGAAATTGGGGATCAACAGAGGTGAGGCTTAGAACCTCACCCCCCCTGTTCTGAGAGAAATCTTCTGCATCCGTGGATGTTTTATTGCCCTTGTCTAGCTTGGATTAACACATAGTCTACAGGCACACACCTGATCATCTACATTTGCTCTCTTACAACACTAAACTATGTTTTCTACCTTTATCTTGTATCTACCTACCACTTCAGCATTTTATTAAAAATAATAATAATAAAGAGAGAAATGTGGTATCCACATATAAATCAAGTATAAAAACCAAATGAGTATTCATATTTGAACTGACTGTTTAGAGTTCATAATGCATGAGCAAAACCGAAAGTTTCTGTGATGACTGCCCTTGTACTGTTCACTATGTAACTTATTCATTATGTAAGAATTTGTTCTACATGTAAAAACTTGTTTGTTATGCCTCAGAAGATTGGAGACTGACAAAAATTAGGCTTGGGGTGGAATAATGATTGTGCATTGAGCATTGACTCCCCTATACAGAATTTTATTGTCGTTAACAACCATTTGATCAATAAATATGAGAGATGCCCTCACAAAAAAAAAAAAAAAAAAAAAAAAAAAAAAGGACAGACTTCCAATGGTAAAATAAATTAGTAACCGGGATGTAAGGTATAGCATAAGGAATATAGTCAAGATATTGTAACAGCCTGGTAGGGTGATAGCTGGAACCTAGAATTATGTATATAAATGTTCTACCACTGTGTTGTACACTTGAAACTCATGTAATGTAATACTGTGTGTCAACTACCCTTCAATAAAAAATAATAATTAAAAAAAAAAAAAAAATGTTTCCTGACATACATGAGGTATTCCAGTCTGCAGGCAAAACTGGATGTAAGCTTGTCTTTATTTTGGCGGGGGTCTTAATTTCCTTACTCAGTGGTCACATTAACAAATGTTTTCCAAAGACACCATATTCAGAGTCCTCATGAGCTTTCTCATATTCCTCATTCCTTCTTCATTTCCATAAACACTACACTCAAAAAACTATCTGAAATTCATCCCCGCTGAGGTACTAGTGATTGGCAGTAGTCTAAAATGATACCACTAAGGAAAAAAGTGCTATCTGAAAGTATTTATTAAAGGGGTTTGGTTATATGAAATACATTTAAATGATGCATAGAGGAAAAAATCATTTTGCTCTACTAAGAACAATCTCTGATAACATTAGCCATGAAAGACAACAAAAGCAGACAAATACCAGCAGAAATGTCTTGAACCACAAGGTTAGAAAAGAAGCAAGTTGCTGTCACTGAAACTCTGTTACAGTTCTTTCATGAAGTCAACAGTGTTGCTATATTAGTTAAATGTGTGGTTCAGCTGAGCTTATAAATAGAATATCCCAAAGAGAGAAATTTCTCCCTTTAAGATAATAGTCTAAAAAGAAGAAATGCTAAAATCAAACACACAAAAACAATCTAGTCAAGAGAAAATTACCAGGTCCCTCTTCCAGAGACCATACAGGGAAATCAATGGCTGGCTCACTTAATTTTGAAGGTGTAAAGAGGCTTATGGGGAGTATGGAGACCTACTCCAAGAGAAATAGATTATTTTAAATATTTTGTAACTTTGATATCAGTTTAAAATCAGCACAGGAAAAAAAAAAGAATTAAGTTAAATAATACAGAAAAATATTTGGCAGCAAAAAATGTTTCCATTACAAAGCAGTTATATACACTTACTTTTCTCCCTAAGGACATTTCTCTTATATTATCCATGTCTTAAAGAGAGAGTTGTCCAATCCTTCTATTGAAATAATTTTTCTTTAGTTTTTATAAGCAATATGGAAATATTTTATATTTTACCTTATTTCCTCAGGGTTCACAATTAGAGAGAAGGCAGTAACGATAAGAGACGATATTGCTGGCACACTCCACACTCAAGATCAAGAACCCAAACTTCATGCTCGTGAATAAGGCACATACACATGTGGTAAGCACATGGCAAGTCTGGGAACTCCAGTGAACTCGGAGCATGGACACCGTGCCAAGGAGGCAGCGGCTACACAGTTTGGATTGTAGCCTCTCACGGATGTGATCCCGCACTCCTACAACTCCTTACTTTTTCATGAGTAGCCAGAAACCTACATTTTCATGTGGAATTTTCATTTTCGATCTGTGACTTAGAGAAAAGCTAGAAAAGCCAACTGTCAGGAGTCAATATCACACTTACTAATAACTGTTTGAACTAAAACAAGACAAAATTCTTAAGCAAAATGAATGAAACTCTAACAACAGCAGTAGATGATTCCATCAGTGGGTGACAACAATAATTTTAGTTTAGGTATTCTTTATGTTACTGAAAAATTGCCTTCTTTTGTCTAAGGCTGGAATAAACATATTACAAGAACAGGAAATATTTTTACTTCTGGCACACTTGTTCTAAACAGTGCTTTCACATATTCATGTCACTACTACATAGTTTGGGGCAAAGAAAATTTGGAGCAGAAGAGATACAAACTAAATCTTTCCAAGAAGCTATTTTTCCTGACAACTAAAAATATGCTGTAACTAACTGTCTGTGATTTCCTCAGTCCATGGAGTCATCAGTCTGGTTTTAATGATTTGCTTGTATGCTATTTCCACTGTGGATTGGGAGGGAAAAAAAAATTGAGGTGAGCAATGCAGTTTTCTATCCTGCCATAAAATGGAAATTATACCTCTCTATTGCAAATAACATATAAATAAATTCTGATAATAGGACTCAAGTATCAGAACATATCAGCCCAGACTCTCTTGAAGTGGATGAGCTGAGGGATGAAGAGGGTGAGACCGAAAATATGTACCTCATGACCTTTTAACTGTGGCTGAGCTAGTCACACTTTTGCTCCTTTGATAATTATAAATTTTAAAATCTAGGGATCATCAATCCATCAATTTTATTTGCTGATTCTATAAATAGGCAATTCTAGAAATGATATTTTTACAACTCAAGAGAGAATAAAACAATTTAGGTAATGCACAAAACACCTCAAAAAATAAGCTTATGCTTTCCCTAATTTAGCTATTGAGACAATTTTGCCTTGCATTAATTGCAATTTGCCTCTTTTACTTTTTTGATATGGTGTGATATATCAACTCGGGAGCATCATCTGAACAATTTAAAAAAATGGTAATATTATATACATACACGCATGTATCTATGATTAAACATTTCATAAACTTAAATTTAGATATTTTTTATAGCTCTAATGCATATCTGGAGTGCCAATATTAAATGTCATAAAATAATTCATGGGACTATCATACCTGTTTTAAAAGTGTGTAGTTGGAGCCATCGGTGCTAATTTTCCTTATTTCATGGTGATCAGCAAGAATTAGAAAAGGTTCTTCATCTAAATAGCAAGCCAAAAATACATATTAGACTTTTACAAGTATGGTTTTCAACTCTGCTTAGTTTCAGTTTAGTTTCTGCAGCAATATGAATTCAAATTCAGTGCCCTCTGGGAGATGAATAGTTAAAAAATTTATAGTGTGCACCTTAGTTGATAATAAAATGAAGACAGCAGTTCCCCGGGCACTAAAGAAAATCTACAAAATTCTAAATGCCTCCCTCTTTTTCCCTCAATTTTCTTGAACATTAAACTATTTTATTTATTTGGAATTTGTGGAAAGTATCTGCTGTTATATCTGATATTTTTAATAAATTTCAGAAAAGGATAAGCTACTCTCCTATCTTAGAAAGGTACAGTCCAGCCAAACATACATATAGTCAGAAAATTATTTCTTGACAATCAAATAACCAGGTTATGCTTTCAGAACGACTCTGGTGAAAGCCAGGAGTATCATTGCCTACATACAATTTTTTCATCTGCCTGACAACTTCTCTTAAATAATTTCTGAGCTCCAGGTTCTATAACCTTTGTTTATCAATTTTACCTTTCCTCATGAATCTGATTTGTTTAACCCTTTAATAGTCTTTATTTCCTTTTTATGGTGTGTCCAATATGTTTTAGTGTCTCACTTGTTCTAGAATCTAGGTAAGATAATAATAAGAACCTAACTATGCTCAATATATATAAAGATCCTCTAGACTTTTAGATTGTTTTTCTCTTCAGAAATCATTTGCAAAAGTATAATGGATACTTAAATAAAATATATGCAAAACTTTTTATATAGTATATTTATTTGCATACATATCTGAATAATTTGAAGTCAATTTGACCACATTCTTGATTGTTATTATCCTAGGTCAATTCAGTAAAAATCTTGCTCAGTTATTCCAAATATATTTGTTTCTAAGATATATTCATTTACTTAGTTGCCAGGTAAGCAAATTTAATGTCAGCAATAATTAGTAAAAGTCAATTAAACAGGTAGTCACTCTATGTAATTTAAAGTGGATTTTATTGTAAATCATTTTACACAGTTATTATCCTGTTTGTTTATAGTCAAAATTATTACTTTCTTCCTCTTATCCTTTAGTTTCACAGCAAACATATAACATATGGGATACTATATGTTTTAGTGTACTCTATGTCAGGGATTAGAAATGTGTGTCACACATGCTAGACAGACATCCCTTCCATCAGTGATGGCAGCACCCCAAATCAATCATTCCAGTCTCCCTGTTGGCTAAACTGAGACTTAGAATACTACTTAAGAGAATCACTTCTAAAGTTAAAGGTGCCTTGCCATCTCTGTGAATATAGTTTTACATTTGTAAATATAAAATTAGTCAGTTATGTTCTACCTCAATATTTAAGTAGTTCTGTTCTTTACAACTTAAATGTAAGACCTGGAATCATAAAAATCCTAGAAGAAAACAGGGAGAAAAAGCTCCTTGACATACATCTTGGTAATGATTTTTTGGATATTATGTGAAAAGCACAATCAATAAAGGCAAAAATAAATAAAGGGGGCTATACAAAACTAAAAAGTTTCTGTGCAGAAAAAGAAACAGTCAACATAATGAAACCTACAGACTGGGAGAAAATATTTTTAAACCATATAGCTGATAAGAGTTCAATATCCAAAATATATAAAGAACTCATACAAACAAACAATTTTTAAAAAACTATACAATCATCTAAAAATTGCCAGAGGAACATACAAATACCAACAAGTATGTGAAAAGATGCTCGACATCACTAATTATCACATAAATATAAATCAAAAACACAGTGAGACAGCACCTCATATCTCTTAGAATGACTGTCATCAAAAGACCAGAGATAACAAGTGCTGGTGAGGATGTGGAAAAAGGGAACCCTTGTACATTGTTGGTGAGAATGTAAATTTGTAGAGCCACTATGGAAAAGAGTATAAAGTTTCCTAATAAAACTAAAAATAGAACTACAATATGATCCAGCCATCTCACTTCTGGGTATATATCAAAAGGAATGGAAACAGGATATCAAAGATACATCCATAGTCTCATGTTTATTATGGCATTACTCACAATAGCCAAGATATGAAAACAGCCTAAGTGTCATCAACAGATGAATATATAAAGAAGATGTGGTGTGTGTGTGCACACATGCAACGGTATATTATTAAGCCCTGAGAAAAAATGAACTCCTGCCTTTTGTGACAACATGGATGGTCACTGACAACATTATACTAAATAAATAAGTCAGACAGAGAAAGACAAATGCTATATGATATCACTAATATCTGGAATCTAAAAAGGCCATAGTCATAGAAACAGAGTAAAATGGTAGTGACCAGAGCCTGAGAGGTGGAGGAAGTAGGGAGATGTTTGTTAAAGAGTACAAGCTTCCAGTTAGGTGAGTACGTTCTGGGATCTAATGCGCAGCATTGTGATTACAGATAATGATACTGTATTACATATTTGAAAGTTACTAAGAGAGATATTAAATATTCTTACCAAAAAAAAAATGGTAATACATTAAGTGATGACAGTGTCAGCTAACACGGGGCAGTAAGCATATTGTAATACGTAAGTGTATCAAATCAGCACATTGTACAGCTTGAAGTTACACATTTTACAAGTCTGTTTTATTTCAATGAGGTGGAAAAAATCTAGCCTCTTTGCAAAAGATTCACACTTCAGGAACACATTTTTTGTATCAAAATTACTATTTCCTGATTATTACTGCTAATGGCAAACAATTACATCATAGATACATGATATAAAAAGACCTAAACTATAATCAATAGTATTTCTTTCCTTTTTACAATCCTTTAGGAAAAGTTTAAAGTTATGGAAACATTGACTGGTTTTGAGATTTTATTTCTTCTTCTTATCCCATATCACTAAATGCATGATGTAGCAAATAGTGCACAGACCAAATGCAGGTAGTTTAGAAAATAAAACAAATGGCTGCAAATAATATACACATTGGTTCAGAGATGAATATTTCAAGAATAAGTAAAAGTGAATGAAAAATTGAAAAGAGTTATTTTTGCTCTCCATAAAGTGCAAAGGTCTGACCAGTTAAAAAACTAATTTTAAAATTCCTATTCCTCTTATTTATTGCATGAAATTAGATGTCACCAACACATATATAGTTAAGAACCTGGCAATACTATTTTATTCACTATACTCAAAAGCAAAGTAAGGGGGATATAGACACATTATGTACCATATTTTGCCCATTTGAATGGCCATTAATATATACTGCTTTGTATCATTTCAGTATGAATGACTTCCTTCCCTAATGGAATACAATATTTTTAAAATTATCAGCCATGTTTTATTTAATTTTCTAATCCACAAAGTCAAACATACTACTTAAACAGAAATTTAATATTTATTGAATCACTTTTGGAAATCAGTCCTTTAAAGCTGATTTACTGTTGTCATCATTATTATTACAAGTACTATTGACCTGTTGTTCTCCCTGATGTATATAAATGAGTGCATATTGTGTAGGGGAGAAGGAAAAACTATTACAACACATAACAAACGGCTCTTTAATGGTCTTTGCCAAACCTGCACCTAAGAATTACCTATATGATTCATCAGGAAGCAATGCTAGAGACAGTTCCTTTTCCCTGTGCACACTTTCAAAATCTAGAAAACACTTAATAATTCACAAGACCATAATGCAATTTTATTACAAACGGAGCATTTTGTGAACAGCACACAAAAATCAAAGTGGCAGATTCCCATATCAAAATAAATAGGGAAGAATTTTAACCTCTCGGAAACAGCAAGTAGGAGTGAATTCAGGAAGAATGGCTATAAAATTCAGGATCCATTTGTGTAACTGAGGTTGGCTTAGTGAACAAGTTCAGTTTGGTACCTGAGAGTGATGTGCAGCCATTTGGGTTATCAGGGTGTATTTCATACCCATCTGTACAGAGGCACTTGTAAGTCCCATAGGTATTGATGCATTGCTGGCTACATGGAAAGCCTGAAAAGCACTCATCAATGTCTACACATGTTTTAGCATCATCCTTCAGTTGGAATCCAGGCCAGCATTTGCACTGGAGAATAAGAAACAAGCATAATCAATTCACATCATCATTACTGTCTTTTCCTATCGAATATCTTTAGCATGATTCAAGCAAGAACAGCACTTAAGAATAGGTAATGTCAAGTCTTTCTGTCCCTCAGCAATTAAACTTTAATAAGAATTTCATAAATTAAGTAAAGTTATAGTTAAAAAAGGATTCTTCATTTGATCATCTGAGGTTGGCAAGATTACAAAGTTAACTGACATCACCAAAGCTGAATGGCTAGAGAATGGCAAAGAAAACAGAACTAAATAGTCAACTTATTTTATTCTTTTTCAACTGCATTTATATTGTCTTTTAACAGGACTTTTAGAAGACTTTAATACTCATAAGAATTAACCCTGTGTAGAGCTTTGAAGATTATTATGCTGTCAGAGTAAGTTATGGTCGTATGTTGTCACATGTTATTTCATTAGAGCCTTACAGAAGTCTATGATGTACATATTATCCTTAGCTAACTGATGAGAGATCTAGAGGCACAGGTGAAGTTGCCTAATAAAGCCAATAGGAGAGCTAAGGCTGTACCACAAAGTAAGGCTCAGTTAATAATTATTGACTGGATCTGACTTCAAAACCAGACATGTTGATGTTGTCAGGAGAAATAATAATATTAACATAGCTTTCCCACCATAAATAAATCAGTTTGTATCATAAAATATTTTCATAAAATATTTTCTTCAACATCTCTGTTATGTTCTATATTACTCTTTGATGACAATATGCAATATTTACTAACTGGCATGTCAATTCTGAGCATAACGTCATGAAATATACATATTTGCATTCCCAAAATAACTAGGTGGTGTGATTGGTCACTGTCTTTCAGTTGCATATTCAGTTCCTGACAAGTAGCCTATGGGTATTATTATTATAGAAGATGAATCTATAATTGGCCAGATGATTATGATCATATAAACCTTTATCAAGTCTATTCAGGAATTTGTGAGTATTGAATTAAGTTGGGACTCTTAAGTTGTTAAGAGTAACTAGTACTCATAAGTTATTTATAATGAACATTTCATAATCTAGATCATTTATTTGAGGGCAAAAGTGATGGCAGAGCTTTGTACCTATTTGGATATATACATCCATATAATATGCAACTATTAAATAATCAGCAAGCTATTTGTTAAGGCGTAGATTTTTTTTTATTATAAAAGATGTTCATTATTTGGAAGGTAAGCAACACCAACTTCAAATGAAAATGTTGAAAAGATAAATACCTTTTCCTAAATCCTTTTACAAGGAATGAAAACTTTCAAGCTCATCTTTCCTCATTAACAATTTATACCGGTATTTATCTAATAATCCTCAGTAATTCTAAGAAGTTTTTAAATCTCCAGAACCCACCAGCAAGCCAGCCAATCAAAGCAAATGCAACTGAATTTCCCAAACTCTCCTCATCAAACCCTCCTCTTCCCCATGTCTCCTGTCTGTGACATTATTACTTGTCTTGAGAAGGCTTATCCTGCTGCCTGATTTAGGAATTCAGGAGAATTGGTGCTTTGCTATGGCAAAAAAAGAGAAACTGATAGGATACAAAAACTTATCATTCAAAGGACTGGAAATTAGATCATGTGATCATGTGCTCAGGAAGCCAGAGGACCTCCAGGCATAGAGCAGTGTTGAATTCAAGGGGAACTTCACGACATGTGAAAGGAAATATTATAGAAATTATTGAATTCTTCTCAAAGAGTATTATAAAAAGAAGTAAACAGCGTCTCAATTATAATGGGATTTCTGAAAATCACTTCAAATGGCTAATGTCAGGCTTATAAAACCACTATATCAAATAGCATAGATGAAATACATTTATAGAAAATTAATTTATTGAGGATAAAGTTGGTAAAAGTTACCAAATGTAATATATATTTCTGTAAACATATGAAATCAGGATATTTAAGGTTTATAATTTTTTTTAAATATTGTTGATTGAAAAGATTGTTGATTGAAAGAGATTTTTTAAAATACATTTTCCTCCCCAAAACATTAACCTTATTTTAACAAAAACATTTTTCCTCATAAATAATCAAAAGGAATCTGTGGGAAATTCTACCAGCATCATAAATGTAATGAAAGATAATAGTAATTTGCATCTTCAAAGATAAAAGATGGAAGATCATCTATATTTAACAGAAAACAAGTTTAAATTTTTCTCACCTTCATTTAAAGAGAAAGACAATTTTTATGAAAGTGAGATTTATATATATCCAATGTCATACTAATTTTCCTCCTCATCAAGAACTATTTCAAATATCCCTGATTTGTATTAGTTTTTACATAGGGTAATTTAGCTACCAGAAATAAATAGAGCTACCCAAACTTTTCCTATTACTTTCAGGAAAATCTCTTTGCAGCTCTGTAAGTAACATATTTTAATTGGACAAATATTGTTTTATTTTGACTATATGCATTAAAACTTACTTCTCTCTCAGAAGTACATTTACATTTACATGGCAAATGATCCTTCCCATCAAAATAAGATTCTTGCTTTAGTAAATATTTTTCCTCCCTTCTGAATAGCTAGATACAATTAAATTTTTTACAGCAAACATGCAAATTGTTCACAGTCCATAAGGTCCAAATTTTGCTTTTGTAAGCAATTTTCATTCTATTGCAGAATTTGGAGGAGGATTTCCTGCTACCTACGTTCAGCTGGTATTGTAAAGAGAAGTAGGTTACTGGGAAATTTTCCCCTTTCATTGGAAAAGAGTAACCTGTTAGCTGACTTGTTTTCCCCCCAAAATAGAAAAGATATAACTCTAGAACATTAGATATATAAATTTTATAAATATGTATATAAAAAATTTTTTCTGCTTATGTATTTCATATATATATATATACACACACACACACACACACACACACACACACACATATACACACACATATATATAATCTCAGCACAATATGTAAAATATTTGCTTGGGATCTTTGTTTCAATCTTCTTATTTATGATTCTAGTCTTAGCATCTTGAACTTTTATAGTGGTCTTGTTTTCCCCAAAAGATATTTTATGTTATTCACTAATTTTGACATATATACATATTCAGTGACACTTTCCAAAGCAATTCTCTCAGTTATCATACACAATCAAATAATCAAAGAAGACATTGTCTATTTTAATGAGGACCTTCACTTCATTCTATGACTCTTTCAGAAAAGTCAAAGTCAAAGTAGTAGTATTTTAAAGGTATCAATAAACAAGTATTTCTGTGTGAGAAGTCTTGTAAAGTAATTAACATAGTATAAAGTAATCATAAAATAGTATGACTTAACATAGTTTTCTATTTACTTCTACCACAGTAGTTTTCCAAATATGGTATTTCTGGTAACTAAGGACTTCTTTATGAAGACGTTTAAAAATATTAAACCTCATTTTGAATGTTATATCAAAAGGTGACCACTGGTATTCTATAGTTTTTAGATTTTACCACTTAGATTGTTATGACAGATTTTAAATACACACAGCTGAACACAAATCATCTTTTAAATACAAATTTTAGATATTTAAAACTTTTTAAATTTAAATATTTTAAAATTTAAATTTTAGATATACATATTCCATGACATATGTACTAGATATATTGACTTTTAAAAATGTATTTATCATACAGAATAGAACTAAAGAGTTATTTATAAACTTGACTTGAAATTTTAACCAGTTAGCTCTAATAATTCTATGATACATACCCTGATTTTTAAGGAAATAGTTCTATATTGATTGTACATAAGTCACTAAAAACACTTTCCTACTTTATTGGATTTCAAAATATTTACTGCCAAAATTAATTATTTGATATATAATCATCTCATTAAGAGCTATCTTTGCTTATTTGTCATTTCCTTTTACCTATAATAAGTGTTTGAGAATGAGTGTTTAAGCCTTTAAATTTAACCAGTTCTTCTTAATACAATATTGGGTGTACAACATTTTTTTTTTTTACAAATGTAGCTTTCTTATTATTTCATTTTTATCTCTATTTTTAAACAGGGGAAAACGATTATTATAGTTCTTAGGTTATATCTATATACAGTAAAATTCTGGTTAATGTAGTTAAATTAATCATACCAGAAATTCAGAAATTAAAAGTGACAAAGTGGTTGTTTGGCTGAATTTACTATTGAATAGAACTGGATTGTCATAGAATGTCAAGGCTGGAAGAGAAAATGTCCCAATATCTTTGCAATACACACATGTTTTTTTCTCTAGCATCCTTTGAAGACATTTAGCCACAGCTAAAACCCCTTAACTTGTGAGAAATTAGACAGTTTATTCCAGAGTTCTTAGAACGGTCTTCCTTATATTGAACAGAATCTGCCTCCTAACTCTAATCTTTGAAAGAATTCATACTAGGTATACATAATAGGTATACCTATTCCAGTACTTCATATATTTAAACACAGTTAACAAGCCATTTTTGCTCCAGGCAGCACTTCTCTCAAGGTGTGTGTGTGTCCAGGACTCTCATGCCTCTGGATGCACAAATTTGTACACACTACAATTCATCAAGGTTCATCTTTAAGTGCCATGTCCATATATGCACAGTACCTCAGGGCCATTCTGATCAGTGAGGAATTCAGTAGAATACAATCTAATTTCTGTAATGGTCCTAAATGGCATTAGATGGCCTTTGTGTTTTATAGTAGCCATGCCCTCTTGCTGATTCATACAGAGCTAGTGCTCAGTAAAAAAATACCAATTTTCCAATGAATTGCTCTTCCTGAGATGTTCCACACTTATATAATCAATTTTAACTTAATACACAACTTTAAGGTTACTATGGTATTCATTTGCATCCTCTATTCCAACATGAATTAGTAGATGTTTTTAAAAGCTATTTCTGTCAATCAATTTTATCAGTGAATCACCCTCTTTAGGAAAATGGTATGAACAAAAAGCAAACAGGATGCTAGGCATGACTTATTTGTAGTGTACTTGCACTGAGCCCTAATAATTCATGTGTTCTGTTTTTTTCTTCCTACTTATAGAAAAATATGGTAAATTCCAGTGTTGTGGTAAATAAATGATTAGACCATTTCATTTCAACGACTAATGAAATGAGGGACAATGAGAAAGAAATAGGAATTTAAGAGTCGCATTCATATTTCTGCAGCTAATAACACAGAAGTACATCCCTAAACGCCCTTGCTTATTTTTTCTTTATAGTCAGCCTATATTGAAAACACTTTGATTTTTTTTTTTGTCTTTCTGAGTGTGTTTTCACAATTTTTGTACCACACTATTGCTATGGTTTGGTAATGCAGATACTTCACATATAAGTAGCTTTATCTAACAATATTGTGATACCTTTTAAGTTTTACAGCTATATTGTATTAAATAGTTTTCATTATCTCACAACCTAATGTATCATATGATCTGCTATTTTTGATGAGTGCCTACCTTGTAGCTCACTGGAAGGTCCTGACAATCTTGTGAACATCCACTGACTTTCTTACTCAAACACTCATTTATATGGCAGTTTCTCTCATCTGAGCCATCACCACAGTCATCCTTATTGTCACAAAGACCTCCACTGGGAATGCACCTGCCATTTTTGCACATAAAAAATGAACTGTTGCATGACTGTTCTGAAAAAAGAAAATAAAACAAATGGAACATAAAGGGCATGCCATTGTTTTATACTACAATTGTTGAAAACATTCTAAAATATGGCAACTTATCTGTCAAAAATCATAGTAAATATATGCACATATAAAATGCTCTATATTCAGTGTAATATTTTTGTATATAAAAGAGAAAACCAAGGGCACACTGCACTTTCATGTACCATACTTATTGCAAATCTTGTTTTGTCATGAAATTAATGATCAAAATAAGCATCTATAGTGAAATTAATGGTGTATTTCTGTCTTCATCTATACAGTAAAGAATGAGTTCAAAAGTGTAATGATAGTTCAACATTTCCCTCAAGCCAATAGGTCTCTGAGAAATTACATGTCACTAAAATTAAGAATCTAGAATAGGTAGATA
Source organism: Manis pentadactyla (assembly GCF_030020395.1). Classification (NCBI taxonomy): domain Eukaryota; kingdom Metazoa; phylum Chordata; class Mammalia; order Pholidota; family Manidae; genus Manis; species Manis pentadactyla. The sequence goes on along the minus strand of NC_080026.1, from coordinate 29,785,385 downwards.
TTTCTAAATTATTTTTCTTCCTGGAACTATAACATTGACATTTTTAAGTCAGAGCATAAAAAGGACATTTGTGGTGAATAATAGTTGTCCCAAATATAGCTATGGAAAAGAGTTCAGGTATTGTAGTTACTTATAACCTGATGACTTGAACATTACTCATTATCATACATGGTAGAAGAAAGTAAAGTACATGAGAAAAGAGTAATAGGGTTTATTCTAGAATATATGACTATGTATTCAGTCTTTCAAATAGTGAAGTGATAAATAGATCAAGTTCAGCTATGTTATATATTTCTGTTCAAATGATATGCAATTTATTCCATTTTGCTGAAGTATGAATAATACAGACTTTTTCTCAGTAAATCTCAACTTCTTTTATGTTTGACTTTTCAAATAGGTCCATACAGGGAAATTATCTTCACATAAAATAATATACTAAGAAACAAGGACATTTTGAAGGGGCCAGGGTGATGGGTCCATCAGATTCATTGCCTCAAATCTTCACATTTTTGGCAGAACTTTAAATTTCTAAAGCAAAGCTTTAAAGCATAATTGATTACCAGGGTGCTGCAGAGTACCATGAGAAAACTCACATTTAACTATTTGCATTTCCTTTCACTGTATACCATGTGAGCCTGAAAATTAGAGTCACAGTTTTGGCATTAAAAAGACACAAATTTTGGAATAAATACATGATATATCTTCTATACCTGCACTTTTGCACCTAGGGTTTAAAGGTGCTTCGTCAGAATGGTCAGGGCAATCGAAGTCTCCATCACACTGCCACTGAGCATTTAAAAGACATCGTCCATCAGCACAACTAAATTCTTCTGCATTACACTCTCGATATCCTACACACAGAGAAATAAACATTCTAATTCATATAACAAATACTCACTAAAACTTCATCCCTAATGTACAATATACCTAATTAAACATAGGGTTACCCATGCTTCCTATGGGAAATATTTCCCATTTCTTTATGGGACAATGTTCATACCTGCAAGAGATAGCATGTGTCGTTGGGAAATAAGATTAAGGTCCAGAAAATAAAGCTGGAAACACAGCAGTCATTGTAGCTATGTAAGGAAACAAGAATGCAGCACTCAAGTATACCTTCTCTGTTCACCTATCATCTATTCTAAAGATTTCCATTACAATAGAAAACAAAACTGAAAGCTATTGGAAATGTTTTCCAAGTCTAAGCTTGGTTAGATAAAGTAACAGAACATACGGATGAACTGAATCTGAGTTAGAATGATAATTCCCAGAAGCTATAATGTCATGTTTATGTTTGGGAAGCAGCATTCAAAGTGTAAGAAATTGTTAAAATGAAAAAAATTAAGTCACCTTATAGGGTAATAAGCACAAAACTATTTTAATTACCTTATATACTGATTCTTAATGGCATTAAAATATTCAAATCACAGTATCAATGCCTCAGTTGTTAATATTCATATCTATGTCTGTTTGTAAGTAAAACTCACTAGATTTTGAATATCAGGAAACTTTAGACTAGATTTTTTCCTATGTTTGTAAATCATGATTTCTATTAGATATTTTCTGGTAAATCTGGGCAAATATTCTACTTTTGAAGAGAAGGAGTGATATTTTTATGGTTTAAAAATAAACTCTAAAAGAAAAAAAATTCACAATAATTATTGAATGGAGATATTTTATACTGAATGGAAAAACTAGATAGTTCTGAAATATCTCCAATTTCCCTAGTATTTCTTCTCTCTCTCTCTTTCACCAGCTCCTTCTCCTCTGTCAATACATACATTCAAGTCTCTTCCCATCTAATAACTATAAAAATCCATCTACATAACTTAGCAAAACAATTCTCCTCTTTCCTACTAACCAATCTTAACTTTCCCCTACCTCTACTTCATCTTTGACTCATTAACATCTCATTTCTGCATCACCTACCTTCTGAAATTCCTCTAATAGCTAACAAATATCAAATAACAAGTGTCAAATTCAAAGACATTTAAAGTCTCAGAATCCCCTCGAGGTCACTTTCCGGCAGCATTTGATGGTGTTGACCACACTTGGAAGTAGTTCCTTGGCTTAATATTCATAATATTTTATTCTCACAATATACATAACAATGTTCTCACCCAGGCTCTTTTACTTTGCTTTTGCTGTTCCCTTTTTTTCCTCTCTCTCTGCATGAAATCACCTTCTGTTCCAGCCTAACATGTTGCAGGTGAAGCCTTAACTTCAATCTCCAGTCTATCACGTTCCTCTTTTCCTTTCTGCAGCATTGGGTGTTCTCATTTTTTGTCAGATTTTGAATATCACCTTTATGCTGATGGCCACCAAATTAATATTCTTTGTCCTGATCATATTTATGGTCTCTAGAACTAAGTTTTAAAAACTCACTATATAGCTTCATGTCTGATCAACACTTTATATTCAAAATGTCCAAAATTAATTCTTTTTTACATCTCTTCTCCTACACTAATAAAACTGTCCTGAACTTCCTGTGTTCCAAAGGTCACTAACAGTAACACCATTCATCAAGTCATGCAACCTAGAAATGTCCTTTATCCCCCATATCTGACTGTAAGGGAATTCTGACCCATTCTGCACTTCCCATTCCTCCATTTCTGCCCTGGTTGAGAACCACATTGTTCATCATCAGAACTATTGAAATAATCTTCTAAATAGTTTATTCTCCCCTTATGGTTTCCCTCCTTCAGGGCAATATTTCATCCATTCTTCTGAAAAAGATGGTTTTAAAACACAAATTTGAGTGTGACATTCCCGTTTCAAAATGTGTGTTGGCCACTGAAAGCAAAAAGAACTAAATACAAATCATTTAACAGCATATTTCAGACTTTTTAGAATCCAGCTTCAACTTAACTTTCTAACTTCAATTCACTTCACGAAAGAATAATTACTATTCTTCAACCATGTCAATTTACAGGTCTTTGTAAACATATATAAAATTTACTGCCTGGAATGGATCTAAGCACTTTACAAATATTAACTCGTTTATTCCTTAACAGGCTTAATTGTTAAGCAATGTTATTACACATTGCTAACAGATGAGGGAATTGAGGTACAGGAGATGAAGTAACTTTTCCAAGGTCACACATCTAGCAGGTGGAAGAGCCACAGTATGGATCCCCACTGACTGCCTGGCTCCGGAGTCCATGCTTTTAACCACTATATCATCCTCTCTAGTATTTAAATATGATTTCCTCTAACATTCCCTACTTCTATTTTTTAGTGCATCAAAAATTATTTTCTCTGCTCTGATTCTGTGTATTGTGATTCTTATTCCCACCTGGCAATGTATGTTATTATTCCATATTGTATTTCTGACTTTCCTGCTGGTCTGTAATTTGTTCTAGTGGGACTCCTGTCTCATTCATCTCCATGTAAACCAAATATAGTGTCTAGCAGAGGGAAGATATTCAATCTGGTTTACATCTTGAGTATGATGTGGTTTTTGAATCCATGATTTAATGGTGAAATTATCATAAAAATTGATACCCACTGATCTCAAAGAACTTTATGTCAAAGACCCAGATTATAAACACTGCACAGGGAGGACAACAGGTGACACTAAATCTACTTCCTTTTATGGTTATGGGTGGGTTTCACAGTTTTTCCTTTTATTTATTCATGTATGCATTTAAATTTTTTACAAAAATACTAGTTCACATAAGATCTTAATTTCAACTGAGAATTTTTAACATATTAATTTTTATAACCAAAGTTAGATGTGTGTGTGTATATACATATAATATATATAATGGTTTGATGATACTTATGTAATGACAAGATACAACTCATGTTAATAATATTAAGTCCGAACAAGTACACATGTAAAGACATAAGGAGGAAAGACAATGGTATCAGTTTATCTGATAATCATGAATTTTATTTCTTTCTCACGTATTTGATTTAGCTATAAGATTAGACTAGCTAGCCATATATTATCTGTAAAGCACTTCAAAGTACTTAAAACCAAATACATTTTTATAAACATTTTCCAGTATGGTTGCTGATAAGAATGTACTAAACAAGTAGGCATGATTTCCAAATAAGTAATTATCCCAGAGATCATACATGCTGCATCTGTGTATTACTGAATTTCAGGGGGTTAATGACATTAAGAAACACATTCCATTTTTATTATTTATACATTCCTTGAGTCATTTTAAAAGACTAGTATTCACAGCTTGAGAATTTCCTCCATGAAAAGTTGAGATATACTCACCACACTGCAGTGACTCATCAGAGCCATCCCCACAGTCATCGTCATGATCACAAACAAATTGCTTGGGAATACACACTTTATTATGGCAGATGAAAGTATTTTCATCACATGTGTTATTGGGAGCTAAGAAAGACAACACAAAAATTAAGGTCATATAAGCACCTCTCTTATCTCCCCCCACCTTAGGAGTTTGTGGAAGTATGCAGTTATACTCAACAGTTCATAATTATTTAGAAGATGACTTTGCTCAATACTCAATATACCTGATAAATTAATAATATATATTAATATACATATATGTATTTGAAAGTATGAATATGAATATATATATATATAGTGTAAAGTTTTAGTGTTAATATTTCAGCAATTCTAGAGCAACCCTGAAATTTTAGGCCATTTAGCAATTTATAAGTTTGCTTTAGGGGTGAATTCAAACATTCATGTATGATTTTTAAAAGTTACTGAACTGTAATATAATGTGGCTGGGTGTTTTTCTCCTCCTATCTGTTCTAATGATAGTAAAGTGATAAAAGGAAAAAAAAACTTGCTTCTGTGTGAAAAATGGATCTAAAAAGACATCAAGTGCTAATGCTCATGATGGAAGTGAAAAGAAAATCAAAAGGGCTGAGAAAGTTACTGTTTTTTAGAAGAAAATAGAACTTTTGGATTTTGACTTCCAGTAGCTTTGCAAAAAGTCGCTCTGTCACATAAATTTGTATTCTAGAGAAGCTGTTTACTTCTTGGTGCATCTGTTTCTTTATCTGTTAATGGGGATAATAAAATCTGCCTGATTAATTTCTTGCAAGAGTTAGATAAGGTATGTGAAGCAGATCCGTTCATTTTAAGTATTCACTAAATTCCTAGGTGCCCCCTAAATTTCTATATAACAATATTTTTCATCAGATTCCCAAAAACACTTCTCTAAGAATATTGTGGGAATTCAATAATGTAAATAAAAGCACCTACCAAAATAATTGACATACAATGGGCACTCAAAAAAATTTAAATACCTTCCAATCTCTCCCCTCCATAACTAATAGGCACTTTACCTAGAACAATTCTTTCTTCTTTGTCCTTCACAACTTAGATAATGTTATTATTTTTCCTTGAAATCCTTCCATGAGACTTCTAGGCTTTTTAATATAATATATTTTTGTGATGACCTAGTATCTTTTCTATACATCATTCTGACACTTAAGGTATTATAATTATTGTTTTATATGCCCATCAGCATCCTATCCCCAGACTGCCTCAGGCTCCAGAAAGAAAGAAAATTTCTGCTTTCAACTTAGTACTGGTTGAAACAGAGACAGAAGTAGGTAAAACAAAAGGACATAAATCAAGTATAATTTACTTTCAACAAATTATTTTCAAAACCAATATGAAAGCTACATAGGAGCAGCATTAAAAAACTGCCCACGATGATCAAAGTAAAATTCAGTTACTAATAATTCCTCTAACTTTGAACTGTGTGGCAGCTTATATAACTCAAGTGAATCATGCCAATTCTAATACATGAATTATTCTTTAAAACGCTAAGCAACAGAGGCTTATTTGGTGTTAACGCTTTCAGGTCACTTGAGTACAGTTTGTTGTATTTTAACATAATTAACTTAATAGCACCCATGTGTTCCAAAAGTGTTAATATGCCTCCCAGAGGATTAACTTGTTACAATAGCAACAGTATACCAGGATCATCTGGATCCTTGAATTGATGCATAATGCTTTATTATGTAGCCCTCAGTGGCCCCATTGACCTTTACAGACACACATATTTGTTTCAAGATCAAAGAGAATTGTTCTACAATAGCACGAGTTCTGTGCACATAGGCCTGCCTCAAAGTTTCTTTTTCTTTCTCTGCTTTAACTCCCCTCCATTTACATACACCCACGTACACCCTCACATTATTAGTCTTCAAATACAGTTTTAAAGACCTGAGACAGGTCATTGGAGAGATGATTGACAGAATTCACTTTAATGAGCAGAGTTCACAGCCTCAGTTCAACAGACCCCTTATGTGACCTTTGGACCTGTGTACAAATAGTCAGTCTCTTCATTCTCCTGATGATGCAAAGGAATTAATCTAAATATTTGCTATTGAGTAATTCCCTGAAAAATTCCTGAGGTGACTTCAGAAACTCTGTAAACTGTCTGACCTCCAGAAGTGTTCTTCTGATCTCTCAGCCTCATTGAGCTATAAGCCATACTAATCTTACCTGAACTTAGGGTTCATACCTATTGGTGGGGCTACTATGTGTTTACTGACCTTCTCATCAGTAGTTATTTGCAGAGCACCCGCCTAAATGCCTGACGGGGTGGGGAGATTTAAATGCTTCCCAAGGTGGGGAGATGCTAAAAGGAAATTAAGACACCTACCACACTCACACAACCCTCTGGCAGTTACATTAGCTCAGATATGAGATGATAACTGTGTTCATCACAATGGTTTTCAAATGATAAGCCCACTGTGCATGTTTGAAACCTTCTCAAGAGCGGTTGGTTAGAGGGGCTGCTCAACTACTGTGATGACAACACCCCACCTGATCAATTCTGATATGTCTACGAGTCCAGGCACTGGGAAAGTAAGAGAAAATGTGACATGGTGAGTAGCACAAAAGCAAATGTCTGAGGCTGCTGCCATGGGGTTCCTTCCCAAGGAGCCCATCATGGTTCGTACCGCAGCCTGCTGTGGAGAGCTCATCGCTTCCGTTTGGACAGTCCCTTTCACCGTCACAAAGCCAGTGTCGCGGCACACAGGCACGGGAGCCCTGGCAGCTGAACATGTCTGCTGCGCAGGTGATGGCCCCTGAAACCCAAAGAACAACATGACATTAAGATCACCGCCTTTCCACTGAGGAAGGTTTATCATTTCCTGTAAAGAGCAAGTGCAAGAATGTTGTGACAAAGAAGAAACTGTAGTTATTTGTAATCACCAAATATCATCCTTCACCCTGTAGACTGTCTATACATTTTCCCCTCAGAATACATTCCTTCCTAATGGCAAATGTTATATTTCTTAAATGTACCTAGCAGAAAATAACAAGGATCTTTTATTCTTATAAAATACAGCAAAGTGTAGAAACGTCATAGAATTGTGAACTGATAAAATAGTTCCTAAGACCTGCTATAATAATAATAATAATAATAATAATAATAATAATAATAATAATACCATTTTATTGCTTAATGTATGCTAAGCACTTAACATATTAATTCATTATTTAATCCTCAAAATAACCCCAAGCAATAGAACTATTAAGTCTCATTTCATAGAAAATAAAACTGAGGCTCAGAGAAGTTGAAAAGGTTAAGAAGGTCACAAGTCACACAGGCTCCACATGTTGAGCCGAGAGTCCAAAACTCTCTGATTCCTAAGCATCTTCTCTTAACTACTAATGTCATTATGGTTAGTGCTGTTGAAAAGAATGAATGAATGAATGTTCCTTTCACTTTTAAACACTTAACCAACAATCTACCTTTTCACTACTCTATCAGTTTAATGTTTCTTTACCTGCATGATGTTTTTCAAATGTGTACAGCAAAAAATAAAAATAAAAAAATAAAAAAATAAAAACAGAAACCTTACTGATTTTGACTAAATTCAAAAGGTCTTTGCTTCACCTTATATGAACATAGGGAAAACATATGAAATTAGAAAATGACTCGTTCTCATGAGGTTTCCCTAGCCCCTACTATAGCTACACATATTGAATGGCTTACTTGTTATTTATATAAAATATTTGTTGAGTGATGCCCCCCCAATCTAATTTTTCTTAATTTCACTTTCCCAAAAGCTGCCCATAGAACAAGATGCTAAAAAATGTGTTGTTGAATTATTCAGAAACATGTCCATTTCTCCAAGAAGAAAATAAGACTGACTAAACTGATGAAAGATAACCTTGTTTTCAAATATCTAAAGTAGTGACCAGCATGCTTTAATTGGATTATTATTATCATTTTACTTTTCAGCCATAGAGTTATTTGTTATGAACAGAAGATGCTCTTCAATATGGGGGACAGCAGGGTGCCAAAGAGAACCCCTGGGGATCTTTTCCAACATAAATATGCCTGTCCTGACATATACTTTAACTTGGAGGACAGAATAGCAAGTGAATGTTGAAAAGTTTCCCAGGTTTTTCAGATGCACTTATTTGATTGAGGGTCATGCTAATAGAATGGGGTTTAATATGATGCTATTACTGGAATAAATCATAAAAAATATATTAAATAAATGTTGCTTTCATTTAAAAATGAATTTACCTGCTACTTACTATGTATTTAGCATCTTTCATTATAAAATTCTCTTCCTACAGAAATTACTTTTATATTATTCCTCCTTATTATCTATTTTTTCAAGCTTTCTGTAAGAATATAAAATGTCATTTTCAGTATTATACTCTCAATTAGTGCTTTAATTTCCATAATATTTTTATTTAGCTTGAGATTTAAAAAATTCATTCTTCTATTGAAGTTTGATACATGTTAAAACTCCTTATCTACTTTCTTATTACCACTCCAATTTATTCTCAAGGTAGATATAATAGATACAGCACTGATTTGGCTGTTGAGAAATTTAATTCTATGTGACCTTGGAGAAGACTAGTGTCTGAGTTTCACTATCTGTAAAATGAAGGGTATGACTAGATAATTACTAAGATACCCAAGCTATAAAGTGGAATAAGGTTCTTTGCAGCTAATTTTCTGGCTCCCTTGATAGTGTTCAAGTGATTTTATGTTAAGAGTATGCCAAAACATCACAGTCAATTGGAAAGAAAATGGACCAAAGAAAAAACTGATGGCTTCATTCCATAGTTACTCTGCCATCTGGAGAAGCCCTGCCTTCCTCTGGCAAATGAATCCCAAGAGAGAAGAAAGACAAGCTGAAGGAATTCCAGCTTCATACTGTGCATATATTTAAATATGCTATTTAAAACTGTCCATGTAATTAATAAAAATGTAAGATAATACTGTATTTGTCAAGAACTGAAGGGGGAGTATAATGAGTCTTGTGAACTCAATCCTTTTTCTTTGTAGCAGAAATAATATTTGATTGGTAAGAGTTACTATCCTATTAAGTAAGTATTTCAGAAACCTGAATTCTGGTCCTATCTCTGTCATCGCCATTCACTGAGTGCCCTCAGGCAGTTTATTAACCTCTGCGAGTTTCTCTTCTATCAAATGAAGGGGGTGGACCAGGCTGTTTTTCAAAATGGGATTCTCAGATCCCAAGTCAGAGTAACTACGTACTTATTAAGAAAGAAGGCGTTTACAGCCCACATGAGAATACTTGAAGGTGGGGATTTAAAAATCGACATTTTAAACAAGCTTCTGAGAAGGATCTTTTGTATACTAAGGGTTGAAAACCACTAAGATAAATATTTATAAAGTTCCTTTCCAATCCTGAAATATTAGGTCCAGTTCACTGACTGATGCATGGCCTAAAGCAGTATTTTTAGGTGTCACTAGCTTGGTAGTTAGTATATAAAAATGCAGCTGTAATTAAATTAAATAGACTTGATGTTCTGACCACAGGTAAGCCTACTCATCGTCATTTTAGTTCTTAAAAAAAAAAAGATTAGGACACTGATAGATATAGGCACAATAATACACTGAAAAATAAGGGAAGGAACATGAGAAATAGAACAAAACAGGATGAGAATTTATTTATATAGTGCACATTGGCCATGCTGGATGATCACAGTAGTTACAGAAGGTAAGTCTTTTTGTACCCTCTTAACAGATAAGGAATTTGAGAAACAAGGAATAGAATAGACCTGTCCATGGTCACACAGCTAGAAAATGCAGATGTGGGAGAATTTAACTCTGTGTGACTTTAGGGTCATTTCCTCTTCTGTCATGCTGGGCCCACTCACAAAGGGTAGGAGTGTCAGTGGAGCCATTTGGTACAGGGTTAAATGAAGGGTCAAAACAAGATGATTTTAGAGACGGCAAACATGTTAAACCCACGACAAGTAGACAATGTTTTTGTTTAAATTAAAGTAAGATTTAATAGCCAAAAGAAACAAAGTTCAAAGAGGCTGTGCAGTCATCTAATTGATTACTGATTTCTTCTCCCTTTCAGAGCTTTCTTTTGATTGCTATCTTCCTCTATTTATCTTTATATTTTGTATAACTAAGTTGTTTCAGGTGTGTAAATAACAAAAGTGGGTTTAGGGTAGCTTAAATAAAAGAAAAGAATTGCCTGTTTCAAGGATATCTCCAATTTTATATTAATTATAGAGACCTTCAGTTTAGCTTGAGAATTATGAAACCCTATGTACTTGTCTCTGTGGCAGTGGCCTAAATAGTAGGCCACAGCTCCTGAGTGTACCTAACTCTATACACACACCTTATTCTATGTCTCAGGTCCATTTTTCTCTAAAATAAAGATGATAACAGCTGTGAAATAGGGCTGAGTTAATGAGGGAAGAATATATAACTGTAGATAGAAACACACATACAGAAACAGATTGGAGAGCTAAATAGACAGACTGATAGGTATATAAATAAATTTTTCAGAATGTCTAGCCAATTGACATAAATTTATGGAGATTAGAATGCTTCCTTCTTTTACCCCTCAAGAAATTAATAACTCCATTTATTTGTTAAATGTTTGTGATTATTTAAAAGCAGTTACATTGGTCTTGAAGTTGATACATAGTAGGTAAATGTAGACATTTGACACTAAACCTCTAGTCCTATGATTTTTAAAATACATTTCAAAATCATATACACTAGCCTCCTTCCTTCCCTTTTAAAACAATTCAATATTAGTACTATAATACACACACACACACAAGTACCATGTGTGGCTTGTGGCAGCATAAATTAGTTGAATACTTATGGAGGGTAACTTAGCAATACATATAAAGAAACCTGAAAAAAGTTTGGATCATTTGACCGAAGTAATCCCAATCAGTGAGATCTATTCCAAAGAAGTTATCAAAGACTAGACATAAAATTTACAAATACATTAATTATGCCAATATTCACAAAATACCCGAAAATCTGAATAACAACTGTACATATAAAACAGAATAATAGCTTATCATGCAAATAGTAAAAACAAGTACATATAAATATATATATATTTAATGTTAATTTAACAAAGCAGTAAACAAAGTTTTATGTATGCTCTAAAATGATAGAGCATATATAACAAACACCTAAAAATTGAATGAGAACACAAAGTAGCTCACCACAAATGCTATCACTTTCATCTAACCCATCTCCACAGTCATCCTCTCCATCACAAATCCAATGCTTAGATATACATTTTCGTGCAGAACAAGCAAATTGATTCCAAGAACAAGAAGAATCTAGAAAACAAACAAGAATATATGTTTTAGGAGTGAAAAAAAAATTATTTGAGACGATCTTAGGACAGTTCTGACAGTGAGAAAAGTTATTCCTTAGACTTTGCTAAAATCACCCGTCCTTTTACAAAACATGCCAAGCTCTTCTTTTCCATGTCGGCTCTATAAAACTAACAGCTGGCATATTCCCTGACTTTCCAGGTTTAACAACATGGTCCCTTCAACAAATTCTCACAGGGCTTGACTTCCAGCTAGTTATTATGCTGGTTACTCTTCCCTAAGTATATTCCAAGTTGTCCTTTTTGAAAATACATGCAGTGCACATGTACATTCCAGGTGTTGTCTAGTCATCCTTTCTAAATTTTAAACATTTGGAGAATAGAATTACTTCCCAGGCAAGGTCATGGTATGGTGGACTCACCAGCATGCATCTTTGTTTTTAAAGATGAGGTGACAAAGGAGATTTTATCTCAATGACAAGCCATGAGTTTCATACCTGTACATGTTAATACTTGGATATTTTTATTTGTCTTCTTTGGGAACACTTAAGTCTGGCTAATAACATTTAAATTCATTGTCATGGTGGTAGTATTTTATTAACAGATAATGCATTCATTATATTATTCCCCATATATATTCAAAATCAATCTTGTGATTTCTCTCTTCTACCTTCAACCTGCCTCTCCATTCTGCATATTTATCACTGCAAAGCATCTGAAAATAAAATCCTTCCAAATTAAAGTATTCAAAATAGAAATTACTACAAATTTTTTAAACGATTTCCATCCTATAAACTCTTTTAAAACTTTGTATCCTTATTTAAAATATTTATTTAGATGGCCCATGAAAAGACAGAATTTTAGAAAGAAGAAACCTGGAAAAAATAAAATTAAAGAAGATACACACATTCAATGGTTTCTTGTCCAGAAATTATGAATCTATGCAAACTATTTGTAAAGTTCTCTGTTAATTCTGTTCAGATCTAGCTCTAGTGTAAAGATATATGGCATCGCAATCAAACAAAATGTTTCTTAGTATTTCTTGATGATATTTACTTTTAGGAGAGTGACATTCCATAGAAGATCCATTTTTAATCTTTTTTTCCTACTCTGCCTATTAACCATAGTGTATGTTATCTGTGTGAAATGAATATATGGGCTCTAGGCTTTGTTTCCCTACAGGAATTTCTTTGACCTGGAAAACACAAAATCCATAAATTTTATAAAATAAATTTTTTAAATGCTGTGTGTCCTTGCCAAGTAAATGAATTGTGCACACACAAAAATGAGGAGGGAACTGGTGAAGGATGCAAGTTAGAAGAAATACAAGTTTAAATATGCTATTTAAAACTGTCCATGTAATTAATAAAAATGTAGAATAATACTATATTTGTCAAGAACTGAAGGGGGAGTATAATGAGTCTTGTGAACTCAATCCTTTTTCTTTGTAGCAGAAAGTAAATACATTAGTATCTAAAGTTAATGAGTCAAGAAATGAAGTTGTGAGTATCTCATTGAGATTGATGGAGGTAATCACCAACAAAAACTGAAAAGGTTAAAAGAAAAGGGTGACACAGGAGAGTTATTCATAATTATAAGTTCATTTGTTCTATTTTAATTTTCAACATTTTGTTTTATTTAATAAAAATGAAAATTGATGTTAAAATACATTAACAATATCTTCTATAAAATCTCTATGTAAGAGAACATCAGCGTATAAATAATAACATGGCTTATAACATTAAAGCAAGATATGATGCCTTACCACAGTGGAATTCATCAAGTCCATCCTCACAATCTTTCTGACCATCACATATCCACGTATTCAAAATGCATCTTCCACTAGGACAACCAAAATAATTTTCTTCACATTTGTGTTTGTTTTGAACTGTGATAAAATATAGAATGCAATGTCAAACAATTTAAATTAATCTTTGACTTCTGCAATATAGGTAGATAAAAGAATACTAATACTCCTTGAACTAGAAGAGATTAAATAACAAGGAAATTCAAATAAAAAAGAGCTCAGATGTTCTCTACAAGAATGTCAAGGCCATGAAAACCAAGGGAAACTTGAAAAAACTGACACAGATCAGAGCCTGGGGAGATGTAATAATCAAATCCAACCCAGGATTGGATTCTGGGCCAGAAAGAGGGTACTAATACAAAGTACAATAAGATAAACAACTGGTAAAATTCAAATCATGTGGAGTTTAGGTAATAAAATTAAAATTTAAAAACTTAGGTGATTATAAAGTCACTGAGCCTAAGGCCAAAGAATCATTTGAGGTGGAAAATGTTAATTCCATATTCATAAAAGGTAAACATAAAACATTAGTGGATATTTGTTGAAAAAGTGTAGACTTAGTGTTCCTACTGTCCTATATTTTGAATATGTTTTGACAAGATTTAAATAAGTATTATATATTTTAAGGAATTAAAGCAAGTTATAGTAGAACCTCTAAAATTATTATACCTTTAGAAATACCAAGAGAATAGAAAGTATCTGTATATACAATTATTTTGTAAGTTATATATTTTTGAGACTGTGGAGTACTATTGTTATGACCTCCAAGGGTACATAAAAATAACTAGATTTTTCTCTTTCCTGGACATCATTGGCCCTTGCACCTTCAGGTTCACATAGTTGTTGAATGGAAGTAAACCTCAGAGTAAATAAACCAATTACACAATAATGACCCACATGATTCTTCTAAGGTAACAAAAGTCATCCCCAGTTTATTTTTTTTAATGTCAACTTTATAGATCTAATTAATGGTGTACATTTTCTTAGTGAATTCACCATTAAACCCAAAAGTCTTGAGTGTTTTACATCTTCTTCTTAGGACAGTGCCTAGATATAACCTAAGGTATTCAGACTGATCTATTAGTGGCTCCCTGTCTGTCTGCCCACCTGTCTTATGTGCCTACATGAGCGTTTTTTTTAAATAATTTATCAATACTAGAAATACATAAAGACCATAAAAAAAGTTTAAAAAATAAATATAAATTTAATGGACATTATTATATGCTGCCTTTAATGTGATTTTTAAATTAACTACAGCCATAATGAGATCAAGAATTATTGTAGGAAGAACATTGGATTAAGAATCTCAGGTTCCATGAATCTAAAACAATGTTTCTGTATTTCTTTTTAAATGTTGTGTATAAACAAACATAAAGTAAAAAAACTGTGGAAGAGTTGCAGTGAGCCATAGTCAAGTGCTCCAGAGAAGTTCTCCAGCTCGTCCTAGGAGGCGGCTAGCCTTTTCAGGCCCAGAAAGAACAAAAATGACATCACAGAATGTTACACCCTGTTGTGAAGGAAAAAAAAAAATGGAAATCTGCTACTGTGCACTTATGTGGGCAGATTATGAACTATTAAAAATATAAGTTCTTCATAGTAGAATTTATGTGTGCATGTATGCTGGCGTGTGAAGAACCAACAAATACAATCTCTTAATATATTTCAAAAAAATTACTATGTGTCACCTAAACATGGGAAAAGTGCAGGGTAAGTATAGATGTAGGGTAAGGAGAGGGAAATGGCAGTGTAAGAACACATTTTTTTCCTATATAACATATCTACCACCAGTTATAGTAATTGAACACTTTTATTTCCTGTATTATTATATATTTTGAAGTTTGTTTCTTAAAACAGAAGAAACAGGGTGATGATTTTTCATGGAAGGCATTATCCAAGGAATGCAAATGACACTTTCAGAGCTTATATAGGTAAAGATGATTAATAGTCAGAAATACTAATTTTGATCCAGTGATGATAAGGATTACCCACAGCACTATGCTAGCAGATTGTATAAACTGCATCAAACAGCCTAACATGATAATACAAGTTATATATGTGATATGAGTCATCAGAAATACATATTTGCTCATTCATATGACTAAATATATATTTCCCAGATATATTTGGTCTTTATCCACAGTTCCTGAAAACACTGCAGAGTCTTATAGGTGAAATGGGGTGTTTTTTCATGTTAATGAGAGACTTTTGGATCCCACCCAAGGGCAGGAGCTGGAGGCTGAATCAGCCAGTGATCAGAAATTTAGTCAACATGATTATGCAATGAAGGCCTCACAAAAACCCCTGAGAAAAGCCTATCACTCTCTGCTCTCAGTTGTATAGAGCTTCTACACTTGGGAAACCAGAACACTATGTGTCACCAAGCCAGGTCCTAAGCTCCATGCAGATAGGAGCTCCTTTATTTGGGACCTTGCCCTATGTGTCTCTTCATCTGGTTGTTGACTTGTACCCTTTACGGTATCCTTCATTAACTGGTAAATGTGTCTTCCTGAGTTCTGTGAGCCACTCTGGCAAATTAATTGAAGCTAAAGGGGAAGTTGTGGGAACCTTCAATCTATAACTAGTAGGTCAGAAGTATAGGTTAACTGCCCGGGGCTTATGACCAGCATCTGGAGTGGGGGGCAGAGGGTCAACTTCAGAATTGAGTTGAGCTTTCAGATACCCTGCTGGTGTTCCAGAATTGCTTGGTATTATGCATGAGAAGACCCCCCATCCCACATACTTCCACACATTGGAATTGGTCCAGGAACTCGAACAGAGTTATACAACTATTACTACCCTGTATAATACTATGATGTATATGAAAGAACACATCACATATAACACTGAATAAAGCCAGTGGTGGGAAACATTGTCTCCCTCCAATTAGTCTCTGAAGAGTATTTTCTCAGTATTTTAATACTCCTGCAGATACATTATATACATTACACATTTTAAAACTTTACAAGGATTAATGAGGAACTGAACATGAAAAAGTAATTGATCCAAACACAGAATACATTTCTTGAGTATCATTCAATAACTCATGAAAAAAAAAAGATCAAATGGCATGTTTGGAATAGGGTGGTTACATTTAATTTAGGCTACATTATTTACATTCTACTTTTAGCCATTGAATATCAAAAGTGAAGACTAATAAGTTTATTCTACACAACTAGCCTCTAAGTGTTCAAGGCAAAGACTGTTTTCCTTTCTAGAATTACCTGGGCATTTTAATTCATCTGAATAGTCTCCACAGTCGTTAGACCCATCGCATATCCAGGTTGGCAGAACACACAGTGAAGTAGAATTACATCTTATGAACCCTGTGGTTTTCACTCCAAGTTTATAGAAATGTGTACAGTCTGTATTATCTATAAGGAGGCAAACAGGAAAATGAGAAACACCTCAGTTGCAAAGATGATGAGCTTTCTATGTAGGTTATAGAGACAAGAAAAGTTAACCTCATTTGAAGAAGTAAATATGCAATTATCCTACACAACAGGGGTTAATTACATATCAATTCTGGACAAGGTTCAGTAAAAATTTGGATGGGGTACAATGCAATACCACAGATGCCCAGGCATGAACAAGCAAAAGGTAGTGAAATATCTTACTGCAGCTTTTTTCATCTGAAGCGTCTGCACAATCAATGTTCTGGTTGCATCGTGCTGATCTTGGAATGCAAGCTCCATCTGCACAACGGAACTCCACAGCAGCACAGGTTGAAACTAGAAAAACAGATAAATAAATAAATAAATAAATGAACAGATGAGACAGAAAATCTTTCCTTGTTTTAACATTTTGAGTACAAATGGTCCTTGACTTATGATAGTTTGATTTACAATTTTCCACTTTATGATAGTGCAGAAGTGATACACATTTGGCAGAATCTGTACTTCAGATTTTGAATATTGATCTTTCTCTGGGCTAGTTATATGAAGTAGAATACTCTCCTGTGTCGCTGGGTGTTGGCGACAAGTCATAGCTCTCAGTCAACCACGTTATCACGAGGGCACACAACTGATATACTTCCAACCACTCTGCTTTTACATTCAGTACATTATTCAATAAATTATATGTGATATTCAACAACTTTATTATAAAATAGCCTTTGGGTTAGATGATTTTGCCCCACTGTAGGCCCAGGTAAGCTCTGAGCACATTCAAGTCAGGCTGGGCTAAGCTATGATATTTGTTAAGTCAGGTGCATTAAAAGCATTTTTAACTTACAATATTTTCAACTTAATGATGACTTTTTTGGGATATAAACCCATTATAAGTTGAGGCAGATCTCTTTTTTAATTCATATTTCATTCTTTTAATTTTGTTTGGTTTTTCTTTTTTGACTCTGGGAAGTCCAATTTGACCCATGACCCTCACTCACAAGCTTGGGTTCGATGCCTTATCATCAATCTGTGTCACACAATAAATATTTCCTTCTGTTTTGGTACTTACAATACTGCACGGTAATTGCTTGTTTATGCGTCTACCCCACTCCCAAATTGTAAGCTCCATGGTAGCAGGGACTATCCCTTGTTTCCATGATCATACCTGGCCAGCACTGAGCCAACATAGAAAACAATTAAACATTGCTGAAAATTCTCTCTTCTTCTAACTTCAAAAGTACAAAGTTATGACACTAAGTGAAAGCCTAACTGGAAATACAAATCTGTTAGCCATGAGGGAGAATATTCACTGCTAAGATGAAGACAGATGGACAGAGACAGAGAGGGAGAGGGAGAGGCCATGGAGCACCTGCTTCATTATTCAAAAAGGGGAGAACTCAACACGGCTACAGAGTCATCCATGATACATCACACTCCCTTTACATGGCTGGCCCTATTGCTCACATTTGGTATAGGAAATATGGATGCCTCATGCCAAGAAACATATAAATGTGGTAAAACTTGTCTCTATTGTTGGAAAGTATCACTTTCCAATTCTCTGCTATACTTAGAAGAAAGTCAGTTTCAATATGTTACTGTCATTATACATTCATTGTACAGAATTCTTAATCATATATTCCTTTTTACTGTGCTTACACGTTCATTACCATATAATGGTTTGCAGCAATATGTTGTGAACAGGTGCATGGTATGCTATGTGCATTAGATTAATTTAGGTGAGAGTTTTATTCAAATTTCCACAGGTTGATTATGTTAATGCACAACCTAAGGGGCTCTTTGATTATGGCACTTTTACTAGTGTTGATATTTTAAAGAGCCTATTTAATTATAAATAGAAATGATTTCAATTGTAAATGGTTAAAATGCTATCTTAAAATATGCAAATTTTACTCAAGGATGTGTATGTCATTTGTATTTCACACTGCACAGCTCTTATTATATTTAATTGTATCTTGCAATTGTATCATTTTTGTTTAAATGATGATTAGAATAAATGTTTTATTTACAATTTGCAATTATAATAGCTTCACTGTTTTCTTCATTTAAAAAAATCTCATCATGTGAAACAGATAATGCCATTATAACTAGAGATAAATGCAATGTTCTAAAGAGGAAAAAAAAAAGACATTTTTCTTTTGTCTAAAAAATTCATTTCTATTACATTTCATATTCATTATTTTTTAGTGGAAATGGTAAATGGAATATTTATCCTAGAAAATAATCACAACAAGCATTTACATTTTGTTTTTGACTTTGCTATCAGCAAGCTCCTATTAAGAGGTTGTATTCCAAAAGATGTCTTATAATCCCTTTATTTAGAAGACATGATTCATTTCTTTGTGATTCAACATTCTACATAGTAGTAATATGTCTAGACAAGTCTATAAAGATTTATTTCATAATACACTTGAAGTTCTATCTTATACTTCTCCTAGGTTCTTGTCCTCACTGCAAGAAAGAATTGAAAGACAGAAACATAGTAGAGAAGTAGAATGAAAGTTATATTTGAATACACTGTCAGGGAGGAATGGGCTAGAGTTAAGGTAGACAAAGGCATGTTTACTTGAATAAAGCAGAGAGGAAGGGGGCGCTCATTGATGGGAGCTTGCAAGCTCAAATTAGAGTTCTCAGTAGCCCCTCCCTACTTATCTGAAGTAGGACAGAGAGACTGAACACTTGTGTGTGCGTAAAGTCTGGAAAATAGAATGAAATAGCAAAGTGACAAAGACACCAATAGAGAAGCACACAGACAAAACATATTAAGTTAAGCAGTAAGAAGTCTTTGTAAAATATGCACTCCAAGAAAAGGGAATGCAGGTAACCTCAGAGAGGAGGTTAGGGTAAGCATGCATTTAAGGTCTTAGGGTTCTGTTTTTAAAGGCTTTCATAAACAGGGCAAAGAGCGGGGGTTGGGACATGTTGGGGATAGGCTTGACTTGTGGTGTCATGATGTCCCTCTCCAGTGAGAGACATTGTCACTGTCTATAGTCAGCCTTCTAGATAATTCTGTAAAATAAACTTTCTGTTCTTCTCCAAGATAGTGGCTAACCCCAAGCACTGGAAACTTACAAGACTGCTTGCCTTGCCTTAAGATAGGTTGTTGGCTGATTACCAAAGAATATGTTAGGAATTGAACTTCTCAACTCTCTGCTTTTAAAATGGAATCTAAGCCTTCAGATGGAGACCCTCCTTTTCTGATTATGCTATTTGAATTTTGGCATTTTTAGGAAAGTTGATCATGTGCTTGTCCCATGTCTCTGCCCTATCTCGTCTGCATTGGCTTGAGCAAGTCTCAAGGTCAGCTCAGATTCCCTGTGGGATGAATTCACATTGCAAAGGGTGTTAACTCTGTGAGTCCTCTCTGGCTCTGGCTTTATCTGATGAACTCCCTGAGTCCTTGGTGGGCCCACCCTCTTCTCATCCTGCTCATATCTTTCTTTCTGCTTAACACTTGCAGTTAGAGTTTAGGATGCTAGAAGGATCCCAGTGGGACAGTCACAACACATTCTACCATCTTCATCCCCCTCTGAGCTCCCACAGAGAATCCTCTGTGTACATGGCAGGGAGTCCATTTGCATGGGTTTTGGAGGCAGATAGAGTGAAGCAGCAAATTATGACTCTGTGAATATGGCAGGGGAGTATTTCAGACCATTAAGAGTGTTAGGAATGTTAGATAGAAAGATAGACATGAGCAGCTAGAAAAGGGGAAGACAAGGCTCAAAAAAAGAGCTTCCCAGATAAGGTTCAAAGAAAAAGTCACCCAAACTCTGCCCAGGTATAGGGTCCTATATGGGGACAACAAAGGCATTGCAGGGAGATAACTTCCTCCCCACTCAGATCCCAAGGGACAGAAGTAGGAACTGCCCAAATCACACCTCATGAGGAATGGGCATGCTCCCTGAGAGGGACGGCTGTATAGAAAGCCCTGCAAATGAAATAACCCCCACCTTGTCAGTCAGAGGTGCTCCCTTACCAGAATGCAGTATATGGGCCACCCACCTAACAGACTGAGGCCTCTGTCTACCTTGACTCTGGCCCGCTCCTCCCTTGGAGTATATTCAAATAAAACTTTCACTTTGCTATGCTATTGTGTCTCTGCCTTTCAATTTTTTGTCATGGTGGAGACAAGGACTGAGGAGAATGAACTCAACTTGTAACAAGAGGACTGGAGATTTAGGGGGTTCACAGTAATGGAGTTTCAGAAACAGTGTTGGGGGCTCTCAGGTGGGAGTAAGAATAAAGAATGACTTATGTGAAGAGTGGAAATAGGGAACTGGTAGAACACGGTCTTGGATGGAATTCTGGGAAGCAGAAAGAAGGAACAAGAGGAACTCTGACTAAATAAAAAGAGAGCATGACACTGAAGTTGAGAAGAATATCTAGGGGATAGCATTTAAATGAAAGACATGGGGAAAAGGGTGAAGTAGGGGGTCAGAGAATGTAGGTAGAGAGTAGAATATTTACATGATGTATTTTTATCTTCTCCCATCATCCCAATAAAACATAGGGCTAATGAATCCTGGTGAGTGTAAGGTAAAATTGAGCCAAAATGACCCGACAAGCAGGCAACAAAGGAGCCAAAAGTTTAATAGGGCGCAATCCTGGGTGATGTTTGCCGGTCTGATTAGTCACAGGCCAGAAAAGTTGCACCCAGCAGGACAGGCAGCGAATTTTTAAAGAAGGTAGGGGGAGGCAGAACATAGATTTACGGCAGTGCAAGGATTGGCTAGCCTAAGGCACCTTTTTCAGGTTGGGAGGGGGCAGCAGCCAGGGACTTTGGCACATCATCAGTGTCCGACGTGCTCACCCCTCCCTCCAGTGCCTCCAGCCTTACAGTGAGGAGGGCTGGGCAGGCCCATCAGAGTGTAAGGGATGTGGGAACAGATTGTTCCTTTACTTCTAATCTTATCTCCACAGATTCCAGGACTCGGGTATAGAGTTTGGGAACCACCAGAGGGTTAAATGCATGGCCAAGCCTCTTTCTCTCTGTTCCCTCAACTGTATTCTCTCCTCAAGTTGTTTTGGTCAGCCAAGTATTGATATTTGTTTCACCCTTAGGGTGATTTTTCAGGGAGAAAGATTCTGGAATCCCTAATTTGTCAAGTGAATATGAAAACTTTCTGACAATTTCTCCTGAGGCTAAAAGTCCTAAAAAAGAAAGAAAAGAAAAGAATGTAATCCAAATGAAGATATGCCAAGTGAGAAATATTAGACTTTTCCCTCAAGACAGTCCAAAGGAAAGAGTAAGCCTACAAAATATGAGGAAAACATGCCACAACCTCAACAGGAATAGCAATGAGACACTACAAAGGAAGCTCTGACAGGGATTGTGGATCAAAAGTAGTAGCAAGAGAGAAAGTAAAACCATCTTTCCCTCATATGCTTTCTTAATTTACCTTTTCATCCATTTTCTTTTCTCCATGCCAGTTAAAATATTTCATTAGAGGAAAGATATAAAAATGATTGGTCTTTCTTATCAATAATCTAAGTCAATGTTTTCTCTTCCAACTCCCCTACCCAGTCAGTAGGTGGCAAAGGGAAGATGATGAGAAAAAAAAAAATCATTAAATTTTCTGTCACATCTCTTCTCTTTACTTTCAAACCACATCTTTTATTTAATTTACTGGTGAGGCTCTAAGGGTATGCAAACCCAGAAGGAAAGATGATTTCCTCTCCATGCAGGCTTATCCTTTTCCTTTAGCTTGTTGTTTATGGAATCTTCAACATTTTGCTACGAACATGGGAAAAACAAACACAAACACAAGTTTTCTCTTCTGTGGGTAGCCACCGAACTCCTCAGCTCTCCGGTCCACCTAAAGGTGTTCATGTGGCTCAAGGAAAGCACATATTTCCCACGGGGAGTGTTCATGTTCATCAAAGCAGGGAGTGAAGGAGGCATGCCATGCACTCTCCCCGAATCTATTCCCTCAGCCTCTCACATAACCGGAAGACAGATACAGAATGAAAAACTTTCTGAACAGCTCTTCAGATCCCCCCTGGACAGTCTGATGTCTAAAGCTCTCAGTCATGAAAGGAAAAGCTATAAAGGGGCAGTTAATGAAAGATTTATAAGGATTGGGAGTTTTGCTTTTCCTCCAAAGGAGAAGAAACCCCAACTAATTCCTTGTAACATCCACTTCCACTCTGTAAATAGCTTATCTGCCTTGCGGAATTAAAAGAAAAACAAACAGTAATATTCATTACCATTAACATTAAAACTAAACAAATAAAAGTATAATAGTACTTGAAATAATTTACAGATGATTCCACCAGAGCCTCTCTCTGTAGCCTATCAAAATCACCCTGTGTATACCGATGTTTTAGGGTACTAATTTAAATTTTTTTGTATTTAATTTTATTTGCATTTAAAAAGGTGGTTTGTATATGTAGATATCTGTACAATAAAACCCCAAATCCCCGTGATGCAATGACTAAAGAAACAGAGAAGGAGTAGATGAAAGAAAGGCTGGGATGCAGACAGATCTGTTCCCATTCTCTCTGAGCCTGTATGTGCTCCTTGTCCACCATCATTTTTTAGGTGCTGTTAAGTTTCCATGTGTTTGGTGGATTCATACCTGAATTTTTAATTTATAAGACAACTATCTTGTGGGAAATCGACCCAGAGAAGTCTCTTCCCTATGGCATGAAATATGCTCTACAAGGACATCATATGAAAAAAAAATACAATCTAAAAGATGTGAGATGTAATCTTTCATCTAAAAAACTACTACCCGCTTGTTTATCCTAATGGAATTAGTCCATTAACTTAAATCTGTTAATTTCAAGCAAGTAATAAATTTGTGCTTCAGTTTTCCTGAGGATTTTTAGTTTCAAATGTCCATTACACAGGAAGAACTTGAAGGCATACATTTTTGTTGCTGTTCCTGTTGTTAAAGATATCTAATTGTTATGATTTTCATGCTATTATTATCACAAGAGAAAATTTTTGACAGAAACTTGGTTCCCAAATGCAGTAGTTCTGTGCCAGAGTATATGGCTGAGATAGTAATAACACAGAAATCAAGAGTTTAGACTAAACAGAACAGGAAACAACATTTTGAGTTATTTTTGTTGTTATTCAGCAGCTGGTATTGATGTCATTAGGCGGAATAAAACCTCTCTGTATTTTTTGGAAAACTTACTGCTTCAACCAGCCACATAAGAATTTGATAAACACCAACCAGATACTACGTACTATATTTCTTAAACCCAAACTCATTAATTTACCACTCTTGAAAAAAAAAATTATCCAAGAAAATCCACAATAACCTATTACCTTCCCATGGTTCCTTTTACTAATCTGTTATAAAATCTGCTTTCTGTATTTATTGCTAAGTTCCTTCACATTCTAGCCTGATATTTTTACCTTTATACCAGCTCTAATGTCTAATGTTTAATGTCTTCATTACAGTCCCCTCTACTGCTTGTAAATAGCTAAAAGAACACACCCATTTTTTTGGTCTCCTTTTCATTTAATTTTCCCTTTTCTTTAAATGCTTATTCATTTCTTTCCACTTACTTCACATGACTGACAATATTGGGATGAACTGAAAAAAGTAGGAGCAATTGAAGGGCTACTCTATTCATAAGGCTCAAAGTAGATCAAAAAGGAAGATATTTCAAAGAATTGGAAGACTTGGAGTTGATCAGACAGGTGGATGATAAAATACAGTGGAAGGAGAAATCAAGGATTCCACCAAGGTGTCCTGTCTGGTCATTAGGTAAATGGTGAGATCATGCTTAAAATAGAATTAAGGAGTGAAGGGGAACATTTTGGAGCAGTAAACTTGGTATTATACCTTCCAGTAGGAATGTCTAATAAATGGGGAGCTAGAACTGAAGAGGTGAGAAATAGGAGTTTTGAAGTGAGAAAAGGTATAGAAACTAGAAATAAAGAATATTGTCTTAATTTTCAGCTAATTGTAATAACTCCCCTCCAAAGGCATTTGCCAAAATATGGTCCATAAATGTTAGTAGGTGTTATATACCAAAAGGGTTAAACCATAGTGCTCTCAGAAACACACTTTGGAAAAATTCAAGAAGTAACTCAGCATTAATATCCCTAGTCTGAGGCAACACATAGTTACCTTCACAGTCTAACTCATCAGAGTTGTCGCCACAGTTGTTCTCACCATCACATAACTTTCCATAAGGAATGCAGCGACGATTGTAGCAGGGCTTGAAACCTCTCCGACAGCTTCTGTTTTCTTATAAATAAAAATAGAAACGCATAATTGGAGATCTTATGGAAACAGCTTTACAAAAAGAAAATCCTAGATGAGATTTCATTCACAATGACTGGATTGTGGATCTATAAAATAAGCGATGTGTAGTACCAAAGCTCTCGATTATTCGTGAATTACCAAGTAGTTCATTCAGTGAAGAGCTTTTTTTGACTCCCTGTTTTAACTTCAGTGATTCATACTTGGGGATATCTTCAAAACAGCCACATAATTCATTGTGGATTTTTGGCCAGGTAGTACAGAAATAAATATGTGCCACATATTCAGAGCTGAAGAAATAAACCTCTACTTCAAAAGTAATGAAGACCTCTAACACCTATCTCCTATCTAATTTGCATCCCATGAGGATTTTATAACAAGAAAAAAAAAACAGTGGTAAAGCATGTAATCCTGAATCAGTGAATTTGAGTCACTTAAATATTTATAAATTTCTCTTAAAAAATCAACTAAAAATGTCTAACAGAATTTCCTAGAAAAAGAATTGTTTTCTGAATTCTGTTTACCTTATGAAAGCCTCATGATATTTTCTGATTTCTGGTAGAAGGTACCACTTACAACAATAATAGTTGAAATATACTGAACATTAATTTTGTGCCAGGCTCTATATTGACCATATGTAAACATACATTTGTTTATTTAATGCTCTCAACTATCATAGAGCATATGGCCACCAAACTAAAGTGATACCAGCTGACTCTTTACAGAAAACATTTGCCAACCACTGCTCATACTATTATCCTACTTTTAAAAGATGAAAAGTGAAAAAACATTTTAAAGTCAATCACAATAAATGTGTATTTGTAAGCTAATTATTATTATATTTGTATATGTTCTAAAGTTTTCATGGTAAACATGGTTGTTCACTCTACAAATATTTCATCTGAGGTAAATTCTTTAAGATTTTAGTTTCAGATCAATCATGCAGAAATTATTTTTGACTATTGTTTCAACCTAGGATGTATTACTCTACAATATAAAATAATGGAAGACCTGCCATAGATTTACCAAACTCCATCTTCCTCTTGTTTTAACTTTCCTTTAGGTGTAATTATTACCCAGATATTAGAACAAAGATGAAAAGTAGAAGCCAAGTATAGCAATTCTAGATATAAATTCTTAAATTCTTTCAAGCATACAGTACAATACTAGTACTATTATATTATAGTGCAAAAATAAGCCAGACCAATTTAGAAATAATCTGGATCACTTCTATGAAAATAACTATTAACGATTGCAGAGACACAAATTTTCAAGAAAAATACTGTTGCAATGAAGGCAGGTATCATTTGCTTACTAGGGTTGAAAAGCCAATCTCTACTCCCAAGGGAGAGAGAAAGTTTGACTATCACTTTGTGTCTCCTACAGAAGCACCGCTGGTGGAATCCCATGCCTGATGGGTCCATGACTAAAGCAGTCAGCTTTATACCTAAGGGTACTAGCCCCCAGGCCAATCCTGTAGACAACATAGAACAGACAAGACTCTGGTGTCAGCTCAACATGCTCTTGTTGATGGTGGAATATTGCCATATAGTAAACCTGAAATATCTACGAGTAACTGATATTCCTGACTAATTTTTTTAGGAATATAAGTCTAAAATCTATTGCTAATGATGAATAACCAGGCAGCTCAAAAGACATGCTCCTCCTGTATGTAAATTTGCACTTCATGGACAGAAAGCCATTGAGGAAATTCTTCCATGAGTGTCATGGGTACTAGACGGGAAGTAAGTGACCCTTTAGAACAAGGGCAAAGCCAAATCAGTTGCCTTAGACCTTGTGTTAAAGAAAGCCACTGAGGAAATCATACATATAAACCAAATGAAGACAATCAACCCAAAAACTTCTTCAAAGAGAATTACAAACTTATCCCTGCAATGAGCAAATCACAGACTGGACACTTACCGCAGTAGAGCAATTTCTCGTCTGACTTGTCCTTACAGTGAGGAATGCCATCACAGGTGAGCTGGTAGTCAATACACTCGCCATTCCCACACTCAAACTCTGAATAAATGTTACAGGAGGAATTTTTAGCTGAAAGGAAAAAATTCAATGTTCTTATGTAATGACAAATATTTTTGATACCGTAACAATTGTTTCCCTTAATTTTAATTATAAAAATAAAATAAAATGTACCTAATATAAAAAGAGGTGATGGTTTATGGCCTTTCTCTATTAAAAAGAAATTAAGAAGGACAACTTTTTTGTTGTTATTTTTACTCCCTCTGTAAATTTTAGGGGAGTTGCCTGATTTCATTTTTATTTTATGTCTATGGGTATACTTTTTAAATTATTTGGTGACTGTGCATGTTTGGAAAGAAGGAGCTTAAATTTGTGTGACTTTATCAGTCTTGCTTATAAGTCTATCTTAAAAATAACTTTTTAAGAACCAGTTAAATGAGCTCTGTACATATTAGGGGTGTTTTGTGTTTTCTTACTGGAATCTATTATATATTCTTCAGTGCACTGAAATTTTCCAGTATATATCATTTTCATTTTTGAATGTTTGACTTGATTTTTCTCACTTAAATCTTACTTTCATTCAGTCATCCTTCCCAACTACATTTGGAAGAAATTTCTTTATCAGCTTCTATTATTCAGAAGTACTGGAATTGCTAAAATTATCCTCACCAGCCCCTTGTTCTATATTACTTAATTTCTCATTTCCAGTGAAAACTAATTGTTATGATGGACAATGCCATATCTTGCTTTTGTAGTTCTATGAGGGAAAACAAATTTTTACAATAAACACATTTTTTTATTATTCAAAATCAAACACTGTATAAGTGTGTTCACTTGATGAAACAGTGATAAGTATTTTCTGCTGCTTTCTGGAAACACAAATGTGGTTCAGCTGTCCTCTAATTCTCCTACAAGGCAATTACTTTATCTGATTATATTTGCTATTCTTACTTCTGTTATGGGTGTTGACAAGGTTAGCAATGTTGTATAAAATGGAATTGCCTAATCTTTTTGTCAAGAGTTATGACAACAAATGGTTTTCCCTCCTTCGCCCTCCAGTAGGTGTTAGTAAAGGGCCTTTCACAACCTTTAATGCAGCCATTAACATTCATGAACTGCTCTGGGTGAACTAATTCAGATGATGACATAGATAAGCCAGAAACATCCTCATTTCCCAAAGATTCATTTGACAAGAAGCAGCCTAGAGTTACTTTCCAATCTCTCTGCTGGACCACAGGATTTCAATATGAATGCACAATGAATGCAGGATGCTTCTATTAAGGTTTGCCATTCCTGAGGAATCCAAATATCACTCTATATTTGAATACAGTGAATTCATGTGAATACAGTGGTGCTTGTTTAAAACAAGAGCTTTCCATCTGATTCATTCCCTCTCATAAAAAGAAGCAGGTGGGTTAGTAGGGACAAATGAACTGAATGTATTTTGCAGCAAGGACAGGAATCTACTGTCTACAAATAAGCCTTGCTCTTTTGACTAAATACTTTGCCTTACTATTGGCCTGTACTGACCTGTGAAAGAAATATATGTGATTCTAATGCATAACTAACACTCCAGGCTTACAGATGGTGTCAAATCCAGATCATTACAGCTGAAACCACAAAGGCAAACTGAAAAAGAGAGTTTAAGCAATTGCCAGAGCAATTCAACCAAGTGTCAGGTGATGAAGAAATACGGGAATTTCTAGCCTGCATCATTAAAATTGGCTATCTTTGTTTAAAGTTCACTGACCAAATGCATCATTTCCTCATTTTTTTTATAATACCAGCATAGTCTTAAATAAGTCTTTTACTTGTTTTGCTAACAGGTGTCCTTTTAGATTGTGGTACCAATTTGCAGAGTGAGAAGATATGTCTATGTTCCTGTATTAAATATGGCAATTTTCAAGGTAAAGAAAATGATGTCAATGTGCTTATACTCAAATAAAGAGCATATAAAAGAGAAGATCTTCCTGGTAGATAAAGTCCAAAAGAAGACTGAAGATGAAGATGGAAAATACTTTTGACTTCTGATACTTATTTTTATAGTGTACACATATACAGTTTTGTTGATTTTTCTAAGATGGTAAGATATGAGATGAGGACATAAATGGGAGAAAAAAAGTTAAAAAATTGACACATCCTGAGAGTGAGACCATCAGTTTCCAATGAGATACTTCTCTCTCATCTTTGTTATGCACAAATATTCTTAATGTTAAAGAGAAATTAACATGTTTTATGTTGCTGGCTCATTTCTCCAGGCAATATTAGAACACTTGGACCCTTATTTATTTTGGAAGAAGTTCTGGTAAATTAGTTGTTAATAAGTGTACACTGTAATGGCACTAATTAAAGATTATAGTGCCTTTTGGGCAGTGTAAACATCATGAAAGGCTGTAATGTTACATTCTTAATTAACAGCTTGGAAATTATTACAAATAAGCTGCATGAGCCATTTCCTCGCCTTTACACACTGTGATGGACTGTGAGTGGTTTTCACTACAAGGCTACTGGTCTACTGCCTGCACACTGGTTTATTTCAGCTTTCATTAATTTTGCTATTAATTGAATTCTAAGTCATAACCACAAGTTTTCAGATGATCATTGTATGCAGGTATTTCTTTAGCTAGTCCAACACCTTCAAGCCCACCATCAGAAGGAATATACCATTTGTCACTGTTTTGGTTATCATTATCAGTCACACGGTGCTGTAACTAATAGAATGGTTAAATCAGTTCTTTTTAGAAAAAAAAGATAAGCCAACTGGGTGTGTAATACTGGAGGAGAGCACAACTTCATGAATACTAAAAATAATTTCAGTGTGCATGTGTGTTGCTTTGAGCAGCTGTGTCATACCACATTTTGATTCCCTTTACTTACTCACACATCTGTTGTTATCTAGCAATACTCGATCCCCTCTGCAGGAACAATTCACTCTCCCATTAGGAGTTAAAAGGCACAGGTCATGGCAACCTCCATTCAATAATGCACACGGAGAAAGTTCACCTGCAATGAAGATACTTTATTGGTAATGTGTTATATTGAATCCCTATCCCATGTTAGATACAGATTAATAGTAACTAGCTAGGCTGCCTTGATATCTCAAAGATATCTCATAAACAAGGAAGACTTAGGACTTTTGGAAATCCGAATATCCCAAAAGGTAAGAACTTCACAAAAAATATGTAACATAAATTACTACATTGTCTAATACATTTATCAAGATGCCATGGAATCAAATGAACCAGTACCATTAGAAAGCACACTGAGGCTGCAAGCTGCAATTTGTAGGTATTCCAGTAATTAAAGAATATTTAAGCTCAGATGCAAAGTTTTTCTATCAAGTATTATTTTCATGGGAACAACTTCATTTGAGTTTTAAAGATATGAGGACTGAGAGGAAATGGAATTATTTCCAGAAACAAATAACTAAAAATGAATTGTTCTTTCTCTTGATGAATTCAGAAGTTGCCTTAAACCTTTCAAAGAATTCCAATGTATTGAATAGTCAAATCCTGAATACTCCCCCCAGGAACTCTAAGAAAATAAAATCCAACTAAGCATTACTAAAAAAAAGAAAGATAATATTTTGAGAACTCATATAATTAAGACATATATGGTTTTATTGTAACTTACAGCTATTGGTGTCATTGGCAACAGCTATGATTCCCATTGGTTGATGTGGAATATCAGAACGAAGAATTTTTGTATCTCCTCCTGTGTACTTGTTGGAACGCAGAATAGCTCTCCTTCCCCAGTCTGACCAGAAGATATAATTGTCATAAACAGCCAAACTCAGGAAAGTTCCTGGCCCAGATTTGACAATCACCTGAAATAAAGTATATATATGTATATATATACATATTCTTTTTTTTCCAACTTCTCTTGCTTACATACTTTTTTTAAATTTAAGGTATCATTGATATACAATCTTATGCTCAGATTTCACATGAGCAACATTGTGTTTAATACATTCCCCGTATTATCAAGTTTAAGATGAAGATATAGGTATTCCTATATCCACATCTATTTTTGCTTAAAGAAAAAAGGTATTAAGATTAATTATTTTCAATCAATAGAAATCATCAGACAAAAAGCATCTAACTAAATGTATGATCATAACATTCCTTATGGTTTATCTTAAATGTTTTAATCATCCTTAACTTTTACAATCTTTCCTTAATATTTTAGGTATATTTCTACTCAATAATCATTTGACTTGTATAAAAATATTGTATTTTTTCAGTGTTATAAACCAAAATGACCAAGCCAAAAAGCTGAAATCAATTATGATTACTAACATTTATTGAGAATCATCAGATATATGTGAACACTCATCAAGCTCTCAGAACTACAGAATATAAAGAATCATAAGACCCTGGGTTCTTCCTTGAAGAAGTTTTCAACATGAATGATTTAAGCATATATATATAGGTAATAACAGTTTAAAAGTGAAGACCAAACTTCCACTCAGACCAAGATGAAGAAAAAAGACTAGATTTACCTTTCCAATAAAATAACTAAAAACTTGAACAATATATATGAAAAAAGTCTTTACAAAACATGGCAAATCAGGTAATAAAGGAAAACAATTCCTAATTAGTAGGAAATAAATGGAGTGATTCACTATGGCTCATTGTGGCCATAGCTTATGGCCTGAGAGAGATTCTAAGTAGCAACACAATACAGAGGAACCCAGCAGAGCCCAAGCCCAGAGAACAACCCCGGGTGGGACAGACTGAGAGTTATGGGAGGACAATGTGATTAGATCCCATAGAGCAGAGTGTGGGAAAAGAGAATGTAACCAAAACAGAGCTGTGGATATTTGTACAGGGACCCATAGGTTATTCAACCAAGTGCTAAGCAAATGCAGGTGTGATTGAGGAAACATGAGGTTAGTGAAAGCAACAAGAGAAAGGATTAAAGAGAAAAGTTCCCAAAATTCACATGGGTCCAAGAATTGTGCTTTTTAACACCAACCAGATTTGAAGATTTTTCTAACTCACGGACTCTGAGTACTTAACTGGACGGATCTTGTCTCAGCAGTGAGAAATAATTAACCCTAGACTAAACTCTGCTCTATTCCTATCTAACAAAACTTAAAAAAAACAAGTTCTGGGGTGGAGCCAACATGGCGGCATGAGTAGGACAGTGGGAATCTCCTCCCAAAAACATATATATTTTTGAAAATACAACAAATACAACTAATCCTAAAAGAGAGACCAGAAGACACAGGATAACAGCCAGACTACATCCACACGTGTGAGAGCCCAGAGCCTGGTGAAAGGGGTAAGATACAACCCCCAGCCCAGTGGGACCCAAGCACACCTCCCCCCAGCTCCCGGTAGGAGGGAGAGGGAGCCCAGGACTGCTAAACACCCAGCCCCAGCCACCCGCACCAGAGCGCAGACACAGTGAATGCGTGGAGGGCTGGAAACTAGGGAAACAGGGCAGCAAGACCTCTGAGCAGGTGCCGAAGCTGATGCCCCTGTGACAAAGAAAAGCGGGGGCTTTTTGAAAGTCTTAAAGGGACAGGGACTTAACAGCTAGACGGAAACAACACAGGTCACAGCCCAGTGGCTGGAAATTACAGGGAAAACCGGGCACACTAACCCCCTGGGAAACAGTTCTGAGACCCCTCACAGAGGTAAACAGCCAAACAGCACCCCCCAGGTCCATTACCCCTCCGGGCGCTGCGAAAGCAGAGAAGCAGACTAAGGCAGACCACACTCCCAGAAAGGGAGATTTCTCCATACCGGCTGGGCAAGACACAAAGAACCAGCCTACACGCAATTACACAACACAAGCCACTAGGGGTCGCAGTTGTCCCAGTAAAGAAAGGCCAGTAGCAAGTGAAAAGTTTGGCCCTCCCAGCTGACAGTTAAAAGCACCTGTCAACATGAAAAGGCAAAAAACTATGATCCAGACAAGACTAACCCAGACAGCTTCGGCATCTGCTACATCTTCCCCTGAGAAGGAACCTGGGGAGATAGATTTAACCAGTCTTCCTGAAAAAGAATTCAAAACAAAAGGCATAACCATCCTGATGGACTTGCAGAGAAATATGCAAGAACTACGGAAGAAGAATACAGAAATAAAACAAGATCTGGAAGGACTTCAAAATAGAATGGACGAGATGCAAGAGACCATTAATGGATAGAAAACAGAGAAAAGGAATGCAGAGAAGCTGATGCAGAGAGAGATAAAAGGATCTCCAGGAATGAAAGAATTTTAAGAGCTGAGGGACCAATCGAGATGGAACAATATCCGCATTATAGGGGTTACCGGAAGAAGAAGAGAGAGAAAAAGGGATAGAAAGTGTCTTTGAAGAAATAATTGCTGAAAACATTCCCAAACTAGGGGAAGAAATGGCCTCTCAGACCGCAGAGGTACACAGAACTCCCATGACAACGGATCCAAGGAGGGCAACAACAAGACACATAATAATTAAAATGGCAAAGATCAAAGACAAGGACAAAGTATTAAAGGCAGCCAGAGAGAAAGAAAAGGTTACCTACAAAGGAAAACCCATCAGGCTATCATCACACTTCTCAACAGACACCCTACAGGCCGGAAGAGAATGGCATGATATACTTAATGCAATGAAACAGAAGGGCCTCGAACCAAGACTACTATATCCAGCACGAATATCATTTAAATATGAAGGAGGGATTAAACAATTCCCAGACAAGCAAAAGTTGAGGGAATTTACCTCCCACAAACCACGTCTACAGGGCATCCTACAGGGACTGCTCTAGATGGGAGCACTCCTAAAAAGAGCACAGAACAAAACACCCAACATATGAAGAAGGGAGAAGGAGGAATTAGAAGGGAGAGAAATACAGAATCATCAGACCGCATTTGTAATAGCTCAACAAGCGAGTTAAGTTAGACAGTAAGATAGTAAAGAAGCTAACCCTGAACCTTTGGTAACCACAAACTTAAAGCCTGCAATGGCAATAAGTTCATACCTTTCAATAATCACCATAAATGTAAATGGACTGAATGGACCAATCAAAAGACACAGAGTAATAGAATGGATAAAAAAGCAAGATCCATCCATATGCTGCTTACAAGAGATTCACCTCAAACCCAAAGACATGCACAGACTTAAGTCAAGGGATGGAAAAAGATATTTCATGCAAACAACAGAGAGAAGAAAGCAGGTGTTGCAATTCTGGTATCAGACAAAATAGACTTCAAAACAAAGAAAGTAACAAAAGACAAAGAAGGACATTACATAATGATAAAGGGCTCAGTCCAACAAGAGGACATAACCATTATAAATATATATGCACCCAATACAGGAGCACCAACATACCTGAAACAAATACTAACAGAACTAAAGGAGGAAATAGAATGCAATGCATTCATTCTGGGAGACTTCAACACACCACTCACTCCAAAGGACAGATCCATCAGACAGAAAATAAGTAACAACACAGAGGCACTAAACAAAACACTAGAACAGATGGACCTAATAGACATCTACAGAACTCTACATCCAAAAGCAACAGGATACACATTCTTCTCAAGTGCACATGGAACATTCTCCAGAATAGACCACATACTAAGCCACAAAAAGAGCCTCAGTAAATTCCAAAAGATTGAAATCCTACCAACCAACTTTTCAGACAACAAAGGCATAAAACTAGAAGTAAATTGTACAAAGAGAGCAAAAAGGCTCACAAACATATGGCAGCTTAACAACACGCTCCTAAATAATCAATGGATCAATGACCAAATCAAAATGAAGATCCAGCAATATATGGAAACAAATGACAACAACAACACTAAGCCCCAAATTCGGTGGGACACAGCAAAAGCAGTCTTAAGAGGAAAGTATATAGCAATCCAAGAATATTTAAAAAAGGAAGAACAATCCCAAATGAATGGTCTAATGTCACAATTATTGAAATTGGAAAAAGAAGAACAAATAAAGCCTAAAGTCAACAGAAGGAGGGACATAATAAAGATCAGAGAAGAAATAAATAAAATTGAGAAGAATAAAACAATAGCAAAAATCAAGGAAACCAAGAGCTGGTTCTTCGAGAAAATAAACAAAATAGATAAGCCTCTAGCCAGACTTATTAAGAGGAAAAGAGAGTCAACACAAATCAACAGTATCAGAAACGAGAAATGAAAAATCACGACGGACCCCACAGAAACACAAAGAATTGTTGGAGAATACTATGAAAACCTATATACTAACAAGCTGGGAAACCTAGGAGAAATGGACAACTTCCTAGAAAAGGACAACCGTCCAAGACTGACCCAGAAAGAAACAGAAAATCAAAACACAAATTACCAGCAATGAAATTGAAGCAGTAATCAAAAAACTAGCAAAGAACAAAACCCCCAGGCCAGATGGATTTACCTCGGAATTTTATCAGACATACAGGGAAGACATAATACCGATTCTCCTTAAAGTTTTCCAAAAAATAGAAGAGGAGGGGATACTCCCAAAGTCATTCTATGATGCTAACATAACCCTAATACCAAAATCAGGCAAAGATCCCACCAAAAAAGAAAACTAAAGACCAATATCCCTGATGAACGTAAATGGAAAAATACTCAACAAAATATTAGCAAACCGAATTCAAAAATACATCAAAAGGATCATACACCATAACCAAGTGGGATTCATCCCAGGGATGCAAGGATGGTACAACATTCGAAAGTCCATCAACATCATCCACCACATCAACAAAAAGAAAGACAAAAACCACATGCTCATCTCCAAAGATGCTGAAAAAGCATTTAACAAAGTTCAACATCCATTCATGATAAAAACTCTCAGCAAAATGGGAATAGAGGGCAAGTACCTCAACATAATAAAGGCCATCTATGACAAACCCACAGACAACATTATATTGAACAGCAAGAAGCTGAAAGCATTTCCTCTGAGATCGGGAACTAGACAGGGATGCCCACTCTCCACACTGTTATTTTACATAGTACTGGAGGTCCTAGCCACGGCAATCAGACAAAACAAAAAAAATACAAGGAATCCAGATTGGTAAAGAAGTTAAACTGTCGCTATTTGCAGATGACATGATACTGTACGTAAAATACCCTAAATACTCCACCCCAAAACTACTAGAACTGATATCGGAATACAGCAAAGTTGCAGGATACAAAATCAACACACAGAAATCTGTGGCTTTCCTATACACTAACAATGAACCAACAGAAAGAGAAATCAGGAAAACAACTCCATTCACAATTGCATCAATAAAAATAAAATACCTAAGAATAAACCTAACCAAAGAAGTGAAAGACTTATACTCTGAAAACTACAAGTCACTCTTAAAAGAAATTAAAGGGGACACTAACAAATGGAAACTCGTCCCATGCTCATTGCTAGGAAGAATTAATATCCTCAAAATGGCCATCCTGCCCAAAGCAATATACAGATTTGATGCAATCCCTATGAAACTACCAGCAACATTCTGCAATGAACTGGAACAAATAATTCAAAAATTCATATGGAAACACCAAAGACCCTGAATAGCCAAAGCAATCCTGAGAAAGAAGAATAAAGTAGGGGGGATCTCACTCCCCAACTTCAAGCTCTACTATAAAGCCATAGTAATCAAGACAATTTGGTACTGGCACAAGAGCAGAGCTACAGACCAAAGGAACAGACTAGAGAATCCAGACATTAACCCAGACATATATGGTCAATTAATATTTGATAAAGGAGCCATGGATATTCAATGGCGAAATGACAGTCTCTTCAACAGATGGTGCTGGCAAAACTGGAGAGCTACATGTAGGAGAATGAAACTGGACCATTGTCTAACCCCATATACAAAAGTAAACTCAAAATGGATCAAAGACCTGAATGTAAGTCATGAAACCATTAAACTCTTGGAAGAAAACATAGACAAAAACCTCTTAGACATAAACATCAGTGACCTCTTCTTTAACATATCTCCCCAGGCAAGGAAAACAACAGCAAAAATGAATAAGTGAGACTATATTAAGCTGAAAATCTTCTGTACAGCAAAAGACACCATCAATAGAACAAAAAGGAACCCTACAGTATGGGAGAATATATTTGTCAATGACAGATCCGATAAAGGCTTGACATCCAGAATATATAAAGAGCTCACATGCCTCAACAAACAAAAAACAAATAACCCAATTAAAAAATGGGCAGAGGAACTGAACAGACAGTTCTCCAAAAAAGAAATACAGATGGCCAGCAGACACATGAAAAGATGCTCCACATCGCTAATTATCAGAGAAATGCAAATTAAAACTACAATGAGGTATCACCTCACACCAGTAAGGATGGCTGCCATCCAAAAGACAAACAACAACAAATGTTGATGAGGCTGTGGAGAAAAGGAAACCCTCCTACACTGCTGGTGGGAATGTAAATTAGTTCAACCATTGTGGAAAGCAGTATGGAGGTACATCAAAATGCTCAAAACAGACTTACCATTTGACCCAGGAATTGTACTCCTAGGAATTTACCCTAAGAATGCAGCAATCAAGTTTGAGAAAGACCAATGCACCCCTATGTTTATTGCAGCCCTATTTACAATAGCCAAGAATTGGAAGCAACCTAAATGTCCATCGATAGATGAATGGATAAAGAAGATGTGGTACATATACACAATGGAATACTACTCAGCCATAAGAAAAGGGCAAATCCTACCATTTGCAGCAACATGGATGGAGCTGGAGGGTATTATGCTCAGTGAAACAAGCCAAGCGGAGAAAGAGAAATACCAAATGATTTCACTCATCTGTGGAGTATAAGAACAAAGGAAAAACTGAAGGAACAAAATAGCAGCAGAATCACAGAACTCAAGAATGGACTAACAGGTACCAAAGGGAAAAGGACTGGGGAGGATGGGTGGCAGGGAGGGATAAGGGGGTGGGAGAAGAATGGGGGTATTAAGATTAGCATGCATGGGGTGTGGGACAAAGGGGAGGGCTGTACAACACAGAGAAGACAAGTAGTGATCTTACAACATTTTGCTATGCTGATGGACAGTGACTGTAACGGGGTTTATGGGGGGACCTGGTATAGGGGAGAGCCTAGTAAACATAATATTCGTCATGTAAGTGTAGGTTAATGATACCAAAAAAAAGGCAGTTCCTGTGTGGTGACCTCCAATGAGTTCTACACAATGGTACAAAGGGCATATAAAAGTGTAGGCAAAGGGTCTGTCTGTGTTTATACAGAGGATCAAAGCCTAACTTGGCTACCCAGAAAAAGAACTAAGATACGATATGAAAAAGAACTTCCAACATCAGCACTCTCGGGAAGACTCATGCAGAAGATGATCATCAAAAAACCCCAACAAAGATCCATGCACTGCTACAGGTGTAGATGCACTCATCCCACCAGTTCCTGGACTTGCCATGGGAATGAAGAAGGAGATATCTAAGCTGGCCTGTGCACACAGTAAAACAACAAATTTGACTGGATCTATACTGTTGGAACTCAACCAAGAATTAGGAGAAGTGCAAATTGTAGCACTTACAACTACAGACTATTTACTGTTAAAAGAACATATCAGATGTGAACAGTCCCCAGGAATGGGTTGTTTTAATTTGTCTAATTTCTCTCAGACTATTCAAGTTCAGTTGGACAATATCCACCATATCATAGATAAGTTTTCACAAATGCCTAAAGTGCCTAACTGGTTTTCTTGGTTTCACTGGAGATGGATGGTAATTACAGGTATGCTTTGGTTATGTAACTATACTCCTATTATGTTAATGTGTGTGCGCAATTTAAGTAGTAGTTTAAAACATATACATGCTGAAGTTACTCTACAAGAAGACATGTCAAAGAAATAATCAATCTTCCCATGTTTTCTTCCACCTGCTACTTCTATAGCTTTTCTTTTTCCTTCCTTATTACAACCCTTAAATAGAATTCGTGCCTCATATCAAATTTACTGAGTATCATAATTCTTCCAAGTGGTAAAGATACCTCAAGACAAATGCTGGGCATAGAAGCCACAGGGCATAAATATGCAAAGAAGTAAAAAGCTAACCTTTTCAAACAATAATGCTTCTCTCTCACTGACCAACTTTACATTTCCCTGTATGGCCCCGGAAGATGACTGGTTTGCCAGAGATGGGTAAGATTCCTCAAGGGAGGAACAACCTAAGACAGGCACAGTCGCAGGGGGGCCGTCAGGTGAGAAATTGGGGATCAACAGAGGTGAGGCTTAGAACCTCACCCCACGTGTTCTGAGAGAAATCTTATGCATACGTGGATGTTTTATTGCCCTTGTCTAGCTTGGATTAACACATAGTCTACAGGCACACACCTGATCATCTACATTTGCTCTCTTACAACACTAAACTATGTTTTCTACCTTTATCTTGTATCTACCTACCACTTCAGCATTTTATTAAAAATAATAATAATAAATATTTATATGTGGTATCCACATATAAATCAAGTATAAAAATTAAATGAGTATCCATATTTGAACTGACTGTTTATAGTTCATAATGCATGAGCAAAACCAAAAGTTTCTGTGATGACTGCCCTTGTACTGTTCACCATGTAACTTATTCACTATGTAAGAATTTGTTCTCCATGTAAGAACTTGTTCATTAAGCTTCAGAAGATTGGAGACTGACGAAAATAAGGCTTGGGGTGGATTAATGATTGTGCATTGAGCATTGACTCCCCTATACAGAATTTTATTGTTGTTAACAACCATTTGATCAATAAATATGAGAGATGCCCTCACAACAACAACAAAAAAAAGTACACACTTCCAATTGTAAAATAAATAAGTAATAACCAGTATGTAATGTATAGCATAAGGAATATAGTCAAAACATTGTAACAACTTGGTATGGTGATAGCTGTTACCTAGAATTATCATGTATATAAATGTTGAATCACTGTGTTGTACACCTGAAACTAATGTAATTCTGTGTGTCAACTACCCTTCAATAAAAATTAATTATCTACAAAAAAAAACACAAAAAACAAGATCTGAAAGAATCAAACTGTTTCCAAGTAATTTAACCATTTCTCAGAAGCAAACTTAGAAATTTTACTGAGAATATGAAAAAATTTACCACCAAGCTACTGTGTAAGAGAAGTTGAAAAGAAGAAAAAACTCTCAAATCAATGACCTCAACTTCCACCTTAGGAAACTGGGAGGAAAGAAAAATTAAATTCAAAGTAAGGAAAAGAAAAATAAAATAAAGATTAGAGGAGAAATCCAGGAAATAGAAAACAGAAAAAGATTAGAGAAAAATCAATGAAACCATAAAATTGTTTTTTGAGAACAAAAGATAATACATAATGATGAAGTGGCGTTTATCCCAGGGATACAGATCGATTTAAAATTTTAAAAGTCCATTGGTGTAATTTACTATATTAGTAGGTAAAGAAGAAAACTTAAATGAATATCTCAATAAATGCATTGAAAATATTTATAGAATCTAACATCCATTCCTGATAAAAACATAGTAGAAATAAAACTAGTAATGAGAGAGAAATGATCACTCTCACTACTTCTATTCAACATTATCCTAGAGTTTCTAGATAGTTTAATAAGGCAAGAAAATGAAAACAAATAGCATCCAGATTGGAAAAAAAAAAAGTAAAACTTTATTTGCAGGGAACATAACCCATTCCAATAGAATAAAAAAATTGAATAGAATCTACAAAAATAATCTGCTTGAACTAATAAATTTAGTAAGGTTGCAGGATACAAATTGCTATAAAAATTTCTATATACTAGCAATGAGCAATTAAAAATTAAAATAAAAAAATACTTCTGCAATAGCATCAACAAATATTAAATAGTTAGTAATATATATGAAAAAAATATTTTCAAGGACCTAAAAACACAAAACATTGCTAAGAGAAATTAACAAAAAAATAAATAGAGATATGCCTATTCATGGTTTGCAAGATTCAATATTGTTAAGATGTCATCTTTCCTCACATTGATAAATTACGTCTAATCCCTGAAAAATCCTGCAGAAATTCAAATTTCAAATTCTAGAAATTGACAAGCTGATTCCAAAATCCATGTGTGCAATATAATGTTATAAGAAATACATATTTGGTCATTCAGATTACTAAATAATACATTTCCCAGTTATATTTGGTCTTCATCAACAGTTACTGAAAACACTTCACAGGTTTAAAGGTAAAATGTGTGTCTTGTCATGTTAATGAGAATTTTGAACCCTCACCTAAGGGAGGGCACTTGTAGTTGAATCAGCCAAAGGCCAATGATTTAGTCAGTCAATGAAGTTCTCACAAAAACTCGTGAGAAGAGCATCTCTCTCTTTTTTGCATCCTGCTTCTCTGTTATAGAGAGCTACCATGCTTGGGGAACCAGAACACTTCCACGTGACACTGAGCCAGGCCCCAAACTCCACAAGGATAGAAGCTCCTTTATTTGGGACCTTGCCTTTGCATCTCTTCACCCAGCTTGTTAACTTTATTAAACTGGTACATGTAAGTGTTTCCCTGAGTTCTGTGAGCCACTCTAGGAAATTAATTGAACCTTAAGGGGGTATCATTAGAACTTTCTATCTGCAGCCAGTCAGAAGCACATGTAACAGCCTGGAGCTTGGGACTGGTATCTGGAGTGGGGGGTGAAGGGCAGTCTCGTAGGATACAGCCCTTCACCTGGGGAATCTGGTGCTGTCCCTGTGCGGATAACATATGGTCCCAAACAGGTCCCAGCAGCAGTTGAACAAAACTAAGAACCACCCAGACCACAACTCCTTACAATCTCATTGAAATACAGTTGTGATTCTGGCCTTCCACCGTGGGCTTTTCTGTGTGTATTTTGAGAAAAGACATGTACCAAGAGGAACCGGTGTATAATTAGAGCTGTCGATCAAATGACCTCACCCTGCCAATCAAAAGAAGTGCCTCCAGGGCTAAGTCAGTAGTGATACATAGACCCTCCCATAAAAGTTAGGGGCCTTTGTCTACCTTGACTCTGTCCCACTCCTCCCTTGGAGTGTATTCAAATAAAACTTTCACTCTGCTTCTCTATTGTGTCTCTGATTTTCAATTCTTTGCTGCAGCAGGACCAAGGACAGAGGAGAAAGAACTCAGCCTATAACAATATGGTTTGGAGAAAACAGATAATGTGGGAATGTGGTACTTTAAAAAATAAGTCTCCTTTCTCTCCTCTATCCTATATCAAATTCTACATTATTATGAGGTAATTAACAATGTTATCTTCCTGATTTCCCAAACCTTGCTTCATTCGTTCCAAATTAACTGCTAAGTACCCTCTAATAAAAGCAATTCCTTTATTTTTATTCTGAGTATATAAGTAATTTCTGAACTATAGAACAATATTTCTCAAACTGTGATGCATATACAATTCCCTTTGAGATTTTGTTAAAATTCATGTTCTGATTCACTAGGTCAGGAGTTCCCTGAGATTATTCATTTCTAATAAGCTTCCAGGTGTTGCTGAGGTATGTGATTTGGAAACTCACTTTGAATAGCAAGAATTATAAAGTATAAAAAAGAAAATAATAATCTTACCACACTGATATAATGACTCATTATTTTGAATTAAGAATATATATTTATGTTCTATTTTTTTTCTTTACAAATTGGTATCACAGTTATGCTTTGTATTAACTTCAAAGTAAGTTGATGGGACGTCTGATGTCAAGCAAAATGGGGTAAGCCCACTACAGCCTGTCTATCCCATTGATTACTACTTTCTGATCATTGTGTTGTGGGAACAAGAGGGAAAACATGGTAAAAGTAAGTTGAATGGCATCAAGAAGCGGAGTGGAAGGGAGCAGAATAAAATACTCTTTTTACTGTCATCTTTTTTCCTTCTATTACATCTAGCATCACCCAATAACTGAAATAAGTAACAATATACTAAGTGTGCATCTGCTGCTTACCCTCGAAGGGTGCAGTTTTAGTGTACTTATGTTTCCCAGGACTTCCCCAAGTTCACACAGAAATTATGGGGAGCTGTGGCTCCCCTGGATTAGCTCTCTAATCCAGGCCTACAGAGAGTCCAACCACCAGCCATAGCTTAAGCGTTCTTGTGAGTTATAACACTTTTGCACTGCACCTGACTACCTGCCTTCTGGCCTGGATACACCAAAGGGTTTAAAAAATCTGGTTTGGAAAGTGCTTCCCAATGGACATATTTGACATTGATTTGGAGTCTTTTTCCATTAATCTTCTGTGCTCGCTTCACTCCTTCACCCACTTCACTTGATTTTCTACCCACTTCTACTCATATTTGTCCAGCTTCATCTTCTTTCCCTAACAGAAGGAAAGTCTCAAAGCTTAAAGTAACAGGCACATGAGCACTCTAAATTTCCTTGAGTTATGAGTAAAATAAAATTTAAAATTCTAACTTAAAAAAAAGCAACCTCCCCAAACCTCAGCTCCTTTCAAGAGGAAAAGAGCAATCTATCTTGATCTGCAATACATTAGAACACCCTGTTTTACAAAATGACAAGAGAATTCTCCCACATGTTCTCCAGTGCTTAGAAAACTTTCAGTGATCTAAGTTTAGGACACATT
This sequence comes from Manis pentadactyla, assembly GCF_030020395.1. Taxonomy (NCBI): domain Eukaryota; kingdom Metazoa; phylum Chordata; class Mammalia; order Pholidota; family Manidae; genus Manis; species Manis pentadactyla. Next base: position 29,741,888 of record NC_080026.1, on the reverse strand, counting down.
ACTTTCACCCCTCTAAAACAGACATACTACACACACACACACACATTGAATCATGGGGAAGACTAATGCTAAAATGTACTTTTTTATCCCATTAGAAATCTGAAAAGACTGCTAATACTTAGTAAGTGTTCATGTTTAATATTCCTAGTTTGTATTTCTTTAGCAATAACATGTTATTACTTAGTTAATATTTCATGAATATAAAAGATCACCTGTTAACAGTGGTATGAACTGAATGTTTGTGTCACTGCCAAAGTCATATGTTGAAGCCTTAACTACTTGCACCGCATGGATGGTATTTGTAGGAACTGCCATTAGTTTGAACGAGGCCTTGAAGGTGACACTCCATGATAGGATTAGTGTCCTTTTCAAAGAGAAAGAAATCTCTATTTCCTGTGAAGATACAGCAAGATGGCAGACATCTGCAAGTCAGGAAGAGGACTGTCACCTGAAATCAGCCACTCTGGTACTGTGATCTCAATTTCCCCACCTCTAGAGTTGAGAAATAAATGCCTGTTGTTTAAGCCACACAGTCTATGGGAGTTGTTATAGCAGACCAGGCTGGTTAAGACAAACAGTTTTATTCCCAAAAAGTCAAATTTTAAGATTTCTCTCATCTGCTTTAAATTTTGATAAATGTTTTTTAAAAGTCAATATAATGAATGAAAGATTTCTTGTTATAAGAGCATACAAATGATAACTGCCTGAGTGTGCTTCCTGGGAAGATTTTCCTGAGAAAGGAAAGGATGACAAACCAATAGGAGGGGTAATGAGAAGGAAGGGTTGGGGCAGAGGGAAAACACGGTGCAAAAGATGAAAGGAAAGCGGGACATGAAATGCTGGGGAAATGAGCAAAGGTTAAGTAACCATGACTGTGGCTCAGGCTTGTGGACAGAGGATCTCATGAGGACCTTGGGGAGAAAGGCCAGAAGGGCAGACTTGTAAAACCTTCCTTTCTATAGACCAAGCAGGTGAATCTGAGTTTTGTTCTGAAGCTAACAGTGAATTACTAATGTTTATGAAACATGTTAAAGTCATTACTGATTTGTATTTATTAAGATTATTCTGCATTTGGGGTAGAGACTAGGTTAGATAACAAAAAAAAAAAGTTACAGGGAAACCAGTTAAGAGCAACTGCATTTGTCCAAACAAAGGGCAACATTTTTGATGTTTTGAGAAAGGTGAAGGAAAATACAAATACTAGAGCAATATTTACTGAAAGATTCCCTATTTCACTTTTTATCAAAAATCCACAAGAGTTTTCATTCATTCTTTCATTCATTCATCCTTTTACTTTTTTTCAGTAAACAGAGATACCACTCCATGAATACCTGCAGTGCACAGGAAGTGTATGTATTACATGCATAACACCTAATTTTAACTTCATACTAACTTACAAGGTAGACACTATTTCAATCCACATTGCATTGATCAGAACTGAAGCTTAACAAGGTTATGTAAGTTGGTCAAGGTCACAGATTTACTAAGTGGTATAAAGTTATTTTAGACACAAAGCCTCAGTTGAGTCTAAGTAGTTAAATTTTATATATGAAGTTTTCCTTTGTTAAAAGGACTAGAGAAACTCTGATATTCACAGATGAATAGGCGTACCCTTTATTTTTAAATCTATGCTCTTTCAAGTTAAGGACTATAGTAATTTATTTGATTCCCTTTTCTATGGTATCATATTTTCCATGAAAAAAAAAAGACACTCAGTAAACAATGCTGAATCACTAAGAATGAAATAGAAATCTTACTGGTTAGACATAAATAAAAACAGTTGCTTTTTTTAATGGATAACAAACAGTTTTAGGACAATGAAAGATTTTCTATGTCATTACCAAATGCCCATTTGGTAGATAGTAACTTTTGTGAATTTTCACACTGGTTGAGTCTAGCACTTTACTTCTCTACTTCTGCTCACACAGAGAAAGGGGGGAAAATGCAACATTAAATTCAGTCTATAATTATTTTGCTTTTATAGGATACAATAGGTTCCACTAAGAGTTCAGCTGATGCCAGACATCTCATTCACTGGTTAGAGTTCCATGTGGAACAGAGAAGTGAAATCCATTATGTTACACTTTCTTATTTCCATTTTCAAACATTTTTATCCTAAGTTCACAAATACTGCACCTTGCAAACCAAATCAGCCTCTTTATTTAAAGTGTAGAGGCTTTGTCATCATAAATTGCACTCTACCATGTTATATAGTAATGCACTATGATGGCAAAATATTAAGGCACTTTCACCTTGAACCTGTAAATAGGCTCATGTTTCAAAATAATAATTCATGTCCACTCAGAAAATGCATTTCTTGACACAGTTACTAATCTCATATGTGCCCTAATAGGTAGACAATTAAATGGATTATGTCACATAGACTTGAAATTGTGTATCAGGAATTCAGTCACTAATCGTATGCCTTTTCCATCTTGGAACTTCACTGGTGCCTTATTGGTAGAAGCACTGAAACCAATCACAGAATGCAAAAATATTCAGTTTTACAAACCAGACAACATAATCCAACAACCAGATACTAAATGTTAAATCAAATAATTTAAAAGCCAAACAAATAGAAGGCTTCCAAACACCCCAGGTGATTGCCTCACCGACAAGATCATAAATGATCATTATGAGATGTGACAACATGGCCCCTGCCACAGCCAGGTATGACAAGGTGTTACAGATTGCAAAGAGACAATTGCAGTTGCTTTAGCTTTGGAGAGAATGGCAGTATAGTAAATCAACAACTGAAATCTGAGAAGTATTTAATTTAAGAATCAAAAACTATATTTAACTTGTTTGAGTGAATTTGCAGAACAAATATAAAATGTGTAAATGTCATTAGTATCCAACCAAATTTGAAAAGAACAACATTCCCAGGGATCATCTAAAAGATTGCCTATTGTGTGAGAGGAGTTACCAGCCCTTATTAGAGGCAATCCCTTCAGAGAGGGAGATGAATGAACTAATTACTTTGATTTTGCACTCTCTCTTTCTGACTTCTCTATTGACCAAACTCAGACAGAAGCCAGAGGCTCAGGGAGCCAAGGTAAGACTCCTGGGGAAACAGAACATGTAGAAGAGGGCAGAGAAAAGATCTGGAGGATATGCCTGAGAGAGTAGTACTAGAAGCCTATTCTGAGATTCATTATCTTTTCTTTATGGTTTCTAAAGCTTTTGGTTTCTTGGAACTCAGTCTGCTAATACGTAAAACGGAATAGTAAAAGGCAATGACACAGTTTTGCTCCTTTTCCAAGGAACAAAAAAGGGTAAAATATTCCCTTAGGTCACACACAGGACTAATGAGAAACAATGAAACTGATATTCCTCAAGCATTATAGCCACTCCTGAATGAAATCTGAGCACATTTCTAATGTTTTGATTGTATTGCCTTCATATATGATTATAATTGTTAAAGTTATATCCTATCCACAATTCTGGTTTAGATATTGTTAGTTTGAGAAACATAATGTGATTTCTATGAATAAAGAATACACTTTTATTTTATTTTTGGTATCATTATCTACAATTACATGAGGAACATTATGTTTACTAGACTCCCCCTTCACCAAGTCACCCCCACATACCCCATTAGTCACTGCCCATCAGTGTAGTAAAATGCTATAAAATCACTACTTATCTTCTCTGTGTTGCACAGCCCTCCCTGTGCCCCCCCCACATTATACATGCTAATCGTAAGGCCCCCTTTCTTCTCCCCCACCTTCTCCCTCCCTTCCCACCCATCCTCCCCAGTCCCTTTTCCTTTGGTAACTGTTAGTCCTTTCTGGGGTTCTGTGATTCTGCTGCTGTTTTGTTCCTTTGTTTTTCCTTTGTTCTTATACTCCACAGATGAGTGAAATCACCCAGTACCCAACCCCCTCCACCTGGCTCACCCCACCGAGCACAACACCCTCCAGTTCCATCCATGCTGCCGCAAATGGCAGGATTTGTTTTCTTCTTATGGCTGAATAATATTCCATTGTGTATATGTACAACATTTTCTTTATCCATTCATCTACTGATGGACACTTAACGTTGCCTCCATTTCTTGACTATTGTAAATAGTGCTGTGATGAACATAGGGGTGCATCTGTCTTTTTCAAATTGGGCTGCTGCATTCTTAGGGTAAATTCCTAGAAGTGGGATTCCTGGGTCAAATGGTACTTCTATTTTGAGTTTTTGAGGAAGCTCCATATTGCTTTCCACATGGTTGAACTAATTTACATTCCCACCAGCAGTGTAGGAGGGTTCCCCTGTCTCCACAACCTCGCCAATATTTGTTGTTGTTTGTCTTTTGGATGGTGGCAATCCTTACTGGTGTGAGGTGATATCTCATTGTGGTTTTAATTTGCATTTCTCTGACGACTAGCTATGTGGAGCATCTTTTCATGTGTCTGTTGCCATCTGAATTTCTTCTTTGGAGAACTGTCTGTTTAGCTCCTCTGCCCATTTTTTAATTGGATTATTCCCTTTTTGTTTGTTGAGGTGCGTGAGCTCTTTATATATTTTGAATGTCAACCCTTTATCGGATCTGTCATTTATGAATATATTCTCCCATACATCTTTGTTCTATTGATGGTGTCCTTTGTTGTACAGAAGCTTTTCAGCTTGATATAGTCCCACTTGTTCATTTTTGCTTTTGTTTCCCTTGCCCGAGGAGATATGTTCATGAAGAAGTTGCTCATGTTTATGTCCAAGAGATTTTTGCCTATGTTTTTTTCTAAAAGTTTTATGGTTTCATGGCTTATATTCAGGTCTCTGATCCATTTCGAATTTACTTTTGTGTATGGGTTTAGAAAATGATCCAGTTTCATTCTCTTACATGTAGCTGTCCAGTTTTGTCAATACCAGCTGTTGAAGAGGCTGTCATTTCCCCATTGTATGTCCATGGCTCCTTTATCATATATTAATTGACTATATATGTTTGGGTTACTATCTGGAGTCTCCATTCTGTTCCACTGGTCTGTGGCTCTGTTCTTGTGCCAGTACCAAATTATCTTGATTACTGTGGCTTTGTAGTAGAGCTTGAAGTTGGGGAGTGAGATCCCCCCCACTTTATTCTTCCTTCTCAGGATTGCTTTGGCTATAAGAATACACTTTTTAAGAAATGAAATATTATAAGTTCCTTCTGCTTTGAATACCTTCTAAAAGAGCTAGTGAGAGACCTAATCCATGAGTGAGTTCCTTTGGGAATCCTTTCCCAGACACCTGAAGCAAAATGGCTTCTTCCTCTGTATAAACAGATAGTTTTTGCACACATACTATTAAAGCACTCATCAGAGGATATCATAGGAACTTGTATTTTATCCATCTCCCTTGCAAAACTGAAATATTTGAAACCAGGATTGCATCTTTTTTGTTTTAGCAACCCAAAAGCTTAGAATAGAATATATTTATAGTTGATGATTATTTATTTATCAAATCAGTGAATAAATGAGTGATTAAAAAATATTCTCCCATGTTCGGGTTAGCTTTACCACTTTTTTTTTTAAGGCACATTTACAGGAACTTTGAACTCAGCTTCATACTTTACTTACTTACATACCCAAAGGTATAATATTTCCTTTCAGAAATGGTATTACTGACATTTGTGTTTCACTAAAGAATTTTAGACATAATCTTTTCAAGACTGCAATAATTTCTTTGATAAATATTTCAGTGCTGCTACTCTCTAGATCATTGTCTAAATACAATTCTCCTGGCTCTTTAATATTTTAGTAGGAAAAGTGAAGAGCTAGTCAAAGGCATATGTATTAAATCAAAAGTCCAGATGTCCAAGCCATACTGAATTGCCAGTTTTAAGCTTTCAAATTGACTTTCAAAAAAAACATCAAATACTACTTTAGATGCTATAATGTAAGAAATATAAAAATTGTCCTGCACAAAATGATGATTATTTGGATGTGTAAATATGCTTTTCAGTGTGCCTGTATGTAGAAATAAAACTGTCAAGGGAAAGACCAGAAACAAATTAATTTAACACTTACTACATTTAAAAGAAAGTACAGTTTAGGACAATGGGCCTGGGTTCTAGAGCCAGAATACTGGGTTCAAATCCCACACCTCCTCCTATATGCAACCTGAGCTTATTATTTCATGTCTCCAGACTTTTCTTTCCTCTTCTTTAAAGTAACAAAAACAGAAGTAATATTTATCATGGAATTTTGGAAAAAAATTAAATAATATTCATAAAATACTTAGTATGATTACATGATAATCTTTTCATAATTGTTAGCTGTAATTATTTTTTACATGTAGGAGTTAAACAGTCTTGCAGAGAGAGATTTAGAATCTCAAATAGTCTTTGACTCATATTCCTCTTTCTAAATATATTGCAAACTATAAGAATCAACTTAAAAACAGACTTTTAGAATAGACTGCTATTTGTAAATATAATGTTTTTTCAATGTCAGAGATTATTACAACAAACCTATACTTAGAGGTAAAGTCCGTTTTGGTAAAATCCTTGAGTTCCACTTTATTTTTTGCTCACATGTCAGCTGGAAAGGGTGGTCTAAGAGTTGGAAGGGTTACGAAGATTATTATGCCTATATATTAACATTGAAGTGAAATGAAAAAGCAGTGATTTTAATTAAGCAAGTTGTATGACTTACACACTGCTGCCTTGAAACTCGTATAATATGATTTCAGTAGTAAAACTGCAACTGATGGGATTATGTGGAGCAGATGCAAGATTTACAATTCTGGGAAGCAGCAATTTTTGTTCCTTGTGTGTGTTGAGGTGGGGAGGGGCATCTCTTTGTAGCATATGTTGGGACATTCACAGCACACAACAAAAAAACCCTAATTTGATTTGTTTAATGTCGCTTTGAGAAAGTGAGAAAATATTTGCACTGAAGGTTATATCCAAAATGTTTACTTGACCATTTTTATTTATTTGTGTTATTATATAATATGTAGCATCATAAAATATAATGTTACTATTTTATTGATATTTTTATTAAATTTTTTACATGCAGCTCAGGCTATTTCAGGGTCATTTTAATAAATACAGAAAATATTATAAAATGTATTTGTAATGATGGCAAAGTGAGTTAATAAAAAGGTATTTGAATTTTCCTAAATACATCATTGTAAAATTTCTCTTTATTAATCAAATTAAAAGATAAATAAAAAATAAATAAAAATACATCTGGTTGCATGATTATATGTATTTTCATATACACATCTTTCTTAATATACATATAGTTTTCTTTTCAATCAGCTTCACTGGAATATAATTTACATATCTAATGAGTTCAACTTATTTTTAGCAATCAGAGTCATTATGCACACATATCTTCCCACCTCCAGCTCCCAACCTCACATCCTTTTCCTCAGAAGTAAACACTGTCATAAGTTTCTTGAGTGATAAGACATTTTTTTAAATGTTGTTTATTTTTAGGATTGTAAAAAGTCTTGTATAGTCTGATTGCCTATAACCCTTAAAATTAAGGATTAACAAAGCTGTGTCAATTTAACATTCATCTTATTAATAGAGGGCTATTTGATGAAGGCAATCAAAACAAAAAATATAGCAATAATACAAAGGTAAAAAGAGAGTAAAAGTAACAGCCTTCTGACATTCAGATGAATGTATTTGTAGATATATCCTTCAAAATCATTGAAATGGCCTATAGTGCCTTATATGACCAGACCTCGTTACCTTTCTGGGATTACCACCTAGCCTTCTCCTCCATGTTCACTTGTTCTCTCTGGCTGTAGAGGTCTCCTAATTGTGTCTCAAACATACCAAACACACATAAGGTTGTCACTAGACTGTTCTCTATGTCTAAGGGACCCCCCAAATACCCATATGGCCAAATAGGGGATTGACACTTTGTCAATGAGGGATGTTATTGTGAGCTCCCTAACACAGCCTGCCTCCCTCTACTTTGTCACACCTCATTTCTTTATCCCATTCTTTTGGTACTTTTTTAGGTTTACTGCTTATTATCTGTCTTGTCCTGCTAGAACATAAGCTCCTGAGAGTAGGGATCTTTATCTGTTTGTTCACTGATGGATTCTAAGCCCCTAAAAGAGCATCTGATACATAGGCACTCAATCAGTACTTGTGGAATGAAAGAATGAGGTAGTTATGTATCAGAGAAATGCAAATCAAAACCACAATGAGATACTACCTCACACCTACTCAGATGATTATAAACAAAAAGACAAATAATGAGTGTTGGTAAGAAGATAGAGAAATGAAACCCCAGGCACTAGTGGTGAGAATGTAAAATGGTGCAGCCACTTTGGAAAGCAGTCTAACAGTACCCCAAGTGGTTAAATGTAGCTTCCATATGACCCAGTAAGTCCACTTCTTTGTATAAGGAAACTAAAATATGCAACCACATTAAATTTGTACCTCAGTGTTCAATGTGTACCACGTATGTTACAAAACAAGTTTTGAATACAAAGTTCCCTGTATCTCATCTATGACTCCCTAAATCCTATCTTATCACACATATATACACACTGTAACTGATGGAGCCAAATAAACACCCCAAAGGTAATTATCAAGGCAATAGGTGGAGTGGTCTTAGATGCTTGTCATGGATAACTTGAAATAAAAGTTGATATTCTTTATTTTATTCATCTATTGCCTAAAGAGTTTAAGCTATGGAAATACTTTTTCCTTTTACCTGTCAGGACCATTGTTAAAAAATGTTCAGTGAAATATTATTTTAGAAGGAAAATTATACTGAAAAGCAACACTGTCCTAAAATATCACAGCTACATAGATCAAGCTTGTGAGGCAGGTTATTGTCTTTTTAATGTTGCAACCACTTTCCTGTCCATACATGTCACTTTATTGATTTAAACCTACATAACAGGGTTTTACTTGGGAAATGGAATGTTTTTATCGAAAAGATTTCCTGAGCAAATTGATTCATCATGTCGGCATTTTACAGAACTTTCAATCATGTTTTAATATTAAGAGTTTTAAGCAGGTTAGTATTGAAAGGGTTCAGAATAAGCCTCTCTAAAATGTACCACTTTGACGTGTGGACTATTGCTTTTCAGGTTGGGTGTTTGCAGGATTATGTTCAAGACAAAACATTCAGAGGAGTTGTGAAGCTGTTATGACCTGCTTGCCATATCTGATTCCAGGACAAATGTCTTTTAAATGGTGAAGTACATATCTCATTCATAGTTTATCAAAAGACATATAAAGAGGGAGAAAAATTACTGTATTGACTTGGACAGTCAAAAGCCTCTGGTATGTTGTTTTTTGAGTCAGAGACACTCTGATGCTTCTTCATTACCAATAAAAATACAAAACTTTAGGAGAAAGCAGAGTGGATAGGAAAAACAATAGAGAAGCAGTTTTGGGTATTATGTCAATAATTTGTTTATCAGAGAGCCAGTATGATAGAGCTAACTCATTCCATATTTGTTGAAGGAGAATTTTATTCAAAGAATAAATGGTTGTATAGCATGACTGGACTTACAGGCATCTGGAGTAAATGAACACAGAATCTCATTACAACATAATCTCCCCTTACATCTTTTAATTCTTATAAATTAAGTCTTTCTATTTTATCAAGTTGTAATGAGCCCCAATCATCTGAGGTTTTCCTCCAAACTTTCTTTGTAATCTGGGAGCAAATTAATAATTCTTTAACTATTTGCCTCAGCAATATACATTGTCTTCCACACACAGTATCCTAGACTAAGTCGGGGGAGGTTTCTATTAGAATTTCATACCATTTTAAGCAGGTTAGTAATGAAAGGGTTCAGAATAAAACTTAAAATGTGCCACTTTGACATGTGGACTATTTTGAAATGTAGGCAATCAAGACCAAGTGGGCTCAAAAGAAGCTTTTGCTCCTCCATTAACTACCGAGAAGAATCTAAATTGGGGTCTTTCCTCAAAACAAGAGTTATCACCAGATAAATTTTATCTGAGTGATCCATTCATAGCGCAGAATCCTTATAAAAGGTATATTACCAGACATGTGCTCTTCATATTGCTGGGAATTGCCCTCCTCCCCTTTGAAGCACCAGGTCCTATTCCTTAGCTCAGGATGGCACATACATCTCATTCTACCTTTCTGTCATTGAACCTCTCATGCATGTGGAGTTCCTACAAGTAAGAAATTACATTTGACTTTCTACTCCCATTAATCTGTTTCATGTCAATTTAGTTCTTAGACCAGCAAGAAGAAATGGTAGAGGACAATTATTCCTCCCCAGCAGTGCTTTATCTTTAATAAAATAAATCATATAAATACTATTTCCAGATTATAAGAGAGGAATTTCCAGCATACATTTATCAAGTTTATTTTCAATACTACTGTGCACAATATTCAAAAAGCAAACACTAATATATGAATCCTCATGTAGTCAGTGTAATAATTTGTCTTCCATGTTAAGAGAAAAAAAGTCAGTGAAAATTGAGTGATATTCACTACTAAGATTTTGCTGAACTCCAAAATACTTAACCTCTATAGTACAAAAAATGAGGTCCTTTGATTCAAGTCATCAATGGCTCCTATCAATTAAACAGTATAATTTTTGAAGATGGAAGCATATATATATTCAGAAGTATTATTTGTCATATATATTTAATTAAAAATAAGAAAAAAAGCATGTGAAATAGTCACTGAGAGCCCTCTTGGTGAAACATTTGCTATCCTGGAAGACCTAGTAACATATTTTAAAAGTATAAGAAGATAGTATCACTATAATTTTTGTGTTTTTTTGTCAGAGGAAATACTGAGGCACTGAGAGGAAAACAGATTTTTCTCACCCAAGGTTCTAAGTGAAATAAAAAGAGTCAGAGAGTCAGAAAAATATGGCAAATGTATCCCATTACCTTCTAATTTTTTATTATATACCTGCCATACACACACACACACACACACACAAAAAAAAAAAAAAAAAAAACACCTATAAAATCATGATTTTCTTTATGGAAATTTAATGCATACAATTAATATATCTTTTATAAGGAAATTGTATGAATAATTTTTTCTGAATTAATTTTTTAAAGGAGTACACAATGACCTATGACATAATTTAGGCCATGAAATAATAAAATACTTGAAAATGAGCATTTATGAATTCATTTTGAATCCTAATTCATTTTACCCTTAAAAGTATATTTTTTTATATCAATAATCTCAAAAAAAATGAAATGGTGCCAATTTACCAGATGCCTCACTACATGTGAAATGTTTATTTGTGGTTTCTTTTTCTTTTAATTATGCCACAGTGTATTTACCTTTAAGGAATTAAATTCACACACCTAAAATTCTGCATGCCTTAAAAAAACAGTACAGATATTTGTAAAAAAGATCTTTCTTAGTGTCTTCATTAAGAGAACCATCAGTATTTATGACCTGTCAAGTGATAAGAGTATTGTGCACGAGATCAGAGGATTTAAGGTTTTTCAATCCCTACTTGCACAACAAGAACAAATATTAATTACCCACAATTTGTAAATTAAAGGAAATTATCCTAGAATCTGATTTGTTTAAATATCTAAATAAAAATTGTAGAGACTACTGTGTTCTTGTTCTGGTTCAGGTTGGATATTTTTAGATTTAATTGTGAATGAAAGAAAAGCTGACCACTATATTAAAGAAAAGGGACCTCCAAAAATGTTCTAAGGTCTTAGTACTGAAAGTTTCACTAACTCTAGGAGTCTCAAAATGGCCATCCATGAAAACTTACAGTTTCTAACTATATAATACCATCTGTTAATCAAGTTAAAAGCTAAACAACTTGGCATCCAGATTTCTTGCAAAAAATAAACAAGAATGTTTAGCCTTAATTTCCTTCAGCACTTGGATATAGATCAACTCCATACTCTTTTCTTTGCATTGCAAATCTATGTACATTAAATAGATCCCTTTCTGTCTTTTTTGCCTGTCTCCTCAAGGATAGAAAATCTTCCTTTGAGGGCCTTTCGGGACATTTCTTCTACCTGTAGAAGTTGTTTTCAGACTTGAGTTCTCAGGTTGGCTTAAATAAAGCTGTCTTTTTTTCAATGTGATTTTAATGATCTTTCTGTGGACAAAGGTCACTCCATGAAAGAAAGAGTAGAGAATGAGAATACAATCTCCCAATCCTGATAAAACTGTCATCAAGAAAAAGTCTACATGAAACCAATAAATCAACTACTCCAAGTCAGTGTGTTGTTGGAAGGGCATCTTAATAACCAACCAGTTTCTGCTAATAAACCAATCGACTGGTTCTCACTTTTTAAAAAGGCCTTCCAACTTAGACACTTTAGGGCTAACAAAATTTCACACTTGGAAGTATTTTTCCCAAGGACAGATTAAAGTAAAAATAATTAATTGAGCTGCACATTTTAAATAGCTTTATTATTAATTCCTTTTATGGCCTATAAATAAAATCTTCTATAATAAAAGAGAAAAATGTAGGGATAAAGGGAATGATTTCCACTTTTGTAGTTAATTTAAATTCAATACTTTCTCTACATGTTAATATGCAGTTATCTACATTTCAAACTCTGATACTTTGCAACTACTTTCTATAATTGATTTAATTATGGATTTTAAAAATACATAACATGCAAATACTCTATGAAATGTTATCCTCTGCTCTAATTTATCACTGCCACAAGTCATTATTATTCTTTTAATTTTAATGTCATTTGTCATGTGCTTTAAGCTATTACTAGAATTCAGAGTAAAGATAAATTATTGGAGACACACTGTTTGGATAGTCAACACTATCATATATCCTCAAGTTGCTTTTGCACTTTGGTTAATTGATAAACCTTAATTTGGCTAGTTCCATTTGGTAGAAGCCGGTAGAAGCATTTTGACTACTTTACCCAAATGGCATGAACACCTGCACAAAGGTATATTTTTTTCCATTTGTCTGAAAAAAAAAATCATGACTTAGTTATAAGAGAGTGTCAAGGAATTATGAATAACTTCTGTATAATGAAGGTGATATAGTCAGCTCCCTTGTACCAGGCAGGTATCATGTTTATCCACAAGGATTCATTTTTGTTCATATAAGTTGAATCATTAAGCATTACAATTTGGCAGCTGCCAGAAAGAAGACAAAAAATAAGGAGTTACAATTGTTCAAGGACATGCTCTGAACTCTTCAGTAAATAATTCACCCCCTGGTATTCGTGTTAGATAATAAAACTTCCTCCCTTTAACTGAGTTCGGATAACTAACCAGTGACTTTAGTATCACCCAAATGTTAACACCAGTTGTAAGTCAATGAAAGAAGTCATTAAATAAGAAATATCTCTGTGAATATATTTGGGAGGGATTAGATATATAATAAAAAAGACAACACATTCATAATTCACAGGAGATGATTAGGTGGTAGTTTGTATATAAATAAAATAGAACTTTCCCTAAATACTTTTGGTAAATTATAATACTGTCACACTTTCTAACTTAACCTTTGGTTTTTCACTTTCATCCTGATGCTTAGCTATGGATGGACAAGTCCCATATTTGGCCCTGGGATGCTCTCTTAACATAGAACATTGCTGATCCTGTGATGCAGTAAAAACGAACTACAAATATAGATTATGAGGAGTAGAGAGCGGAACTAGCTCTACAGCTATAAGCAAATTATGAATCTCTTAACTGAGAGCACTTATCTGAATAATTTCTAAAAACCCTTCTAGTTTTACCAGCTGTATTACCCAAAGTCAGTGCTAACTCCTTCTAGGTAGTTTAGAGCCTTAAACTATCTTCCTCATCTCTCAGACATGAGCAATAACCACATAGATGTGATTGACCTAAGCAAAATAATGCATGAATGGATGTTATGTATTTCTGATTCATGTAAGGTATGTTTTACAACATATTAACTGCATTTATGTTAACCATGCCATACCTTCTCATATTCAAGTACACCATCCTTTCAGTTCCAAATATTTTGTAATCAGTTCCTTTCAATATTGTATGTGAATTTCAAGAAGAAAGGAAGGGAAACAGTAAAGGAAAAGGATTTTAGGTGAGGGAAAAGGCTAAGAAGAATCAAAGAGCAGGTTTGGTATAGAAGGAAGGACACATTAGGGAAAGTACCACAAAAATGGACAAGGCTTGTTCTTGGTACTCTGATAAGTCTCCATACTTCTGACGCTGCAGATGACCCAGGGAACTGCTTGTATCATATTATCCATCATATAATACAGGGCCTATGGTTGTGGTCACTTGAGCACTTGTGCTAATAGCTCTAGCTCAGATGCTTGGTTCACAACACCTGACTTGATATTTTGTTCATTGAAACAATTTCACCATCATTTTTTGCAGAAAATACATTGATTGCCAAGCCTTTTTTCTTACTCCCTTACTTTCTTTGTGAAAATATAAGTCAGAGAAAGAACCCAAGGAAGACAACTAACACAATTGTTAGTAATGCAACCCAAAAATGTTCTCAGAGGAAGGAGCGTTCCGTTTCCACACGGTAGGTCAGATGTGTGTAAGCATGGATTCACAAAATGTAACCACGCCAACAAAAAGCACAAGACTGCCAGGATCCAATCATTCTTGAGGTCACACATTCAGAACAATTTTTTTTTTTCACCATTTTTATTCTAAGGTCACATTTTTGAGGACAAGAACCACTTGTTCGAGAAGAACTGTGTATGATCTTTCTCCGGTTCTGTCATGTTGGGAAGTAGCATTTCTAATGCAAGGAGTGAGTAGGGATTCTCTTTCATGAGATGAATCTCATGGTCTTTGAAAATTGCCAATGAACATAGTCATTTTTATAAGTAAAAAAGTGAACAGGTTTTAAGCACTAAATTATTATGGAGGAAAACATGAGTTGGCAGATCCTGTTTAAGTGGTTTAAATTTTTCTTTTTTTCAAGCAACCTTAGTCTGTCAAAAGTCAAGATGCTCACAGTTGGTTTTTTTTTCACTTTTATTCTCATCTACAAAGACACAGCTCTTTAGGGGAAGACACATGAGTTTAAACCATTATAATGCAATTACACTCTGCGGGCTGGTCAGTCAACATGGTACCATAAAGTGTAAAGGCTCAGAACAAGTTTCCCCAAAATGAGCCACTTTGGCACGTGGACTATTCTGAGCTGAAGGCAGTCAAGACACTGTGGGATCAAGAGAAATGTTTTCCGTTCCCTTAGCTACTTAGAAGAGTCTAAATCAGGGGTCCCATCCGTAGGGCAGGGCAGACATCTAATTCCCAAACACCTGCTCTCCTCATCATCCTGTGAATTGCCCTCCTCATCTTTAAAGTCCCAGGACCTGATTCTTTTCCTGAGCTCAGGAGGGCATGCACAACTCAGTTTATCTTTCCGTTTTTGAACCTCATGTATGTGGGGTTCCAGTGCATACAAAATTAAATTTGATTTTCTCCTATTAATCTGTCTCATGTCAAATTAATTCTTAGACCAGCCAAAAGAACCTTTGAAAAGTAGAGGGACATTTTTCTTCCCCAACAAATTGAAATTGACAAAGGGGATGACTATTAAGTAGGAAAATAAGTTTTTTACTGCTCTTTCACTCCACCTCCAGCCACCCAGGCCTCTGCTCACTCACCAGGTATGATCACTTCTCAAGGCCTCTGCATTTGCAGCTCTCTCTGCCTGGAATGCTTTTCCACCAAACACCCACTTGGTTAGCTAGCTGTCTCACTTCTATTTAAATTAATTTAATTTAATTAATCCTTCAGGTATTTAATTTACCTCAGTCATTTTCTCAATGAAGTCTTCCCTAAATACTCTCTCAAAAATATTAATCTTTTTCCAATATGTTTTTTTCCTAAGTACTTATCACTGCCTCACTTATTGCATAATTATTTTGCTTACCTTCTGCCTTCTCACTAGAATATCATCTCCCATGAGGGCAGGGATTTTTGTCTTTTTTCCTCACTTCTCTACTATTACCTGTGGAATGCCTTACCTGTCCTTTCACCCTGCCTCAACTTTGCTTATCTTTAAGAAACTGGACACCAGCAGTCACGAGTTCCCCTCATGACCAGACCAGCTGAAACTTCTGGGGTCCAAGATGGCAGCTTACTTGACCTCAAAAAAACCTCTCACTTCATTATAATGTTCTTTCCATACTAAATGACACCCCCACCAGCTCCTTGACAGTTGACAATCACCATGACAACAACCCAAAGAAACCAAAAGAGGACAAAAGAAAGGAAGTTTTCTAGTTACAAGAATTTCCACAGTTATCTCAATAAAATACATGAATATTCCTCCCCTTGCTTTTAATGACAAATCCCTTCATTACAATTTCCCTATCTCTACAGTTTCCCTGCTCTCCCAAGTTGAGAACTTGTTTTGTGAGCCATGCTCCTGCTTCTCCAGTCTCTGGTCATTGAAATAAAGCCTGCACTGCTTGGCACTCACTTTTTTGTATATTGGCTTTGCTACACCAAACAAGGGAGGACCCCCCCTCCTTTTGGGGATTGGCCTCACTGGTAACACTACTTTGGCAAAAGAAGGGAGATGAAAAGAAGTCTTATAGGGAAAAGAAGACAAAGAAAAGAAGAAAGGGGTGTGGAAAGGACAAGGAGAACCTTAAACTCTTTAAGATGGATAAGAACATTGCATAATAGGACATTGTGAGAAAATAAAATCTCCTTGAGTTTCTCAGTGCCCCTGCAAAAACCTAGCCTCCCAAGACACAGAAAGAATATACAATATACAATAAGGAATATTTGTTTTCACATTCCACAGAAACATTATATCCTTCATATATCATGAACATTAGACTAGTAGCCATTTTCTAGTTAATTTCTCTGATGTGACAGTATAATACAATTTATCTCCCCAAGAGGACCAAATGGCAGCCCAACCAAATTCCTGCTTTAAGCTGCAAGGTACAAGAAAGACTTGACTGCTATCTCAAAAATGTAAAAAAGGGATGAATCCCAAAATTTGGACACATTTCTGGGCCTTAAAAACTGGAGACACCCACATTTTATCTGGGCCTTGAAAAGACATATCTACTCTCCAAAAGGTTAGGGTGAGAAATCAGAATCTTTTCCATCCAGTGTCAGAGGAGTAAAATTTGAGTTTTATTTTCTCTCTCTTCTGTTGGGAAGGAAAGGCAAAATCTCTTTTTTCAAATACAAAGGAAGAAAACCAGAACCCCTTGGTCTTAATTCCTGTCTCTGCAATGTAACTTGTCACTGACTTTGAAATACTGCATCAGCTCTCCTTTTCTTGATCAATTCTTCATGGCTACTCTGGCTGCTGAGCTGGTTCTGTGTGTTGGTAAAGTAGTCTTTTCTTGACTCAGTGTCTTGTATGTCTGCAATATTCATTCATATATATATACATATAAAGTACGTAACTCTGTGAGTGAGGTAACATCTCAGAACCTTCATAGTTCTTGACAAAACAAATACAAAATACAAAATCTGGTAACATTAAATGTTCATCAAGGACAAAGAAATTCTTTTCATCAAATGATATCACGCATTTCATACAGCTTTCATAGAGATACAAAGATCAGAGAGAATGGATGGCCACAGATTAACACGAGGCCTTGTGTGCCCACCTGCAGAAATGCTCTCAGGCACCATATTAAAGCCTGGTTTCAACCATGAGAGAAAAAGAGATTATTTATACCTCAGTATAAATCCTAAATTTAATGAAATGATTGGACTCAACCCATGACAGAATACATGCTTTCTTTTTAAAGTAGGGGTATAACAACCTATTAAATAATTACTTTGATTTTAAATGTCTATAATTCCAATTTTCATGATAGTTTTTAATGGCTCAGAGAAAGAATGAGGAAATGCAGATGACATCTGTCATTATGTATTTACACAGTCAAAATAAATGAAAAAAAAAGAAAAATTAAGAGAAAAAGAGAAAGAGAGAAAGAGAGAAAGGGAAGGAAGGAAGGAAGGAAGGAAGGAAGGAAGGAAGGAAGGAAGGAAGGAAGGAAGGAAGGAAGGAAGGAAGGAAGGAAGGAAGGAAGGAAGGAAGGAAGGAAGGAAGGAAGGAAGGAAGGAAGGAAGGAAGGAAGGAAGGAAGGAAGGAAGGAAGGAAGGAAGGAAGGAAGGAAGGAAG
The DNA here is from genome assembly GCF_030020395.1 of Manis pentadactyla. Classification (NCBI taxonomy): domain Eukaryota; kingdom Metazoa; phylum Chordata; class Mammalia; order Pholidota; family Manidae; genus Manis; species Manis pentadactyla. Next base: position 29,723,867 of record NC_080026.1, on the reverse strand, counting down.
GAAGGAAGGAAGGAAGGAAGGAAGGAAGGAAGGAAGGAAGGAAGGAAGGAAGGAAGAAGAAAGAAAGAGAAAGAAAGAGAAAACCTACAGCCTGAATTCACAAAACCTAATTCATATGAGTTAATGCTTTTTTTCATCTTTTTTAAATGGTCCTTTGGGAGGAACTGGAAACAAGAACACTGAGACTTCTCAATTTAAAAGCTATTACTTCAAGTGTCTGTGGGGAGGGCTGCTTCAGAAATATTCTTTTACATTTGTCAATTTGTTTTCTTTCTTACTTTCCAAAGTAAGCACTTGAAAATGAAGAAAGAGAAATAAGATATCGTGAAGTCTGGCTGTCTATGGGACACGTTTCTGTCAGCCATCATGCTCATGATCTGTTGCAGTAATAAATCACCAGAACCACACTAGTTGTGTAATTTATTACCGCAGTATATCAGGAGGGTGAGGCCTCCGGGAGCTGAGTTACAGATGTGAACCTTTGTCATTGCTTTTATTTACTTCCTTTATTTAAAGTTTGATGTAAGAAGACTGAGTGGGAGGATCTGAAATCAGAATTGAAAGCTTCTTTTGCATAATAGCTTTAGACATCTAAACAAAGGTAACATTATTATTTTCCTATGCCTTAGTTTTCTAAGGTAATTATTTATAACTAAGTCTTCCTTTCATTCAATAAACATTTGTTGAGTACATATCAATTACTTCATTCACTAAATCTGTCTTATTTCATTCACTAAAATTGGGCCTGTTTGATAACATAGGAAGAAGGAGCATTTGTAGTCACACCGGTTCTCTATTTCTCCACGGCTACTTCCTACCTTTCCCCAACACATAAAAATGCCATTATTTTCCCTTTGAGGAATTCCAGGATTTTTGAAAAATTAATATATTTCAAATAACTCTGCCAAAAAATGTTTGAGAACTGACTCACTGCTTGTTTTATATATTACAGATATCTATAATTCAGCAAAACATTTAGTACTTAATAACATTTATACCCTTGCTACTGAAAGTATGGAAACTTCTGAGGAATATATAATCTCTGGCTCCAAACCAGACCAACTAAATAGGAATCTGCATTTTAACAGGATCCACAGTTGATTTGAATTCACATTAAATTTTGAGAAGTAATGGTGTAAGTAACACATTCCCCCAATCTTACGTCTGTATAAACAACTTCAGGTCTAAGAAAAAAATCGACACATTTAAAACATACTAAAAAATGCTAATGCTTTCCTAATGACAAAGCTGTTTGAAAAAAAGGTAGCAAATATGCAAGGATATTAAATTTTGGAAAGATCATGGACTTATAAGATGATATGTCTCAGATGAAAGAACTTGGGCCTTAGTGTCTTACGCACATGTTTTGATTTCTGAACTCAAGTTAGCTAACCTTTCAGCACCTCAACTGCCTCACTGACAAAATTAAAATAGTAATAGCTGCTTTGAGGATAATTCTGTCACATGCAGATGAAAACAGTTAGGCACCCACTAAATGGCAGCTATTATTAAAAACCTTTTGTGAAGCAGCTCTAACACACAGGATATTGTTATAACAATACATAAACTTTTGGAGGTCCAGGATGAAGGCAGCGTGGCACAGTCTCTGGAATGATCAGTCCTTGTTAGGGCAATGTTCCCCAAGCTTTAGTGACTTGAATACCTGTGTATTAGATATGCTTTACATCACAGTTCAGATCCTCTCAGTTGCACCTGGCTCTAGAACTCATGGAACAGTTTTATTTCACCACAGTTAATAATGTTGAACAACTTCACGTGGGCACAGTGCTCCTGCTTCATGCCTGTGCCTGGAGCCTCTGACTGCGCCACAGATTGGGAAGTTAATGATCCATGGGTCAAATCTCTAAGCCAGAGAAATGGGCCAGCAGAAATATTTGTCTTCCTTCCCAACACCACCCACCCATGGACTATCCTAAATTGCAATAGTGTATAGTGCCTCTCTGAAGATGGTCTCAGGAGATGAAGAAATCCATTGAACTTAACATCAAAAAGTAGCCAGCTCTGTAGCACACTTCCTCATTTATGCTGTCCCTCCTTCTCAGCCCATTCTCTTCTTCCCTCAGTACTGTTACCTGGGATTGCATACCTAATAAGCAATCAGAACATAAACTCTTGCCTCAGGCTCTGCCTTCAGACAAATCTGGGCTGAGATAAATGTCCTCACATTTCTTTTTAACTTATCTGAAAATAGTTTCTACTATCATTTATTTTGAAATGTTCTTTAAATTGATTCCTTACCACAAAGGGAAATGTGAAATCAGGAGTAATAGAATGCAAGTCTGAAAATATATACAAAAAAACCCAGAAACAACGCTGTCACATTATAATTAAGTACTATTACCCACAGTCTGAGTTCTCTTTCCTTTGCCTCTTCTATCTCTCTCTCCCTCACCTCTCTCTCTCTTTCTTTCTGTGTAATGGAGTGTCATAGGGGTGTTAAATATATACTAGCAATACACATAATCTTCCTCCTTAAGTCAATTAGAGGACTGACAATGCATTAAGAATAGAATGATTTTTCATATGATGTCATGAACTTTAATTCTGTTGTTGTGTACCATGTGATATCAGTGATAAGAATCCCATATTTTGAGGAAGACATTATAGGCACTGTGAAGTCCAAGATTATGATAATTCCTATGGAAACCCCCAAAAATTATGAATCAGGAGAGAGAGAGACGAAAAGAGATTTTTTTTTAAAAATAGAAAGGTATTTTCATTCAGTATAAGTTGGATTCTGCTTTGAGGAAAAAATTTCTCCTTTATGCTTTAAAGCTTATAATGGCGAGTCCTAACTTTGACCATGCATAAAAATTAAGTGTAAAAATGAATCCCACAACTCATCCAGGAATTCAGATTTAAATTGTTCTCATGTGGGGCTCAGCCACAGTATAACACAAAAGCTCCCCAGGGGATTCTCATGTGCATTTGGCGCTAAGAAATTGTTCTACCTTTTCTACTATACCATTAACTAGTTAAGACACCTATGCTCTTTTTCCTGACCAAAGCAGCATCCTTCTGGGCATTTGTTTTTCATTAAACTAGCAACCTCTTTGATATCCCTACCATCCAGCAGCTCCAAAAGTAGATGACGGTCTGGTCAGTTATTAGGCTCAGCTTTTCAAGGTTCCCAGTAGAACCACATGAGGTGACTTGCCCTTCTTTCCCCTCTGTGCTCAGCAAGAGCTCCTAATTCTGGAAATAAACACCTGCATTTTAGCCCTCCATGTCTGGAATTAGCATCTCAGCAGGACCAACTTCTGATTATACAAACTTGCAGCTACTACATCAGTGGCCAGAGGATTCTGTTTGGCTCTTGGTGCAAATGTTAGCTTAGGGGTCTGAAGTACTGCTTATTTTTAACAGTTTTTCCTTTCATGTGAATAGGTCTTTAGATTTAACTCCCTCTAAGATACACCTTTAGTTAACATTATTTACATATTCCTCCCATTTTTCTTTATTAATTCTTGAGCTTTAATAATTATGCAGTGACTCAGCTCATACATCTTACTAATTCATTTAGTTTTAAAGTTTGCTTGTTCTTTTAGTAACTCGGAAACCTAATTGTAAATTATTAAACGTATTTTATATGTGAATGGCCTACCACATTTTTTTGATGATTTATTTGTTAGTATGTGCTAGCAGAAATTATTGAGCATTTTGATTTTCATTAGCTTTCATATATTCTCAAAGCTCCTCATGTGACTAAAATACCTATTTACAATAGCCTTTTAAATCTTAGGGCCACAGAAAATATCTCTTTTTCCTGCTAAACAGTTTTGTTCCTTTCTACTAAATCAAAGTACTAACTTAATAGGTTGCCCTTAATGTCTTGGCTCCTGGGAAGCTCAGGAATAAATTTATGTTTTTGTTATTTATATACAGACTTACTATACACAAGCTTTTATTGTAAACTAGCTCAAGTCACTTTTTAAAATAGTTGAAATAATAAATTGGTTTTAATCAGTTTTCTGGCATTCTAAATGCTTTGGAGTCAAACACAGAAAGAATATTCAAGATATTGTCTGAAGCTTAGATGAATTTGTTGTATTTGTGTGTGTGAAAATAAGACATATTTTTAAATCAACTAGAGAATATAAATAAATTAATCAGAATCTCAGAGTAAGAGAGAAACTCACGTAAGTTAATTCAGAATTTGCTGAATTTAAATACGAACACCTTTTCATTCGACTTTTTCCTGTACCTACCAATTTATTTCACTAAAGAAAATATTTTAAAAACTTTTTTGTCTGCTTTTGCTCTGTTCAGGTTGCAAGCAAAATTAATCTGGAAGAAATACATACATATACAAAGAATGTGTGTGTTTGTGCACATGTGTGTGGTGTGTGTGCGTGTACTTATGGTGGGGTGTGGTATGTGGTGTGTGCATGCAGGATAGTTTTTCCTAGCTATCTATTCTTTTCATCTTTGTTTATGAATTTCTAAAATGAGGATGGTAGGGCAGGTGGCTGCTTTTAAAAATTCTGTCTCATGCCTAACAAATTGAAAGCTTCCAAGAAATATTAAATCAATCCATCAGTATCAATACTACATTCTGAAAGGACAGCAGTTATTTTCTGGGTGAACACACTAGTTACCCTGGATACTGACTATTCTTCTTCTCCAGGAAAACATCTCTTTTGAGAGAGTCCAGCTTCAGTAACATTTTAATTTGCACAACTAACCAAGCTGAACCATCACTAAAAGGTATGTAGATTTAAATCAAAGGGATTGTATTAAAAATAAACACTCTTAACCCTACTGCAATAACATTCTTATCTTACCAAATAGTAATATCAGTTGAATAGACTTTAGAAAATTACCCTGGATGGCTGAGGCCTTCAAAATAGCAAAGCTTTGATTTTGGTCTTTTTTTTTTTAATGTACAATTACTTGAACAACATTATGGTTACTAGACTCACCCCATTATCAAGTCCCCCTCACATACCCCATTACAGTCACTGTCCATCAGTGTAGTAAGATGCTATAGAATCACTACTTGTCTTCTCTGTATATACTGCGTTTCCCGTGTCCCCCCCTACATTATGTGTGCTAATAGTAATGCCCTACTTTCCCCCTTATCCCTCCCTTCCGACCCACCCTCCCCAGTCCCTTTCCCTTTGGTAACTGTTAGTCCATAGTCCATTCCTGGGGTCTGTGAGTCTGCTGCTGTTTTGTTCCTTCAGTTTTTGCTTTGTTGTTATACTCCACAGATAAGTGAAATCATTTGATACTTGTCTTTCTCTGCCTGGCTTATTTCACTGAGCATAATACTCTCTAGCTCCATTCCTGTTGTTGCAAATGGTAGGATTTGTTTTCTTCATATGGCTGAATAATGTTACATTGTATATACATGCCACATCTTCTTTATCCATTCATCTACTGATGGACACTTAGGTCGCTTCCATTTCTTGGCTATTGTAAATAGTGCAGCGATAAACATAGGGGTGCATATGTCTTCTTCAAACTGGGCTGCTGCATACTTAGGGTAAATTCCTAAGACTGAAATTCCTGGGTCAAATGGTATTTCTATTTTGAGTTTTTTGAGGAACCTCCATACTGCTTTCCACAATGGTTGAACTAGTTTACATTCCTACCAGCAGTGTAGGAGGTTTCCCCTTTCTCTACATCCTCACCAACATTTGTTGTTGTTTGTTTTTTGGATGTTGGCCCTTCTAACTGGTGTGAGGTGATATCTCATTGTGGTTTTAATTTGCATTTCTCTAATGATTAGTGATGTGGAGCATCTTTTCATGTGCCTGTTGGCCATGTGAATTTCTTCTTTGGAGAAGTATCTGTTCAGCTACTCTGCCTTTTTTTAAATTGGCTTATTCGCTTTTTGTTTGTTGAGGTGTGTGAGCTCTTTATATAATTTGGATGTCAACCCCTTATCAGATATGTCATTTATGAATATATTCTCCCATACTGTAGGATGTCTTTTTGTTCTACTAATGGTGTCCTTTGCTGTACAGAAGCTTTTTAATTTGATATAGTCCCACTTGTTCATTTTTGCTTTTGTTTCCCTTGCCTGGGGAGATATGTTCATGAAGAAATCACTCATGCTTATGTCCAAGAGATTTTTGCCTTTATTTTTTTCTAAGAGTTTTATGGTTTCGTGACTTACAGTCAGGTCTTTGATCCATTTTGAGTTTACTTTTGTGTACGGGGTTAGACAATAATCCAGTTTCATTCTCTTATATGTAGCTGTCCAATTTTGCCAACACCAGCTGTTGAGGAGGCAGTCATTTCCCCATTGTATATCCATGGCTCCTTTATAATATATTAATTGACCATATATGTTAGGTTTACATATGGGATCTCTTTTCTGTTCTACTGGTCTATGGGTCTGTTCTTGTGCCAGTACCAAATTGTCTTGATTACTGTGGCTTTGTAGCAGAGTTTGAAGTCAGGGAGAGTAATTCCCCCTGCTTTATTCTTCCTTTTCAGGATTGCTTGGGCTATTTGGGTTCTTTCGTTATTCCATATGAATTTTAAAACTATTTGCTTCTAGTTCATTGAAGAATGCTGTAGGTATTTTGATAGGGATTGCATTGAATCTGTAGATTGCTTTAGGCAGGATGGCCATTTTGACAATATTAATTCTCCCTAGCCAAGAGCATGGGATGAATTTCCATTTATTTAGTGTCCCCTTTAATTTCTCTTAACAGTGTCATATAGTTTTCAGGGTATAGGTCTTTCACTTCCTTGGTTAGGTTTATTCCTAAGTATTTTATTCTTTATGATGCAATTGAATGGAATTGTTTTCTTGATTTCTCTTTCTGCTAGTTCATCATTAGTGTATACAAATGCAACAGATTTCTATGTATTAATTTTGTATCCCACAATTTTACTGAATATAGATATTAGATCTAGTAGTTTTGGAGTGGATTCTTTAGGGTTTTTTATGTACAATATCATGTCATCTGCAAACAGGGACAGTTTGATTGCTTCCTTACTTATCTGGATGCTTTTTTTCTTTGTGTTCTCTGATTGCTGTGGCTAGGTCCTCCAGAACTATGTTGAATAAAAGTGGGGAGAATGGGCATCCTTGTCTTGTTCCTGATCTTAATAGAATCTCACTGTTAAGTATAATGTTGGCTGTGGGTTTGTCATATATGACCTTTATTATGTTGAGGTACTTGCCCTCTATACCTATTTTGTTGAGAGTTTTTATCATTATGGATGTTGAATTTTGTCGAATGCTTTTTATCCTTCTTTTTGCTGATGTAGTGGATGATATTGATGGATTTTCGAATGTTGTACCATCCTTGCATCCCTGGGATGAATCCCACTTGATCATGATGGATGATCTTTTGATGTATTTTTGAATTCGGTTTGCTAATATTTTGTTGAGTATTTTTGCATCTATGTTCATCAGGGATATTGGTCTTTAATTTTCTTTTTTTGTGGTGTCTTTAGCTGGTTTTGGTATTAGAGTGATGTTGGCCTCGTAGAATGAGTTTGGGAGTATTCCCTCCACTTCTACTTTTTGGAAAACTTTAAGGAGGATGGGTAATAGGTACTCACTAAATGTTTGATAAAAATCAGCAGTGAAACCATCTGGTCCAGAGATTTTGCTCTTAGGTAGTTTTTTTGATTACCAGTTCAATTTATTTACTAGTAATTGGTTTACTCAAATTTTCTGTTTCTTTCTGGGTCTGCTTTGGAAGGTTGTATTTTTCTAGAAAGTTGTCCATTTCTTGTAGGTTATCAAGTTTGTTACCATATAGTTTTTCATAGTATTCTCATAATTCTTTGTATTTCTTTGTTGTCCATAGTGATTTTTCCTTTCTCATTTCTGACTCTGTTTATGTGTGTAGACTCTCTTTTTAGACCCTGAGAGACTATCTCTTTCCCCAGATTGGGGAAGTTTTCCACAATTACCTCCTCAATGATACTTTCTATCCCTTTTTCTCTCTCTTCTTCTTCTTCTGGTACCCCTTTAATATGAATATTGCTCCATTTGGATTCATCACATAGTTCTCTCAATATTCTTTCCTTCTTAGAGATTCTTTTTTCTCTTTGTGCCTCAGCTTCTTTGTATTCCTCTTCTCTAAATTCTATTCCATATACTATCTCTTCTACTACATCTAATCTGCTTTTAAACCCCTCCCTTGTATGTTTCATTTCAGATATGGAATTTCTTAATGATTGAATATCTGACTTAAATTCATTCCTGAGTTTTGAATATTTTTTTGTACCTCCATAAGCATGTTTATGATTTTTATTTTGAACTCTTTTTCAGGCAGATTGATGAGTTCAATTTCATTTGATCCCCTTTTCTGGGGTTTGTAAGATTTTGGTCTGAATCATGTTCTTTTGATGTTTCATATTTCTGTGTGGTGCCCACTAGTGCCCAGAAGCTCCAGTCTCTGGAGCTGCTCAGCCCTTAGAGTGAGGCTGGGGGTCATAGGGGACTGGAGCTGGTGTCTGTAGGAAGGAAAGATCTGTTTCCTGATTTCTGTCTGAGGTGCCTGTCTCCGGTGTCAGAGTCAGTGGGCCAAGAACACAGATGTAAGCTTCTGTGCTTTGTGTCTCTAGCTGTTGTAGGGGGGGCCTCCCTCTGGTTGGCCTGATGCCAGCACAGTGACTGCAGGTTTGTGAACTGGTGCTGGCAGGGTAGGAGGTAAGTGCAGTAGGTTGTGTATCACAGTGTGGGGCCTTGGAGCTGAGTAGGCAGCCAGGGGGGATGGGGCACTGAAGCTCCTCAAAGTTCTCAACCAGCTGGGCAGAGCGTGCTCAACCTTGTCCAGCTCTCCCCTCCCCCGTGCATCAAGCTTCGTGCAAACCCCGCTCCTTCAGCAGCCCTCTCTATGCTAGGAAGCCTCTCAGACCGTCTGCCTTTCCCTTGTCCCAGAGCGGCCGGTTGTGGATCCCCTCTCCACAAATGGCCAGAATCTGTCTCTCAAGCACTCTACCTGTCTAAGCTCCCCAACGTCCAGAGCGCCACACAGTGTAGGTTTCTGCTCCCAGAGCCGACTTCCAGGGCTTGGTGTTCAGAAGTTCTAGGTTCCACCCCGTCCCCCACTCCATTTCTCTTCCTCCCACCAGTGAGCTGGGGTAGGGGAAGGACTCAGGTCCCGCCTGATTAAGACTTTCGTAAGTTACCCTGTTTCATGAGGTCTGCTCTGTTCATGAGGTCTGTATACATTCTGGTTCAGCCTTCCTCCTTCTTGTTGTTTTAGGGTTAGCTGTATCAGTTAACTACATTTTCATACTATCTGTGGTTTTAGGAGGAATTCTCCATCTCACCTCTTACACCACCATCTTGAATCCCCATCTTGTTTTTTTAGAGCTATTTACCCCTCCATTTTATTCTGGGAATCATTTTTATAATTTCTCTTTTACTCATCCATTTACTCATTGTTTCAACAAATATTTGATAACTATAGCAACATACCAGACTTTGGGATTCTTACTTTTGGAGCTACAAAGATGCAAATGAAATTCTATTATTCAGATGCTAGTAGTTTTATAGAATGAGACAACTTATGACTTACTGTGATATAAATCATGTTCATACAAATGTATATGTATATGTGCAGTGCATGTAGCTATAAAATTTTAAATTGGTTTGATTTTTAATTTGCATTTTTCAAAGGGAGTTTTATAAGAGTTAGCATTGTTAACTATTGTCATGTAGCAGGTTGCATATAACAGTTACTTTAACTTTTCAAAATACCCCCTATGAGGCATAAACTATTAGTCCTAATTCACAGAGGAAACCAAGGTACAGAAAGATTAAGAAAATGTTGCTAAGGCTATCTCCATGATTAAAATAACCATTATGTAACAGCATCCTATTATGCATATTAATGTGTAAAATGATGTACCAAAAGACTGACTAGTTGAATTCCACATAACAAATGGTTGAATCATGGAAGTTTAGAGTTGGAAGAAAATTTTGAACTTAGCACAAAATATAACATCTGAGATTCAGAAAGATAAGTTAACTGCTAAAGATCACATATCACTTTAGAACAAGAGTCAGGAATTAAAACAATTTCATCGAATGCCAATTTCAGATTTATTTTCACTCCTTATTCTCAGTCAGACACCTGCATTTGGCAATATAATATCATCATATAAACTCATTGTATTCACTCTGTTACAACATGTAGACATCATAGCTACAGATGATAAAATATAGATAAGACAACCAGCATCTCTGCTTCCATAACCTTTATTTCCTTCAGATGGAGGACAAGTGTTTCAGTGTCTTTGGGCTCCAGTAAATAATGCCCACATCATGTGTGCTTTAGTAAATTTTATCCTGTTTAAATCCATTAGCAATGTATAGACATTCTGTTATTTTAGAGACTTGTAGAACATATCTTTAAAAACACTTTAGAAAATAAATGCATACAATATTTCCATTTTTCTATTTCTGAGTTTCTAAAAATCTGTAAGCTCACTGACTTCCTCTGGGAAGATGGAGTAGACATACTTTTCTGTATTCCTCTCACCAGGTACAACTAGAAATCCTGGAAATTATATATAAATGTATATATTTATTGATATGTATGATCCATATGTATATATAGATATGTGTGTGTGTGTGTTTATATAGAAAGACTGAATGGTGGAGAGAAGGAAACCCACCTAGGGACCTTGGGACTGAGGAACAACATGGTGGTGAGTTCCTTGGGTTTTATTTTTGCCTCTTATATCCCAGACTTTGGACCAAGCGGTCAACCCAGAAATGCCACTGTGCACAAACAACACAAGTCTGCTCTCTCTAGCCAAAGATCAGGAATGCTTCTACTTAGCAAGGCAGAAATTTTTAGAAGGTAACTGCTCTATTCTAACCAAACACCAAATAAAAAACTGTGACCCACCCACACCCACACCAGCAAAGGCTAGGGTGAAAGCATGGATTTCTACACATACCTGGCTGTAATGAGGTGCCCTCCCACTTTGTGCTGGAGTGCAGTCAGAAGAAACCCAATTTTAAAAAAAAATCAAGACTTTTATCAACATTCAGGGATAATGAGGCCCCACCCACACCCACAGTGGTGACAGTGGAGCAGGTGGGGAGCATACCCTACCCCTGTTCAAAAGTAAAGGAGCCCCAATTCTGCCTCGGGTGTCAACAGAGGCTGAATGGGGAACCTGGGCTTCTACCTCCACCTGGAGTAACAGGGTGAGACCCCTCACCTTCTCCTGTCACAGTGGTGTCAGAGAAGGACAGTTAAAACAGATGGCTTAAATAGGATGCAGATTTCATGCAACAGAACAACAATGCCCAGGTTCAATAGAAAATCACTATAAGAACAAGGAAGATCTCAGGAGATCTGGTCTGGGTAATAGTATATTAATTTCTTCACTGTACTTTTTTTCCCCTTAACATACAATAAATCTCCCCATAGAATAATACTTTTATGCCCTCAGTTTAAAAAGTTCCACAGAATTCTGTTGTCATATCTTTTACTTTTTTGCCAAATTTCTATTAAGTCACTTACCATTCTTAAAGATTAGAAAGTTATTCATATTATTTCTTAAGATATTAGAAAGTTATTAAGTTCAGATTGTAACTTGAAAATTTATTCATGTTCAAGGCTGCTCAAATCCAATATTGGATGTAGTAATCTGAATATTGAATGGTGCCTCTGGAAGTCAGAGAAGTGTCAAAGGCAATAAAACACCTACGTTTCAGGAGCCCTTCAGGAGTCAGTCATCAATGGGTTTATCTGTAATATACTTGATTGGAATGCCTGTTATGTAACAGGCAATGGATACGGTTAGTTCCTTAGAGTCCATTCACTTATCTGTTGGCATTAAACAGAGTGCTTCTGCTAACAAATAGTAATTCTACTTCTTGTCTCTGCTCCATCTAGCTGCTGATAGACCCAGCATCCCATGTGTTTGAGGCTTTCTAGATAGAGCAGAATGATCATTGCTGTCAGATCTTTTATCAAATCTCACTTTAAAACAGTTACCCATCTCAGTGGTTGGATTCTCAATGGAGGCAGTTCAATCCCTTCTGTGAGTTTTGAAAAATTTGGGTGGTGTTTCTGCTTGATTTGAGGGTGGGAGTTAGACAGGGAGGTGGGAGGCATTGAAATTCAGTGGTCAGGGGCTAGGAATCTGGATGTCCTGCAATACACAGGGCAGTTCTGTACAACAGACTGTTTGAGACTCAGCCCAAATTTCCAATGTCCTATAAGATACATAAAGGTAAAAACCTATTTACAGCAATCTGAATCCTGAATTTAACTCCATTTTTCATATATACAAAAGTATTTTTCCACAGAGTTTTACTATACAGTTTTTATTTTTCAAGGAACGAAACTTCTATGTAAATGGAGGGTTGACTTCACTTCATTTTGTTTAGAACATTCTCAAGAACTCATTACTGATTTTGAGACTCACATCATCCAACAGGACTGCTCTCTGCACTTGAGTATCTAGCACAACACACTTGATATGAGTTTGCCTTCATAACTGCCACATCCATTATGATTCTATGCATATTTGAAAACCTCTAATCCCATCCTTTTTATCCCTTATTTTGTGCCTTTATGTATTGGAATATGCCTTATTTTATAATAAATTACTTTATATATCTCTGTTATATTTTAATTCAGGCATTAAATTAGAAAGTTGTCAATCAATATAGATATAATACAAACTTTCCTTTTAGAATAGAAATGATGTTATAGAACAATTTTTTTACTAAAAAAAGAGGAACATTGGCTTTAATAAAGAGTTGAAAACTATAACTGGCATTAGATACTACACATAGAGACATGAGAAATTAAAGTAACTTGTTTTAGGCTTTGGTTTCCTAATCTGAAAAAATACTGGATTGTTCCAGTTAATAGTGGCAAATTTTTCAATCCACTGAATGGCTGGTCATGCTGGCTTTGAGTTTTAAATTTTTACTTCCAAATGTTTTACATCTTTTAAAAATTGAAATTGCAATGTCCTTTCTTTGGTGATAGGATGTGGTTTTGACTCATTTTGTCAAAAATTGACTTTTCTGGGCATCAAAACCTATTTTGTAAGTTTCAGAGTTCATACCCCTATAGAATTCATAGTGTCATTTAAATTGCATTATCACAAAGAGTAGATAGCATACACATGAACAGATTAGTTTAGGTAGATAGATACTTAGGTATATGATGTATTAGATAGATTTCTTCTTTCATTTAGGGAACAAAATAACTGATTCTATAACCAGAAAGGAAATATTTAGTGCTATTTTAAAAAATAAGCTATCTAATATCCTTGAGATAATCTTAATTATAATCGATTCCTTTTTTTTTTTTTAACTAGTTTTCCTAGTCTTACCCAAAAGAGTCTTGACATCAGAGTATGTTTGCCTAGGAGACAGATTATCTTGTACCTTCTTATACTGAAGTATTAGGACTTGGTGTTTTTGCCTGGTAATAATAGTCTGAAAAAAGGATTCAGACAAAACTTTTTAAAAGAATGTCAGAAGTAAGACACATCAGCAATTGCAATTTCTAGGAATATAAACAACATATCTTTTGGAAGGGTTTGTGCCACTCAGGTAGCTGATGCCTTCCAAGAAATGATTAACACTTACTGGGTAACTGCAGGGAAAAAGGCTATAATCATGTTGTCTTAGCCCCTGTCAACATTAGTTAATGTTTCAGATACTGGAACAACAGAAATGACAGATACAGAACAGAAATAAAAATGAAACAGAATGAAATTATTGCTTATTTTTTTCTTGCTCTAATAACTAGATTACCCAGGAGTATTCAAGTGTATATTCCTAAACAAAGAATAATTTCCTCAATAAATTTATAGGTAGAATCACCATGCAAATTAGTGTAGCATTTAAAATTAGAAAAACATACTCAGGTATATTTTTATTAGTACACATGAGATTCAAACTGCTTGTATTTTATTTTGATCTCACCCTAAGTTAGAATAACATACCCTCATTAAAAAAAAAAAAGAAACAAGTGGTTTTCTGATCAGAACACTATATACTGTGTTCCATTTTTAAGATTCATAATGTACATGAGTGTAGGGACCAAGAGCAGGCCACCCAAGATGTGTCATTGTGGCATACAGATTATTATGAGCTGAAAACCATCAAGGACCAGAAGGCTCAGAAAAATACTTTGACCTCCTACACTGCAACTGAATAAAAATAATTTAGATGGACTTCTACACTTTCATGCTCTATCCCTAAAATATTTTTTTTCAGAATATTTCTTCCTGAAATTTTCAGAGTATTTTTTTCCCAAAGGAAATATCTTCCTTTTAAATCTTTAAACATAATTCTGCGTCATCTTTAACCTTTCCTAAAAATAGTAAGAGGTGACCTAGCTCCACAGTTACTCTCAGTCTCAAAGTTCTTTGGTTATCTCAGTAATAGATTATGTTAAACAACTGACTGATCACTAAAACGAGCAATTGAAATCACAGTAAGTATCCAGAAATTCAAGTCAATGCAACATGGAATTCAATAACAAATAACTTATGTTCTAGTTATAAAATCATGACTAACATATAGGTAACAGTGGATAACACAAAAAATATACAGAATCCTGATTACTGGTAAAACAGTGAGAAACTCTGGCTGGACCTCAACCTTTATCCAATGAACATAATAAATAACAGAATAAAGGTTGAAGGGAATGGAAAATGAGCCTTATGTACTTTGAAGGATGGGTTATACCCACCCATGAAAAAAATATTTCCATGATTTCTTTGCATTTCAAATTATAATGGTCAAGTCACCACAGGGGACCATCAAACCAAGCAATTTTCGTAGACTATACCATTATTAAAAAGAATAAAAACATACATAGCCTTTCTGTTTGTTTGCTTGGTAAAATTTACTCCACTTCAAAATCAATGCATAACACCTACAGGATGGTCAGAGTCAAATTTTTTCTTGAAGACTTGTATCTCATCTTTTGTATGTAAAAGTATTTATATAGTAAATTAACTCAAAATAAGTAATGCCTACCCTGAAAAAAAGATAATTCTCACCAAATATTTGAAGTACTGTAAAAGAGAGGAAGAAAAAATATTTTTGTTCCAGTTTATTATAGAAGCCTGAATTGAGACCTAAAGATAGAATTTATAAGGAAACAGATTTTGTCTCAAAAAAGGGAAAAACATGCTTAAAATTCAAATAAGTTGCCTCATGAAGTACCTACAGTGAAATAAAAAAAAATGAGAATATGCAAGTGGTGAATGAAGGTTCATCTGGCAGAGATGTTGGGGGGAAAGTATCCTTTATTAGGTAAAAAAATAAGTAACAGCTAAAACAAAACAAATAATATTCTCTAATTTTGTGATAATTAGCAGAAGCCATTGTGATTTCAAACAGGTAGAAAAGATGTTCCCTGCCCTCAAATCTAGCTGAGGAGATAAACTGTATGCTCATTCAAACTATCTAATAATACCAAAATAAATTATTGACATTTCAATTATAATTCTTAATATTTTGAGGTCAAATGTTAAATTCAAAACAGTTAATATTATTAACTGTATCCCTAATTTTTCCTCTATCTGAAAGACCATGAGTTCACACACAGGATGTTATTTTATAACTGAAATTTTTATGAACAGTACCATTCATTAAGTGTGCTGGTATCTTGGTTTGCCTTGGAACTCTTTGTTACACAGCCCTGAAAAGAAAAAACAATCCACCTGACAGTCCAGTGTTCAGAGATGGGTCTATGTTCACTTGTTATGTTAAAGGAAAATATTGTTCAATTCATCTGCAAGTACAGAGTCTGTTACGTTGACTTGACAGAATCACTAACTTGCAAGATAACCACTTTGTCGCTAAGGAAGGATAATGAGGGAGGAGTATTCTTTTGGGCTTTTACAGCTTTTGGAAGAGATTGAGGGAAGGGACAGTTTCATAAATAACCTACTAAGTCCTTTTAGAATTGGCCTGAAGTATGATGTTCTTTATTATAAGCAGTTTTATGAAGCTAAAGTAGATGTAATAATGGAAAATTCTGAATCATCATCTGAATCCTAGTTCTACCTTATTTATATTGAAATAGAAAGAGAAGACATAAATTAAATTTCTATATTGAAATAGAAAGAGAAGACATAAATTAAAAGATATGATTTTAAAAGGAGAACACTTTTCTACATCCTAGGTGTTCAAGTAAAATAAAATAGAAGAACTCTTGTATTCAATGTGCTCTCTATTAAATTAAAAAAAAAAATTACAACAGCTATTTGGTTAAAGCAGAACTATACAGAATTTCTGTTTGTCAAAGACAGAAACAGAAGCCATTAGAAACTATAAACCTCGAAATCTTCATTTTATTATAATTGTAGTTTCTATAATAAAACTATAAATGCATCTTTATTAAAAGCCAGATGAATGGGGCACAGGGGTTTTACAAAACTTGCTATTGTTTGTGTAATCAGGTAATACCAAAAACAAGCTTTAAATTCAGTGTTCCATTTAAAGTATAATTTAAAGGATTCAATAAACTTTCAACTTCCATTCTCGTATTTATTTTGTAAACTTACCTTTAAAAAAAGAAGAGTACATAAATATAATAAATACCAATTTCCAGTCTGAATAAGTAAACATATAGTTTTTTCCAATTCCCAGTGGAACATTTCAGATGCACCTAAACATGAAGGTGTAAGGAATACTGAAAGCAAAGGGACAATTCTTCCATGATATGGGCCATGGAAGAGAGGCTGTGATATGTCTGAACCTTCAGAAGATTTATTAAACAGTTTTCAGGAAAAAGTTGTGATAAGGTGCCCCTCTCTCTGGGTTCACCCGCACTTTCTAAGTGCGTAACCTTTTAATCTTAAACTTTCTCTTTTCAACCTTTCAAGGTGCCTCTCCTCCTTAAGGTCTCCAATTTCTTTTTTCTCTCTTTAAGTAACTTTAAATAAAACTTCTACTCTGCTTCAAAAAAAACCGAAGCTGTGATAAGTTTTCTTACAATGATGGTGGGCTGAAATGCTGATCTTTCCTCTTTTGAAACAGCTTTGATGACTCCACTCCCAAGTGATTAGCTTATCTTGGCATAATAGAGAGGAATATGGAAGGTGCATTTTTTAAGAATATGAAGAAACTCAAAGTATTTATTAGAGTATTATTTTAAAGGGGCAATGTGTCATTGAAACTGGATTCTGTTTTCTTCATCAGTTTCATGAAGGTTCTTAAAATGTCCATCACAATAAAGTGAGGTGTGCTGACAAGCTATGGATCCTACTTTGTAAAGGAGCAAATCTACTTGCATTAAGTAAATCAGTAAAACTTCAGATTTTACTAAGCATTTTCTTATACTGAGTAATAAGCTAAAATATTTACTTGTGAAAAGGCTGTATATTGTAACATAATGAAAAAAAAATGAGGAACAAGAAAGCAAATTTATTGCTGGCTGCAAGACATGTGGAAGACACCGTGCTTGCACATTTAGTGGGGTCTCTTTTTATAAATGAAGATGCTTCCAATGAAACACAGTGGTGGAAAGCAAGGCTCTTGAGTGAGACCCTCAGTGATGGAATCCTGTTTCTACCATGTTTATGGCTTAGGTTCTCCTGGGCAACTAAGTTTCTCTGTGCCTCATTTTCTTTATCAGCAAAATGGGGATAATCATAATAATGCCTACCATATATGAATACTATGAAAATAAAATGAAATATACAGAGCTTTACACAGTATTTAGGGCACCATTACTATTCAGTGACTGTTAGCTAATATGGAGATTAGTAAACTGATACAACTCTTTGCAGTCTTAAAAAATGGAAAGGGTAGTATACAAAGTCTTCAGAGCAATCAATAAATAGTTCCTAGTTTAAATTTTGCAAAAATCATTTAAGAATTTTAAAACTCTATTACTCATTTCATTAACAAAAAAGATTAGCTTTCTCCTAAATTATTAGAAGGCATATGAAGATAAAGATGAAGCAATCTAGGTGTACGTAAGAACATAATAAACTTTGAAATACTTCCCTTATTGTTAAGCTGAACCAGATTTTTTTTTCTTTTTAATGATAAGGGTGATATAATGAAGAAGTAGAGGAAAATGATTACATACTTTTAAATTTTGAGGCAAAATTGATTACTATCTTATTGGGAAATAAAACTTTATCTTTAAAAACAATGTTGTCTTCTAGATACTTGCATCTTTATAGGACAGAAATCTCTTTTTCTTCAGCTTTATTGAAATACAATTGACATATAACATTGTTGAAGTTTAAGTGTACCACATAATGATTTGAAACATATATATATTACAACCACAATAAGATTAATTTGTTAATACATCACCTCACATAGTTACAAGTATCCTTTGCTGGTGAGGATTTTAAAAATTTACTCTTTCAGCAACTTCAAATATATAAGAGAGTACTGTTAACTATAGCCAGCCAGAAAGTATACTGTTGGGGCAGAGATGGGAAATGCAGCATTGAAATCATACCTCGGCATATTTTTTTAAATGTCAAAACAAACATTTTTAATTTTTAGAGATATCTGATTACTGGACCACCTAGAATTTTCCACAAGAATAGACTGAGGGGTAGGAAAGAAAAGTACGTATTTCAAAAAATAAGTTCAGGTAGATAAAAGGTATTATGAGGAGTTATTCAAGAATTTCCTGAAGAAGCATCAGAAGATGGCGTGAGTAGAGCAGCGGAAATCTCCTCCCAAAATCACATATATCTATAAAAATATAACAAAGACAACTCTTCCTAGAATAAAGACCAGAGGACACAGGACAATATCCAGACCACATCTGCACCTGAGAGAACCCAGCACCTCGCAAAGGGGGTAAGATACAGGTCCCAGCCCGGCGGGACCCGAGCACCCCTCCCCCCAACTCCCAGCAGGAGAAGAGTAGGCAGAGCGGGAGGGAGACGGAGCCCAGGACTGCGGAACACCCAGCCCCAGCCATCCGGGCCAGAGTGCAGAGATAGTGTGTGCGCAGGGGGCCCTGGATGCTAGGGAAACAGGGCAACAAGAACAGTCAGCAGGCACCGGAGGCCTGGCACCGGAGGACACCAGAAAAGAGAGTGACCAATTTTTTTTTTTCTTTTTGCTGTTTTGGTTTGGCGTGTGCTTTTTGGAAGTCTTAAAGGGATAGGGACCCCAATACTAGGGAAACAGGGCAGCAAGACCGGTGAGAAGATGACTGAGGCTGGCGCCGGAGAATAAAGAAAAACGAGCAGCAAATTTTTTTTTTTTTTTTTTTTTGTGGTCTTTGTTTTGTTTTGGCGGGTGCTTTTTGGAAGTCTTAAAAGGGCAGGGCGGGACACTTAATCCAGAGGTAGGGAATCTGGCGATCTCTGGGCACCCTAACCCCTGCGCTGCAGGGAGCAGGGAGGCCTCTTATGGAGATAAATAGCCTCCCAGCCGCTCCTCCTCCAACGCAACTCCACCACTTTGGAGCAGATGCCCGAGCCAGGCCACACCCACAGCAACAGCGGAGATTAACTCCATAGCAGCTGGGCAGGAAGCAGAAGCCCTGTCTGCGCGCAGCTGCGCAGCACAAGCCACTAGAGGTCGCTGTTCTCCCAGGAGAGGAGGGCCACAAACCAACAGGAAGGGAAGTTCTTCCAGCTGTCACTCGTCCAAGCTCTGCAAACTATTCCTATCACCATGAAAAGGAAAAGCTACAGGCAGACAAAGATCACAGAGACAACACCAGAGAAGGAGACAGACCTAACCAGTCTTCCTGAAAAAGAATTCAAAATAAGAATCATAAACATGCTGACAGAGATGCAGAGAAATACGCAAGAAAAATGGGATAAAGTCCGGAGGGAGATCACAGATGCCAGAAAGGAGATTACAGAAATGAAACAAACTCTGGAAGGGTTTATAAGCAGAATGGATAGGATGCAAGAGGCCATTGTAGGAATTGAAACCAGAGAACAGGAACTCATAGAAGCTGATGCAGAGAGAGATAAAAGGATCTCCAGGAATGAAACAATATTAAGAGAACTGTGTGACCAATCCAAAAGGAACAATATCCGTAATATAGGGGTACCAGAAGAAGAAGAGAGAGGAAAAGAGATAGAAAGTATCTTAGAAGAAATAATTGCTGAAACCTTCCCCAAACTGGGGGAGGAAATAATCGAACAGACCACGGAAATACACAGAACCCCCAACAGAAAGGATCCAAGGAGGACAACAACAAGACACATAATAATTAAAATAGCAAAGATCAAGGACAAGGAAAGAGTTTTAAAGGCAGCTAGAGAGAAAAAGGTCACCTATAAAGGGAAACCCATCAGACTAACATCAGACTTCTCGACAGAAACCCTACAGACCAGAAGAGAATGGCATGATATATTTAATACAATGAAACAGAAGGGCCTTGAACCAAGGATAATGTATCCAGCACGACTATCATTAAAATATGATGGTGGGATTAAACAATTCCCAGACAAACAAAAGCGAGGGAATTTGCTTCCCACAAACCACCTCTACAGAACATCTTACAGGGACTGCTCTAGATGGGAGCACTCATAGAAAGACCACAGCACAAAACACCCAACATATGAAGAATCGAGGAGGAGGAATAAGAAGGGAGAGAAGAAAAGAAACTCCAGACAGTGTATATAACAGCTGAATAAGCGAGCTAAGTTAGGCAGTAAGATACTAAAGAGGCTAACCTTGAACCTTTGGTAACCACGAATCTAAAGCCTGCAATGGCAATAAGTACATATCTTTCAATAGTCACCCTAAATGTTCATGGGCTAAATGTATCAATCAAAAGACACAGAGTAATAGAATGGATAAAAAAGCAAGACCCATCTATATGCTGCTTACAAGAAACTCACCTCAAACCCAAAGACATGTACAGACTAAAAGTCAAGGGATGGAAAAATATATTTCAAGCAAACAACAGCGAGAAGAAAGCAGGGGTTGCAGTACTAATATCAGACAAAACAGACTTCAAAACAAAGAAAGTAACAAGAGATAAAGAAGGACACTACATAATGATAAAGGGCTCAGTCCAACAAGAGGATATAAACATTCTAAATATATATGCACCCAACACAGGAGCACCAGCATATGTGAGACAAATACTAACAGAACTAAAGGGGGAAACAGACTGCAATGCATTCATTCTAGGAGACTTCAAAACACCACTCACCCCAAAGGATAGATGCACTGGGCAGAAAATAACTAAGGACACAGAAGCACTAAACAACACAGTAGAGCAGATGGACCTAATAGACATCTATAGAACTCTACATCCAAAAGCAGCGGGATATACATTCTTCTCAAGTGCACATGGAACATTCTCCAGAATAGACCACATACTAGGCCACAAAAAGAGCCTCAGAAAACTCCAAAAGACTGAAATCCTACCAACCAACTTCTCAGACCACAAAGGCATTAAACTAGAAATAAACT